>NC_140579.1:734377777-734985114 GCF_964204655.1 Triturus cristatus
ATTCCCCCGTTATAGTTAGTTAAGCTAACTATAACTCGCGCGCCCGCAATGCACTGCTGATGACGTCACATATTACATCACTCATGACATGGTCAGTGACATCACTCATGACATCACTGATGACATCTCAAATGACATCACTGATGACATCACTAATGACATCATCCTTGTGATAGAGTGGCAGACCTCCTCTCACCCTAATATAACCTTTGATACACACATTCATAAATAGAGACTAAACTTTTCAAAACAATGGACATACCAATACCAGTTACAACAACCTCTTCAGTAATTCTAAGATCCACATACACATCCACTCATTCACCAACAGTCCTATACAGTCACTCATACATGTACTCACTCATCATATGTACTCATACACCTATACATCCTGTTACACAATGCCACTCATCCGTAGAGTTACTCACACACATAGTCACTCATGCTAATAAAGAATCAAACATCCATTTACTTGCATATACAGTTATACACACACCACCACACTTACTTCTACAAAAACTTACACATACTTAGTCTTTTAAACAATCACTTATAGAAACACATACTTAGTCATACAGGAACTCTTTCAATCTCTCACTCTCACATATACTCACTTATATACACCAATAGTCACATATACTAGTTTAAAACATATGTAGTTACTCATAAAAACACTGTAGAGACAGTCATTCACTCACTTACACACCCATACACACACTCATCCACCCATGCAGTCCTGCACACATACTATCTTCAACACATACAAACAGTAAGTCACTCATTCATGCACCTATGCACTACGTAATACCCCCCATCGAACCATAAAGACATCAGACACTTATACTGATACCCAAAAAACCAACTAATAACCTATATAAACACTCATGTAGCTGCTCACCAACCCATGCAGCCACTTATACACAAAGTGAAAGACTGATACAGATATATACATATTTAAACATTACTCACTAAGCCATGTATTCACTATGATACACCTAATCAGTCAGTTACACAATCAATTTTTCAAAAACAAATCATCCATTTAGACACTTATATACCCATTTATTCTTCCATCGACCTTGAGATATACATATATAAAACATATTTAATTTTCAGAAAAACACACATTCACTGGATGATGTCATCAGTGATGTCATCAGTGATGTCATTTGAGATGTCATCAGTGATGTCATGAGTGATGTCACTGACCATGTCATGAGTGATGTAATATGTGACGTCATCAGCAGTGCATTGCGGGCGCGCGAGTTATAGTTAGCTTAACTAACTATAACGGGGGAATTTCAATGGTTTTTTACGAGTAAAATGTCCAGCTAACTATAACGTGTGTGAAACCTTTGGTTTTTTCATTGAATATATATATACACACACACATCATTGCACCATAAAAAAACAGCATGGAATTCAGGAATTCAGTCCTGCACCTCACTAGCTCCCACCCAATCCACCTAATAGAGAGCATACCCTATGGAGAGATGTTGAGATTGAGGCGCACATGCAGTAATGCCTCTGAGCTAACAACAACACAAAAGGAGAGTAAAAAGAGGTTTTTGGAAAGGGGATACTCATTAAAACAGTGGACACAGCCATGGACAAATCAAAGCATCATAGCAGACCTGAGCTTCTAATTGGCAAGCGCAGAGACCCAGGGGGAGGGGGACTTGACAACAAATTGAGATCAGAGCAATGACCCCATCAGACTGATTTTGACATATGGCAAACAGGAGCTCCAGTTGAGAGATTACATTTTAAACGTAGTTGGGCCCCTTATGTAACCACTTTTGTGATAGAGAAAAGAAGATAAGCAAACAACTTACATGCAAAATAGACCATGTTGTCTATGTACTGCAATGCTCATGTAGGTTACAATATGTTGGTAGTACTAAATTAGAAGCCAATAAACGCATACTACAACATATTTGGGCCATTTCCAACTCAGACCCTACGTACCCTGTAGCACGGCTTTTTAAAGAAACTCACAACAACAATGGGAGCGATTTTAAATACTTTTTAATTAATTCGGTTCCCACTCAAAGAAGAGGAGGGAACAGGGAAGTAAAATTTAGGAGATTAGAAATAAGTTTAATTCTTGACTTAGATACTAAGAGCCCTGGGGGACTGAACACCACTGAAGATCTTTATACCTGTTTTTAAATAGACTCTATGAAATATTCCAGTTTTTATATGTATATATATATATATTCGCTCACTCCTTTCTCCCTTCTGGCATAAGGAAAGCACTCACAGGGGTTTTCTCTTAGAGTTTCTTTTAATTCATCCGCTTTACAACATGACGCGTTTCGGCTGACGCCTTAGTCTAATGTTTTCAAGTTACGCGCCGAAAAGCGGCAGACATTTAAAAATACGTCAACTGTCACATGATGCATTTTACAATGGAAATTAAAGAAAGACCACTAGAATTTCATGTTCAGGCGCCATATTGAAGTGTATAACCTCCCATCAGTCCAGATATCCAAAAACAAACATTGCTGAATTATTTTCAACAAAGAGTATGTAACTTTAACAAAAAACGCGTTGATCACATTATTTGAAAACAGAATTAAAATGTATTACATACAATTCACAATTTTTGTTTGTCGGGATCAAATCAATCACGCCGTGTATCGGCTATAGATCCTGAAGTGTGGTCTCTCACATTATGCCATGTATCGGCTTAAACAATACATTTCCATATTGCACTGTAGACCATACTGTACAAAAGGCCGTAAAGAGTACATAAATCTGACTTCATAATTATTATGCTGAGCAATCATGGAGCTACTTGTTCCAACTGAATTTAGTCACCCAGATGCACTGCCAATTCTTCCCCTACATTCATTCCTTTAGGTATCTTAGTGCCCAGATCAATGATATATCTTGATTCCAGTCTATGTAACTGCTTAAACCTGTCCCCTCCCTTATATTTATAAGGATCTGGTCCAGCCCGTAATATCGCAACAGCTCCCTGTTGCTTTCATGTTTCTCAGAGAAATATCTTGCCACTGAATAAGTTGCATCATTTTTTGCTATTGCCCTCATGTGTTCTAAGATTCTTACTTTTACTGGGTGAATAGTACTGCCGATGTAACGCAGTCCACATGGGCATTCAAGACAATAAACCACATAGGCGCTGTTACACGTGAGAAACTTGTTTATATACTTGGGCTTCTTAAGATCAGTTACCTGATATGTGAGTGTTCTTCTACTACTCACACAGGCCTTCCATTTACCACAAGGGTAAAAACCTTTAAGCTCCCTTAAGGTCCCCCCTGTGTTGGGTTTGATATATAAATGGCTTTGGACAAGACTATCTTTTAATGATCTGGCCTTTCTGAAAGTTAATAAAGGAGTTGGTGGGATATCTGAACCTATGATGTTATCTGTTTTCAAGATATGCCAGTTTATTCTCATAATCGTTCTCAATTCATTGGCATCACTTGAAAAGGTAGTTATCATCCTAAATTTGTTTGTTCCCATCTCATCTTTCCTCTTTTTCTCTTTGGTAAAAAGGTCTTCTCTGGACATATTCCTAACCTTATTAAGAGTTACGTCCAGAAGATCCCTATTGTAACCTCTGATCAAAAATCTAATAACACTAGCCTGTGCAGCTTCTTCAAAATCCACTTCCCTAGTGCTATTTCGTTTCAATCTCAAAAACTCCCCATAGGGGATGCTCTTGACCAACCCTGATGGATGGTTACTTGCCGCATGTAATAGCGAATTTCCGGCCGTTGGTTTACGATACAGTGACACATATACTTTGTTGTTATTGATACTCACTTTAAGATCCAGAAAATTCACTGTTTCTGAACTGATTTCCCCACTGAACTCCAAATTCACTACATTCCTGTTTAAATCACCAATACATTCTTTGGCTAGTACCTCTGATCCAACCCAGATTATACATAGGTCATCTATATAACGATACCAGGAAATAACCCTTCCCATATTGGCATCGTCAGGCGTTCTGGACACCTGCTCCTCCCACCAACCCACGAATAAATTTGCGTAGCTGGGGGCGAAGCAGGTGCCCATCGCCGTACCAGAGATCTGACGATAAAAATCCTCGCCAAAAACAAAAATATTATTTTTCACACAAAATTCTGTGAATTGAAGAATCATTTCATTATGTTCAGTGAACTTTAATGGCTTCTTTTTCAAAAAATGTGCCACTGCTTCAAGGCCATGTTCATGTTGGATCCGAGTATACAGACTTGTTATGTCTAATACAATTAATTTGTATTCTGGATTCCATTGTTGTTTCTCAATGTGCATAAGGAAATCCCGTGAGTCTTTAATATATGCAGGCAACATCTTAACCAAAGGGAAAAGGAAAAAATCAATGAAAGTCGATAAATGTTCCATGAGTCCACCCTGTGAAGAGACAATAGGTCTCCCTGGTGGTTTTGTACTGTTTTTGTGTATCTTAGGAATATGATAAAAAGTAGGAACCACTGGGTTTAGGCATCGAAGGAATAGATATTCTTCCATATCAAGCATAGATTTATCAAACCAAAATTTGATCATCTCATGGTATCTTTGTATACTGTCCAGGTACACATTTTTAGAGATCTTCTGATAGCAATTCTTATCAGACAATTGCCTTAGTGCTTCAGCTTTATAGTTCTCTCTGGTTTGCAGAACTATATTGCCACCTTTATCGGAGGGTTTGCAAATGATCGTATTGTCCTTACTTAGATTTTCAATAGCCTCCCGTTGTTCTTTGGTTATATTTTGAGTTTTTTGCAATCTAGATTGTTTTCCTCGCAGTCGTATAAGATCTTTATTGACTGCCTCTGCAAATACATCAATGGCATCTGGGGGTAACTGAGGCAAGAATTGTGAAGTTGGTTTGAAATCACTTATGTCTTTTTCTTGATCAAATCCTAGTTGTAACGTTCTTTGTACTTGATCCCCCTTTGGAGTATTTTCAACTTGATTGTCCAATCTCAGTGATTCCATTACCTCTAAGGCCGCCAGATCTTCACCAGTTAGTGCATCCGTTGTTCTTGGTTTGCTCAATTGTTTCCTTTGTTTGAGAAAGTTAGGTTTGGACTTGAAGTACTTATGAAGTTTTAACTTGCAGGTCAGTTTAATATATATATATATATTCACTGAAAAAAACATAGGTTTCAGGCACGTTATAGTTAGAAATTAGCATTTAAAAAACCATTGAAATTCACTGAAAAAACCATAGGTTTCAGGCATGTTATAGTTAGAAATTAGCATTTAAAAAAACCTTAGAAATTCACTGAAAAAACCATAGGTTTTAGGGAAAGTTATAGTTAGTTGGACATTTCAATCGTACAAAATCTGAGAAATACCCCCGTTATAGTTAGTTCAGCTAACTATAACTCACGGCCCCACAATGCACTGCTGATGACATCACATATTACATCACTCATGACATGGTCAGTAACATCACTGATGATATCACTGATGACATCTCAAATGACATCACTGATGACATCACTGATAACATCATCCAGTGACTGTGTGTTTCTGTAAAGTTTAAAATATGTTTAATATATATAGGGAAAGGCATATTGAAGAATGAGTGGATGTATAAGTGTCTGAATGGATGATTTAGTAGGTGTGTGACTTACTCTATAAGTGACTGATTAAACATATCTTACTGAATACATGGGTTAGTGACTAAATTGTTTGAATGTCTGTATCCGTCTGTCTGTTGATGTGTAAGCGGCTGCATGGGTTTGCGAATAGCTGCATGAGTGGCTATATGGGTTATTGATTGGTTGTCTGAGTATCTATATGGGTGCCTGAGTGTTTGTGTGGGTGGGGTGTGTGTGACTGTGCAAAGATGTGTGAGTGGGTGATTCACTGGGTGCATGGTTTCAAGAGTGCATCTGTGATGGACTGTATGGGTGGGTGAGTGTGTGTATGGGTGTGTTAGTGAGTGAATGTATATCTCAGTGGTACATGTGTGAGTAACTACATATATGAAAGGCAGTATATATGTCTGTTAGAGTATATAAATGGCTATAAGTGAGAGTGTGTGATTGTGAGAGTGGCTGTATGGATGAGTGTGTGCTTGTATCAGTGATTGTATAAGAGCTTAAGAATGTGCTAGTATTTGTATGAGTAACTGAGCTGGTGTGTGTATAACTGTATAGGTAAGTAAATGGGAGTGTGATTAATTATTTGCACGACTGACTAAGTGTGTGAGTACCTCTATGGATGAGTGGCGGTGTGTGTGTGTCTATATAGGTGTATGAGTGCATATGATAGTCCTGTACTGAGTGACCATAAGTATGAGTGACTGTACGGGTGAGTGAGTGGATGTGTGTGTAAACCTAAGAATCAGTGAGTGGGTATGTAGTTATTGGTGTTGGAGTGTCTAGGTTTTGAGAATGGCAGTCTGAAATTTAGAGTGGGTGTATCTAAAGTTCTATTAGGGTGTGAGAAGATGCATGAAATTATCACATGGATGATGTCATCAGTGATGTCATTTGAGATGTCATCAGTGATGCCATCAGTGATGTCACTGACCATGTCATGAGTGATGTAATATGTGACGTCATCAGCAGTGCATTGCGGGGGCGCGAGTTATAGTTAGCTGAACTAACTATAACAGGGGAATTTCACTGGTTTTGTACGAGTGAAATGTCCAACTAACTATAACGCCCCTGAAACCTATGGTTTTTTCAGTGAATTTCTAAGGTTTTTTTAAATGCTAATTTCTAACTATAATGTGCCTGAAACCTATGTTTTTTTCAGTGAATTTCAAAGGTTTTTTAAATGCTAATTTCTAACTATAACGTGCCTGAAACCTATGGTTTTTTCAGTGAATTTCAAAGGTTTTTTAAATGCTAGTTTCTAACTATGCCTACAGAGGTAGGACATGTGAAGAAAGAAGAAAAAACATACAGAAAGAAGCAAAAGAAATGCAGAAAGAAGCAACAGAAGTCCACAGAGACGAAGAAAAGTGCAGGAAGAAGTAAGACATGTGCAGAAAGAACCAACAGAGGAGCAGAAAGAGGCCTTATTGCAAAATTATCCTGTGCCCACAACTTTTTCAGACAGGTACTAGTGATAACTGACTGACTAACCAGGCCTAGAGCCAGTGCAATGCTAAAAGACACTTAGAATACAGTGAAAACACCTACATACACTAGGGAACACTATGCGTTGGGGTACCCCTGTGATTAGCATGATCTCCTCTGTAAGGCCCTAGTACATAATAGGGCAGGGGGATTAAACCTACCTCTAAGTCAGAGGTGCAGAAATATGCTACTTTAACTAGTAGTCGCATTTGCAGAGTGGTGAAGAAAGGGTGCTGGGCGTCCAACCAACGCTCAGGAATTCCACTGCGTAGGACTTACAGGAGGTACCAGGAGGGATTCTTGGCCCCCAAACTCCCTCAGGGCTAAATTGGACTTCATCCCCCATCCCGTAGTCTGCCACGAGGCACGTTTGCCGAGTGGTAGAGAAAGGGGGCCATGGCCTCCGAAGATGTCTTAGGAATCCAACTGTGTGGGACTTATTGTAGGTAACAAGAGGGGTAGTTGGCCCCCAAGGAAATCCTTGGGGGCCAACTTCCCAAACTATTACCTACAGTCAGTCCCACACAGCAGCATTGGTAAGTACTCGTACCAGGCCACGCCCACTTTGCCCACCACTCTACAAACGCACTCCCTGGCACGCTCTTGGATGGGGATTGAAGTCCCCTTCACTGCTGGGGGTCCTTTAGGGGCCAATTAGCCTACCTTTTACCTTCAGTAAGCCCCACGCAATGGGATTGTTGAGAGTTAGACAAAGGCCATGCCCCCTTTCTCTATCACTCTGCAAACGCGCCCCCTGGCACTTTGTAAGTTGGGGGATTAAGTCCCCTTGAATCCTGAGGGTCCCTGGGGGCCAACTAGCCCACCAGGTACCTCCAGTAAGCGCCACAGAGCTGCTTTGCAGAGAGATGTAAAAAGGGGCGTGGCCTGAGCCCCCTCTCAGCAACGCAGGCCTCTGGTGCTTACTGGAGGTACCTGGTGGACTAGTTGGCCCCCAGGGACCCTCCGGATTGAAGAGGAATTAATTCCCCAACTTAAAACGCGCCACAGGGCGTGTTTGTACACATGTCACCTCAGGCCCTGCCCCCTCCCTTCACCACTGTGCAAACGCGTCCCGTGGCGCGTTTTAAGTTGGGGGATTAAGTCCCCTTCAATCCTGAGGGTCCCTGGGGTCCAACTAGCCCAACAGGTACCTCCAGTTAGCGCCACATGGCTGCATTGCAGAGAGGTGATCTTAGGCCACGCCCCTTTTTACATCTCTCTGCAATGCAGCCCTGTGGCGCTTACTGGCGGTACCTGGTGGGCTAGTGGGCCCCCAGGGACCCTCAGGATTGAAGGGGAATTAATTCCCCAACTTAAAACACGCCACAGGGCCTGTTTGCACACATGTCACATCAGGCCCCACCCCCTCCCTTCACCACTGTGCAGACGTGCCCCGTGGCGCGGTTTAAGTTGGGGGGATTAAGTTCCCTTCAATCCTGAGGCCAAAAGTTATTGGGAAAACAAAAACGAGTTTCCTATGGAAACTAGGTCCTAACTACAACTTCCTACTGGCGACCGCCAGTAGGTAATAGATATATAAAAGTCCAATTGGTCGCACACTGCTCTACCTACCAGCGTGTTGCCCCAAAGAATTGTGGTCCCTGAAGTCAGCGTCGGCGGGTACGCCTATGCCCGAGTCATGAGTGCAAGTAAGTGTAGCGTTAGCCATCCCTGGACACGTGTTTCGAGGTAGTTGCCTCTCGTCAGCAGGGAGTAGGTGAGTGTGTAGGGTTGCTGTGTAGGCTGCTAAAATAAGTGTTCTCAGGTGAAGTACCTCTCGTAGCGCGCAGGTGCGTAACCGTGAGCTCGTCAGCTCCACCGGCTCAAGGAGCCTGAATATTAACAGGTAATAGATATATATATATAGATATATATGGCTATATATATTGTTTATTGTTTTCTATAGTGCCAGCTCCAACCTGTACAAGGATTTAAACAAACAAGCATAGAAGAATAATAAAAGTATATAATTTTAGATGGGGCATGTTAGAAATGGGGTCTCTAGTTGGCAGTGGTTTGCACCCTGTCCAAGTAGGGATCCACACTCTAGTCAGGGTAAGGGAGTCACACAACTAAGACAACCCCTGCTTACCCCCTTGGTAGCTTGGCAGAAGTCAGGCTTATCTACGAGGTAATGTGTATAGCATTTGTACATACACACACAGTAATACAGTGAAAACCCTACAAAAGGAATCCATACCAGTTTAGAAAAACAGCCAATATTTATCTGAATAAAACAAGACCAAACTGACAAATATCCAACATACACAAGTCAAGATATCACTTTTCTAAAGATTAAGTAAGTTTAGTCCATAGAAATCAGTTAGTGTATTTCTTTTAGCACAAAGTACCTTGGATGCGTCAAAAATGAAAGACGAAGCTGGCTCAGAGGAGGTGAGGCGCTGGAAAAGCAAAACGGTGCGTCGGTTCCTTACTTCACAGAGGAGGTAATGTATCAGTTCCTTTCTGCCAGGGAAGGTGATGTATTGGTTCCTTACTGCTAGGCAGCGGAGGTGATATGTCGGTTCATTACTGTCAGGGGAGGTGATCCATTGTTCCTTACTGGTATCACCGCCTCAATCTCCGGACACGTGGCCTCAGTTCCTTACTGTGGTGCGACTCCGATGAAGAGAGGGCATTGAGAAATGATGCACCGAAAATCCAGACATGCTGCATTAATGTGACCATGGCGATGCAGGTGCTGCGTCGATTTCACAGCTGCAAAGCAGACGCTGTGTCAATTCTTCAGCAGTGAAGCAGATGCTGTGTCGATTCTTCAGCTGCACTGCAGGTGCTGCATCGATAAAACGGGCACTGAGAGTCTGTGTGGATTTTCTCACCAGGTTACACTTCCAAGGGACCAGGAACTGGATATGGCACCACTTGGCAAGTCAGGGGTCTCACCGGTAGGTGACGTCTTTGATGGCCCTGAGACTTCTTAACTGGAAGCAAGTACACACAAGCCCTTGGAGAACCTTGAAAGAAGGATATTGAAAGCAAAGTTCAGTCCTTTCACTCCCAGGACAGAAGCAGCAAGCAGCAGGCCAGCACAACAAAGCAACAGGCAGAGTGGCAGCCCCTCCTACAACATCCATCCAGGTCTTCTTCCTGGCAGAATGTCCTCAGTTCAGAAGTGTTCTGATTTTGGGGCTGTCAGACATTCAATACTTATACCACTTTCTTCCTTTGAAGTAGGCAAACTTCAAAGAAAAGTCTTTGTTAGGCACTAGACCCTGCCTTTTCCTGACCTTGCTCCAGACACACCACAGGAGGTGGAAACGGCTTTGTGTGAGGAACAGACACAGTCCAATTCAGGTGTCAGTGACAACTCCACCCACCACTCTAGCTCAGGAAGGCCCATCAGCTTGGTGATCTAATGGTTGTACCAATAAGAGTACGAGATACCAAAACATCTTGTTTGGAACATTATTAGAGTGCTGCAAAAGAGCATTTACAATAACAGGAGTAAAATGAATAATCCAAACAATAAAGATTCAATTATTATTTAACCAAGTGCACACACACACACACACACACAAAATAAAAAAGATGAATGTCTGTTAGGAGGTTAGTATGTAAATTTGAATACGTGTAGTTTTATCAAGAAGCTTACTATGACATATGGTTAACAGCAGTGGCGTAGGAAGTGGGGTGCGGTGGGTGCGGGCCGCCCCGCGTGTCATCACTGAGGGGGGGTGACAAAATGGTAAAAATATGTGTTTTAAACACATATTTTTGCCATTTTGTCAAGCCAGGGGTGATAAGTGTCATCACTGAGGGGGTGACAAAATGGTAAAAATATGTGTTTAAACACATTTTTTTGCCATTTTGTCAAGCTCCGCTCTGGGTACCACCTGACCTTGCTACGCCACTGGTTACCAGGACATATTAATAGAGGCTGCTACAAAGAGCAGAAAGAAAAAGCATTATGTTTCTCAGTGGGCATGCTTAGTGAGATCTTCTTGAAGGAGGGCAAGAAGGGACAGTGCAAGTGCTGAAGAGTATTCCAGACTGTGGGGGGCATTGCCCTAAAAAGATCGACACAAGTGCGCTTTTGTTTGAAACGTTGGGTTCAGAGAGATTTTTTGTTTTAGATTGCAGGTGTCATGAACATCTGATCATGGATAACTTTAGAGGCTGGTAGGTGGGAGTGTGGAAGTGTAAGACTTTATAGGCGAGTTAAACAGTTCATGCAGCACACTTAATATCAATAAGTAGCTATTAAAGGACGCTCAGGTGATATAGTCATAGTTTTTGTTATTAATCTAGCAACAGAATGTAGGGCAGCGGAGCCATCTCAGGAGGGAACAACTGAAAAGAAAGGACTTACTGGTGCTCCCACGATGGAACGCCAAACAGCTGGTACCTGTAAAAGAGAAAGACAGAATTAACATAGAAGACAGACAGAAAAACAAAACAAAAAAACACAAGGCAGACTCTTTTTTATTCAACAGGAGGAAATGACACTTAAAAACAGAGAAGATGGACAGGAAGCAGAATCAGAGAAGGAGGAAGACGTTGCAGAGAGAAGGAGGCATAGAGAGAGGAAGAAGCATGCAAGGAGAGGAAACCACCACACGAAGAGGGGAAAAACCAGATGAGGAACCACCAGGATGTGGCTGGAGGAGAGACCGGAGCAGTATGAGAATACCAGGAGGTGTACACCCATACCAACGCACCTCGTGGAGGAAGCGTCTCAGAATAGCCCCTTGGACTGGTCCCACCACGCTCCCGGAGGAGCATGGCTTGCACAGGTTAGTCTATTATTTGAAATGATGCTCAATTAAGCATCGGTCTGAAATTGTTTGGGTCCGAAGGGTTCTTTGTTGGTTTTTTTAGGATAGGGATGACTTGGCCGGTTTTTAGGCAATCCGGGATGGATCCTTGAGAGAGCGAAGCATTGATTATCTTGGTCCAAATGGGGATGATAGTATGACAGGCAACTCGAAGGGAGATGTAGTTGTAGTGGTTGTTCGGTTTTATAGACGATACGATTTTGGTGATGTCTCTATGGTCATAGAGTTTGAAGGAGGACCAATGGGCTTTATTTTTCGATCCTAACAGAGTAGGTTGAGTTGGATGAATGGTTGGAGAATTTTTAGGGGAAGTGGGGTTGTCAGCAGCAGTCTTGAGTTCCTTCTCCATGGAAGTGGCTTTAGCAGTAAAGAAGGAAAATAATTATTTGCTGCTTAAATGTAATTTAGATGTCAAGGGTGCAGATTTAGCCAGTTTGTTTGATTGCTGTTTTAGTATTTCGAATAGTTTCCTCAGTCTGTTTTTGGCATTGTCAAGATCTGACCTGCAGAAGTCTTTCTTAGATTTTAGGATATTTTTGTTGTAGGAGTTTCTGGACTTTCTTAGAAGTCTTAAGTGAGGGGATGAAGGATGGTGTCTCCATTGCCGTTCAGTTAGTCTCAGTTTGTATATTGAGAGAACCATTGAACCAAGGGTTTTTGTCTTTGTCCGCTATCCTTTTGAGTTTTGGTGGGGCTAGGACGTCAATAATGTTTGTCATCGTGGAGTTGTAGTGTTCCGTAAGCTCGTTGATGTTCTCCATATTGATAGGAGGGAGAAGCTCTTTCTTGTATTGTGTTGTTAGTAATTCCTACTTTAGGTTTTTTATGTCACAAACCCATTGTCTAGGTTTGGTAGATTGTGAGGTGAGTTTCTTTCTTGTAGGGGGAATTTGGAAGGGGATAATATGATGGTCTGACCAATCGCAGGGGTCGATTTGGATTGTATTAACCATTTTTTCTTTGGAGATGATCCAGTCTAATGTTGCACCTTTATTGTGGGTAGGAAGGGTGCAGGCTTGGATTAGGGATTGGTCTGCTAGGTAGTCTTTGACAGCATTGACTTGAGGATCATAGGGCTCTTCCCAATGAAGATTGAAATCCCCTAGGAATATATCATTGGAATGAGGGGCAGAGTTTGTTGTAATGATTTCTATCAGTTGGTCAATTAACAGGGTGTTTTTGCCTGGGGGGGGGGGTAAAATACGTGTATTTTGCAGAGTTGGTTATCTGTGGATTTTAAGGAGATCCCAAGACATTCCCAAGATTCGAGGGGGTCAGAGTGAAGTATGGTAATAGAGATGTCGGCTCGATGGATACAAGCAGTGCCTCCGCCCATTTTGTGTGGTTTGTCTAGCCTAACAATGTTGTAGTTGGCAGGCACAAGAAGGTCTAAGCAAGGGGAAGAAGATTCCGTAAGTCACAATTCTATCAGGATGGTTAAATCAACTTCTCGGCTCAAAATGAGGTCAGCGATGTCAGCGGCTTGCTTCATTGTTGAGCGGCAGTTGAGTAGAAGGCAGGAGATTGGTTTCGATGAGTTACCCCGGTTAGTTTAATATATATCGGGGGTTAATGATACTTTTCTTATTACTAACGAAAAAGCGATATAATAGAGAGGTACAAGAAGAAAGAAACCTGGGATAATTCTTTACTTATTTTTGTCCTATTATTTCATTACAAAGGAAACAAAAGCTTCAGACAGCGGTACAAAGATGGGAAAGTTAAATGTTTTGGTTTTTTAGCTGTTGCTAAATTAAAGTGAAGTAAGGAGGCAATTAGTAAAGCAAAGAAAAGAGTCAGAAAGAGAAAAAAAACACAGAGAAAAGGATATAAAGACCAGGAAGATAAACAGCATTTAAGGACGATTATCACTTTATTTCTACATAATTACCTGATGTCACTATTTTTCCCCAAGGAACTCTGGGAAGAAAAAACCAGCAGAAGAAAAGAAAAGAGGAAACAAAGGGTTACTGGAGAAGAAGAGGATCTTTGGAAATTCATAAATGGGCCTACAGAAGTACTACAACGATAAGATCAATTGGTTTGACTTCTAAATATATAAGAACCCAAAATAACAAGCATTGGTAAATGCAGGAAAATATGCTACAGCCAATAGAAATGGAGGAAAAGTAAGTGGCACTCACAGGAACCAATGAAAAGCCAGGAACGAGAAGGGGTGATAAGTAAGCGCCTTTAAAGTTTAAATTAAAAACAATAGATTTCACAAGCACAGCGCAAGAGATGTGCAGGCGAAACCTAAAAGGGAATCCTCCTTTTATTTTGATCCTGTGATTCATTAAAGAGAAGCTAACCCCATCTAAATTCCTTTATATTTTTGGGCAGAGAATAATGAATAGGGCCGAGCTGTAAACAAGGAAATAATTTATTAGAGTTTCTATTGCTATAATGCTAAGTCTTGTATGAAAGTATGTTTTAAGTATTTGAGCTTGAAATCTTGATGATTTACACTTGAGATGAATATGGGAGGAATCCAAAGGACTTAACATTTGTGGCAAATGTTGGTGTATTGTCAGCATTCTTTATGGTTTTAAGCCAGACATGTTTGCTGTTACAGTTAGTTTTTTGAGAGTGTAAAAAATTCAGTCTTAAATGAATTGAATTTGAGATATTTCAGAGCCCAAAGTAAGATGCATTTATGTGTCATCGGTGTACTGCTGAAAGGGCAACCAAGATATTTGAGAAGGTCTTCAAGTTAGCATAAAGAAGGAAGAGAATCGGCAACAGAATGGGGCCTATGGGCATTCAATCCAAATACACAGCTGGGTATCATCCGAGTACTGGAGATAGAACATTTCCTGTTTAATTAAGATATCAAGGCCTCGATTGTGAGTTAAGCAGATCGGGATTCCTATTTCAATTCTGTTCCGCTTAATCTCAAGTGGGCCAGTGTTCCTGCATCTGGATTTCTTGCGTGTGAAAAGACCGGACACAATTTTACTGGAGGGGATTCTGGCCAGCAAAATCACCTGAGAAATTAGTTGCATTGGAATTCAACCGGTTTCTTGGCCTTCCCACCGACTCACTTCCAAGGCACAGGTTGAGTATTTAATGTTGTTGCTTGTGTATTGTCAAAACTGAGTCCCTGTGCCATCTACTATGCTGCTGCCCTGCGGTGATAATTGACAGACGCATTTTGCTGAAGCCGCTATTTCTAAAGCATGAGCTAAGAATCTGCAGGGATATGCTTACTTATGCCTATACATGTGATGTCCCAATGGAATTAGCAAGAATGGCAAAATATTATTCCGTACTAGGGTAACGGCTATCAGTATGCAACACTGGAAGTCTGCCAGCTACTATAACACCTACTATTAGAACTCCTTGGATGGAGTCAGCTTCATCAAGGCACTCGACGTTCTGGTTTGAACTTGAAATGCTGTTATCTCATTTACTGCAAGAACTTTGGGACCACTCCCAATAAGGCGTCCTCCACGTTGGTTTGAATTTGAAATGCCTTTACATCACTTGCATTTTAGATTTAACTTTGCATTTCATACCTGTAGGAGGCTGGCTTAGTATATGGGTCACACTTATTTAAGTGAAGCACCTTGCATTAAACCAGACAACCCTTACGGTGACTTTAGTGCTCCCAGACAGAGACATTTTGTATCCCCCCCCACCTTCTGCATGTTTATATTAATCCGAATAATCTATTAATTGTAATATTATTAATCTGTTTGAAGTGATAACTCACCAATTATATTAACAAAAGAATTACACGTGGGATTTGCATTTTGCATGGCTAAACTAATTGTATACTAACATATGTACGCATACTAATGGTAGAAAATTAGAATATTGCTTGATATATGTTGCTTTTGTGACGTAATTGTAAGTTGCACCAGATGACATCACTGGGTGAATATAAACGCTTTGAATGTTGCAATTATACTAGATAATTACTTACACATAGGGGAATTAGTGAGGGTTTAACATTTTATTAGCCATTTCAATGTTTTAATTACGTTTTGTGTTTGTTTTACTTAAGTTGACCATTTGGGCCTAAGAAAAGATGGCTGACTGAGACACACGACGTGACTGCTACCGTTTCACGAGGTTTTGGGTGAAGTGCGCCTGCGCCACCGCCAGCAACAGTGGCCTCGTCCTGACCCCAGGCAAGATGTACCAACCAAGGTCGTACTGGGAGAGTTGCCAGGACCACAAAACCAAGGACTGTCTTTAAAACCGGAACCAGCAAGTGTGATGACTTAATCTAACGGACTATGTGAGAACTTTACCGAATGACCCCAAACCAGCCAATCAGGGCTGTCTAAAACTGATTTTTGTTACATTTTGACGTTAGTTTCATTATAAAAGTGGGTAAACAAAGCGAATTAGTAATTCCTTCTTTTGAGCGAACTTTCATTTTCCTGACGTTATGCTGACGGAGAGGACGGTGACACTGCTGGACAGCTGTTATCCTGAATCCTTGAAAGACTGAATTGCGGCCTGACTTTGATGAATTTAAGATTTTTCCACTACTTGATTGACTTAGAGGATGACTAATAGCCAGATTAGGTAAATATGGTGTTCTGCGGTTTGGTCGATGATTTTCAAAATTTTGCAATTAATCAGATTAATTGATTAATAGACAAATGTGTTGAGTCGTTTTTTGAAGAAATTAGATTAGGAGAAGAGTATAAATAAAAGAATTGAATTACCAAATACCTAAATTCAACTAACTGATTCATCGCCAAATGAGGGGAATATCACGAGGTTTGAAGTTAATAAAGGTATTCAATGTATATTAGAGTTTAAGTAAAAAGATATTCCTTTCATGTCAGCGTATGGAAATGTATCCCTCCCGTAAGAGCAGATCAATGAAGTGTGAGTGTTGGTGTTATGGGCCCCACCAATGAATGTATTGAGTTAATGTGCTATTGCGATATTTTGGTCTGTGACGAAGGGAGGATTTGACATTCCACGCTGCATCAGTTTTTCTGGTAGCAGAATGATGGTTGTTATTGTTTTTGTTTGGTGATTATTGCTTGTACATTGCTTATCAATTATTGATTATTGATTGGTATTGGTTTATGTATTAACACTCTATGTTGAGTCGCGTCAAGTTTTATGTTGTTTGCACGGCTTCTGGGATGTAGGAAGTCGGAAGTTTTTGCATTTCGTTTCAGCGAGCGTATTTTGGCTTGGTGCCGAATTCGACAGGGGTATACAGAAAGCCCCTCAAAATTTAATCAGCTATTGAAGAAGTCCTTGGAAAGTCTAGAAATGCCAGAAAATTTGGTGTTAGCTCAATACATCGATGACCTTCTTGTGGCATCGAAAACCCGTGAAGCTTGTGAGGTAGACACGATAGCCTTGCTAAATCATTTGGCAGATGGAGGACTAAAAGTGTCACCATCGAAATTACATTTTTGTAAGAAGGAAGTACAATAGTTAGGACATAACATTGAAAAAGGACTGAGAAAAATAACAATAGACAGAATCAGGATCATAAAAGGAATGAGAGCACCCATGACCCAAAGAGAAGTGAGAATGTTTTGGGGAATGGTTGGATATTGTCGTCAATGGATCAGCAATATTTTTTTGATCGCAAAACCTTTGGTATGACTGACAAGAAGTGATGTGAAAGATCCCATTGATTTGAACAAAGGGGAATTGGCAGCATTCAAGAGGTTGAGAGATGGGTTGTGTGAAGCACCTGCATTAGGTATGCCTGATTATGAGAAAGAGTTTGAGTTGTATTGCAGTGAGAGAAATGGATGTGCACTCTCTGTTCTAATACAGAAGCATGGAAAACTGAGGAGACCAATTGCATATTTTTCATCAATGTTGGACCCAGTAGCTGTAGCCCTACCTGGGTGTTTGAAAGCAGTAGCTGCTACATGTCGGAGTTTGGAACAGAGTGAGGGAATTGTGATGGGATATCCTGTGAAAGTGTTCAGTATATGACACATAGTCAGCTGACTAAGTATGAAAAGGTCATATTAGGTGCAACAAATGTAAGTCTTGTGAGATGCTTGAATGTGAATCCTTCAACATTGCTGCCTGATGCTGAGAATGTGGAAGTAAGAGATGAAGCAGATCATGACTGTCTGGATGTACTTGATTTCTGTACAAAACCTCGACCTGACATAAAAGATGTACCCTTACCAGAAAGTGATTTTGTTCTGTTTGTGGATGAGTCATGTTTGAGAACAGATGATGGAGTGTTAAGTGCAGCATATGCGGTATGCACAGTTGCAGCAATGATGGAAGCATCATATCTGAAAGGAGTAAAATCGGCACAAGTAGCTGAACTTGTCGCTTTGACTAGAGCATGTAAGATTGGAAAGAGTGTGAGAGTGACTGTGATGACTGACAGCCAGTATGGCTTTGGAGTGGTCCACGACTTCGGCCAGATATGGCTGCAGAGAGGATTCTTAACATCAAGTGGAACTCCCATTAAGAATGCTGAAGTGGTTGGAAAGTTGCTTGAGGCGATACAGCTGCCTAGGCAATTGGCTGTTGTAAAGTGTGCTGCCCATAGTCACAATGGCGATTATATCGCCACTGGAAATAAATTTGTGAATGACATGGCACAATACTGTGCATGAAATCAGAATTCCATTAATCAGGCTAAGGAAAGAGAAGTGGTTTCTTGCTCCTTGATGTTTACTAACATTGTGGCAACATGGGAAGAAGTAAGACAATTGCAGGAAGAAGCAGGAGATGAGGAGATGAAGCAGTGGGTAAAAGCAGGATGTGCACCAAGAGAGAAAGATCAGGTGTGGGTTTATAGAGAATGAAGACCAGTCATGCCTGATAGCATGATGTCTGCCATGGCACGGATGTATCATGGACAGGGACACATAGGGAGAGATGCTATGGTCAGGTCCTTTAAACAAACCTGGTATAATGCAAAATTCAGACTTGTAGCAGAAAGTCTTTGTCAGAGATGCCTAATATGTCAGCAATACAATCCAGGAAGAAAGACAGTAGTGAGTCTAGGAACAATAGGTCGAGAAGGAGGGCCTTTTATCAGAATGCAAGTAGATTTCATTGAGATACCTCCCTGTAACAGACTGAGGTATGTTATGGTTATGGTCTGTCTGTTTTCCAGATGGGTAGAGGCATTCCCAACAAGAAGAAATGATGGGATGACAGTGGCAAAATTACTTTTGAGGGAATTCATCCCTAGATTTGGGTTCCCAGTGACAATTGAATCAGACCGAGGAAGACATTTCCATAATGAGATCATAAAACTGATTTGTGAAGCATTGAATGTACAACAAAAACAACATTGTGCCTACCGACCAGAAGCTTCTGGTGTGGTGGAACAGATGAGTGGTAATATCAAAAATAGGATAGGGAAAATGTGTTTAGCCACAGGTATGAAATGGCCTGATGTCTTGCCTCTAGTACTCATGACTATTAGATCAATTCCAGACAGAACTACAGGGTTAAGCCCCCAATGAAATCGTCATGGGACGAGCCATGCGCCACGTGTTTATACCAGTCAACAAGCTGATGACTATAACTGATGACTTGGTGTTGGAATACTGTAAAAGCCTGGCTGACGCAGTTCATTCTGTTTTTATCAGGTGGAGCGGATGCCACCACCCTTGAAAAGAAGCCAGCCCATGGTCTAAGCCCAGGGGACTGGGTAAAGATAAAAGTCCACAGAAGAAGAAACTGTTTGGTTCCAAGGTGGGGAAAACCGAGACAAGTCATCTTGACCACAACAACAGCTGTGAAGTGTGCTGGATTGAAAAACTGGATCCATGCAAGTCATACTTTGAGAATTCCAAATCCAGTGGACAGCACAGAAAAATAGTATTTTGATGAATCAGAATATAGTACTGAGTCAGATGACGGAGAGCCAACAGCCAAAGAAAACCCTGAAAGGGGGGAAGCAGAACCAGGTTTAACATTTGTCCCCAGAAGTAGTTCCCTGAGAAGAAGGTTACAGATTTCTGATACCAGTTCAGACTCAGAAGCCGAACAAGGAGCACAATGTTCCAGGAAAGAACAAGGAAAGAACAAAGAAAAAGACAGTGAAGAGACAATAAAAGAGATTCATGAGAAGGAAGTGCCAGATGAAAGATTGAGAGAAATTCCACCTGAAACAACACATTTAGATGGGCAGGTGCCAGATACAGAGAGAGAGGGAAAGATTATTGCGGAAGACCCCGAGGAGGTGTAGGGAACTCCAACATCCAGTTAGAAACAGGGATAGGTAGTCAGCAGGAAGATTGCGTGACGGAGATTCGAGGAGGGACAGAAGTAGGGAAAACAAAACAAGTGGTGGAAAAAGAAACTGTTGAGAGTAAAAAGCAAGTTGAAACAGAGTCAGAAGAAAGCAAAGATGAAATACCTGAAGGTCGAGTTCTAAGAAAGAGAGCTTGGAGAACTGAAAAGAATGATAAAGAGAGTAAATTGAAAAGAACTGCAAAAGATGACGTTTGGCCGAATAAAATAAAAAGATTGAGATATCGACTGACACGAGTAAATTCACCAAGGGCTGAACAGGCGGATGAAGTGACGAGTCAGGAGAAATCAAAAGAAGAAGAAACAATTGTAGTTAAAGAAATCATAAGAACAAAGAAACCTAACCAGAAGTATAAATCACCAGAATGGACTATGTGGCCCTGTCTGAAGTAAAAGAAGAGGCGGATAGCCAAGAAAATCCAGAGGTTGTACCAGAAGTGGTTGAGGAAGACGAAGAATCGGATATCCTGAGAGTTATCTTGTCCGATATTGGAGAAGAAACGGATATTCAGGACATTCTGTATACAGATCACGAAGGAAAAGTGAAAGATGATGAAATGCCAAACTGAATGAGATAAGAAAACTATTGACGCAAAGACAATAAAATACAGAAAAAGACAAAAACTGGTAGAACCAAGTAGGTGCTTAGACCCTTGGGTTAGAAAACTAGTTGTGAAGTAGAAGAGGCTAAGTCAAAAGACACAGTCCATTTTAGCAAAGATGGCAAACATAGATAGTAGAAAAGATAGATGTAAATTTTTGAAGAGATGGTGTAAAATGTGTTGTTGTTGTACAGGATTATTAATGCTTCTATGGAGTATACTTGCTCTACTGATTTCATTTGAAGTTACTATAGATACCATCATCATCAAAAACTTTATTGCGATTGTTTAAAATCATAAAAGTGCAGTCATAAAATCAAATTTCTTATAGAGTACATATATCAATTAATACAAAGTTCCAGTGAAAAGAAATCAAGATGTCAGTATGGTTTAACAATAATCTAGCCACTCTTGATGCCAGAAATCAATCTGTATTTTTGCTTGTTAATTCCCTACGAATTAACCACATTGCAAACAAAAACTTTGAAACTGCAACCACAACAAGTGGATTTGTATCACTTCTGAGGATCCTAAAAAAGTCAAGATAACTCCTAAGGCCCAGATTTAGACATAACTGTTTTATCCATTTTTTCCGGATACCAACATATGCTGGACAAAAAAGCACAACATGGATCATAGTTTCCAATTCAGTTGAGCAACCAGGGCATACATGCTGGGAACCACCCGCCCATCGGTCAGTGAATGAATATAAGGGGAGGGTTCCATATCTAAACTGTACATATAGCTTTTTTGCTAAGATAGGCTGGATAGCATCAAGTTCGGGTACAAAGGCGTAATATGACTTAACCTCGAGAAAAGCATCGGTCAGACTTGATGATTTAGCTGAGCTATAGACTTTCATTAGATGGTAATCTTTAAGTATTGTGGCAAGAGATTTTTTGGTAATGCCTGACATAGAATTCTCTGGATTATGCCAGAGGTGTGCAAGACCAATCTGAATTAGTGTCTGCCTGACATACTGGAGCCAAGTAATCTTATCCGCCCCGAGTGTACTCAAGATTACTTTCAATTCATTTCTATAGCACGCCAGCTCAGGTGTGCTCCAAAGCCTTCTCCAGTACATCACTGGCCTAGCGGCGACAACCTCTGAGATGGGACGAATGTTAAGATCCAACCTCAGTGGCGTAAGCGGTGTATTATTTGGAAGGGTTAAATGTTTCCTGATCAAGTTATTTTCTGTGCTGACCAAATCATTTGCAGAAGTATGGCCCCATAATTCAGCCCCATAGAGTGTAGAGGACCTAGATTGCACAGTGTAAATTTCAAGAGGGGCACTTATGATTTTTGAACGACATTTTTTGTAGACTTTAAGGATGCCCCCGATAGCCTGATTAAGTTTTAAATTTGCTTTAAGCTTTTGGGGGGACCATCCCATTTTATCATTCAGGGTCAGGCCTAGGTACTCAAAAGTAGAAACCCGATCCAAAGCAATACCTTCCATCTTGGGGTGTGGGTAATTGGAAGGTTTTACGTTGAAGGCCATATACTTTGTTTTATCTATATTGACCACCAGGTTCCTTTTTTTGCAGAAGTTGGTAAACTGATCCAACACCCGCTGCATGCCCATCGGCGATTTTGACAGCAGCAGGGTGTCATCTGCAAACATAAGAGCAGGATATTTTCTAGAGGCCAATTTTGGTGCGTCAATATCTGTAGTATCCAGAAGGTCATCAATGAGCCCATTAAGGAAAAGTGAGAACAGGATTGGGGCAAGGACACAACCCTGACGCACTCCCTTTTCCACTGGGAATGGGCCGGTCAAGTTGCCGTGTTTCCCATAGCGGACTCTGGCATATGTCCCGTCGTGGAGAATCTTCAATTGGTAGCATAGATAGGGTGGAACCCCCATAGCCAGCAATAGATTCCAAAGCTGGTTACGGTCCACCATATCGAATGCAGATTTCAAATCCACGAAGGTCAAATATAAGCTACCCCCCTCTAATATGACGTGTTTCCAGTAGAGGATCTGGAGCCTGAATAATTGGTCCATAGTTGATGTTTTGGTCCTAAATCCCGCTTGGAGTGGGGTTAGAATATTATTCTCTTCGATCCAATTCTGTAACCGTTGCAAGAGAAGCCTAGAATAGATTTTCTGGCTCACATCTATAAGGCTTATAGGCCTGTAATTACCTGGATCGAGGGGGGATCCCTTTTTAAAAATGGGGATAATTTCCGCACCCATCCAGGTTTGGGGTGCCGGTAAGCCTTGCAAAATAGCATTAAAAAGGATTAGAAGGTAGGGAGCCCAGACCATCCGTTCATCTTTATAGAGGTCCCCGGGGATCCTATCTAACCCAGGGGCCTTGTTTAATTGGAGGTGGTCCAGTGCTAGATCCACTTCCGATAACGTCCAGGGGGGAACGACCCAACCTGGGTCCATGCTCATTAAGATAGCAGGGGGATCATCTCTCCTAGTTGCATTAATGGAGTACAGGTTTTTAAAGTGAGATGCCCATGTATCTTCAGAAACATTGGGGTCGATCGTAGTTTTACCCTCCGATTTCCCAAAATGGACAAGGTTCCAAAAGGATCTTGTATCTTTTACCACAAGTGCTGATCTCATAGCAGCCCATCTTTCCTCTTCCCACTCGATTTTGGCACTAAGAATTATCTTTCTATAGACCCGCCTTGCTTCCAAGATATGTAGGCGGTTGCCTACCTTAATAGCCTGTAGTAATTCCTGTTTGGCTAGCCTGCAGCCCTTTGTGAACCAGGGATTTATATTTCCCGGCTTCTTTGCATTTACTGTCAACAAGATCCTTATGGGTTTTAGCCAAATCCATAGTTCCATCGGCTACAGGATTAATACCTTCCATTTTGAGCACCTTTTCGAGTATAGGAAGTATTTTTTGGTACATACTGGCAATAGTCGCATCAGACTGTTTTATGGTAAGCCAGCTTATCCTCTTCCCCCCTTGGGTGACCCTTATATTCCCCACTGAGGGGGTGTCTATATCTGACCCTGTATTCAACAATTGGAAATTTAAATCAACTGTCAGGGGATCATGGTCACTCTCAGTTCGCCTAATTATTTTAAAATCCAACACTTTGGGCCACAAATCTAGACTGACCAAAAAATAATCAATCACGGATTCGTGGCCCATTCCCCTATAAGTTGACTGCCCCGGGATGTCCCCGTTAAAACGACCATTACACGCTCTCAAAGAGAATGAGTAAGTGAGGGAAGTAAGTTGAAGAACCAAGGGAGTCCAACGTTTGGCTGGATACATACTAGTGGGTGGGATAGATCTAGCCTCATCTTCCTCAAGTGAAATTGGAATTTCTCCACACAGAGGCTCAAAGTGACAATTAAAGTCTCCTCCAATCATCAGAATGACATCATCTGGGAGAGATTCCAAGAAGGATGACAAAGACTCGAGAGTAGATGATGTACCACCCCAACAAGTAGGACGCGAATAGACGTTAATAAGTGCAATCTTAGGGGTCAACTTGTGAGACATAAGAATGCAAATTATATCTCTACTATTCGTTTCGACCCTTTTGATCTTAAAACCAACATGAGTGCCCACCCAAACACACAGACCCCCCGAGGGTCTCCCCTTAGGACCTTTTGTGGCTGGTTGCATATAGTTGGTATATCCCAGTCTATGTATGGGTTCTACCGACCACGTTTCCTGAAATAAACAAATCCCAAAGGGGTCAATAAAAGAACACCACTCTGGGTTGTCAATATTGGTAGCCAGACCCGCAGTGTTCCAACTAAGGATTTTAAGCAGTCTGTCAAAAGGAGATAAAACAGTTACAGAGTTAGTCTGGGTGGATAGAATATCAATAGTTGCAGGTAAGTTGTTGGAGGCAACCTCCCAAGCCGAAGATTGAGTGGGGTCATCCCTCATGGTGCTTAAGGTAATAGATGAGATAATTTCAGCATCCAGAGGTTCTGATCCTATAGGAAAAATCACCGTTGGGACTCCATGACCACCTTTATTGCCAATCTCATCAACAGGAGAGGTGGAAGATAAATAATGATTACCTTGCGTCTTTAGTCATTCCACCTCATCCAAGGAGCTAAACCTATTATTAACTGGAAAACCTAAGACTTCGTTATCAATCATCCTACCCCGCATACCATCGCCAGATTGCCCTCGATCAACATAGTTATAAAACGGTGCAAGGGACCTTAGGCAGGGTGGGGGAGGTTTATTGGGTGGGGGATAGAAGTGACGTAGGTTATACGTTTTAATATTGGAGGATAGGTTATCAAAGATAGGACTACATACGTGGTCAACTACCTCAGGGTTTTTGAAGTTGACAATAACACAGTCACCTCCCACATTCTTTGATTTGTGACCCACCCAACCAACTCTTCTAACAAACAAAATAGATGAGCGTATATTCCTGGGCAAGGGTCTATAAGTATTCAACCAAAACGTTACTTTGTTTTTGAGTTCCTGAAATGATTCAGGTCTCTTGGTAGCCAATTTAGGGACATCAGTCAAAACAACCACATAGGGGGCGCTTTCTGGGGGAAGATCGATGCGTGGAAAATCCATGGAAGGAGGGGCCTCAGTAGGAGGCTCAAGACAATGATTATTTGTTGGGGGTATGCTATCAGCCACATTTGTGGCATTAGGTATAGGTAGCCCTCACTGTAAGTTCAGATGGGAATTACGTGGAGTTCCCCGTTGTTGGATCTGCTGGATGCCAGATAGTTCTTGTGGAGTAATAGGGGTTCCAGCGATTTTGTCTTGGATTTGGCATGGATGTGAGCAGGGTTTAATAGCTTGTAGGTTTTTATCATTTTTGTCCATAGCAACCTCCAATGCGACCAACCTATTCTCTATTGCGACTAGTCTAAGCTCTAGCGGTTGTATGGCTAGAGCTAGCACTGTGGACATTTTCCCAAGTAGCAGATCTATGTCAAATAACTGTGGGGCTACATCTAGGGAAGATCGCTCTGTGCAAGTTAACTGGACAGTATCTGTGGCTACAGGCAGGGGAGAGACCGAAGGATCAGAGTTTGGTTTCTGTATTTTATTCCTCCTGCTTCTTGGCGAAATCCCAGTTCGTTTCCTTTTAGGAATAGTGCCCACTTCCCGGGCTGTAATTGCAGGCAAGATGGAAGGAACCTGGACGGAGGCTGGTACACTTATAGCCGTGTTTGTAATATCTTTGACGAGGGCGATAAGTGGAGTTGATAGTGAAGGATCACCTTTGCGTGAACTCATAGTAGGAAGGGTGGAAGGAGAAACAGCAGGAGAGCGACTAAATGCAATTGAGCCCAATGAGGAACGTTTAGAAGAGACCGGCTCCATAGACAGCCGGCGCTCAGTAATTGCTATTTCATGCTCGAGTATTGAAGAGGCTCTAACAATGAATTTGTCCAATGATCCGGCAACATGGTCAGTAGCAATATGTTTCGTACCTCTTTTGTTCATCATTATTCACCAGCGCTTCATAGAAAATTTTAAAAGTACTCACGGAATAGATAGCAGTAAGAGAGTAGCCCGGACCGGACTCTCGCGGGCACGAACGGGCAAAAACGGGCCCGCCCTTGGCCCGGGCTTCGCCCGGCGCGCGCCCCGCACGCGTCCCGCGAAGCGGTGGAATAGCCCAGTATTATCCGGAAGCCGGGAGGCGGGTCCAGCGGGAAGAGGACACAGGTGTGGCTGACAGGGGTTGTGGTCCTCGCAGTCCCGCGGCGCTGAAAGCCCAAGATTCAGGACACTGTTTACTCCTGCGACCGGCTCCCGCGAAGCGGGGGCCGGGAGAGGTTATCCGTGTTCGAGGGCGGGAGGCGGGTCCAGTTACTATAGATACATTAGAAGGACTAAGTGAAAACATAACTAATATAGGGAAGATTCAAAAGGTAGTTCCGACTAGAATAAAAACTATTTACATAAAGACAGGTCTATCACTGATTTTTCTAATAATGTGTTTTCGAAATTGTTGTATGAATATGTAAAGACAATGGACGTAAGGGACTGCTACGTTTGTATGCAGTTACCTGCCTCTGTATCGGAGGGAGTGACTTAGGGAGTGACTTATCACCACCTTCCATTAACTTATGGAATAACATGTAGTGTAATAGCTAGTCTATTATATCAAACAGGGAAATTAGAGTATTATTTTTCAGATGTAGATACTATATTTTCACAAGTACCGGCAATTAACAAGTTAAATAAGGTAAAACCTGCAAAGGTGTTAGGTGAATTTTTCTTAGAGACTAAAGAACTAACATTAGAATATATATTTAAAAACAATTTGACTTGCAGTTTAAAGAAAGAGGAAAAGACATTTTTAGATATGGTTGAAGAAAGGAGACTGAAAATGCAAAGAAAAGCATCTGAAGGAAAAGTGGAGAAGACAGTCTGGGATGTAGAAATGGAAAAACATCTGAAAGGTGAAGCTAGTCCACCTATGGCTTTAGATTGGCCTCAGACTGGGAAATTGTGTATTAGAAGGAATCAAACTGCATATGATAATTATTTTGTAGGTAATAGTGAGTGCCATGATACATACCGAATCATGGGTGGATGGGGATTTAAAGGTGGAAAAGATCCAGTTTTTCCTGGATTATATTTCATTTGTGGGAACAGGGCATATTATCGTTTGCCAGACCATTGGTATGGCACATGTTATGTAGGCCTGGTTTTTCCAAAGATTTTGCATATGGATAGAGGAGAAGATGGTGTACATAGCTTAGGTAGTTATTTAGCACGTAGTAAGAGAGAATCTTGGGCAGAAATTGTAGGTGACATTTTTGGAGCATTGATACCAGCAGTGGGAATATCTCTAAATGCAAACAAAATTAGAGGGCTTTCAACAGTAGTGGATCGCTTGTCAACAAGCACCGCCGGAGGATTTTTATTAGTAAATACTGAAATGGTTGCCATGCGTGCTATGGTAATGCAAAATCGACTTGCCCTTGATATATTATTGGCAAAAGAGGGTGGAGTCTGTGGAATGCTGAAAGTTCAACACTGTTGTACTTACATTCCTGACGAAAGTAAAGATTTGAAAATTTATATTATAGATATTACAGAATTGCATGGTGAAATTGCACCACTGGAGGTTGAAGGTGTTTGGGGAAAGATTGGAAAGAAATTATCCGCTATTAAGGATTTCGTAGTAAAACTAGGTAGTACGTTTTTAGGTAAGATATTATTTCCATTAACATGTGTGATTTTCATAGTATTAATAATTAGATTAGGGTGTATCTGTCGTTAAAAGGATAAAAATCAGAAAAAGTTAAGAAGAGAAAATTTAAGGAGAAGAGATAAGAAACAAGAAAGAGAATTTGAAGAGATAGAATTGGAGGAGTTTAAGGTAAGCATATATAAATCAGCAAAAAGAGAAGAAACAGGGGAAACTGAAATCTGAATAAAAACAAGAAATCACTTTGAAATTCCGTAAAAGGGATATAAAATTTTGTTGGTGTGGTGATAAAATCACCAAAGGGGGGATTGTTGGAGCGGGTAGTACAAAATGTTGTATACCCCCACCCATTCTGCATGTTTATATTAATCCAAATAATCTATTAATTGTAATATTATTAATCCGTTTGAAGTGATAACTCACCAATTATATTAACAAAAGAATTACACGTGGGATTTGCATTTTGCATGGCTAAACTAATTGTATACTAATATATGTACGCATACTAATGGTAGAAAATTAGAATATTGCATGATATATGTTGCTTTTGTGACGTAATTGTAAGTTGCACCAGATGACATCACTGGGTGAATATAAACGCTTTGAATGTTGCAATTATGCTAGATAATTACTTACACATAGGGGAATTAGTGAGGGTTTAACATTTTATTAGCCATTTCAATGTTTTAATTACGTTTTGTGTTTGTTTTACTTAAGTTGACCATTTGGGCCTAAGAAAAGATGGCTGACTGAGACACACGACGTGACTGCTACCGTTTCACAAGGTTTTGGGTGAAGTGCGCCTGCGCCACCGCCAGCAACAGTGGCCTCGTCTTGACCCCAGGCAAGATGTACCAACCAAGGTCGTACTGGGAGAGTTGCCAGGACCACAAAACAAAGGACTGTCTTTAAAACCGGAACCAGCAAGTGTGATGACTTCATCTAACGGACTATGTGAGAACTTTACCAAATGACCCCAAACCAGCCAATCGGGGCTGTCTAAAACTGATTTTTGTTACATTTTGACGTTAGTTTCATTATAAAAGTGGGTAGACAGAGCGAATTAGTAATTCCTTCTTTTGAGCGAACTTTCATTTTCCTGACGTTATGCTGATGGAGAGGACGGTGACACTGCTGGACAGCTGTTATCCTGAATCCTTGAAAGACTGAATTGCGGCCTGACTTTGATGAATTTAAGATTTTTCCACTACTTGATTGACTTAGAGGACGACTAATAGCCTGATTAGGTAAATATGATGTTCTGCGGTTTGGTCGATGCTTTTCTAAATTTTGCAATTAATTAGATAAACAATGTTTTGATTAATAGACAAATGTGTTGAGCCGTTTTTTGAAGAAATTAGATTAAGAGAAGAGTATAAATAAAAGAATTGAATTACCAAATACCTAAATTCAACTAACTGATTCATCGCCAAATGAGGGGAATATCACGAGGTTTGAAGTTAATAAAGGTATTCAATGTATATTGGAGTTTAAGTAAAAAGATATTCCTTTCATGTCAGCGTATGGAAACTTATTCCTCCCGTAAGAGCAGATCAATGAAGTGTGAGTGTTGGTGTTATGGGCCCCACCAATGAATGTATTGAGTTAATGTGCTATTGCGATATTTTGGTCTGTGACGAAGGGAGGATTTGACATTCCACGCTGCATCATATGGGGCACACTTATTTAAGTGAAGCACCTTGCATTAAACCAGACAACCCTTAGGGTGACTTTAGTGGTCTCAGACAACCATAGAAAGCTCTCTAAGTGGTAGCTGTAGAGAGCAGCCTTCAGGCATAGCCCAGAAGGAGTGTTAAGCAGGTTGTTTCACCAGACGAATCATATAGTGTAGGTTAAATGAAAAAGAACCACACAGTGTAGTTATAAAAATAGTTATATTTATTATACACACTCACTAACATATTGGTATATCTCCTACCTGGAGATATAAACGCAAAACACACAACACTTCAAATGTAAAACAGGTAAGTAAGCACAAATAGACAGTAGTCTCCAGGGGGAGACCATACCATATAATAAAGAAGTGGAATGCGAACTGCGACCAAAGATGTGGCTTGGACCAGAAGACTCAGAAGAGCTGGGGACACAAGGATCCACCCAAGGTATGAACACAGCCGCATACTCAATGCAAGTCAATGGGAAAGTCATAGTTGCAGTTTTCAAGAGGAAGGACCTTTCCCCGTGGACCCTGAAGAAACCCTGTGGAAGATGAAAGGTTGGAGAGTTACCCCACCCGTGGATACCCTAGGAACCAGGATACCTACACCAGGGAAGCCGAATACATAGGTGCGAAGTGACATTGGAAACCGCCGTAGACCACCATTCTTGAAGAGGAATACCTGCAAGCAGAGGGGAACTGAGTCTATGCCACTCGAGAGTGACCAGGATGCACGGAAGACCAATGACAACCAATGACGGAAGATGCAGGAGGGTTGACGGTGAACTTGTCACTGCAGCTGTGAGGACCAGGTGATGCTGTGGAAGACCAGGATCCGTTCACAAGCAGTCCCACGTCAGAAGTCGAGAACCAGGGGGTCAGTGTCCGGCGGTAGCACCAACAAGCCTTGGCAGCAGCAACAGACATGGCAGACGAAAAAGGTGCAACATTGGGACCAGCAAGGTCCAAGGGACTTGCCAAGTGCAGGAGAGTCAGAGCTGGCCCCGAGCAAGCAGGGTAGCCCACTGAAGCCCAAGAAGACCCTCAAGAGGACCCACAGCCCAAAGGCACAGGAGGCGCAAGAGGACCTCCAGCAGCTCACCAAAGGTGCAGGCCCAGGGTGCCGAGGATGCGGTGAGAACAAAGATTTTGGGAGGAAGATATGCTGGAGGCTGGAGCTTCTTGTAGCCCAAAGATCTCTGAAGGACAGAGTCAGCAAGCCTTGGCAATGGCAATTTCACGCATTGCACAGGGATGCTGTTCCAGCAGTTCCAACGAGGGATACTGGCCTCAAACTTGCTGAGAAGACAGTGCAGGCCTCGAATGAGTTGCAGAGCCACCACCTGTGTTGCTGAGCCTTTTGAAGTACGTGGGACATCAGGAGCAGCAGACTGGTCAGCTTAGTTGCGATGCCTGCAGATGCAGGGGCGTGAGTTCTTCCCTCCAAGAAACATTCCTTCGGGTGTCTTTGATGCCCACAGGCCTCGGAAAGAAGCTAGATGAAGCACAGGCACAGACGACACAGAAGACTGGCAGGACGACGAGACCAGGAGCGGCAGGACTCTTCCTTGATGCAGTCTCGGTTCCTAAAGCAAAGTCCAATAAAGTCCAAAGTGCCCAGACAGTAGAAGTAGAAGTGGTTTCAGATCTGAATCTCATCTCACGACGAATCTGAAGAGCCACCCACAGGTAAGCCTTTAAGTACCCTAGGGAAAGCGTTGGCACGATTCAGGGTTCCCTCCTAAAGCAGGGGCTGGACAGAGGGAGACTACTCCCCTGTCCTTTGTCCAGCTTCGCACCACAGCGAGAGCCAACGGCTCCCTGAACTGGCTCAAACTGGAGTTTGCAAAGAGGGCACCAAATGAGCCCTTCAAAGCAGTCTGGTGGTGCTGGCAAGCACTCCCACCCCAGCTCAATACACTAAGTCCTGTTTGGGAGATGGTTTCACCTCCCTGTGACAGGAAACCTATTGTTCTATCTTCCCCTGCTCGAGCTCAGCTCAGCAGTAGGAGGGCAAAATCGAGTCTGTGGTCGGCAGCAGCACTAGCTTGCTGTTAGACCCTGAAAGGCTGGTACCAGGAATACAGGGGAGCTCCCTAGAGGAGACCCCCAGCACATGGGATCCTACATCTGGAATCGGTGTTGGGTAGGGTTCCAACATACCTGATACCAAACATGACCGGTTTCAGTGCAGCCAATATATAGTTAGACATCTCATAATTGACTTGATGTCCATTATATGTATTAAATGGCTGACCGCACTTACAAAGCCTGGAGAATTGACTCCGGGGTTGTAGTGGGTGTCCTGATCATGCAGGACACCCTCATACCCTCCCACTTATAACTGAGGACCTTGCCTTCAGGATTGAAAGGCCTGCCTTAGGGGTGACTTATAGGTTTTAAGTGTAGTGACCTCAGATATAAGGAAACATATCTGATTTAAGTGGTGCTAGCACCAGCTTGCACAGGCTGCACTGGCAGGTCTGTAGTCACAGTTTGAGTGGTCTCTCATGGGTGGCATATTACATGCTGCAGCCCATTGGAGACCCCTGGTGTACCTGTGCCCTGGGTACCTTAGTACCATGTACTAGGGAATCAGAAGGGTACACCAGTAGCCAATTAGGAAGGTACCAAATTACTTACCCTAGTCAAATTTAGGGAGGGAGCACAATGACTGAGGGCCTGATTAGCAGGATCCCAGTCAGACTAGTCAGACAACAGCATAACACCAGCAAAAAGTGGGTGTAACCATGAAAGCAGATCCTACTTTCCTTCAATACCTTTTATATGTCACATTAGTTTATATGAAACTGGTGGTGGAACTTAATGTATAAAACTAACAAGGAGGAGTAACCCTATTATTAACTATAGGGAAGGGGTAAGTAGACAAGAAAAAGAATAAGTCCCCAACTTTATGAGTGGATCAAGTGTTGTGCTATTACCATGTACAATAGCGGTAGGGTCAATGCATTTGTTGAATATCTTCAAGGACTTTTCTCAAGAATACCAACCAGGAGGTGTAAGGTCACTACTGGATCATTACAGAGCTCCCCTTCCTCTTGAAGATTCTGGAAAGATCCATCACCAGCAATACATCTATTAGGAGACCTGCTACTGGTTTCTGTTATTGTCAGAGCATTGAATCCTCTGTTGTCAAAATTGTGGATGGTGCGCTCCATCTTCCTGTGGAAGGAATTTCCTTCCCTCCCGCTCCTCTTAGATCTATCAGGGACCTTGGATGCTACTGACCACAGATCCCTCATACAAATCTTATGCAACACAATGGATATTGAAGGAACAGTGCTATATATATATTAGTATATATACACGCGGTGTGCGTACCCCTCATTATTTATCATTCATATGTTTTTAAAGGCTGGCACCTACTAACGTAAAATAATAAGGAATACTACCATATATTAAGGTATGCAAAGTTTTACGTTTTGTATTAATTTTGAGACAGCGCTATCAAGAAAGTTGTCTCGCAAATATACTCGCAGTTGAATTAGTTTTATCTCATTGCAGGACATTCCTCATTGTTTACCGATAATCTACTGGCAAAATGTTTCCCATCTGAATCATAGTGGGATACATTCTACAAATATTTTAATAGGTATGTCGTATTTTAGAATTGGTGGATCATGTGTTTGTTTCTATTATTCATTTTTGGTAGGGTGTTACAATGGTGAACAGTATGTGCCAAAATTTGTTTTAAAAAAAAGTTTTTGTTAAAATGTTTAAAATGGGTAAAACCAATCATAGAACAAACTAACAGACTATTGTATTGTTGCATATTAAATTTTCAGAAAACTCCGTCCTGAAGAAGGTGGTTGATCCTAATCTCACCTAAACGCTGCGTCAACTTTTGTGTTTTCTTGTTTATTTTTAATCATTATACATGACTTTCATGTACTGTTTTTATTGATTTTTAACTCTTAATTCAAATGTGATACTAGTATTGATTACTTGATAAGATGGTTTTATATGAAATCTGATTGTTTTTAACGTACTACGAATAAAAATTATTTCTGTATTTCTTGAAATTATTTTTGTTTTTGGCATTACTGTTTTCTGTGCATCCATGCGTGAGCTTGTCTTACGTCGATTTTCATACATGTAAAGGATATATGGTACAATTGTTGTTGGTTTATATAAATAAAAGTCCTTGAAGATATTCAACAAATGCATTGACCCTACCGCTATTGTACATGGTAATAGCACAACACTTGATCCACTCATAAAGTTGGGGACTTTTTCTTTTTCTTGGAACTTAATGTATAGCCATATCACCTGCACTTTAGAACTAACTCTGAACTTTATCCTTACCTCAGACTTGTACTAAGTGACACAGAATAGGTGGTTGTAGGAAAGGCGTTGGTTAAGCCTCTGCACGTTTGGCATGCTGTACCTTGGTTGGTTGAGTTTCTGCACCCTAGGCACATTGGGCCTTATTTATGAGGCCTTGCGACAGTTTTGCGCTTCCGTTGCCTCACTTTTTGTGATGCAATGGCAGCGTAAAACATGCCTCCTGTTGCACCCTCCAAGCAGATGTGTCACTTTGCAAACCCCTGAGCTACATTATACCTGCGTCAGGTATAATGTATGCAGGGTGGGCGTTTCCACGTAAGTAAGCCTTGTAGAAGTGACGCAGTGAATTCTACGAGATTTCACTGCGCCACTTCTAGGGTGCAAATGCTTCAATATCTTACGCCTGCCTCACAGTAGGCGTAAGACTGATGCAGGCCCTTTCACATGGGGCTTGCCCCCTGTGAAAGGACACATTGCTGGAGTTGCGTCACTTTTGTGACACACTCCAGCAATGCGTCACTTTTGCGCCTACAGATACGTCAGAAATACTGACGTATCTGTAACTCCTTGCGACATGATGCATCATACAGTAAATATGACGCATCCATTATGTCACAAGGAGGGCGCACTGAGAAGTGACGCATCGCTGCTTTAATGCAGGATGCGTCACTTCTCATAAATGAGGTCCATTGTACTTTGGCTCGAACTCAAAATGTTGTTATAATACCTGTATTTCAGGTCCAACCTGGCAATTTACTCCTTTATTTTGCATTAAGTGGTATGGGCCAGGTGGTTGAACTTGACATGCTGCTATAACACTAGTACCTCAGAGCTAACTTTGCACATTACTTCTCCATTTTTGTGTACTATGTTTAAGTGTAGTTATTATTTGAACCATATCGTAGTTTTAAGGTATTTTTTACATTGTAATGGCTCTTTTATTATTGTGAAGGTTTTAATTAATCATACAATAAAGCTTTTACTTGACTTTATATAATTCTCCCCCTCGCCATGCAATATTCTACCTTTCCCTCTGTTGTTCCTCATCCACCTACCCCCACCCCCTGCTTCGCAGAAGCCCACCTCACATACATTTACAACCTGATTATATCTCTTGGTAAACATGTGCATTAACCCTAATAGAATTGGGAATTTTGTGGAGAATTCTGCCTGGAAAAACCACATCTGCAGAGTTATTCCCCATTCTGTAGAGTTTAACTCACAATAGGAGAATCTTTGGTTGGAGCTACTGTTCTAAAAGAGAAATTCCAACCACCCAGAATCTCTGCACTGTTATGGTTCCGGACCAGAACGGACATGGCAATAAGCGGGAAACTGCAGTCCAACTCTCTCTTAATGAGATTCCATTCCAATATGGCCACCAAACACAAGTGCCACTCAAAGATGGCCACCAAACATCAACAGCATTCCAGTATGTCTCTTTCTGTGCTATACCCATTCCTGTCAGGTAGTTGCTCTTCAGACACCGGCCTCTTTCTCATCTACAAATCTATAACATGCCTTTGATCAGTGTAGCAGTGCATGACACGTCCTCTGGCTTGCTCCTGCTATTGGAGTTTTCTCTTTTGCCTTGATCCTGCTCTTGGCCTGCTCAAGCTCTTGCTCTGCACTAGAACCTGCTCTGCACCAGCTCCTACTCCTCACAACCTCATGCTTTGCACAAGCTCCTGCTTTGCATCATCTTCTGCTCTGCTCCAATTCCTGTTCTGCTCCAGCATCACTTCAGTTCCTTCATTGTTCTAATTCCAGCTGTACTCCAGCCCTGCCTGCTCTAGCTCCAGTTCTGCCAGATCCATCCCCAGCCGCAGTCCGTTCATTTCCATCTTTACTCCAGTCCTTCCACTGCTGGCTCTGCTATAGTCCTGGTCTTATCTATATCCAACACCTCAGCCTTTCAAGAAATGGTTTAAAATGTGGATCCAATCCCTTGCAGGTATTTTGTGCCTTTGGTCTGTTTCCTACAGCTGCTCTCAGGCGCTACCTTGTAGAGGGCATTCTCTCTGTAGCCTGTGTTTCATCCTGTACAGACATTGTTGCTTGTGGACGGGGTCTATTTTTTGCAACCTGTAGTAAATTAGTGAATAACTTGAGATGCATATATAGTCCTCCTGACTCATAATTTTGTACAAGTGGTGGTGTAAAAATCAAAGGGGTGAAGAGAAAGCTTTGAAGGCCTAAGAGCGGGACTTTTATAATCGTGGAGTAAGAATTACAAGTTTGATACATTGTGACATGTTAGTCTGTTTGAAAGACAGACAAGAACTAGCTTAGCACTGTTCCTTCAATATCCATTGTGTTGCGTAAGATTTGTATGAGGGATCTGTGGTCAGTAGCATCCAAGGTCCCTGATAGATCTAAGAGGACCGGGAGGGAAGGAAATTCCTTCCACAGGGAGATGAAGCGCACCATCCACAATTTTGACAACAGAGGATTCAATGCTCTGACCATAACAGAAACCAGAAGCAGGTCTCCTAATAGATGTATTGCTCTAGTTGGCTGGTGATGGATCTTTCCAGAATCTTCAAGAGGAAGGGGAGCTCTGTAATGATCCAGTAGTGACCGTACACATCCCGGTTGGTATTCTTGAGAAAAGAGCAAACAAAGTCATCTTAAAGGAGTTTTGGAAAGAGGAAGAGGCCTGGTTCAGGGAAGAATTCATGATTTGTATCCCCAGAGGGCAGGGGGCATTTGAGTCTTCTTTGGCTAGCATGAGTGCAATGTGGTTTATGAAAAATTTGATAGTTTACTGTTTGTGATGCCTTTATCTAATGCACCAGTAGTACTGGGGAAAGAGACACTCCAAAAAACTGTAAGAGTTGTCTTGATGAAACAGATATTCTCTATCAGAAACAGATGTGTGCTTGGATTTATCCACCTAATTGCCATGAATTTATTGCTCAAGTAAGAGTGTTGTCATTACATTTAGATTCCTTGAGGGGAATGTAAGACATATCTATGGTGATTTGGTGACCATGTAAGTTTCATTTTTAGGAAGGAACATTTTTTTTCTGGAGTATATAGTTTACTTGTAAGATTTTGTGACACTTTTTGTTTTGAGGAAGGTGTTGGTCGTAAGGGATTTTGTCCATCTTTCAGATATTTGTAGTTTGAAATGTGCTCATATGTCTTTAGTTTAGAAGTAGTGAGAGATACTTTGGTCATGATGTTGTAGATGCCTTCATTTTATTGCTCTGCTAGCTTAGAGAGGTTGGTATTAGGCCCAGTAGTAATTCTAATGAATGGATCAGGGAAGCTAAACCCTGTTGTTGTTGTGTTTAATGGGTTTCCAGTTTTCCATTACTGCTATGTTTACAAAGGAGACAGTAAAGATTTTGAAAGCAATAAAGAAAGTATTCTGACTAATCCAGCTGAAATCATTTGGAGATTTGTGTGCAGAGCTTTTTCAAACTCAAGTCCATGATAGCATTCTTACTGTGAATAGGGGCGGTGCAAAGTTGTATTAAATTGTTGTCACAGAGAAAATATTTGGGGATGTATATTATGTTATGCTATATTATGTGAATTTATAATATCATGGCCCTAGCTGATTGGTTAATTGAAAAGTCAGTTCTTCAGTTCCCTGCGGAATTCTTGAAGAGAGGAGAAGGCTCTGATGTGGAGTTGGAGGCCATTCTATGCTTTAACAGAGATGTAAGAGAGCATCCGTCCTTCTGATCTAGTTCTGTGTATGTGTGGTATGTGTACGAGAAGGTATCCTGTGGAGCAGATGTGTCTGGGTGGTTGGTGGATGGAGATGCAACTATTCAGGTAGGCGGGGCCTAAGTTATACAGTGCCTTGAATTTGTGTGTGTGTGATGAGTGCATTTATGTATTGGGAGCCAGTGGTGTGGTGTGATGTCAGTTCTGTGTCGGAGGTTGAGGTTCAGTCTAGTTGCAGAGTTCTGAATGGTTTGTAGTCTTCTAGTGGAAACGTACAAGTGTCTTCCTCTTTTTTCTAAAGGAAGTTGAATGCTCTTAAGAAAATCTGATCACAAGAGAAAATGAGTTGGTCAGTGTTATAGTCATGAACACCTTCCATAAAGCTCTTTTTGCAGCCAGATGGGTAGCACAGCATGTTCGGCTTAAAAGTTGGGTTTGTAATCTCTGCAGTACAGCACTCGAATAAGAAGTAATTGTACTATCTGATCAATTTATATTTAAGGAACTCTTGGTGGATAAGTGGATCTCACAACCCATCATTTTGTTTGGTGTGTAGGTGAAGGATGTTGAAGCCTGTTTGTAGGATTATATCAAATTTTTGTTGGGAGGATGAGCTGCACCAAGCTTCCAGGTGTATAGTATAGTAGCGTCAAGGTCATAGTCTTGATGAGAGTAGATAAGGATGTGGCCTTGGAAGCCATGGACCTACAGTTCAGGAGAGACAGCTGTGATGTGATGCACAGGTGATAGGTCATTGAGCTGAGAAGATGTAGGAGAGAGATGGGCTGAGCTGGAGGACGTTGTTGTTGGTATCATGGCCATTTGAGATAATAGGCATGGTTTTGAGGTGTCATTATTGCCTTGAGGGTAGCAAGCAATGTGAAAATGTGGAGGATGATGCTAGAGGACTGGTTAATGACCTTTAAATTTTGATTGTACATTTTTGTACAGTAAGGGATTTTAGTGTTCCTTGGTACTAAAAAGAAATTGCAAAGTGTACCAATTTAAAAGCTTATGCCATTAGTGCAACAAGTCTCTTTTAATGGTGCCCTAGTTAGCCCTGTGGTATTTATCACTTATTATGATTTCTGTTGACTCCATTTTTAGGTCTCGCCTGGCGTAGGCTGCGCAGACATGCACAGTCTCGCTGGCGAGATATAGGGCCATATGTAGGTAATTTCTATTTACCGATTCCTAAATACCGAATTTTACCGATTCGGTATTTAAGAATCGGTAAATAGAATGTAGGAAAAAAAATCGGTAAATTTTACCAATTCGGTAATATTCGTTATTACCGATTCGGTATTTACCGAATCGGTAATAAGGCATACCTTCCCATTCATTCCTATGGGCCTGGAGGCGGATAGGAATGAATGGGAAGCCTTTCACTATTACCGATTCGGTAAATACCAAATCGGTAATAGGGGGAGCATATTCAAGGGTGGCAGGGTGTCATATTGACACCCTGTTGCACCCCTGAATCGTGCATGTGTGCACATGTGGCGCACATACATGCCCTAAGGGTATGTATGTCTGCCACATGGCACTTTTAAAAAAGCACAAAATTGCTTTTGAAAAGGTATTCGGTATTTACCATCAACTTGTAGTTGGTGGTAAATAACGAATCCTTAACCTAAAAATGCACTCACTTGAGTGCTCCCTACATATGATTTAAGGATTCGGTAATTTACCGATTCTGTATTTTACCGATTTCTTAAAATACCGAATCGGTAAATGACCGAATTCTTCAATCCAGCCTCCTACATCTCAAATGGCTAAATACCGGTCGGTAACGGAAAATTTACCGATTTTCGGCCGTTACCGACTGGTATTAGCCCACCTATATATGGCCCTTAATGATTTAGGGTAGCTTTCACTAGCGGGGTTTAAGCCCTGCCCCTCTTTTCCATTGGCTGGCGTCACCGTTTATGGTAAACAGTGGCCACCCATTGGAAAAGAGCTTCCAGTGACGTACACTTTTCTCTTTTAGAGCCGTCCCAGTTGGACTGGCTGCCCCGACTTACTGCTGGCGTACAAGGTTTGTTATCTTTATGGGTCCAAACACATGGCCCCATAAAGATAAGAAACCTTTTAGCACAAAAGCCAGTCCAACTGGAACGGCTCTAAAAGAGAAAAGTGTCTCTAACTTCTCTGGTGACTTTAACAACCGTGGGCGCTATACCCCGACATTGTCACGTGAGAGCTTGTGTCTCACTCTTCGCCAACCAGCAGGAAGTGCATGATTTTTCTGGGAGCGAGGGGCACTTATGGAGGGGAGAGAGTGTATCCCCCATGAGAGTACCCCTGAGGCACGTGACAGTGAGTGCACGTGTGAGGGCGTGTGAGATCCGCAGAGCCATGTTTTTTGTCTTGCAATTTTATATAGCTCGAACTCAACCCGGAGGTATCATGGCGCTATACACGAGCACCAGCTGTTGCAGACGGGCACATCCATGTTTTGTTAGGTGTGGGGAGATGAAGTGATTTGCCCAGAATCACAAGAGGTTGAGCCGCAGAGACTCGAACCTTGTAACCCAGCTTCGAGGTCATATGCTCTAACCGTTAGGCCACATCTTAATGAGTTCAGCCTGCAGGGACAGGGACCCATGTACTTCACTCCAGAGTGTGTCGCTCCTGGGCGTGTCACTCTTAAGTTTGTCAGTCCTGTGTGTCTCTCCTGAGGTTATCACTCCTGGATGTATCACTACTGGGTGTGTCATTACTGAGGGTGTCACTCCTGAGTGTGTCATTGGGGCGTGGGGGAGAGCAAATAACCCCGTACTGGTCACCATGTTCTATTTGTATGACGATGCTTGTTTAAACCTGAGATGCGCTTGGTGGGCGCTATACCCCGACCTTGTCACGTGAGAGCTTGTGTCTCACTCTTCACCAACCAGCAGGAAGTGCGTGAATCTTCTAGGAGAGAGAGGCACTTATGGAGGGGAGAGAGTGCATCCCCCACGAACCCGAGAGTACCTCTGAGGCACGTGACTCTGAGTGCATGTGTGAGGGCGTGTAAGATCCGCAGAGCCGTGTTTTTTGTCTTGCAGTTTTATATAGCTCGAACTCGACCCGGAGTTATCATGGCGCTTTACACGAGCACCAGCTGTTCTAGATGGGCACATCCATGTTTTGTTAGGCGTGGGGAGATGAAGTGATTTGCCCAGAATCACAAGAGGTTGAGCCGCAGAGACTCGAACCTTGTTACCCAGCTTCGAGGTTGTACGCTCTAACTGTTAGGCCACATCTTAATGAGTCCAGCCTTCAGGGACAGGGGCCCATGTACTTACTCTCCAGAGTGTGTCACTCTTAAGTTTGTCAGTCCTGTGTGTCTCTCCTGAGGTTATCACTCATGGATGTATCACTACCGGGTGTGTCATTACTGAGGGTGTCACTCCTGAGTGTGTCACTGGGGCGTGGGGTAGAGCAAACAACCCCGTACTGGTCACCGTGTTCTATTTGTATGACGATGCTTGTTTAAACCCGAGATGCGCTTGGTGGGCGCTATACCTCGACTTTGTCACGTGAGAGCTTGTGTCTCACTCTTCGCCAACCAGCAGGATGTGCGTGAATCTTCTGGGAGCGAGGGGCACTTATGGAGGGGAGAGAGTGCATCCCCCACGAGCACGAGAGTACCTCTGAGTCACGTGACAGTGAGTGCATGTGTGAGGGCGTGTAAGATCCGCAGAGCCGTGTTTTTTGTCTTGTAGGTTTATATAGCTCGAACTCAACCCAGAGGTATCAGGGCGCTTTACACGAGCACCAGCTGTTCCAGACGGGCACATCCATGTTTTGTTAGGCGTGGGGAGATGAAGTGATTTGCCCAGAATCACAAGAGGTTGAGCAGCAGAGACCCGAACCTGGTTACCAAGCTTCGAAGTCGTACGCTCTAGCCGTTAGGCCACATCTTATTGATGCGGCCGCGAGACGCGATATGTGGTGGGGGAGGGGGAGAAGCGGGAGTTGTGTGCGCGCACTGCCAATGCTTGGAAAAAAAAAGCATTGAAAATGCAACAGGTCTCGCCTTTGATTAAGTTAAAGCCATTTGCTTTGCTAATGGTATTGTGTAGCAAAGCAAATGGCTTTAACTTAATAAAAGACGAGACCTATTGCAATTTTAATGCTTGTTGAATAAGGCAGGGACGAATAGCATCTCTTATGTGTTACTACATGCAAAATGATCTGAAAATATCTTTGTCTTAAAACTCAAAATACAAAAATATCTGACTGTGTGTAATCTTCGTTCCTTGTACAGTACTTAATGTCGCCATATGGTTACAGCAAAGCGAAAGAGGGGAAGGAAGGCAAACCAATACATAAGGGATCTTCAGATATGAGGACAGGAGTATAATTATTGTTATTCATTTGAATGATTATGCTACTGAAGAAGAATCAAGTGAACGCTGTACATTGATTCTCAAGAACAGGAGGATTGGTGAATTAAGCCAAGTACAATTTCTTGCCTGAACACTTGTCCCTATGAACGGAGGGAGGAAATATTGACTTGATTTGTATTACATTGATCCAGCGCAAACAACAACTCGGGGAAAAAGTGAGAACGCAACTATCCTCCCTGCGTCGCAGACCCGCCGTCACACTAACTCATTCACACATGCATTCATTGGTGGGGCCCATAACACCAACACTCGCAGACAAAGAATTATTGTCAATAAAGGCAGTTTTTGAGGAATGGCGCCATTACTTGTTGGGTGCACATCATCCAGTAACTATTTATACTGATCATCGAAATTTGCAGGCTCTAAGATCTGTTAAGACCCTCTCTGCCAGACAATTACGATGGTCTTTGTTCTTCAGTGATTATAATTTTATAATCACTTACCGACCAGGGAAAGAAAATCTGAAGGCAGACGCTTTATCTCGAATAGGAGAAAAGGACTCATGTTATAGCAAAACCAGTTCTACCAGCAACATGTTTTCAAGCTAGTTTGACTACTTGTGATGTGATTACAGATCTTAGAAAGTCTTTAAAGGTGAAAGATTTTGAAGAATGGAAAAAGGAATATCCATTTGTTCAAGAAAGAGATGATCTTTAGTTTGTTCATGATCAGATCATGGTACCTTCATCTGAAATCCAACAATCTGTAATTCACCTCCATCATGATACATTATTGTCTGCTCATCCAGGAATTACAAAAACTTATGAGCTCATCAAACGAAAGTTTTGGTGGCCTTCCATGTTCAAAGATGTACAAAAGTTTGTCGAAACTTGTAGTGATTGTTGTCAGAATAAATCATCTCATCAAGCACCTAGTGGGTTGTTAAAACCATTACCAATACCACCTCAACCTTGGCACACTATTTCCTTGGATTTTGTGGTAGAACTTCCCCAAACCAAGAAAGGTTATACTACCATCTTGACAGTAGTAGATCAATTGTCCCGCATGGCTCATTTTGTACCATTAAAAAGACTCCCCACTGGTATGGAATTAGCTCACATTCTAATGACCAATGTGATAAGACTACATGGAATCCCGTCAGTGGTTATTTCCTATAGGGGTTCTCAATTTATTTCCCATGTATGGCAAAATTTGAGTACATTGTTGAATATGGAAGTTCGGTTGTCATCAAGTTACCATCCACAAACAGATGGGTTAATTGAACGAACCAATCAAGCTTTGGAACAGTTTTTGCGATGTATGTTAACAAATATAGATGAAGAATGGTCAGATCTGTTAAGTGCTTTGGAATTTGCTTACAATAATCTAGAACATTCTTCTCTTAGCATGTCCCCATTTTTTTGTAATTATGGATTTCACCCCAAAAACATCCCTAGTGAGGTAGAAACCTCCTCTAAGGTGCCATCCATACATGACTATATTTTAAAATTGACTTCTATACATTTAGAGGCTCAATATCATTTGGTAAAAGCTAAAGAGAGCCAAAAAGAGGCAGCTGATAAACATCGAACCATTCAACCTACTTATGTAGTAGGAGATAAGGTATGGCTGAATACAAGAAACATAAGACTCAAAGGTAATAAAAGATTCAATCCACGATTTATTGGTCCTTTTTTGGTGGAAAAAGTGATAAATCCAGTTTGTGTAAAACTTACACTTCCTCAAAAATACCAATGTCACCCAGATTTCCATGTGTCATTGATCAAACCATTCCATCCCCAAACGCAAATTATTCGTCCCCCTCCTCCCATTACTATAGAAGGTCATCCTGAATTTGAAGTTAAGGCAATTTTGGATTCTAAAAGAGTCCGTGGAAAATTGTTTTATTTAATCGATTGGAAAGGGTATGGCCAAGAAGAACGATCCTGGGAACCTTTAACTCATTTGAAGAATGCACCTAAAATGATTAAAAACTTTCATATAAGATATCCAAAGAAACCCAGACCGATTGCAAGGGTGTTAGGGGGGATCTTGAGAGGGGAGTACTGTCATGAATGACCACTCACTGACCATGTTTCGACGTTGGCAACAGGTTACACCTTGGACATATGAAACTGACCCGACGTCATTAGTTTCCTGTAAAAACCCACCCCAGACCCGTGCACCAGCACATCCTAATGTGCGAATGAATGTATAGGTACCTGAACTAAGATCGGACTGGGAGTGGGAGTGTATGAGGTAGGGATGGGTTCTTGGATATTTGTTTTATGTAATTGCAAGCTCTTATTGTACATACACTGTTTTTCAATATCTTTTACTGCACGCATTTCAAAGCGATGTCACTGGTTTTCAATATCTTTTGCTGCACGCATATCAAAGTGATGTCACCTATTTCAGCGCGTTAGTCGAAATGCGCTAGCAAGAGTGTCCCAGTACGCGCACCACCCAGTTACGTGATGGAGCACGTGTAAACACCGGGTGCGGTTTCCTATTTAAACCGCACCCAGTGTTCTGGAAGGTGCTTTGCCTTCCATTTGTCTAGCGCGTCGGATCGCGCCAGAAAGCCTCCGCTTGAACTTTGAACCCTTACCTGATTTGAAGCGGAATCCAAGTCATCGATCTACGGAGCTGAAGGTTCTCTTCTCCACGACGGCAGGTCCTCGTGAGAAAGATTTTGTATAGCCCAGGTTCACATGGATTTTGATGATATGTTTCCGGTTATGACCAAATTCCGATTGTTGCAATAATTCGACTTCTCGTTTAAAAAGGTCCATTGTTCATTTATACCAGATTCTAATATCCGGGGTCTTTTTGGCAGTCCACCAATAACCTATCCTTGACAGGAACGGCGTGTACAGAGGTCGTTAGGAAGTTCACGGAGCCATCTGATTCTGCGCAGTAGACTTTGCGCTTCATGAGACGGTGGCTGCTTCTGAACTCGGTCTCTGCCGCCATGTTTTCGATAGGCCAAAATGTCAACTTAAGCGAAACAAACACAAGAGAGTAATTAATACAAAGAAATGATGCTTCTAATGTTATACCCTCACTAATCCCTTTATGTATTAGTATTTTCCTAGCATATAGCGACATTTAAAGCAGTATATTCACCTTTACGGTCCTCCACGAAGGTGCAAACGTCACAAAAGCAACATAAAGCATGCAATATCTAATTATTACATATACTACTGTTAATATGCGTACGTATTTTAGTTATTAGAGTTATTTTGCCATGCAAATAGCAAGTTCCCATGTGTAATTTGTGTATGCAGGTTGGTTAATTTTAATATATCACAGCACACTATTAGTAAATTATAAGAAGTAGGTTATTCAATTAATACTTTCATGCAAAATAGAGGAGGTATACAAAATGTTGCACTACCTGCTCCATCAATCCCCCCTTTGGTGATTTTTAACATCACCACACTACCTTTAAATTTTGAAAAAATGTTGTAAAAGAAATGAATTCAATACTCTTCATCTTTTGTTAGATTACATTACTGTTTCCCCTGTCTCTTCTTCTCTTGTTTTTCAATACATATTGTCTTTCCACTCTTCTAATTCTATTTCTTCAAATTCTCTTTCTTTTCTTTCTTTCTCTTTATTTCTTACAGTTTCTCTTGTTATATGTTTTTGTAATTTCCTTTTCTTGCTATATAAACATCCTAATCTTAGAATTAATACTAAAATAATCACACATGTTACTGGAATTAAAGGTACTACCTAGCTTAAGTAAGAAGTTCTTAATAGTAGAAAACTTTTTCCCAATCTTTTCCCAAATACCTTCGACCTCCAGTGGAACAATTTACTCATGCAAATCAGTTATATTCTTAATGTATGTCTTTCGTCAGGAATGTAAGTACAACAATGTTGAACTTTCAGCATTCCACTGACTCCACCCTCTTTTGCCAAAATTATATCAAGGGCAAGTCGATTTTGCATTACCATGGCACGCATGTCAACCATTTCAGTATTTACAAATAAAAATCCTCCAGCGGTGCTTGTTGACAAGCGATCCACTACTGTTGATAGTTTTCTCATTCAGAGATATTCCCACTGCTGGTATCAATGCTCCAAAAATGTCTCCTTCAATTTCTGACCAAGATTTTCTTTTCCTACGTGTTAGTTGACTACCTAACTCATGTGCACCATCTTTCCCTCTTCCCACATGGAATATCTGTGGGAAAACCAGGCCTAGATAACTTGTGCCATACCAATGATCTGGTAATCAATAATATGCTTTATTCCCGCAGATAAAATATAGTCCAGGGAAAACTGGATCATTTCCTCCTTTAAATCCCCATCCACCCATGATTCTATAAGTATCATGGCAATCACTAGTGCCTACAAAATAATTATCATATGCAGTTTGATTCCTTCTAATACACAACTTCCCTTTCTGAGGCCAATCTAAAGCCATTGATGGACTAGCTTCTCCTTTCAAATGTTTTCCTCTTTCAACATCCCAGACTGTCTTTTCTTTTTTTCCCTCAGGTACCTTCCTTTGCATTTTCAATCTCCTTTCTTCAACCATATCCAAGAAAACCTTCTCCTCCTTCTTTAAACTGCAAGTTAGATTATTTCTAAATATTGATTCTAATGTTAATTCTTTAGTTTCTAAGAAAACTTCACCTAACACTTTTGCAGGTTTTACTTTATTCAACTTGTTAATTACAGGTACTTGTGAAAATACATTATCTTCGTCTGAAAAATATTATTCTAATTTCCCTATTTTGTAAAACAAACTTGCTATTACACTACATGTTATTCCATATATTACTAAAAGGTGATGGTAAGTCACTCCCTCAGATACAGACGCTGGCAACTGCATACAGACGTAGCAATCCCTCACGTCCATCGTCTTCACAAATTCGTATAATAACTTTGAAAATACATTGTTAGAAAAATCAGTTATAGACCTATCTTTATGTAAATAATTTCTATCTATTTTAGTCGAATATACCTTCTGAGTCTTTTCTACTTTAGTTTTATTCTCGCTATGTCCTTCTATTGTTTCTAGTGTAACCTTAAATGAAACCATTAGAGCTAACGCACTCCACAGAAGCATTAGTAATCCTGTACAACAACAACACATTTTGAACCATCTTCTAAGGAACACACATTTAGATTTTCTATTGTCTGTGTTTGCCATTTCGAAAAATGATCAGTGTCTTTTGACTTAGCCTCTTCTACTTCACAACTAGTTTTGTCTAACCCAAGGCTCTAAGCACCTACTTGGTTCTTTCAGTTTTATGTCTTTTCCAGTAATTTATTGTTTCTCCATTTTGAACCTTTTATTTTTTTCTTTTCAATTTGGCATTTGATCGTCTTTCACTTTCCTTTCGTAGTCTTGTTGCAAAATTTCCTGAACATCCGTCTCTTTTCCAATGTCGGACAAGATAACGCTCAGGATTTCCGATTCTTCGTCTTCCTCAACCACTCCTGGTACAGTCACCTCTAGATCCCCTTGTGTGCTGTCTGCCTCTTCTTTTATTTCAGGCAATGCCACATATGACCATTCCGGCGACTTATACTTTTGGTTAGGATTTCTCATTCTTTCATTTTCTTCTACTGTCGTTTGATCCACATCTTTCAATTTCTCTGGGCTAGACACTTCATTTACCTGTTCAGTCCTAGATGAATTCACTCGTGTCAATCTGTATCTTAACCTTTTTATCTTGTTGGGCCAAATTTCATCTCTTGCTGGTCCTTTCAACTTACTTCTTTTTTCATTTTTCTCAGTTCTCCGTGCCCTCTTTCTCAGGACTCGATCTTCTGGTACTTCCTCATCACTGTCCTCTGATTCAGTTCCAACTTGACTTTTACTTTCAACTGTTCTTCTTTACACCACTTCTGTTTTATTCCCTACTTCCGTCCCTCCTCGTGGTTCTTCCACACAATCTTCCTGCTGACTAACCGTCCCTTCCTCTAACTGGATGTGTGAATTCCCTACAACTCCTCGGGGGTCATCCGCAAAAATCTTTCCCTCACTCTCTGTATCAGGTACCTTACCATCTAATTTTATTACTTCAGGTGGAATTTCTCTTGAACTTTCATTCGGGACTGTCTTATCAAAAATTTCTTTTACAGTCTCTTCACTATTTTTACTCTCTCTCTATTGTGCTTGGACGGGTTCGGTGTCTGATTCTGAGCTGGTGTCAGAAATCTGTAACTTTCTTCTTAGAGGAAGGTTCTCTGGTGCAATAGCTGGACTTTGTTCTGATTCCCCCCTTTCAGGAGTTTTTCTCGTTCTTATTTCTTCAGCATCTGATTCAGAGCTTGTGTCTGATTCTTCAAAGTATTCTCCCTCCTTATTATCCACGGGGTTAGGAATTCGCAAGGTATGACTAGCATGAATCCAGTTCTTCACTCCTGCACATTTTACTGCTGTTGTCTTGGTCAAGATCACCTGACGTGGTTTTCCCTAACGTGGGATCAAACAGTTTCGTCTTCTGTGCACTTTTATTCTCACCCAGTCCCCTGGGCTCAAATCATGAGCTGGCTTCTTTTCAAGAGTGGTGGCATCCGATCCAACCTGATGGAACACAGAATGAATGGAGTCAGCCAACCCGTTGCAATAATCCAACACCAAGTCATCAGATATAGGCAATAGCTTGTTGAGTGGTATGAAGACATGTCGCATTGCTCTTCCCATGACAATTTCATGGGGACTCAGACCTGTGTTCCTATCTGGAATTGATCTAATAGTCATGAGTACCAGAGGCAAGACATCAGGCCATTTCAAACCTGTGGCTAAATACACCTTTCCCAGCCTGTTTTTAATGGTGCCATTTACTTGTTCCACCACACCAGAAGCCTCTGGGCGATAGGCACAATGTAGTTTCTGTTGTACATTCAATGCTTCACAAATCAACTTCATGATTTCATTATGAAAATGTTTTCCTCTATCTGACTCAATTGTGACTGGAAAACCAAACCTAGGAATGAACTCTCTTAATAATAGCTTGGCTACTGTAATTCCATCACTTCTTCTCGTTGGGTATGCTTCCACCCACCGTGAGAACAGACAAACCATCACTAAAACATACCTCAGCCTGTTACAGGGGGGCATTTCAATGAAGTCAATCTGCATTCTGGTGAAAGGCCCTCCTTCTCGACCTATCGTTCCCAGACTTACCACTGTCTTTTTTCCAGGATTGAACTGTTGACATATAAGACATCTCTGACAAAGACTCTCAGCTACAAGTCTAAATTTAGCATTGTACCATGTCTGCTTAAAAAGTCTGATCATTGCATCTCTTCCTACATGTGCTTGTCCATGATACATCCGTGCCGTGGCAGACACCATGCTATCAGGCATAACTTGTCTTCCATCCCGATAAACCCACACATGATCTGTTTCCCGTAGTGCACATCTTGCTTTTACCCACTGTCTCATTTCCTCATCTCCTGCTTCTTCCTGCAACTGCCTTACTTCCTCCCATGTATTCACAGTGTTAGTAAACAACAAGTGACATGAATTCATTTCTCTTTCCCTTCCCCTATTTATTGAATTCTGATATTGTGCGCAATGTTGAGCCATATCATTGGCAAACTGATTGCCAGCCGATACATAGTCATTGGACTTTGTGTGGGCTGCACACTTCACAACAGCTAATTGCTTAGGCAGCTGTATCGCCTCAAGCAATTTTCCAACCACTGCAGCATTCCTTATAGGAGTTTCACTCGATGTCAAAAATCCTCTTTGTGACCAAATTTGGCCAAAATCATGCACTACACCGAAGCCATATTGACTATCGGTTATCACAGTCACTCTCGCATTCTTTCGCAACTTACATGCTCTTGTTAAGGCAAATAGTTCAGCAACTTGGGCTGATTTTACTCCTTTCAGTCACAATGCTTCCAAAACAGCTGCTACTGTGCATACTGCATATGCTGCACTCAGAATTCCCTCATCTGTTCTCAAACATGATCCGTCCACAAACATCACATAGTCACTTTCTCTCAAAGGCACATCTTTTATATCAGGTCGGGGTTTGGTACAGAAGTCAAGCACTTCCAAACAGTCATGATCCACATCATCTCTGACTTCCACATTCTCAGCATCAGGCAGTAATGTTGAAGGATTCACATTTAAACATCTCACCAAGCTCACATTCGTTGCACCTAGGATAACTTTCTCATATTTAGTCAGACGACTGTGCGTCATGAACTGGGTGCGGTTCCTTGTTAAAAGGATTGCCACATCATGAGGTACAAACACTCTCACAGGATATCCCATCACAATTCCTTCACTTTGTTCCAAACTCTTGCAAGTGGCTGCTACAGCTTTCAGACAAACTGGCAATGCTACAGCTACAGGGTCTAATATAGCTGAGAAATATGCAATTGGTCTCCTTAGTTTTCCATGTTTCTGTATTAATACAGAAAGTGCACATCCATTTCTTTCGCTGCAATAGAGTTTAAATTCTTTTCATAATCAGGCATACCAAGCGCTGGTGCTTCACACAAACTGTCTCTCAATTGTTTAAAAGCCGTCAATTCTTCTTTATTTAATTCAATTGGATCTTTTTTATCACTTCTGGTTAAGCAAACCAAAGGTTTTACAATCAGGGAAAAGTTACTTATCCACTGACGACAGTATCCAACCATTCCAAGAAGCATTCTCACTTCTCTTTGTGTCATTGGGGCTCTCATTCCTTTCATCATCTTGATTCTATCTGCAGTTACTTTTCTCAGTCCTTTTTCAATTTTATGGCCTAAATTTTGTACTTCTTTCTGACAGAATTGTAATTTTGATGGGGATACTTTAAGTCCTCCATCTGCCAAATGATTCAGCAGTGCAATGGTATCCACTACACAAGCTTCTCGAGTTCTTGATGCTACAAGCAAATCATCTATATATTGTACTAGAACTGAACTTTCAGGCATTTTTAAATCTTCTAGAGTCTTTTTTAATATCTGATTGAATATTGAGGGACTCTCTGTGTACCCCTGTGGAATTCGGCACCATGCCAAGATACGTTCGCCAAATCGGAACGCAAAGATTTGTTGACTATCAGGATGCAATGGGATGGAAAAGAACGCATGACACAGATCAATTACTGTATACCATTCCGCATCATGAGGAATGAAAAATTTCCTAGCTATCGTAACGGAAAGTTTCAATTCTATTAAGGACTCGGAGGCGAGGATTATGCCTTCTTTCTCCACTTTATTCATACAGCAGCACAGAAAGAACAACAAAGACTACGTTTCCCATGAACCATAGGGAAAAAAAGTAGTCAACAACACTGTGTCAACAACCAATCAAAAGAGATGAAAAGTGTCCAATCAGAGCCTCTCCAGTTACTGATAGTCCCTTGTTAGTGTCCAGATCTCCTCTTTCGGAGCGCGAAGACAGCCCAGTACTCAACTTCAGGAGTCCTGTTTGTGGGTATCCGAACCTGCAACAAACAAGGCAGTATTACCAAGGGGAAAACACAACCCTAGGTAGCAATCCAGCAAAGAATACCAACGGAAAGGTAGTTAGAACATATCATCAAGCACTACTTCCTTCGGCATAAACATGAAGGAAAGAATTTACTTACTGCAATACGGGGAGGGATCTCCTCTGAGAACACAGGGCGGGATAATCCTCGCCTCCGAGTCCTTAATAGAATTGAAACTTTCCGTTACGATAGCTAGGAAATTTTTCATTCTATGTCAGGACTGGAGGCGAGGATTATGCTTGTTTAAAGCTTGCCCACAACCAGTTGAGCCATATTGAGAATTGGCTTGAAGTAAAACCTCTTAAAGGTGGAATCCGAGGACCAGTCCGCCGCATTGAGGATATCCTCCAAGCGGGCACCCAGACCAAACGCCTTCGAGGCCATAGCCCCTCTCGTGGAATGCGCCCCAAAATGCCGGAGGCTAATACCCGCCTCCTGCATCACCCAACGCGCGATGGTGGGGGAGGAAACAGCCTTAAAGGGTTTCTGGAGCGCAATGAGCAGCTGACGCTCTCCCGGAGGACGATACTCCTCCGTCATCTCCTCGTAGGCCTTGAGGCAACGGACCACACAGAGCTTTGGAAAATCCGCGAAGGCCGGGTAAGAGACAACTCTTGTATTGCACTTTGTCCGGCGAGAAAGGGTAAACGTCACCCCATCCGAAGTGAACATTCGACCCGAGATATCGAGTGCACGCACATCCGACACTCTACGGCAAGAGATCAAGCAGAGCAGCATTGCCAGCTTCGCCGACAACTCCTTACGGGATAAAAACCTATTTGGTTGCCAAGACAGGGAGAGATTTAACACCTGATTAACATCCCACAGGGCCGAATACCGCGGTTCTGGAGGTAGGGAAAGTCGAATGCCCCGAAGGAGCCTGCAGACCAAAGGGTGTTCACCCACCGCCGAACCACCAACCGGGACGTGACCCGAGGAAATGGCTGACCTGAAAGTGTTAATGAACCTATATGCCAAGCCATTAGAAGCCAAATGCGCCAGAAAGTTTACAACGTGGACCACATCCGTGACCACGGGATCGAAACCCCGTCGCAAACACCAACGGGACCATCTGCCCCACGCAGATTTGTATCGTTTAATGGTGCTATCCGCCCAGGCTTTAGAAAGGAGCTCTTCAGCTGATCGTGAAAGGCCTGGGGCTTGCCATCTACCCCGGAAATCCTCCACACCATGAGCCACAGCGAGTTCGCTGACACTAGAGGATGAGGATTGCCGTACGGATCCTTGAGGAGATCTGGAAACCGGGGTAGTAGGATTGGAAAATCCCAGAAAAGTTACAGAAGAACTGGAAACCACACTTGAGACCTCCACAGAGGTGTGATAAGCACTAAATCTGCCCGCTGCCTGCGGACTTGAGCCGTTGTCCGGGTAATCATAGCAAACGGATGGAACGCATAGCCCCGATCCACGCTCCAGTCTTGGAGAAACGCATCCGTGGCCGCTGCCCGAGGGTCTGGCTTCCAGCTGAAAAATCTCGAAAGCTGGTGATCCAGGCGAGATGCAAATAGATCCAGCGTTAACGGACCCCAAAGCTGGCTGAGGGAGGCAAACACCAAATGATCCAACTTCCAGAGACTGGAGTCGCGGAAGTGACGTGATTGATAATCGGCCTCCACGTTGTCTCGGCCCGGAAGATACTCCGCTGTGACCGATACCTGACTGTCCAGGCAATACTGCCAGAAGCTCGCCGCCAGATCGGAGAGAGCTTTCGACTTGGTGCCTCCGAGGTGGTTGATATACCGGACAGCCAACACGTTGTCCATTTTCAAAAGTACGCAAGACTATACTGAGTCTCTGGTCCAACATTTCACTGCAAACGAGCCGGCCAGAAGCTCGAGACAGTTGATATGTAATTTTTGTTCGTCGGGAGACCACAAGCCTCCCGTGGAAAGATCCCCGCAGCGGGCGCCCCAACCAAGCCTGCTGGCGTCTGATTCGATGATCAAATCCGGGACGGAACCGAAGATTGCTCTGCCGTTCCACGCCTCCATGTGTGTTAACCACTACTGGATTTCGCTCCGAGCCTCGTCGGATAGACGGATCTTGTGGGAGTACGAATACCCTTTCCGCAGGAAGTACGCCTTGAGACGCTGTAGGGCCCTGTAGTGGAGCGGACCCGGAAAAATCGCCTGGATAGAGGCAGACAGAAGACCTACAACCCGGGCCAGCTGGCGCAGTGAGACGCGCTGTTGAGCTAAAACGCGACGCAACTCGTGGCGGATCTTCACAAGTTTCCTGGACGGCAGGCTTAGAGTAGAGGCTCTGGAGTCGATGACGAACCCCAAAAAGGTAACGGACTGAGCCGGCTGGAGAAGGGACTTCTTCCCATTGATCACAAACCCGAGGTCCTGGAGCAAGGACACTGTCATCTGTAGATGGTCGGCTAAAAGATTGGGGCAGGAAGCCATCAGGAGGAGATCGTCTAAATAGACGAGCAGCCTGACCCCACGAACTCTCAGGAATTCCACCACTGGTTTGAGCACCTTTGTGAAGCACCAGGGTGCGGAAGACAGCCCGAAAGGGAGGGACGTGAACTCGTAAACCCGGTGACGCCACTCGAATTGAAGGAAACGGCGGTGAGGCCGAAAGATAGGAATCACCAGATAAGCGTCCTTCAAGTCCAAACGTACCATCCAGTCGTGAGGACGAAGAACATCCCGCAAGAGGTGAATACCCTCCATTTTGAAATGGCGGTAAACCAACCACTCGTTGAACTCGCTGAGGTTTATGACCGGACGCTTGCCTCCATCGGCCTTGTCCACTAAAAAGAGATTGCTGAGGAAACCCCTCGGGTGGAGTGTCGCGAGAGAGATAGCGCCCTTGCGAAGCAAGGAATCTACCTCCTCGTCCACCAGGAGTGCGTCGTGAATTGAAAATTGCATAGGGCGCGGGGGAGCCCTTTGAACAGGATTTCCGCAATATTCTATTTGAAACCCCCTTATCGTCTGAAGGACCCATGCATCGCGAGTGAGGGATGACCATGCCCCGTAACAGCTTGCCAGGCGTCCCCCTATGCTTTGTGGGGAAAAAAGGGTAACACTCACCAGAGTTTGCGTTAGGTGCTCCTCCCCTGTGACCTCTGCCTTTGCCACGGCGTCCTCCTGTGGGGTAGAAATTTCCAAATTTCGATTGGTCCTGATATTGACCGGAGCCTCTCTGATTGACTTGATGATTTTGTCGACCGGTCGAGCGGCCCCTTCCTCGACCGGCCCCTCGAAAAACCCGAGGGAACACTTTTTTAATGGTGGACTGCGCCCTGTCCAATGACGTAAAGGTGTTTACAAACTTGCCCACTTCCTTGATGAAGGGCTCTCCAAAAAGGCCCCCTTGGGCAACCGCCCCTGCTTCGGAATCCGCCAGGTCACCCAGTTTTGGGTCAATTTTAATTAGAAGGGATCTCCGCCGCTCGGTGGAGAGGGCACAGTTGGCGTTGCCTAGGAAGACCACTACCCGCTGAGCCCAGCCTGAAAGAGTTTCAATAGAAATCATCGACCCCGAAACCTTCGCTTCTTCCGCCATATCCAGAATTTTCGTGGTGGGCCCCAGGGCGTCCAAGAGCTTATCTTGGCACGCCCGCCACGACCTATCAATGCCCTTTTTGGGGTCTTGAATAAATTTCTGCAGGAATGTTAGCATTCTCGGGTCAATATCCGGGGTCAGGGCAACTTTGCCGTCCAGAGAAGGGCGAGGACACTCGCTCTGAGACAGTTGCGGGCCTCCTTTTCGAGCGGGCGCCGGATATGCTCTGCGACGTAAGTCGCAACCTTGTCCGCTGGAACCCAGTCTGAGGAGCGAGGATGGACAATGTCATTAGGGTCCAACATGTCAGACGGTGTAGGAGGTGGCTGTAAGTCAGAAGGTGCCAAAGGGACCTGTGAGGGTCAGGTCAGAAGCCAAGACCTAGACGGGCTGGCATCCGGATCCCCTGAAGGACCTGGAAGTGCAGGGGAGGGAGAGAGGTTAGGAGCTAGCGAGTCGCCAGTGCCTCCCATAGGATGGCTATCAATAAAGGCCTGTTTGAGCCGCTCAAACGTGTCCACATCCACCCCCGGGGCACAGGGGCATTTAGGAGGGGGAGGACCCGAGAGGTCCTGGGCATTTGAAGATAGAGAGTTTTTACGTTCAAGGCGTAAAAATGCCTGCTCAATTTTTTGCGTCAGCCTGTCCTCCAAAGGAGAAATGGCCTGGTCCACTGCCCTATAAATAGAGGTATCCACTGCTTCATAGAAAGCATCGCCCCATGGCATATCCGCCAGAGGATTCTCCTCTTCATCCTGATAATCCCCGTGAAAATCCATTACAGGTGGAAGGGCAAGAAGACTTTTGCGCTGCACTCGCAATGAAGTTTTTACAACTGGGTGTCAGTTTAAGATTTCACACGTGGCAGAACCACAATTCTGTGCAGGGTGACTAGCCCTGAGGGGACCCAAAGAGGCTGGCAGAAACCAAGTTAAATTTATGCAGAGTTATCTGGGCTGGAAAATGTCCCCAAAGCAAGCCTAACGGCAAGAATACGACCTCCAGGGAGGCGTCAGCACAATCGTGCAAATACAAGACTCGAATCCCCTTTATAGAACCATCACCGGGGTACGAGCGTCAGGTATGCAAATTAGGCCCGTGAGCGAAGAAACAAGCTCGTGGGCCGGTACAGACCAAAGAACTCAGTGTCTCTCTCAGCCCAGGCTCCGGTGGCAGTCGAACGCGCGCGCGTCTCTGGAAACTGATCAAAACCCAGAGACGCGTCGCGTTCAAACACCGCCTCTCGTGCCCCCAGGCGGCGGGAGGACCAGAGCGTGCCAGCACCACCGCGTAGGAGCGAGAGACGACTCTCGGTCCCGCGGTGAGAAAGGAACTTAAAATTGACAGAAAAACCCCCTCAAACTCTCGAACGGGGAAAAAAGAAAAGAAAGCAGAATCTACAACCACAGCAACGCGTCAGACCGACGATAGGCTCTGCTACAAGTCAATAAAATATAATAAACCTTGCCACAAGACAATATATCCAATCAATAAGCCCTGATAGAGCAGAATATAGCATCAAAAAGACACAAAGCAGTCATAAAAGGACATAACAAAGCCCCCCAAACAGTAGAAACCCTGAGGGGACTTAACTGGCTGCGCAGCAGCGTAGAAAGAGAAGATCTGGACACTAACAAGGGACTATCAGTAACTGGAGAGGCTCTGATTGGACACTTTTCGTCTCTTTTGATTGGTTGTTGACACAGTGTTGTTGACTACTTTTTTTCCCTATGGTTCATGGGAAACGTAGTCTTTGTTGTTCTTTCTGTGCTGTTGTATGAATAAAGTGGAGAAAGAAGGCATAATCCTCGCCTCCAGTCTTGACATAGAATCTGATACAAAATCACAGACGGATTTGGTACAATGGGACAACATGACACAACGATTTTGTTTATTCTTCTCAGGTCTTGTACTATTCTAAATGTTCCATTAGGCTTCTTCAGACCCATAATTGGTGAATTACATGGACTGCTCATTATTTCTCTCAGAATACCTTGCTTGATCATTCTGTCTATTATAGGAGTAACTCCTGCAATTATCTCGGGTGTCAATTTGTACTGTGGAATATTTGGGTAACTTACTCCTTCTTTTAGAGCAACTTTTACAGGATCTACATTTTTCATTAGTCCCACATCTTCTCCTGTGAAATCCCATACCTCCGACTTCACTGTCTTCTTCAACTCTTGAGGCAGCTCTTCAGGGTTAAATACAGCAAATGCCTCGGTAATCTCAGGCTCCATATTAGCCATAGTCATTTTATACAGTACATCTTCATCTGGAGTCTCAAATGCTATTCCATCTGGAGTACAAAATCTGGTGCAATTCATCTTACACAGTAAATCTCTCCCTAACAAATTTACAGGGCTTGAATCGCACACGACAAAGCGGTGCATTTCAGAATATTTCCCTATGCAAACTTTTACTGGATCAGTGAGATACGTTTTTATCTGTCTGTTGGATAATCCAACTACTTGGATCATTTCGTCCGAGAGAGGAAGATTTTTAAAATCAGCTGACCTAACAGTTTAGCGAGTAGCACCAGTATCAACTAGGAAAGTAATCTTTTCGTCATTTACCTTTCCATCCACAAATGGGCCTGTCTGGTCTACTTCTAGAGTTGCGCCAAGTACGCACTCCTCTTCCTCCCCTCGGCACCGTCAATAACCTTCTTCTGACTCACTCTCATCGCGTTGTAGCCAATACTGTGAAACAGCACTAGCACGCGGCAGTTTAGTTACCTGTTCTTCGTTGTAGAATCCTGTCTCATTACTGTATTTCTGATGATTTACGCTCTGTGGAAAAGGCGGTTTTGGCGCCTTATTCTGTTTGGGAACAATCTGCTGCTGTTGCTGCGATTGACAACTCACCTCTTTCTGCACCTGTGAATTCAATGGTGCATTATCACCATTAGCACTCGGGGGAAATTTACACTCGGATTTCCAATGCCCCATTCTTCCGCAATTATGACATGGCCATTTCTTTTTTGCTTCATTTATATTCAATTGTCCTTTCCCTTTTCCAATATTAATTTTTTGTTTCATACCTCTACCAGTTGCTTGTTCAAACAATTGTGCTACCTGTCTTTCTGCTACTTTTACTTGAACCCACATGGCTTTTTCTTTTAATTTACACTGCTTTGCCTCAATTTCATCACTAAAATATTTTGCATGTCTTAGTACTTCATCTATCTTTTTATTTTGCCAATCTACTGTATGCTGTTTAGTCATTTCACTTACTTCAGGTCGCAATCCATACACGAATCGATATACAAAATGACTCAAATCCTTTTCACTCAAGTTTTCATCACCACTATACTGTTTAAAGGCTAGGATCAACCTTTCATAGTACGCATGTACTGATTTTTTTGCTTCTTGATGAGTTCTATCAATTTTTACCCAATCAGTTTCTTTAGGAGGTACTTTACTTTTCAGAAAGATAATTACTTGTTCATATTTTCTCATTACTTCTGGATCAGGGGCACCTGTTTCTGGATCTCTAGGGTATTCTTGTGTACACCAGCTAATCATTATCTTGCACTCTGTCCATAAATCTGCAGGTACTATTATGTCAAAAAGACTGTTCAAATCAATCCATAGGACTTTTTATAATTTCACAAACCTGTCTACCTGCCTGTACCACTCAACTAGCTATTCGCGCAGTCGAGGAAAATCATTGGTAAATGACAAAATATCTTGTCTAGTCCAGGGGACATGTACATATCCTCCATCTGGAATTTCTCTCATGGGACATTCAGTTACTACCTTTTCTTTTTCTCTTACTGGGTAAGCTGCAAACGTTTTATCTGTTGCATCGTCTCATTTTCGAAACCATCTACTCTTCCATTTGTCTACATCACCCCATTTTCGCAGTAATATGATTAAATCTTTAATCTGAATCATTCGTCCTGTTGTGTTTAGATTTTCAATGTCTTTTTCAGAAAAATGTACTCTATATGGTTTTTGTAATGACTTTACCTTTTCAAAATCAATACCCATTTCATTTGCCACTTCTTCTAGTCTTTCATGTAAATTTCTGGCTCTCCATGTTATGCTTTTGCATAGAAATATTAATTCTTCATCCTGATAGCTCTTTAATTTTCTGTAGGAATAGTCCCTACTATCAATTCCTCTAATACTATTTTTAATTTGGACACATCCAAAGGTTTAGGCTCAGCATCTTTTTGTTGTAAACTTCTTAGCCAATCACTTAATTCATCAGAAGAAGGACCTACAGGAATCATCTCATTTCGTGTTTGTTCTATTCCTTTTGGTGACTCTGTCGTCATTATTGCTCTATTTACTAAACTCTGATTTACTGTCAAATTTTTGGGAGTAATTTGTTCAGAAATTCCTACCGTTTGTCCCCACAAATTTTCTCTTGTATCTCGTCTTTGTATTTCATTTTCTCTGTTTCCATTATAAGGAATCGTCAGACAATGCTCACTATCCTTTTGTTTATCAAAAATCGGCATTACAGGTCCTATTGTTACCGGAACAGTTACTGCCTCCATGTTTTTAGTTAATTCTCTAATCTTCTCAGTCAATTCTAAAGTAGTTCTAGCCAATTCAGCTGAATTTTCATTAGCCATTTTACTAACTTGAGTATTTTCTATTTCTCTAAAAGGATTATTTCTTCCTGCCTCATGTGGTACTGTTTCAAATTTTATATTCTGTGGTGATTCTTTTACTGGGGCACTCGGTGTCAATGTGGAATTTGGTTGATATGGGGGTGGATTTTTATAAAACATGTCTTCAAGCACATCATCCTCCGACTCATGCACACCATACTTATAACTTTCTGATCCTGTATTATTTCTCTTTTCCGTACATTTTCTACTTGTAGTTTCTTCTACATTTCTTATAGGAAACAACCCATCAGTCATATTCGCACTTCGCCAACTCTTCATTCTATCATCATGATTCTCTTGTCCATATGATCTACCAAACATATATCTATACCTTCCGCCACTCTGTTGTCGTTCTCTGTCATACATCTCATCTTCCCATTCTGTCAATGCTTCAAACCGTGTAGGTCTATGTCTCGGTTCTAATTTCATCCTTCTTTCTACCAGATTTCTCAAAACCGCTAAATTAAATGAACCATGTTCTGGAAATGCCAAAACTCCATCATCTTTTGTATACTTTGCCCAATTGTCTAACCAAATACATATATGATAACCATATTTCGTAATCATAAAAGATGCAGGTGATTTCGCTGGAGGGAGCAACTGTCCCTCTCTAGTCACAATCGGTTTGCCCTTTTTAGGTCTCGCTGAGACAGCGAAAGCTGTCTCTTTGAGATATTTTGTAAGTGGGCTTTCAAAAGTGCTACCCACATGGTTTTGCTGGCCTAGGGCTTGAGTGCACGATGGTGTGCACGTGCACAGCTGCTCCTCTGCTCCTTGCATTCCCCCCTCCCTTCTCACCCAGCCCTTTGATGCTCTGCTTGATTACTTTCACTTTCGCCGCTTTGACCCTTGCATTCCCCCCTCCTTTCTCACCCAGCCCTTGGATGCTCTGCTCGATTCCTTTTCACTGTCCTTAAATCCCTTTGTAAGTCCATCTTGTTTGGGTCACCTTTGCTTCATTAGACCCATCTTTCCCGACTAGGAACCGGTTATTTTTGTCCACTCCCTTTAATTTACTTTAATAATAAACTCTCGCCTTAAGTGAAGCAATTGACTTTTAAATGTCGTCGTAATCTTACAGCCTTGTTCTCAAACAAGAAAACTCCTCTCCTTCCACACGTTTCCCATTCGGCCATCTTTTCTTCTGCAGTAGTTGATAACATTGTGGCCATGTTTTAACCAAAGCATCAGGTTTCTGCAATTTTGTAACGATGTGGTGATGCACATACTTTCTGTATGTTGTACATTCCGCTGCCCCTAATGTGTCCGAGGTTTGTGAGCTGTGATGCATGCTAGCGCGATCACACGCCATGCGCCTCTTCAGCCCTCCTAAAATATACCATCCTCACTCTCCAGGTTAGAATTCGACACTTCAAAAACAAACGTGTAGCAACGATCTTCTATTAATAATGCTATAATGGCAGCGCTTCTATGCATTCCATCGTAAATGTTCTGTGGAAAGTATTTTTATTTTATCATTTTGCAGTGGTTCCGGTAGGTCGGCAGTCATTGATTCCTTGTTTGTGTACCTTTGCCCAGGGGCGTTTCTTCAATTGGCGCAGCAGGTGCAGTGGCACCAGGGCCCACGAACGCTGATAATTCGTGTATTTAATATAACTGTAGCATATTGAGGAGGTTGGGGGGTCATTTACTTACTTGCCCTGGGGTCCATGACACTGAATAGGCTGGTGTTTCGCCACGTAATTTCATTGGTCAGTGTTTAGCATTCGAGGTTGTACTCCTGAGTGACGTGACATAGAATGTAAGATTGATTGTGCCAGGGCATGAAAAGGAAATGCTGCTCAGGGCGCCAATTGTGTAAGGCGTCTAAACCTCACATATGCTCTTCCCTCTATGTTTTTCACTCTGCCCTCACATGTGCTTTTCCCTCTCTATTTTTCTCTTTCCTCACACATGCTATTCCCTCTGTATTTGTCTCTCTTCCCTCACATGTACTCTTCCCTCTGCATTTTTTCTCTATGCTCTCACATGTGCTCTTCGCTCTGTATTTTTTTCTCTGCCCTCGCATGTGTTCTTCTCTCTATATTTTTCTCTCTGCTCTCACATGCTCTCTTCCCTCTATGTTTTTATCTCCGGTCTAACATGCGCCCTACCCTCTTTTTTTTTTTCGCTTTGCTCTCACATGAGCTCTTCCCTCTCTATTTTTCTCTCCTCCCTCACATGGACTCTTCCCTCTGTATTTTTCTCTCTGCCCTCACGTGCTTTTCCCTCTGTATTTTTCTCTCTGACCTCACATACTCTTCCCTGTATGTTTTCCTCTTTGCCCTCAAGTGCACTCTTCCCTCTGATCACATGCATACACAACTATGCAGACATATAAACACACATGCATTTACACACACATATGAACATATACAAACACACACAGACATGCATAAACATATGCATATACATGCACATACATGCACACCAACACACCAACCCCACATACACATATAAACAAGCACGCACACCAACATACTCAAACACATATACATACACACAAACATGCATACACACACAATTATACACACAAACATATGTGTACACATCCATGAAGACAAATGAACACAATGACACACCTATACTTGCACACCAACACACACATGCATACACAAACATATACACATACAAACTCACACACATGCATACGCACACAGATATATACATATAGACACACACACTATGCACACACACGTATCTCCCGTACTGTCTCAGGGGAAGAGTCGGTGTCAGCTGTCTCCTAGAGGGAGATCTCGCATGAGACAGTAAGACTCAGAGACATGTGGCGGTGGGGAGAGACAGACATGCCTAACTTTAATTGTGTTGTTGCAAGATGGTGACTATCTTCTGCCACTGGTGCATTCAGATAAGCGGCAGGAAGTTCGTCGGACACATGCACTGGTTTCAATTTCGAGAAAGTGGGGTGAACGTTTCACAGATCGGGAGTGTGTGTCAACACGTGTTTCTCCTTCACGGCAAGGCCAATCAGTACGTTTTGTTTAACCGTGTGGTCATGAATCCTTTAATTGCATAAGTGAGCGGGTATGGATGTAAACAAAAATGTAACACTAATACCACATTTTCTGTCACTCTTGTGAACAGGTTTGCTGTGAATGTATGAATGAGAATGGCGTTTTAGAATACGTTGCATGGAAAAGGGTCAACATGGTGTATACGTGTTTTTGGGTGTTTTTTTTTTATTTTAAATTTATTTTTTATTGCATGGTTAACGTCATGATATACCGGATTCGGATGCTTCATTTCAGATCAGTTGTTTGGCCCGTGGTTATTTACGAGTTTGGAAAATACTTTTGTATTGTTTCGATTCTTTTTGTCTCTGCCCTATCTATTGGCTGTGTCCTTACTCTCTCCCATCTTCTCTCTCCACCTCTTTGCTACATGTTCTCTCGTAATGTTTTCATTTTCCCCAACTCTCCTCTTTACTCTCTCTAATTCTTTTTTTGCTCCTTTTCTGTCTCTGTCCCTTCTCTCCTCTTTCTCTCCCCACCTGTCCCTTCTCTAACCCCACTCCTCTTCCTCTGCCCGCCCCCCCATCCCTCTCACTCGCAGTACTGCAGCATAGGCAGCACCAGGTCTCTGATGCCTTCTCAGTGTTGGCCCTGGGGGTGGAGGAGGTAAGTCAGCCCCCCAAGTGAATCCCATTATCAACAGATAGTGAACCTCTATTTACCAACAAGTATGGAGCGGTCTCGGGTGACGGCTGATGCGAACAGTGATCTGCTCTCGGTCCCGGCAGGGCCTGTGGGGTGGGGGCGTTACCTTACACTAGGAGAGGAAGTAAAAGTGATATCCTCCCCTCCCCCCCACTCCACCACTGTCTCTCCTCACCCTCCACCTCTCTCTCTCCTCCACTTCTGATTCCCTTCCAACTCGGTCTCTCCTTACCCTCCACCTCGGTCTCTCCTTACCCTCCACCTCGGTCTCTCCTTACCCTCCACCTCGGTCTCTCCTCACCCTCCACCTCCGTCTCTCCTCACCCTCCAACTCTGTTTCTCCTCACCCTCCACCTCACCCTCCACGTGTCTCTCCTCACCCTCCACCTCACCCTCCTCACCCTCCACGTGTCTCTCCTCACCCTCCACGTGTCTCTCCTCACCCTTCACGTCTCTCCTCACCCTCCACGTGTCTCTCCTCACCCTCCACGTGTCTCTCCTCACCCTCCACACGTGTCTCTCCTCACCCTCCACACGTGTCTCTCCTCACCCTCCACACGTGTCTCTCCTCACCCTTCACACGTGTCTCTCCTCACCCTCCACATGTGTCTCTGCTCACCCTCCACACGTGTCTCTGCTCACCCTCCACATGTGTCTCTGCTCACCCTCCACATGTGTCTCTGCTCACCCTCCACACGTCTCTCCTCACCCTCCATTGATGCACTGAGCTCCTGAGGCGGAAGCCGGGAGCGAGACTTGTTGTTTTTTTAACCTGATTTTAACCTCACTTGTATGTCACTTGAATACTTGATGTAAAAACTTACCTGCTCAGCTCCTGAACAGTTCGCGCAACGGATCTAGCGTTGCCGCGGTACCCCAACTGTAAACACTTATTGCCGCCATTCCGGCGAGCCCGGAGGCCACGCCCCTTTCTCAGAGGCCACGCCCCCGTCGAGCCCTACATATAGACGCTGATTGCAAGCGCCTTTCATTGATTCACTGAGCTCCTGAGGCGGAAGCCGGGAGCGAGACTTGTTGTTTTTTAACCTGATTTTAACCTCACTTGTATGTCACTTGAATCCTTGATGTAAAAACTTACTTGCTCAGCTCCTGAACAGTTCGCGCAACGGATCTAGCGTTGCCGCGGTACCCCAACTGTAAACACTTATTGCCGCCATTTCGGTGAGCCCGGAGGCCACGCCCCTTTCTCAGAGGCCACGCCCCCCCGCCGAGCCCTACATATAGACACTGATTGCAAGCGCCTTTCATTGATGCACTGAGCTCCTGAGGCGGAAGCCGGGAGCGAGACTTGTTTTTTTAACCTGATTTTAACCTCACTTGTATGTCAGTTGAATACTTGATGTATAAACTTACCTGCTCAGCTCCTGAACAGTTCGCGCAACGGATCTAGCGTTGCCGCGGTACCCCAACTGTAAACACTTATTGCCGCCATTCCGGCGAGCCCGGAGGCCACGCCCCTTTCTCAGAGGCCACGCCCCCCCCCCCCGCCTCCGTCCTACCTACCCATAAATTATGAGCATCTTCCGGACACGCAGCGGACGAGCGCAGCGGGCGCGCTGTCTGCGCGCCGAAGGCGCGCCAAAGGTAAGCCCGTCTGCGCCCATCCGCGGCCGACCGGGCCCAGGGGCTCTCCACCATGCCCAGATTGTTCAATACTCTCCTGCGCAGCTCTACAATCTCCAAGGACCGTGGCCTTTGGATGATTCTGTGATTTCGTACATCGGCAGACTGGGATTGACGGCCTCGTGCCCTCTCCCTTCTCTCCCGTCCTTGCCCTCCCTTCCCCCTCTCCCCCCTGATCCAGCTCCCGTCCCCCCTGCCCCTCCTATGCCTACCACCCTATCCACTTATTATCTTAACACCAGGTCAGCAGTTAAGCACTGTCACAAACTTTTTGTCTTATTGGACTCGCACAAACCAGATCTCCTATTTCTTACAGAGACTTGGTTTTGTGACAACTCCCTTCCTTGTTTGTTAGCTGCCCTTCCTGTCGCATATTACGCTTTGCACGCCGACCGACCCTCTGGAAAACCGGGAGGCGGCGTCGCTCTGATCGCCCGTAGAGAACTCTCCTTTCAGTCTTTAACCTTTTCCTCCATTGGATCGTCAGACTTTTTAGTCGTCCGCTCAACGTCTTTCAGAGTCCCACTTACCTGCTTGCTTATGTACCGTCCCCCCCAACCCTCTCAACTTTTTCTCCCCGGTTTCCAAGATCTAGTGGCCACCTTAGCGGTCAACAACTCCTCCATTTTGGTTCTAGGAGATTTTAACTTTTGGCCCTCTGACCCCGCAGAATGCTCGACCTCTAAAGAATTCTCGGACACCCTTTGTTCCCTTAACTTTGACTCCCACGTTCACTCCCCCACCCACATTCAGGGCCACATCCTTGATCAGATTTGGTCTCTTAATTGTCCTATTGCCTCCTTGTCCATCTCCCCCTGCACCTGGTCCGATCACTTCTTGATATCCTTTTCCCTACACCTTAGCCCAGTCACCAAGCACTCTCTCCCCAAAAACATCTGGGTGCGCTCTTTGAGCCAGGTGGATGTGGCCGCCCTTTCCGCCACACTCTCCGCATCCAGTCCGGATCTACACGGTCTGTCATCTTCCGCACAAGCCGACTCTATCAACTCCTGGCTCCTGTCAGGCTGCGACTCGGTCGCCCCCCTCAGGCGGGTGTCCTCCAGACGTCTGAACGACGCAAACCGTTGGTTCAATGAGGAACTCAAAGCCCTTAAACTCATTGTGCGCCATGCCGAGCGGGCCTGGAGGCGAGACTACTGCCCTAACCTTAAAACCCAGTATACTACCCTCCTGTCCCAATACAAAAAATCTATTTTGGCTACAAAGACTGTCTACTTCTCTTAAAAAATTCTGGCTGCCGAAAATCAGACCAGAGAAATTTTCTCCATTGTTCACGATCTTGCCTACTCCGACAGAGCCACCCTTAAACCCTCTCCCTCCCAGGACTTATGCGACTCTCTTAACACTTATTTCCTGGATAAAATCTCAAACATCAAAGCAAACATCCCTCCCCCCTCCCCTTCCTTTGTCGACCCCCAGTGTCCGTCAGTCGGGGCACGCCTTGACTCCTTCCCGCTTTTGACAGAGGAGGCTTTTCTCTCCCTCCTCCCTATGGTTAAATCAGGCTCACCTCTGGACCCCTGCCCTGCCCACATCCTTAGGCACATCTACTCTGTTTGTGTGCAGCCCCCTCTCAAATTTCTCAACAGTTCACTGTCCCAGGGCATTGTTATTCAATCTCTAAAAATGGCCACCATTGTTCCTATTCTTAAAAAACCGGGCGCTGACCCCTCCGCTCTTGTCAACTACCGCCCCATCTCATTATTGCCCTTTCTGGGGAAGGTACTGGAGCGCTATATTACCAGAACGCTCAGTACCTTTGTGGAGGAGAACTGGATATTAGCCCTCCGCCAGGCTGGATTCCGCCCCGCACACTCCACGGAGTCCGTGGTGCTATCGGTCCTTGACAACCTCAGAGAGGGCATGGACACCAACCACCCCCAGGCCTTGGTCCTCCTCGACCTCTCAGCCGCTTTTAACACGGTTGATTATTCCATCCTACTTTCTAGTGCCAGAGCGGCGGGGATAGGAGGCTCGGCCTTGATCTTGCAGTCCTCCTTCCTGAGGGACCGCACCCAGGCAGTACGCCTGGGCGACTTCTCGGCGGACTTCCGGAAAGTACAATGCGGGGTTCCCCAGGGTTCCTCCCTCTCCACCCTTTTATTTAATTTGTACATTGCCCCTCTCATTTTTGCCCTCCAGCAAATGGAGGTCTCCGTCTACAACTACGCGGATGACCTGCAGCTTATTTTTACCTTGTCCCCCATCCCCAGAGTCTATGGTAAAGTTCCAGTCTGTTATGATCTTTATCTGGGACTGGATGAATTACAACCACCTAAAGTTAAATCCAGACAAAACCGAGCTGGTTCTGACAGGTGGTTGCTCCAGTCCCTGGACCTCTCTCTTCTGGCCCCCCTCCCTAGGTCCCCCCCCTTCTTCTTCCTCCTCTGTGAGAACTCTGGGGATCAAGCTGAATGACCAACTCACCCTGCACTCCCAGGTTAGTTCTGTGGTGTCCTCCTCCTTTCTTTCACTTCGCACCATCCGTAAAGTTTCCCGTTTCTTTTCTTTTTCTGCCCTAAAACTCATTGTCCTGGCGATGGTAATCTCCCGCATAGACTACGGCAACGCTCTATATTGTGGCATGCCCGGCTACAGTATGCGACGACTACAGCTGGTCCAAAACCAGGTCGCCCGCCTGGTCTACAACCTGGCCAAATTCCACCACGTCACGCCGCTTCTCAAGTCCTTGCACTGGCTCCCTATTCGAGAACGAGCCCAGTTCAAGATGGGATGTATCACCTTTCAGGCTCGGGTCGGCGCAGCCCCTACCTTCATCTCCTCTGAAATCAAAGCCTACGCCCCCGTCAGGGAACTACGTTCATCCTCCCAACATCTATTGACAGTTCCCCGCTTTAGGCGCAAAAAGTGGGGGGGCACGAAATTCTCCACACTTGCCCCTGCCTTCTGGAACTCTCTTCCCGTCCACCTTAGATCTTCCACTCAATACTCGCATTTCCGAAAGGCGCTCAAAACCTTCCTTTTTTTAAAAGCCTTCTCATTATAACTATCATATTCTCCCCCTCCTCCCGGATCTCCTTATCCTCCCGGGTCCAGTACCTCAAAGCGCCATGAAACCGCCAGGTGTACGTGCGCTCTACAAATGTTTTAAACTCAAACTCAAACTCCACATGTCTCTCCTCACCCTCCACACGTCTCTCTCCTCACCCTCCACCTCACCCTCCACACGTGTCTCTCCTCACCCTCCACGTGTCTCTCCTCACCCTCCACGTGTCTCTCCTCACCCTCCACACGTGTCTCTCCTCACCCTCCACACGTGTCTCTCCTTACCCTCCACACGTGTCTCTCCTCACCCTCCACACGTGTCTCTCCTCACCCTCCACGTCTCTCCTCACCCTCCACACGTGTCTCTCCTCACCCTTCACACGTGGCTCTCCTCACCCTCCACACGTGTCTCCTCACACTCCGCCTCACCCTCCACATGTGTCTTCTCAGCCTCCACATGTGTCTCCTCCTCACCCTCCACGTGTCTCCTCCTCACCCTCCACAGGTGTCTCCTCCTCACACGCCACATGTGTCTCTCCTCACCCTCCACATGTGTCTCTCCTCACCCTCCACACGTGTCTCTCCTCACCCTACACGTGTCTCTCCTCACCCTCCACGTCTCTCCTCACCCTTCACGTGTCTCTCCTCACCCTCCATGTGTCTCTCCTCACCCTCCACGTGTCTCTCCTCACCCTCCATGTCTCTCCTCACCCTCCATGTCTCTCCTTACCCTCCACGTGTCTCTCCTCACCCTCCACGTGTCTCTCCTCACCCTCCACACGTCTCTTCTCACCCTCCACACGTGTCTCTACTCACCCTCCACGTCTCTCCTCACCCTCCACACGTGTCTCTCCTCACCCTTCACACGTGTCTCTCCTCACCCTTCACACGTGTCTCTCCTCACCCTCCACACGTGTCTCCTCACCCTCCGCCTCACCCTCCACATGTGTCTCCTCCTCACCCTCCACATGTGTCTCCTCCTCACCCTCCACAGGTGTCTCCTCCTCACGCTCCACATGTGTCTCTCCTCACCCTCCCCACGTGTCTCTCCTCACCCTACACGTGTCTCTCCTCACCCTCCACGTGTCTCTCCCCACCCTCCACGTGTCTGTCCTCACCCTCCATGTGTCTCTGCTGCACGCCTCACACTGCTGCACGCCATACACTGCTGCACGCCTCACACTGCTGCACGCCTCACACTGCTGCACGCCTCACACAGCTGCACGCCTCACACTGCTGCACGCCACACACTTCTGCATGCCGCTGCACGCCACACACTGCTGCACACCTCACACTGCTGCACGCCACACACTGCCACACACTGCTGCACACCGCACACTGCTGCACGCCGCACACTGTTGCACGCCGCACACTGCTGCACGCCACACACTGCTACACGAATCATTGCTGCACGCCACACACTGCTGCACGGCACACACTGATGCAACCGGCACACTGCTGCACGCCACACACTGCTGCACACTGCTGCATTACTCACTGCTGCATGCTGCACAACACTGCTGCACGCAGCACACTGCTGCACGCCGCACACTGCTGCACGCCGCTGCACGCCACAGTGCTGCATGCCTCACACTGCTACACGAAACACTGCTGCACGCCGCACACTGCTGCACGCCGCACACTGCTGCACGCCGCTGCATGTCACAGTGCTGCATGCCTCACACTGCTACACGAAATACTGCTGCACGCCGCACACTGCTGCACGCCGCACACTGCTGCACGCCGCACACTGCTACACTCCACACACTGCTTTTATGCAAGTTTATGCTACTGACATTGTAAATGACAATGCCTTTTATTTGTTTTAAAACCAAAACATAAATAAAAGGCATTGTAATTTTACAATGCCAATAGCTCAAACTCTTATAAATGCGAGACCTATTGCATTGCAAATGCTTGTTAAATATGTTCTTGATTTTACCGAACTAGGACTTTTTCTCCTTTTCTGGTGGATCGTAATACATTATTTTCTCTTTTTTTTTTGTATCGCTAGTTTTCTTCTATGACTTTTTTGTTTGTTCTATCCAGTCATAGCGCAACTCACACAAACGCACCAATCCTGAGCGTCTATGTCACTTTTGCAATCCTCCAATCCCAGCGCGACTCTCACTAACAAACCAATCCGGGGCGTCTACGTCACCCTGTAATTCTCCACTCCTAGCGCGGCGTACACTAACGCACCAATCTGGAGCATCTACGTCTCTTACTGACTGACCAATCTCAGCGCGGTTTTTCTGACGTCAGCTTTTCTCGCTGCTGCTGCTCCTGCTGACCCCTCCTTTACAAAATTTATCAGTAAACTTTTTACATTCACTTTTTACTAAAATTCTGTTAGTAACAACACAAAAACGCCACCATTATCTGTTTTGCTAACAAAGGATAGTCCTGACCTTTCTCACAAGAATTCCGTCTTTCCTGAGAGCAGCACTTACCTCTGCCCTACTACGGAATCGTTACTTCCGTTGATAAAGTAGCACTTCCCTCTACTTCACCCTTCTAGCAAGCATTAGCTAACCGTTTCTCCAGAAATAAAACACCTGTTGGAGACCCAATGCTCCTGAGAATTAAAACTAGAGTTTCACAATTAACCTGAATGCTATTTCATTCACACACATTCATACGGAAAATGTAGTTCATTCACACAGAATCCTGTCTTTCCCGAGAGCAGCGCTTACCTCTGCCCTACTACAGGATTATTTCATTTGTCAATAAAGTAGCACTTCCCTCTACTTTATGTAAATGTATGTAAATGTATGTGTCTTGTAAAGCGCACTGCTGCCCTGAGGCGTCGTGGCGCTGTAGACCGCTGGGGAACCCGTCCTGGCTATCCCTGTGAGATGGTCCCTCCTGGGTATCTCCAAGGTGAAACCAGGCATCCCCGGCGAATGTGGGGGGCCGTTGTGGAGATGAGGCAAGCTAATGCCCAGAGTTGCCGAGTGTGTTCCTGGTTAGAGTAGGTACCGAGGCGAGAATTATCAAGTCCGTTTTGACCCTGGTCCACAACCCTGCCGCGTCGGGAATTGAACCCTGGTCCCTGGCCGATTCTCTGCTTGCGGATCTGCCGCCTCTAACCAGTGAGCCACACCTCACACCTTTATCCTTCTAACAGGCTTAGGGAACACCTATTACCTTTCCAGTGATAAGCGTAATCAGAGCTCCTTTTGGACTCCTGCAAAATAGTTAGAGTTTCTAGCCGTCATGTAGAGTCACCGTCCTCTCCGTCAGCATCGGGACCTCTGATCATCAGTTCGGGAAGAAGTGGCGCTAGACCTCTCTAGTCTACAAATATTTATACTAAATTTACATTCCAAATGTTGCAATCATATCTTACAAAACAGTCGAATGGCGGAAATTATGTAGTCTTGGTACATTGGGATACAACGGTAGTTTCTCTCACGCATTGATAGTCTCAAATAATGAATAGAAATTAGGAGTCCATAACTAATTTGTTACTTCTACGGATGTTTCTTTAGGGTAAATTGTATCCCATCCGTGGGACCACTATAAGTTCAGCATGTCGGTATTTGGATTTGTAACAAATCTCCACTTTCAGGGGCATTTGGCATCTCTCCCAGATTTGTCATCATGTTCATGGCTTTTCAGTTCATCAGGAGGGCAAGGTCGCAGTCAGCGCGAAGCCTCCTTTCAATTATTCATCTACTCAAGTGCAGGCTGCGGGTGGTAGCCATTTTCTAACAGGCCACAATGGTTAACTTAAGTAAAAAGAAACACAAAACATAATTACTGCATAGAAATGATTATACAGTGTTATTCCCCTGCTAATACCCTTATGTGTATGCATTTATCTAGCCATTTGCGACATCAAAAGCCATTAATGCGTATTAATTATAAGCGCAAAACAACATAACATCACATAAGCAACATCTATTCGGTCAGATTGCTCACCAACTTAGTTCACTTATTATTTTAGCCATGCAATAGCATTCCCACATGTAATTCTTCTGTTAATAAGGTTGATTAGACAAGACTCGACAAACCTTTAATAATTAATAATTAATCAGTAGTACTTTTAATTATAACATACGAAAATGAAACAGGTATTTGGGTTTAAAGTAAAAACCCTGCTCCATCAGTGCTTAAGACCAAAATTTCACAGATGACCTTCGCTACCATACATTTCTCTCATACAGAAAATGTCCTAATGGCAACACACAACGATGTTACCGAATCGAACCCAGACAATGCGTCGTGCAACTCCAATAATAACACGTTTTCCCCGTATACTTACAGGGCAACAACAATCCCGTCTTTCCCGAGAACAGCGCTTACCTCTGCTCTACTACGGAATCGTTACAAACTTCCGACTTCCTACATCCCAGAAGTTGTCAAACAACATGGAACGCAACGCGACTCAACATAGAGTGTTAATATATAAAACTATACTTATCCACAGTCAATAATCAATAAACAATTTACAAGCAAGAATCACCAAACCAATGCAATAGAACCATAACTCTGCTACCAGAAAAAACTGATCCAGCGCAAACAACAACTCGGGGGAAAAAGTGAAAACGCAACTACCCTCCCTGCGTCGCAGACCCGCCGTCACACTAACTCATTCACACACACATTCATTGGTGGGGCCCATAACACCAACACTCGCACGTTTCTCATTCACAGGTCTGCACACAGGAGGGGGAATGATGCGCTGGACATGTGGGTGGGAGTACCTTATAACCTATAGGGAAAGAAAAGTTATCTTACATCATATACATTAACATTCGCCACCTATAGATTCCTAATCCTAAACATCAAGGCACTCCGCCCACTTAGTCGATCGGACCAAATAGTTGGATTGGTTGATGGTGATTTAGAACCAGCTAAAACACATTTAAGACTCAGAATCCTCTATTCTCTTTAACGAAGAACTACAAACTCATAATTTCTGTTAATCAATATTTGTTTATCTAAAATTTCATTAAATTAACATTTGTCTCTTCAAATCTTAGATTTTCTAGATCAATTTAATTAAATTGCAGAACACCATATTTTCCTAATCTGGCTATCTGGGTTTTCTCTATTTCATTGGCTCAGCATAATCGAATTTTGTCGTTAAATTGTCCAAAGAGCAGGCCAGATCTCAGAGTCCGAAAGTTCTTTGCTCAGCACGTTACAGTCCCAAAGATCATCAAAGAACCAGAAATCGTGCCAGTATCCGTCATCGCCTGTGGGGTTAAAGAGGGTGTGCAGTCATAATAACCGCCGAATGTGATCAAAAAGGTCTGGAAAGAATAGATAGCCCCTCCCTAATCTACTACTCTTTTTATTATACATTTCGAGATAACATGAAACATTTTTGGGCGGAGATAGGTTCCAATTGGTCGGTAGAAAATGTCCGATTTTGTATAGCCCAGGTTCACATGGATTTTGCTGATATGTTTCCGGTTATGACCAAATTCCGATTGTTGTAATAATTCGACTTCTAGTTTAAAAGGTCCATTGTTCATTTATACCAGATTCTAATATCCGGGGTCTTTTTGGCAGTCCACCAATAACCTATCCTTGACAGGAATGGCGTGTACAGAGGTCGTTAGGAAGTTCACGGAGCCATCCGATTCTGCGCAGTAGACTTTGTGCTTCATGAGACGGTTGCCACTTCTGAACTCGGTCTCTGCCGCCATGTTTTCGATAGGCCAAAATGTCAACTTAAGCGAAACAAACACAAGAAGGTAATTAATACAAAGAAATGATGCTTCTAATGTTATACCCTCACTAATCCCTTTATGTATTAGTATTTTCCTAGCATATAGCGACATTTAAAGCAGTATATTCACCTTTACGGTCCTCCACGAAGGTGCAAACGTCACAAAAGCAACATAAAGCATGCAATATCTAATTTTGCACTACCTGCTCCATCAACATCACGTCCAGTTGCTTCAGCCAGTTTTCGGCAGGCTCTTGGGAAATACTTATAGAATTCCACTTGCAAGCCAGAAACTTCTTTTTTTCCCAAACGGTCCCTCAAAGGGAGTGGGGTATAAGCGAAATTGCAGGTCAGACTGAAAGCCACCCAAAGTTACAGCGAGAATGGCCTTGTGAGTGTTTAGACAGGGGTGTGTCACGATACTTTCAAGGACACATGCAGGAAATTGGAGCCATCATGTAGCAGGGGCGGCTCTAGGCTCATGGTGGCCCTGTGCAGGGAGCGCAGGTAGGGGGCCCCGGAAGAGGGGGTCCGGGCGGGGCGGAGCTCAGGAAGGTGTTTTAATAAAACATCCAGAAAAGGCGTTAGATGACCAGTAACATGGTAACAGAAAAACAACGTTTACTTTTTGAGTGCTCATCACTTGGATACTTTGTTTTAGAATCTGGGTCTCTGGAGGGACCCCTTTCAACAAGAAAAACACGTTGCGCGTCCGTAAGAGAGTTCGGCCACAAAGTAGGATCCCTCCAATCACATAAATCATATTCAGAACACGGGTCTGTAACATGGTCTTGCTCTTTGGCTTCCTTTTCAATACCAGCATCATCCGTCTGTAAACTCTGAACCTCCTTCAGAATGCCAGATGTTGATGGACCGATGAATGATGTTTCAGTTTCTCTGTCTGAGGGTCTTTTGTAATAATCCTCATCCTGAGTTGGTAATTGCTGCATGTTTGTATCAATTTCAGAGTCACCTTGTTCATTTTCATTGGTCTGCTCATGAGTATCATTCTGCTCATGGATATCATCATTTTTTTGTTCTTCTTTATGGTCGTCAGCGCCTGTTTTACCTAGTGCATCAGCAGTACTCTGGCCAGAGGATTCTCCATCTTTAGGTTTCCCTTGGGTGATAAAGTTCAGGATTGCTCCTTCCTGTGACACTACGAAAGCCTGCTGAGCCACCTTTCTCTTTCGTTTCGAATAACCAGATTTGTGTACTCGAATTCTCTTCATTTTGCTTGCAATGCAGCGGGCGAGGCTAGCAGTGGGTAGGGGAAAAAAAGAAGACAATCAGCAGTGGCGGCTGCTGAAATATTTTGATGTGTCATTTTTATTTTCTTGCAAAAACAACAGTTGATGGACAGAATGCAGAACAATGTCATACATTCACCCCAGTACAGAGATCTGGGCCTAAATCCATCGTTTTTTTGCTCACCACACCACCCCAGTTCAGACATGGCCATATGCAAATCAGCCTTGACCCTGTGCCTCATGGGAACCGTCCAGCCCGAACTGCCAAGCCATGTCTTCCCTGGACTACACAATGAAGGACCAGCATACCTTAATGAACGAGTGAATTTCCACCAACCTACCAGGAAAATATGTTCCAGAACCATCTCCCTAGCAGCCACCCAATGCAGCCGCTGATAAAACAGTGGAGGCCGCTACTTCTCCCACCTGGCAGTGAAGACCTGAAAACCCTCCCCCTGCACCTCAGAGCCTCACCATCACTCCAGCAGTTCAGGAAGGACCACAAGACCTCGCTGTTCAACCAACAAGCAGCATGATCCAGCAGCATGAATCCCACACCGCCTCGAGACCCTTAGGTGTGAAGCAGCTGAGCTTTACAAACCCTGACTGATTGATAGTAATTACCCTTCCCACTACATGTATGACACATTATGAGGACTAGCCACATATGGAAGGTTTATTTGAAGAGTGTTATAAAACTATAGGGTAGATCATGTGACTTGGCATACAAGGTCTGTTTTATCAGTCCACTGAGAACAGTAGAGCCTGGAGAATAGTTCATGATCTATTTGGGAAGTGACCTTAGCAGGAATAGAGTAAGCTACCTTGAAATCATGGCACACAGAGACCTGTCTCAGTACGTCACTAACTGAACCTGAAGACAGCCTACAGGTAACCAAAGACTCGTCCACTTTACCACATTGTCAAAAGACAAAATACAATATATTTAATTAAGGTTTCTTGTATAGTGCCATATTCCAGCAACCAGTTCTGCTCGCTTTTCAGAGCACCTATTAAACAAGGATTAATTACAGTGAGTCCTAAGGCTATGAAAAGGCACTAGAGGTTCACTGAAGCAAAATGAATGTGCAAGGAACATCCAGTCAGGAGACAACTTTCAAGCAGACGTACGAATCACTAGCACAGCGTACCAACGACCCCATGGGCCGTGGCATAAGCAAGGAAAATGGCCCCTTTGGCTGCTGCTCAGGAAGTAGAATATAGCAATTATCAGGGTTCAATGGGCCCCTGAGGGTTTTGGGTCTCAGTACCACTGTACTTGCTGAACCAATGGTAACTATGCCCCTAGTATGGACAGAGAAGGCTGCTTCACCAATTGCAAACTGAGGACTAGTTAAACTAGTTTTCTCTGCTAGTCACATGACAAGCACTGGAATGTAATTAAAGAAATGATCAAGAAGCCAGTCTCCTACCAAGGTCTCTGCAAAAGGGCATTAGATTGAGTTAACATGGGTAGGCACTGCCATCCTATTCCAGGCGTCCATCCATAGGTGCTTGCATTTCATGTCTGCCTCAACACCATATAAACAGACATATCCAAATGCCAAGTACATTCGAACACTCGATGTTTTAAAAGATTTGTGCAGGCAGATCCGCTCATTAGATCACAAGTATCAGCTTCATACTCTGTTTTCATGATTGTTGATAAGTAATTGTAATCATTTTAATGAATCCTTAACATTACGTCTAACACCTCGTACCCTGCTCTCCTCTTCCCCCCAATACGACCGTGCCTCCCAAGTTACACCTCCAAAAATCACCATGCCTCCCCTCAGCCACAAGTAAACACCGCCCCTGCACTCCTGACTCACTCTTCCCTCAACATACAGCGCCGATCTGTACCACTCCCTACCCCTGGCGCACAGTGACCACCTCTCCGACCCGCGCCCTCTCAGAGATGAATCGTGAGAGAGAGGCTCTCTCTCATGATTCATCATGCCCTCCCTTCCCATGACCACCAGAATACCTCCAGCTCGCCACCTCACATGGCTTACCTCCACCCAGACCCAAAGCACACACCATCTACAATAACATCCTCACCCAACCTTCCCCACGCCCCCGGCTCCTCACCCCCACGGGCTGGGATACATTCCTATGCCTGATCTGCCCTCCTCCCCAGGGCTCCCCACACCCTCGTCCAATGGCTCACCTTCCCTCGGATTCACTCTGCAGAGGCACACGCTGACCTCCTCACTCCCCCTCCCCATGCCCTGACCCTCGGGCTGCTCACCTCGCAGCTGGCACCAAAGGTTGCACACTGGCATGCTATCCTCTGCAAGGCGGCCTTTCTTGCCCAGGGTCTCTAGGCGCGCCAGTGCATGGCCTCGGCCGGTCTCGGTGCTGCTCGCTGCACGCCGGGCACGGGTGCTGCCACCCCTCCTGCCGCCAGTGATGCATGGTGCTTCTGTAACCCCTTCGCTGCAGGACTCGCGGGCACTGCGCATGCGCGCGCATGCGAGCCTCCGGAGGTGCCAGATCTGGACTATTAAAACAAGCTCGATTCTCCTGGAAAAAAAGTTCTAATCAAGCACAAGACCTACCAGAAGAGCCCGAAACAAGGCCGAGCCCACACAAAGACGAGACTGGGTTAGAAAGGAAAAGAGTATAAGAACAACCATTCAGCGTGCATCACATTAGATTTAGCACGCCTCAGTCGTTCATGCGCCAAATCCCTGCCAGGGGCCGCCACGAATATGTATTGTATCCGATTCCTCATGGTGGCCCCTGGGGTTTGGTGGCCCTGTGCAGGTGCACAGCTTGCACATGCCTAAGGCCGCCCCTGCATGTAGGCAGCATCGAGTGTCTCCATTGACAAGGGTGTTTTTGCACCATTCCAAGATGGCGGCTCCTCCGTGAGAATCTATGTGAGATTAGAAAATCAAGACTGCAGGCTAGAACGTTTCCTGGCTCAAATTTAAACCGGAAGGGATGCAGCCACCCCTTACAAACAATAAATATTGCATGCAAAGAAGGACTTTCATTTGTAATTACCTATATTGTTGTAAGCGTGTTCAGTGCTACTTCCTTATAATTTGATAGTCGATTATGTTTCATAAATGTTCAGCATGGGTGCCCGGTTTTAGTGCCTCAACATTACATTGGGTAAACCAGTTTGGTTTGCTATCATGTGTTTATGGACGGCAAAAGGACGTTACCTGTGAATTTATCAGGAACGTGTCATATGTATTGCCTTGCTAGTCAATGCAGGCATATATCGTGGCAGGTTGTCCGATTTATAGAACATTCCACGTGCAGACGTACGGATGTTAATTAAATCTCTTGCATTCTGTCGAGCCAAAATAGACGGAGGCTTGCTCCATCCCACCTCTGTTCTTCTTACTCCTGCAAAACCGTATGCAACAGTAAAACCAGAATGTGTTACACTGCGTGTTACTGATGGGAAACAATTTTGTAAATCTTTCCTCAAGATGCTCAGATTGGGCCCGTTCCAGATCATAGGCCCGTTGCATGAAAATAATGCCCGGCTCCGGCGGCAGGAAGAACAGAAATCCTATGAGCGCAGGCATCTGGGAGACAGGAAGTGGTTAAGACCTAGCTTTGAAGACATAAATGGAACATCTGGCCCAGGTGTGGCTGCGTGTGTTTTTGGGCTAAATCGCATAAGCCTCCAATGCCTCAATTCCCTGAACAACGAACTAAAAGTGCCTGAAATCCATTGGAGGCTTCTCTTTACAGCTGTACAGTTACTAGATTGTTTTATTTGGTGTTTGGTGTTTCAGGCGTTTACAAAGCCTCGCCAATTGTTTGCAGATGCAAAACATTTCATAAGCAGTACATTAATTTTTAAGTGTTGCATTAAAGCTCGAGGTTGGACAAGGAGGAGTTGGTTAAAGGCTCATCAGAAAAGGAATGTTTTGAGCTGTTTCCACAACTGTAAGTGGTCACTCAGAGCTCTTGAGTCTGGCGCGAGGGTGGGCGACCCTTTAGGGCCTTCAAGTTGGATTAGTCAGCCTTCCAGACAAGTAGGCCTTCAGTTACCTTTTGTTATTATATTTAACATTGTAGATCTTAAATCTCAAATTGGAGTATTATGTGGTAACAATTTGAGGATATGGTATAATGTTCTGGGACAGGTGATTTTTAGATACATCCGCCACCTTTATGTTCTCTTTGTACTGAGTAGGATCAATGTGGGGTGGAATGATGTGGGCTTAAAATTAAGCATTTTGGTCATACTGAAAGGTCTTCGAATATTTGTGGAACTGCATATAGTAGGAGTGTAGTCTGAGAAGTAGTGAGCTCGACAGTGAAGGGGTGAGAAACGAGAGAGAGGTGCCTCCAGTTCTCCACAAGATATTATAAGCCACCAGCATTTTAGATATAAAGTATGGAAAAGCACCATAAGCACTTTTATGCACTAGACATAGGGCCTTATTAGAGTTTGGTGGATGGAATATTCAGTCATGTACTTTGCAACTATGCTGTCCGCCATACTATAAGTACATTACTGCCTATGGCAGTTGTAACATAGTGGGCTTGTAATTTGTTGTGTTTTGAAGGAGTCTCCATCTGCCAGACTCTAAATAGGGCCCATAGTGCACTAAAAGAGATTCTGACACAAACGGAGGACATGCAGTACCAGTGGAGGCTGCTCCCGGGAAGCAGTAGTGGGGTGGGGGAGGGAGTTAAAAAAAAAATCACTTACCTGCTGGCCGGTCGCCGCCTCTCTTCCGTCCTCTCCATCCTCTTCCTGGCTTCTGATTAAACAAGAAGCAGGAAGCACCCAGGCTCTCCTAAGCCAATCACAATGCTGCAATGCAGCGTTGTGATTGGTCGGTGCGCCGTGGTTCAGCGCTCAGATGGGGAATGGGAGCCTGGGCATGTTCTCCACCCAGGCTGTAATGCAGCTTGGGTGGAAAACATGCAAAGTGAGCATAACTGTTTGGCCGGCCCGAGATGGCCGGCCAAACATTCATGAGCACTTAGGAGGGTGCCCACCATTCCTTCCCCCTGCGCTGCCCTGCCCTGCCCAGCCCCACCCCACAAAACTGCCTCAGCATGGAAAAATAAAATGATAATAACAGCGCTTTATTATCATTTTATTTTTCCTTTTTTTCATGCCGAAAGGCAGTGGGGCGACGCTCCTCCGCCTTAGCAGAGGAGCCGCCCCTGTGCAGTACCCAAACCTGCAGCTTGATTCTGAATGACCTGATTAAGGGAAATTTGAATGCCCACATTAGTGGGCAGTAGACTAAACGTGTGCTAATGAGAACAGATGCGGTAGAGCGACAGCCTTCTACAGCCAGTTGAGAAGAATCTGATGGATAATCTTGAGCAAAAAGAGAAAGGGGAAATTGTTACCGGGATTTGGGCTGAATCAAGAATCAGTTTTAATGCCAAATCTTTTCTCTACAGTAGAAGGGACAGTTCAGGGGCCGAGTTCAAAGGACCAGAATGTGTGACTGTAAATTGGGGCTACCTCCTGCCACTAGTATACACTTCTTATCAGTGTTAAGTTTGAGTTGATACTTACCCAACCGCTCGATGACCCTCAGTATAAATCCCCACAGAATAGCATCTGTGTCTGCATGGCTATTAAGCTGAATCAGAATTTTGGGTATCATCTGCATAAGTGAAAACCTGGAAGCAGTGGGAGAGAATGGTGGTAGCAAGAGGCTTTACATATTGATCAAAAAAGAGATACAGCCAGGGGACGCGGCCAGTCGGGATCCACGATGGCCACTTATCTTAGTGCCCCCGGCACAGTCCTGTCCTTTGGGCTATTTCCGGTGGGTGGGAATGAGGCGCGGGCCTGCAAATAGAGCCTTGGGTGGCGGATTGTGGTGTCTCCCATGGTCGGGGTCAGCAGCATCAGAGACTGCCCTTTGCCCTGCAAGAGAAACAGATCCATGACTATTGAATGCGAAATACGGCAGTGTCATTGCCCTGGAGCCTCATTTTGGTCCATCTTCCTGCGCACTAAGGAGAGAGCACAGGATCTTGTGCCCTCTGAGTGATACGCTATGTGGGGGTCTCCTGTGGGACTGGCTGTGGCAGGAGGTGCAGGTAAACCTTGTAGTGGGAGCCCAGCAGACTGACATGGCCAGGAAAATCTGGATTTGAAGACTACTCATGACTGGCCTCTTTGGTTATTTGATCTTGGGATGATGCAGCACTTGGGCTCCATGTAATTGCCTCCTTAAATAGAATAGTTTAAATGGGAGGGATGGCATTTTTAACATGAAAATCACCTTTAGGAATGAGACTTTGGACAGAGAGCAGTCTGCTATGAAGGGGCCATTGCTCATGCAGGTCAACATCTTTAACATTTTGCAGGATCTACAAGGTTCTACATGTCACATAGACACGAGGATGACTTCAAGGAAGTCAATGAGAGGTGGAATCTCAGAGAAGAAAAGAGAAGTGGGGCGCGTGGACCACCACATTCCTCAGATGGAGAGAAAATTGAGAAGACCAGAAGAGAGGTCAATGGAGTGCCAAAAATGTAAAGGATTCGAAGACTATGCCATTGCCTCAATTTTCCTTCCCACAACTAAAGTGGAGCTGCTCTATAATAATCAATGAAGAGGCTAGACAATTTTAGAACAACGTGGTCCTGGAGGCCTTGCTGGGTACAGCTAGAGATCGGGCATTGTAAAGATGGAGCTTGTACATATCTCACAGACGGAGCAGATAACAAAAGCTGAAACAAAGAAGGGAACCTGATGGCTGATGAATCCAGAACGCATGCATGCAGAATGCAATGCATCCAGACATTAGTCGTGTGACATTTCTTAGGAGGCAAGGACTCCAGCCGATCAAAAGAACACTGTTATCAATGAGCTGTGGTTGTGGTTTCCAGCAGAGTTGAGGTGGAAGACTTTCACGTTGTCCGGACCTAGTACTGACAGAGACTATATGTCTTCTAAGAGGACTAAATATGGAGACTCACACGAAGGTGGAACAGCCTGAAAGGAGATTTTGTATTTGGTACTATAGAGAGATCATGGGACTGTGCTCCTCTTCTAGTCATTTCTTATTGGGTTTCATGAAAAATGATCTCAAAATATTTATATATGATGAGAAGTTGAGTTGTGGGAGTATTTCTACCTTTTCACATGCATTCTCCTACATATCGTTGTGTTTACAGGGATTATGGTGAAAGTTAGAGTGAGACTGTACAACGTTGAAGTGGTGATAATTCGTAAATGTTGTAGTCTCTTATGTGAGGGGGGATTGCATAGCAGTGGTGCTGAAATTGAGATACCTGTGAAGTTTGGTGAGAGAATCTGCGCAATGTGATATCCCATCATCAATAAAAAGATTGAAGTAAAATAAGAAGGTACAGCGAAAGTTCCACTCACTGTAGGATTTTAAGGGAGATTGGAAAAAGCTAAAGAAAATGGGCCATGGAAGGTCCGAAAGGAGTGCCGCAAAAAGTATGGTGCTGCCCAGGCCATTGTCACCCAGGCTGGCCAAGAGACGTCGATTGTCCTGGTGTTAATGCAGCAGGAAGATCCAAAAGGATTGATGCATTGACACCGTACACATCAGTAGCCAGGTCATCTAGGACCACCACTATGACCGTCTCCATGCTACGACCAGGCCTGAAACCAGCCTGTGCGTCATATAAGATTTTCCAAGATTTTAGAAAGATGCATATTTGCTTAACCATGTGAGTTTCCAGGATCTTAGCAGAAGCTAGCATCAGCGACTTTGACAGGACAGTATGGTTGTCGTACGTGATGTAACGTACTAGACGGCAGGCAAACCCGTAGTCCTGTTTCTGCTCGCACGCCGCCTGACGTCACTGGCCAATCCAGTGTCGAGGATGGCTGTGACGTCGGGGGGCGGGTAGGCAGGCAAGAAGAGCGCGAGGACGCGAGCCGGCGGTTTTCTCTCCCGCTGCTCCTCGTGGGCCGTAACTTTGGGAATACTCATAATAAATGTTCAGAAGCACAAAATTCCTGTTTCGCCTCCCTCATTGGTTCCACTACAAATGGCGACGAGGGTTAAAACGACCGTTACGGCCCGCGAGTGATTTGATTGCTGCCTGAGGTCCCCATGTGCAGAATCTACACGCTGGTCTCGCCTCGCTGATTCCCAGGCTCAAGATTCCCTGCTGATGATTACTGCTGCCTGCCTTTGCCTCCTGCCCCGAGGCCCTGCTGGTGTCCTGCTGAGTGCTGCCTGCTGTCCTGTGGTGCTGTCTCGCCCCGACGACTCCGTGAGCTGCACTGGTGAGCTGCTGTGGAGGGGGCGCTTTCTCTGCTGATGATATAAACTTCCACTTTCCTGAGGCTGCGTTGATTGCTGCGGCGCCCGACTCCTGCCTCCCTGCGACCGTGGTGTCCTCCCGAGCTTGGTGGGGATTGCCCAGGATCTTCGCCGCTGTCCCACGTGTGCCTGCTCCCCTGCTATGGCGCAACCCATCAACATATGTGTGCCGCCCCTCTTTCTGGACTCCCCTGGTAAGCCATGTATGAAGTGGAAGGGGTGGCTGCGCGCATTTGAGAATTACATCGTCTCCATTGACGGCGAGGGATATAGCGCTGCACGCAAGAAGTCGCTTCTATTCGGACTGTTGGGGAAAGCAGGCCAGGAGGTTTTTGACAGTTTGCCCGTCTATACGGACCCTCCGGGGGCCCTTGCCCCTCTAGACGTGTACCAGGAGGCGGTCAAGCGGCTCGAGCTGCAATACTCTGAGGAGGGTAATATCATGGTGGGGCGCCATAAATTCGCTTTGCGGAAGCAGGAGGAAGGTGAGACTATCGAGGAGTATATTGCCTGTCTACGTGTGTTGGCACAAGACTGTGAATTCGGGGAGATGACTGATACTTACCTCAGGGACCAGGTGGTGTTCTACTGCCATTCCAAAAAGGTGCAGGAACGGTTGCTTTCTTGCAGGAATCCGTCGCTGAAGGATGTGGTGGCCATTGCGAAGGCCGTTGAACGTTCCATGGTGTCCACGAAAGAACTTGCGAGCACGAGCCAGGCTTCTAATGTGTTCTTTGTGCAGGACAAACATAGAGGTGCATCTAGAACCCCAGAAAGGGTGGCGAGCGAGAAAGGGGGGGGCAGGAAGCCACTCGCTTGTTTTAGGTGTGGGTCAAGGGATCACCTGGCGGATAGCAGGACATGCCCGGCGCTGTCCAAAAGTTGTTCTAAGTGCAGGAAAGTGGGCCACTTCGCGGCAGTATGCAAAGCCAGGAGACCTGGTGGGGGCATGAAAGTGAGCTCGGTGAGCGACTGCGATGCTGATACTGATGCGGACATTGTATTGTCCATTGATGCTGAAGATGGGAGAGTGAAGGGGCCTATTGGCTCCGTTCTGATTGGTGCAGTTGAGCTGCCATTTACGGCCGATTCTGGTTCCCCCATTACCCTGATTTCTGACACCACGTATGAGTTGAAGTGGCAAGGTGTGGAATTGCATGAGACGGATGTGAACCCGAAGGCGTTTGGGGAGAAAGACATAGAGATGATGGGGTACTTCTGGGACTTTCTCACCTTCAGGGGGCGAACAGTGAGAACGAAGATCTATGTGGCTGAGAAAGGGAGGAGCCTGGTGGGGTGGAAGGATCTGGCCAAGCTGGGGGTGATGCTAGTCCCGGGGGCGGATGATCCCATAGTCCTGAGGGATGATTGGGTCGGCTACGTGCAGCCAGATGATTTACAGGAGGGCCTAGCTGAGGTCATCGGCAAATTTGAGTCTGTGTTTGAAAACAAGGTAGGGCGCGTGAGAGGGTTCGTGCACGCTATACGACTGAAGGAGGATGCCGTGCCGATAAAACACAAGGTCAGGTCTGTGCCCCTCTCTGTCAGGGGGGAGCTAAAGGCTGTTCTAGATAGGTTGAAGTCGGAGGGAGTAATAGAGGAAGCAGGCGCATCAGAGTGGGTGTCCGCAACCGTGGTGTCCAAGAAAAAGAGGACAGGGGACATTCGGCTATGTGTGGACCTGCGATCTTTGAACAGAAACATTCTGGTGAACTGCCACCCTCTACCCAACATCCAAGAGATCCTGTCTTCTACATCTGGGTCGCGATTTTTCACCTTGATAGATCTGAAGTCCGCATACCACCAGGTATGCCTCACGGAGGAGTCCAAGGCACTTACCACCTTTGTTACCCCGTTCGGAGCCTACAGGTACGTCCGCCTTCCGTTCGGCCTCGCCTCAGCTTCCGGCGTCTTCCAAAGGTTGATGGATTTGCTCTTCGGCGACATGAAGGGGGTGGAAGCCTTCCAGGACGACATTCTAGTCCACACGGCGGGTGAAGAGGAGCACCTGGAGCTGCTGGGAGAAGTGCTGGGGGTGCTGCGCGACAAAGGGATGACAGTCTCCAAGGATAAGTGCAAGTTCATGGAGGGCAGGATCGACTACTTGGGACACGTGCTGACCGCGGAAGGCATTGCGCCTAAAGATGATTTGGTGAGGGCCATACGTGATGCCCCGTGTCCCGGAGACAAAGACGCCCTACGATCGTTCCTGGGGCTCAGCGAATACTATTCCAAATTCATGCAGGGATATGCGACCATCATGGAGCCCCTAAGGAAGCTACTGAGGAAGAACGAAAAATTCACATGGGCGCATGCCCAACAAGCTGCTTTTGATGCAGTCAAGCAGGCCATCGTGGCTGCTCCCGTGCTACAGCCATACAACAGGGCATTCCAGAATGTGATCACAGTCGACGCAAGCGCCAAGGGTATCGGTGCGGTGTTTTGCCAGTTCCATGGGAAGACGGAGAACACGGTCGCTTTCATTTCCCGGTCACTGAGTGACGCTGAGAAGCATTACAGCACCATTGAGAGGGAGACGCTTGCATGCGTATGGGCCGTGGAGAAACTGAGGAACTATTTGTGGGGCATGGAGTTCGAACTGGTCACGGACCACAAGCCTTTAATCTACATGATGGACGGCGAAGGCCGCGGCAACGGGAAGGCCAGCTCAAGGCTTTTGCGGCTGATGTCCAGGCTGCAGGAGTATCATTTCACCATTAGACACATCAAGGGCGGCCTCAATTGCAGGGCGGATTGCTTGTCGCGCTTGCCGGTCAGCGGCGAGGGGGACGGATCCATGGATGATACGGAGTGCGTAGTGGCGCTGGTGGACGCTACGGCCATCTGCGAAGGATCCATTTCGGAGGAGGAATGGATGGCGGCCCAAGAGAAAGACACGACTATGCGTAGGGTGATGGATCACATAATGGCTCGCTGGCCCCCGATCCGGAACTTGAACGGTGCGCTCAGAAGTTTCCAGCAGGTTAGCCCCGAACTCTCCATCGAGGGCGGTTTCGTGAAAAGACATGAGCTGTTTGTGCCGCCGGAAGGGTTGAGAGATAAACTAATCCGGTTAGCTCACAAAGGTCACCCGGGTGCTACCGCCACAAGGAACTTACTCAAACAATACTACTGGTGGCCAGGGATGTGTGGCGATGTCAGCAGTTTTATCGACCGATGCGGACCATGCTTGAGGGCCGACAAGCACTGGAAGACGGCGAAAAGTGCGCTGCAGCTGGTGGACATTCCTGCTGGTCCTTGGATCAAAGTCGCTATTGATTTTGCGGGCCCGTTTACCCTGCTGCCTGACGATTGCAGACATCTCATTGTCCTTACGGATTACTTCTCCAAATGGATCCACTACAAATTCGTCAGGGAGGTTACCACTGAACGAGTGATCACGGAGCTGAAGAGGGTCTTCGCTAGTGAAGGACAGCCGAAGATTTTGATGTCCGACAACGGCACACAGCTGGTCTCCAGGCAGATGAAAGACTTCCTGTCCAGATTGGGGATCAAGCAGGAGAAAACCCCGCTCTACAGCCCTAAGAGCAATGGGCAGGTCGAGCGCATGAATAGGTTCCTGAAGGAGGGTGTGCAGCAGGCAATTGCCTCCAATTTGGATGTAAAGGCATTTCTGGCGGACAAGGTACACACATTTCACAACACGCCCAATGCTGTCACGGGGCACACTCCGTTCTACCTGATGAGAGGGAGAAGGTGTATGAGCGAGCTTACTCCCAAACTTGATAGGTGGTATGACATGAGGGAGGAACCTGAAGATGTATCCGATGAGAGGCTGAGGGTCAAAGAAAGGATTGTGGCCAAACAGGAAAGCAACAAGCGGTACGCTGATGTGGTGAATAGAGCCAAAGTCAAAGAGATAGCGCAGGGGGATTGGGTGTTGGTGAAGAAACCAACCAGAGTGTTGAAGGGAGAGTCTGTTTTCCAGACCCCTGCACGAGTGCAAGGAGTGACTAAGGGAGCTGTCTGTCTGGAAGGTGGGGGATGGCGGAGCAAGGACGACATTGTCAGGCTCAAGGCAGGTCAAGAGGAGATTATCATGAGAGGCAGCCAGGTGCATGAGAATGAGGTCGATGATAGTATGTACGAGTGGCAGGTGCAAGAAGACATTGATGGGACCACTGAGGATGGTACGAGTGCGTGCCATGGACTAGCGGATGCTGAAAGCCATAGCGACAGCAGCCCCATGTCAGTGAGGAATGACAGTCGCAATGTGATGTGTGCAAGCCAAGGTGGTACGGGCAACCGCAGCGCGGGGGCCAATCTGCAAATCACTCCCCGCAGACCTACAAGGCATATCAGGGCACCAAAAAGGTTCGAAGATTTTGTTATGAGATGACTGTTATGTAAAGTTCTCTATTTTGTTAAGAAAGGGAGATGTCGTACGTGATGTAACGTACTAGACGGCAGGCAAACCCGTAGTCCTGTTTCTGCTCGCACGCCGCCTGACGTCACTGGCCAATCCAGTGTCGAGGATGGCTGTGACGTCGGGGGGCGGGTAGGCAGGCAAGAAGAGCACGAGGACGCGAGCCGGCGGTTTTCTCTCCCGCTGCTCCTCGTGGGCCGTAACTTTGGGAATACTCATAATAAATGTTCAGAAGCACAAAATTCCTGTTTCGCCTCCCTCATTGGTTCCACTACAATGGTCTAGTACAATTTCTTTCAACAGTGGGACAATAGTATCTATTTGAAAATCTCTAAGGACTTTCCCTGCTGCAAGTGACTTATCTCCCGAAGCAGTTTATTGAGAATGTCCCTGATCCGACGGAAGTAGGTACCAATATAACATAACATAACACGTGTATTTGTAAAGCGCACGTTCACCACTACGGGTATCTTGGCGCTGAATAACAGATGTTTATTGTTACCCAACTCAATGGTACTCATTTTATCGACCTCAGATGGATGAAAGGCTGAGTGGACCCGCCGGGATTTGAACCTGTGACCATGAGGTCGAACACAGGCCCCTGCAGCAGACGCATTAGTCCACTGAGCCACCAGACCCGGATATAGAATCTAGAGTAGAGTCCAATATGCTTTAATGAATGGAGTAATTCCCTAAATTAGGCAACAACTGAGAGCACTCTGCAGAAACTATTAGATACCTTTCTGTAACTCATTGAGGAGCGCTATTGTTCCCGGACGCTTCTAAATCTAAAATTCTGATTTCTGTTTGTTGTGCCATGCGTGTTCTGGTCCCTCCATGTGTGAGCTAGTGCATGGAAGAGTGTGTGTTAAAGAATGTGGTGTAGCAGGATGTTGGTATCTGTGTGCTGGGGAGGAACCCAAATGGAGGGAGAATGGAGCAGTGGCAGAGACTATGGAGCTGTGGCTGTAACTAGGGGATAACCTGATTAAAAACTCCTACCTACGAGGCTGCTGACTCCAGAATTGGAAAATCCTCGTTCCAGGATCAACATTTTGGCAATGAGTTGGTAAAACAACCTGGGCTGAAATGCCCAAAACCCTGGAAGCACAGAGGTGATGTTTCATCTGGTACAGGTCTGTCTGCAGACTAGGAACGGGTTGGCCGGGGCCGCTGACCCTCCTATCTGCCGGAACGTTGTGTCAGCAATCGCTGCTGGGCAGAAGAAGCTCAGTGTGGCGCATGGGCAGTAACCTAGTCTCTGAAGGGGGTCTAAGAAGAAACATCTATAGTGGGCAGGAGAAACAGATTGCATTAAAGCAGTGACATTGGCAAGTGTGCCATAGGTACCAGACTAGTTGTGCTTGCACCAGCAAATTAGTTGTGTCTGATTTTATTATGTTGCGAATTTAGAGGATGACTATACCGTGCTTCTACCATTTTAGACATTTTAATGCGGAACTCCACTGAGTGCTTAAGCAGTGGCATAAGCAAGTTGCTTGCTAGATCAAAGAATGCACAAAAGAACAAAGCACAGAACTACCAAATCCAATACCCATACATTTTATTGTACGTTTTCCAGATGTCTTGGATGGTATTGGTCCCTTCCCTCGCTCAAAAGGGCATTCTATTGTAATTGGTTTACATAATTTCCGCATCCATGTTTTGATCCTAAAGTTCCATTGAGACACCCAGTGCTACAAAATTCACTTTTTCCCTGTTGCCAATGTTTTTGCTCTATTTAGTTACTTCACCTGATGAGATATATGGTACATACATAGTTGAATAAAGATTAGCGATGGTATATCTTTGGAATATCTGAAGCCAGACATTATCTCTATTTTCAGGACAGCGTGTTCTAAATTTCTTAACATTGTGGCTCTGCTCTAGCATATGATTGTAATCTGTTTGTTTCAAGCACCTCCAGCACGTATCATTTGCCACTAAATGCACTTTTATTTATCTTTGCTGGAGCCTAGGATAATCTGTAGCAGACCTGTTACGGCCACAGATTTTGCATATTACCATTCACTCTTGTTGTATCTTTCAGGATTGGTAGCCAATAAGAGATTGCCATCTCCAAGTCACCCTCCTAAGCATTCGTAAATGTCCCAAAATAATTAAAAATATTTGTCTGTATAATAATATTAAATCTAATACTTTGAGGTTAATATTTAGGCTGGTGTAGGCGAACTACTTGGTGGCTTTCCGCTTTTGTTATCTTCCAGATTTCTTAGCAAAACTCCCCTCAGGTTTAGGATATTCTACATTTTACATTTGCCAAAAATGTTTTATTTACTTCTTTGAAAGGTTTAAGTCTTTAGTTCATTTACCCACTTTGTGTATACTAATCTCAATGAAAATATTTCAGTCATTACCCTTCGACATGAGAGCTGATAAAACATTTTTAAATTAAGTTGAATTCCCTTCAAATATTAAAAATCAAAGTGTTTTCTCCAATTGTTCAGTAAGAGAAACTGTTGATGGCAATACAATGTGGCTCCTCAATTATTTCTACTGCAAAAACCTGCTAGGATTTGGAGCCTTATCATTTATACTCTGAAAGGTGCTTTAGTTACTGCTTGGAATGGTTGATAAATAAGGGCGGTAAACTTGTTACCAAAAGTTGGGTTGTACATTTGGAAATATTTCGCTGAAATCTTGGGAACGAAGATTTGTCATGATTTGTTAATGATCAGAGAAATCAGAACAATGCTAGGCTTCTAGGCTTTTGTTTGGAAGGTGACATAATAATAATCAGAACTAATCAGAGAAATGGAGGTAAAACAATGCAGCCAAATATTGAGAATATTCTTTCTGGATTGAGGGAGATGAATGGTGCTGGAGCCTATAAGTGGGTAAAGCCTAATTAACTAAAGATGATAGTTTTGTCAACATTTCTACATGCATTCATTATTCATCCTGCACAGATATCATCTAATGTATGAGATACATGAATGAGAAGAACACACGTGCATCAATGAAAAGGCCTTGTATGCCATTATAAAGAAGCAGGTACTAAAATATATATTTTATTTATTGAATGGCATCAATGTAATAATCAAAACTTTATCATCAGTTACAGACATTGATAAAACACAAAGGAATGAATTGGTACAGTACTCACAGTTATCATCATATGTTATAACACAGGCAGTGGCTAAAAAGGAAGTAACATAGCACGTACAGGAGACATACTTAATTATTCAGTTTGTTGAGCCATAAAAGAAGAGGTCAACGGGCCCCTCATGTCACGTGCTCGTTATTTACATGGAAATTCTTCTGCATAACATATCAATTGGTCTCTACAGTAAGCCATGTCTTGTAGCCAGCGTTTACATGTTGGTGCAGGCCCCAGTGAATAGAGACCCTACGCTTTGCCAACAGCAGTGCAATAGCTACCAGCTTACGACGGCCAGTGTTTTTCTGTGTAACTTTCCCTAGCAAGCAGGGATGCATAGTACATTCTATTCTTTCCTCTACTATTGAGGATATAGTGTGTGTAACTTGTTCCCAGTATTCAGCAACCTTCGGACAGGACCATGCTAAGTGTTGGAAGTCCGCACCTGGCGTACCACACCGAATACAGCAGTCTGATTCACGTAAGCCATATTTATGCACCTGAACAGGAGTGTAATACATTTGGTTCAGACATTTAAAATGAATAATTCTAAGGTTCCCATTTGCAGTTAACTGCCCTGTCAGCTTGCAACACGACTTCCAATCATCCGTTGTTAATGGCTCTGAGAGAATAGCATTCCATTTTTCAAGTGACCTATCCACCTCCGTGACTTCTTCAAGTTGTGAGGTATGGTATAAACATGTAATCAGTCTGGCTCTGGTTTGTGTAGTGTAAATCAGCTGCAGGGCTCCTAAAGCCTGCGGTTCCATGGGAAAATTAGGATATAATTTACTGATAACTGCCCTCAGTCGTACATAGAGAAATATCATCATCGCAGTGGCATTGCCATCCTCCCTGATCTTTGAGATACCAGTGAATTTACCCTCGGGGAATAAGTCGCCCATTGTGCGTAACCCCCACGTCATGGAGGATCTTGATGGAGCCAGTCTCAGTAGTTACAGATATGGCATCATGATACAGTAGGGGCATAGCCCGGGCGTATAGCGGGAGTTTTTGTGCTCGCTTCCCAAGTTCTTTCCATGCATTCACCGTGCAATGCACCGAGTCTATCTCACCTTTTTCAAAAATCGTACGACTATTGACAATCATCGCTCTAAGCGGCGTGGGGTGGACCGAACCCTCCTGCACAGCCACATGGGGGGTAAAATCAGGTGTCTGTTGCCAATAATAGGCATAATGTGCTTGAACACATAGATAGTAGAGTCTGAGATCTGGCGACATGAACCGGCCCATATCAAAAGGTAGCGTTAGTTGTTCCCATTTCACTCTTGGTTTCTTCCCACCCCATGTTAACGTGACGAGCAACGTGCGAATTGTGGTGAAAAAGTGTTGTGTCAGGCGAATGGGGATATTTAGGAATAAATATAAAAATGTCAGTAAAACAATCATCTTGATCAGTGCTATTCTGTCTGCAATGGACAGCGGCAGTTTTACCCATCTATTTACTTGATCTTCAAGTTTCATGACTGCCCTACCATAATTATTTTGTATGACCACTTGGGGATCCTTGTGGATCCAAACACCAAGGTATTTGACTGGGTCTGTACTCCATTCCAGTGGGTAACCAAGTTCCATGCGGGGTGTACTATCAGTGAGTGGGAGAATAATAGATTTATCCCAATTAACGCCGAGGCCTGAGTGCAATTCAAAGCGGATATATTCACTGATAAGCTGTTCAAGATATATGTCAGGCTCCCGAACATATAGGACCATATTGTCGGCATATATTGACACCGCAATGGGGCTTTGGTAGAATCGCAATGCTGCCGATGCATATCTTTGGCGTAATATGCATGCCAACGGTTCCAGCACAATAGCAAACAGCAAGGGCGATAGTGGGCAGCCCTGCCGGGTGCCGCGTTGTATCTGGAAAGAGGCAGAGGTCTGGCCATTGATGTGCACCTTCGCCACTGGATCCTTGTACAATAGTTTGATCCAATTAGTATATATAAAGGGTACTCCCATTCGATGAAGGACTGCAAACATATAGGTCCATGCAATGGAGTCAGGTACTAAAATTTTGAATGTGCTTTTTTGCTCTCTATGTTAGAATTCTCTGATAAGGACATCGTTTGTGCCCATGCAAAGGAAATAAAATGCAAGAAATCATAAAGAGTGATTGTCATCACTCCAGGAAGTGGTTTTGGTAGTAACTGGGTGGTAGCCGTCACTGGGCGAATACACAGGCTGAAGGCTCACGCTCCGGAGTAGTAGGGCACAAATCCTCCCGCTTCTCAAAAGGCAGCAAAAACAGTAATTGCTCTCTTCAATGCTCTGCAATACACCAAAGAGCAAATCATACACGTAACCCACAAGGTAGAGTAGATATAAATAGGCAGGAAGCAACCTTTAAGCCATGGTATCTATGTGGTTGATTTCAGGAAAGATCGAAACACTCAAGATGCTATTCTCACTGGATATGTAGATCTCATATGCACATAATAGTCCACAATCTTCTATTCTCTGGCAGGGGATTGTCATTTCGGCCTCACGTTTTAACCCAAGTTCACATTGCATGTAGATAAGATGGAGGCACAAAGACCTCATGCATGTGGAATCTGTTCTGGTAAGACATCAGACTTTACCTTTTACGAAACGAGCAAATTGAGATCTCGGTTTAAAGAGAAGTAAAGGTAGTTAGGATGATACACAGAGACAAGTGTAAAGAAATGTTTTGTGAAATGGAACATTGGTCCATATTGGCTAGAGTTCTGATATTGATAAGACATTTTGGTCTCTATCATCTAGAAAGAGTTGTTTTGCTGGGGAAGAAAAGGGCAAAAGACTCTTTCTCAAAATGTTCTAATGTATGAAAAGAAACAGATAAGTAAGACAGGCTTGGCCCCCACGTAAGAAAGGTGTCTAGTGCAGTACAAAAAGTATATTACTGGGGAGGAGGCTGGAGGTAGATTTTAGAGTGTCCTTCCTGCTGCTTAAGGTTCCATGTGTAAATGGTTGTTAATATAACCATAGTGCGAATAAAACAGATTTATGGGATGTGATTGGGTCCAGCAACCACAGATCCAACCTCCATTGCAATGAAAGTGTTTGATCAAAAAACAAGAGATATGAACATTTCACTTAGGATCGTTTGACCTTATGACAGTTGGACTGTTGATGTTAAAGACTATTTTATGAGTGGGTCAGACAGAGCAACTGCTTCTGTTGTGTTTTGTTCCATATTTATATTTGGCCTAGAGACAATTTGCTTTCTTGCTGCATTATATTGTGTCACAGTTGGGACTACCCCAACCTCTGCCTCACCATTGCTCAGGGTGTTGGGTCTGTTGTTGGGTCCTCTATCGCTATATGGCTTTCCCATCAGGAAATCGATCTGGCTGGCTTTGTGCTACTTTTATTTTTATTTATTTATTTAAAGAACTTTTTATAGCGCTGGCTAGACCCGAAGGTATCAGAGCGCTTTACATAAGGTCAACACTGGTACAACAATGATAACAATTACACGTTACATCAAATATATGCGACACCTTAAAGAGAGAGAAGGAGAGATAAGTAGAGAGGAAAGGGGGAGAGGGGGAGTGAGAGGGGAGAGGACAAGGGGGAAGACGGAATGAGAGACAAAGGGAAAGTCAGCCCAAAGACCAAATGGGTAGGTGACGGCCAAGGAGGCAATCCACAGCCAGTATCCCCTCTAGCTCTCAAGGTAGCTCCAATGGGCATCGGTCAGAAAGATAAATAGAAAGGAGATAAGGAAAAAGAATTGCAGAAATACGATGGGGGGGTGGGTGAGACAGGGAGATGGGAAGAAACTGTGCCCATGGTCTGGCTGGTTAGGTAACGATCTGGGGATGAACCAAGGCCAATGTCCTCAATAGCTGAACAGAGCAGATCCACCGGGCGTCGGACATAATGCTCGGACTCCGCTGTCAGGATAGAGATCATGTGAACTCGGGGAATGTCAGATTAGTGCAGGGGGGAGGGGTGGGGGGGAGACATGGTCCAAAAGGAATCGAGACGTCATCTTGAGGGCAGGCACAGTCCTGGTAGGGGTTATGCAAGGAAAAAGTTAAGCAAGGGGGAAAAAGAAAGTCACCACTGGTGGCCATTTTGGGGTCAGGCATCATGGGACCATTTTCCACACGTGAGAGTGCGACAGAACTTTACAGAGGAGGAAATGCCAATCTCCCTTAGTTCTAAAAAAGGATACAAGATCTCCCAGGCGTCCCTAGGCGCTCGGGAGTAGCACAGTCCCTGTAAGCGCACTAGGACGCATCTCCCAATATGGTAAGCAACGCGGTAGGAGCCGCCATATAGCCTCGCCCTGGGGGGGGACCGCTAACCTCAATCTGCGGCAACAAGTGCCTCTGGGTTCCAGGAAAACATTCCGGCAAGTCTGCTGCGGCCGCAGGATGCTTTCCACATGCAGCGGTCGGGCCACACAAGCGGATGGAGGCTCACCATATGCCAGGATCGAATTGGGTGTAGGTCCGATGTTCAGGACTGTGCCTACGGTGAACTGAACAATTTCCGTTGCGGGCGCCCACCAGGGAAGCGGGTAGGGGCGCCCCCGAATACGTCACTAAACAGGAGTAGGTTCCCAGGATTCAGCTCGCGATGTCGCAGCCCCCGCTCGGGTACATTCAAACGCGAGTCTGCTCCATCCCAGGCGCCATCTTGAGGCAATATCGCCTGGCGAAACTTTAACCGATATCTCGGCGATGCAGCATCCGGTTGAGACGGCGGCCACAACGGCAGACACTCCCAAACTTCCGATGTCAGGAGATGGCTCTATCAGCTGGTTTGGTGGAGTTTAGGCTTCTACGGAGCAAAAGCTCCGAGCAGCCATGATGGATTGGGCTCCTCCCACCACAATCACATCTGGTGACATGCTACGTCTGGTGACCGGAAGGTTCATTTCACTATATATTCTGCAAACGCCACCCTCTCTTCAATGATGATATTGTTTAACACCACTTCACATATTTTCACCAACGCTTTGTAAGGAATCTACCAACATACACCACCAAATAAGGACACAAACATGCCTCAAAATGTATTAATATTTTTCAGAATGTTCTCTGTCGTTGGCATTTGGGAACTGTTTACAGTGACTGAGTTCTTTTGAGCATGTTCCTTACTCTCTACTTTATAAAGCCAATATATATGTGCATGTATGTTGCCAAACCTAGTATTTTCCCTGTAGTTAAAGTAATGATTGGCTGTTGTTTGTTTACTGCCTTTAGGTTTGATTGTTTGCATGAGTTGTATTAATTGGCTTTCTCTGCTGAGTTGTTTGCAGCTATTTACTTAATTCTCATTTAATAAACTCTACCTTAATCCTTTCACAGTAGTCAGTACCCACCAGGTGAGCCCCACCTACTCATTTTAGAACTTTTTATGGTGGCAATTCCTATATCCAGAACATAACTTGGTGACACGTTTCAAAACCTGAACTCTGGTAGTTTACTCCTTCCTGAAGTGAAAGCCATTTGTGGTGGGAAGGGTGGTGTGTCTTGCCAGAAGTTAGGTCTCAGGACAGTGACAAGCAGCTGTTACAAATATTTTATAATATATCTATCACAGTAGGTTAGTTGATTGAAGCCTACATTGAGTCTATTGCACAAGCTTTCCAATTCATAAGGTTAGAATTACTATGGCTTTTAAGAGATATAGAAATGTGTATGCTAAGAATCACTTGAAATGATGAGGAAGACTATAAAAGGTTACAATAGTGATTGGGAAGGATCTCTTCCCTCCCGGACACCCTGCCTGAAAAAACTGTCTCAAATGAATTTATGATGGTCATTTCCTAAGACTGCTTAGTATCAAATAAAACTTAATTGCCTCATAGTTATTGATCCATTAATGGTATGGGGACACATAGTCCCTAACAGAAAAGCCTACCAGAAGTTGAAATGGTGGTTATGACGTTTTGAAGCCTAAAATGACACGTAGATGTTTTGGGGACAAATCGAGACATAGTAATAGATTAAGAGTCTTTTGAAAAACCCAAAACTCCATGAATCGACAAATGGGACAAAAGGAAAAATGGTCTGGGAAACCGTTTAATGCGAGTTATTAGCTATTTGTAACTACTACTTTTGCACTTAGGGAGTCTATTGTACAACTGACAAAGATGTGCAATTCTGTTGTTGATAAATAGTATGCCAGCATTCCAATATTGACACGGATTGGGGAGAAGTTCAGAGAAATAATGAGGGCTGATAAGAGATATCTGACATTTCTGTCCAAACACCAGTATCATTTTCAAGCAGAAAATCCCCTAAATTTATCCAGCTCAGTGACAGATTGGTACATTTGACATCTCTTGGACATCATTAACTGAATGTTGAATTTCAAGGTATTTAGGTGCGGACAAGAGGAATACCATCCATTATAGTTCTATTGCTATATTAGGCCTAACAATGGCAACAGATTATGTCAATTCAAGACTGGATTGGGAGGAAATTGCCTTCAGAGCCCTACCTCAAGACTGGCCGCTGATCACATACCTTTCAGGTTGAAATGATGGCAGTTTATAAGGTTACAAATGAAATTGTAAATTGAGACTGCATTTCGTACGTCTGGGTTTGACAGAGCCGCTCTCCAAGCAGACCTCTTATTTCCAATCTACATTCAGTAGCCTGTGGGCCTACATCTTTTAACTATCTGCTTTTTTACTTGCCTCTTTTAGCCATTGTCTTGCTACTTCTTCGATCACATCTACACACAGCCCAGAGGAGTTTTCTCGCCTGATGGTATTGACCTTTTGGCTTTATTCTTCCACCTCAACATACACGGTTGTTAACGGGTAGGAGGAAAACACCCCACTTCGACCTCCTACAATAAACTGCGCACACATGTAGAAATGGGGCTTCGCAAATAAAATTGCTGTGTTCTAGAGGTGAAAAAACACAAAAGGGTTTTAATACTGCTCTCACCCACGGAGATCTGTGGCATGCGTCATCATCGGGCTGCTAACACACCTCCACGCAGACCAACGCTGGAGGTGGAGCAATAGGGAGGGGAAGACAAAACAACGAATAAAGAAACAGTGCAGGATCAGGTGAAAAAGGTGCAGAGAAGCAATTAAAACTGACCACTGAACTCTAAAAATATACTTTAATGATGGATTCCCTGGTCAGAGTAAAAGGTCATTTAAGGACCAGTGAATGGTGGTATGGTGGGCTGTAATGAGCACCCTACCCCTCCACTCTGCAACCTGTCGACATGTTTCAGCCAGCTAACGCAATTTCCCCAGCTTTCATGAGGACTAAAAATAGAAAGATCCCTTGGTTACTATCCCTACCTCCTCACTCGTGGGGTAGAGCGTAGACACAAATCTGAGTAAATGCTCAGAATAGTGGAAGAGTAACTTGCCCCCCGAGGGAAACCTGTAAATAAATAAACAAAATTACATACATCAACATATACAGTGAGGTGCCCTCAGTGAGAAAAATAGGTTGAGCAGGAGTGTAAAAAAAGTGGTTTTAACCTTCCAGATCAGACAAACGAATCCTTCCCCCCCAATGAAATGCATGCATTGCAATGAATGAGAGACTAGTTTACATCTCCCTGCCTATCCCTCTGTCGACTCCTTGCTACTTAGGTATGCACACTTGTGCACTCTTGTGTTCACACATAGCTATTACAATGTGCAGCAGTGGAATATACAACTTGCACAACCCCCCACAAATGTGATCAATTAAAATCAGACAAGATGCTGCAACAGACAATGCTTCTGCTGCAAGAAAGTGTATATATGGAAATTGTGAAACAATATCCAAACTAGTATTTCCAGATAGTCTGGAGCACTAAAAAAATATGCAAACCACATCATTATGTAAGAAAGTGTTGGGTTCTATTTATAACAACAATATATGACATGAATAAGATATCCATAAATATAAGATAATACAGAGAATAATGTCATCATACGATATAAGTTGTTTTATTAATCCAATAAAACTGTGCATTCTGAAGTTCACAAGTATGGAAAAGAATCAGACAGCATATGATACACAGAGGAATGGAAAGCTGTATCCCCGTATAAACCTGGTCAATTGGACAGTTTTCTGGAAATATGTGTTTACACATGTTAGCACATTCCAACCAGACATATTGACTTTGCCAATGCTTGTCAACCTTTTCAACACTTTATGACATATCTGGAGATGTATCCATAATTTGTTACTGGAATGACATTGAGACCTTATGACATGGTATAGCTTAGGGCTTACATAAAATAACATGTATTTGTAAAACACAATTTCACCCCTAGGAGCATCTTGGCGAGGAATAGAAGATGTATATTGTTTCCCAACTCATTGTTTTCTTAATATCAACCTCAGTAGCATGAAAGGGCGAGCTGACTCTCTGAGAATAAAACCTGTGACCGTAGGATAAGACAGAGATCCCTGGAGTGAATGCAATCAGGGCTGCAGCCTCGGGAGGGAGGGGGTTTGGTGTATGACACCCCCTCCCCAATAAACGCCTTCTTTGGTTTGGTAGTTGGGTCAGGGGGCCCTGAGTCGGGTCTGCAATGTCTGTATCGTTAGGTCTCGCCTGACCCAGCGCATGCGCTGGTCTGGCGAGACTTATTGAGAGGGCTCCAAAAAGTGCTACCAGGCCAGCGTAGAGCTACAGTGCATGTGCGCAGGCGCGCGCGCCGCGCTTTTCCGCAATTACTTTCACTTTCACGGCCGCTTTAATGTTTGATCGCGATGGCGATCACTTTCGCGGCCGCACGGCCGCTTGGCATAGCCAATAGGTCTCGCTTTTGGGACCTTATCGCTTTTGGGGCCATATAAGTATTTAGTTATGCAACTGTTGCATGGCTAAATACTTATAAGGTCCCAAAGGCGAGACCTATTGGCTATGCCAATGATTGTTTTTTCTTGTTGTGGGCCCTGGATTAACCCCTTCCCCGCTCATGACGGAACCACTTCGTCATGAGCCACGGTTGCGCTGTGCTCATGACGGAGTGGTTCCGTCATGCCGCGGCCGTTGGCTGCCGCTCCGCCCACGCGGGGCGTTTTCCCCGCCTGTGCGGGCGTCCAACGTAAGTGGGCGGCGCCGTGACGGAACCACTCCGTCATGAGCACAGCTCAACCGTGGCTCGTGACGGAGCGGTTCCGTCACGAGCACAGCGCCACCGCGCTGCCCCCAAACCCCCCCCAGCGCCGCGGCGGAATTCCTGCCGCGGCGAAGGGGTTAAAGGCAAAACAGTGACTTTTGATGTAAAACAGAAGAGAGGAAGACAGAGATACACATCGAGCGGCTGAATTTGAAAATGTGAGACCAGATAACCTAGAATCAATACTGGCTTCGCTGTTTGTCCCAATTGTGTGATTCTAGGCAAACATTTTATGTCACAGAGCCTCCTATTACTTTATTATTCACATACCAGAGCAGTTTTAAATACATAAGTTTAGGATGTACGCTGTACAAGCACCTCTTATGTGTGGTTTATTAGTCTATAATGTTGCTTCATCTACAATAAGAATCTAGGCTGCGTTTAGGGTTCACATGACTACTGACTTGCCTTCTGGTTGCCCAATGGAATTGACGCGGGGGGCAAGCCATTAATGTTTCTAAGTTCATGCTTAAAAACTATAACTTTTAGTGACTGTCTGTCTACGCAGAGATATACTCTGATGTACTAAGTGAAGCGCTTTCCCATGTTAAAGAAACAGACTTTTTTGAATTTTGGAGAGACTGTATCACATTTTTCATTATGTTCAGTGCATGATATATATATATTCCGAATGTTTTCATGGCCTGGCTCATACATGGAGTCTTAGAACCAATCCAAGCAAGACCCTTGGCTCTGCTGTGGCTCTGCTCACCCTGTTAATTTGCTGGTGCGCCCGCCTCTGTTTGCACCTCGGGCTTAGTACATGGGGCCATCAGTCACTTGACAAAATGTCTGTAAAAAGTGAGCACTGGAAACATGAAACCTTGCCTACATGTACCGATTTGGCAACTCTATCATCAAGACTTCACATAGCAGAGACAAAGAAGAAGAGAGCATGCAGAGAAAATACATTTAAAAAAGTGACCCCAGGCAGGGACTCCCGGTGATGGTGTTGTTCATGACCATAGTCATGAGTTCCCAGTGAGAACTACCAGGACCAGGTGGGTTGGGCTGGGACATAATTTCAGGGAGTGTATTTGGTAGTATGTTTGTAGTATTAATATAGTACTACAAAACATACTACAAAATGCAGTTATTAAATAGCCCCCAGTCCCTCCAATTGATAGAGACATGCAAGCTACACTTTTGGAATACATTTACATTCGGGTTTTGTAAATAGCCAAAAAGAAGTAAACTTACTTGAAAGTGTAAGTTACTCAAAAGTGTAAATTACGTTTCTGAATCGGGTCCATATAATAACCAGTTTACCAAAACAATAGTAAATGTGCACCCATTTAAGTACTATTTGAATGGATGCAAATGTACAACGTTTTGGAATTCACAAACATTAGCAATAGTAGGCTTGGAAAGTTGTGCTAGTCTCACATTTCCAGACATACTACTGGCAATTAAACACCCAAAAAGTGATAGGATGAATGCTTACCAATAAGCTAACCAGTGGCAATCGCTTGAGGTAGCATTCCAGCCCATCTTTTCTCGCCCACTGTGCCACTCTATACAGAAGCCCTCCTAAAGCATATCAGTACTGACCCTGTTCCTCAAGGAAACAGTCTATCCCAAATCTTGATCATCTCAGAGGCGTTTTAAGGCATGGACTAAGTGAGCACTAACCCTGGGCTCCATCCTTACAGGGGGCCCCCTGATAGAGCAGGCTCTGTTCTGCCCTGATGACCTTCAATAATTCTTAACAGATTGTTTTAAATACTATATTTCTTTAATTTATTTTTAATGTGGGTGATGTATTGGAGTCTATTACAGACATTTGGCAGAGAAATGTTTGTCTTTCAACACCATGCAACATCCATAAAAACAGTTTCTTTTAAATTAAAGCAGAACCTCACACATGAGAAATTGCAGGGGGTGTCACACAGATTATTAGCAATAATAATAGTGAGCTGCTGCTTAATTATACTATTGAACACATGTCACTATCCCTGAATATTAGATGTAAATACATTTAGAATTTGGACCAGTGTACCTGCCCACAGTGACCTTGCTAAAGAGGGCATGAAAAGAGCCAGAAATGGATCATATATTTTAAAGCTGTTATGAAGGGGGCCCACAAAATGCGTTTGGCCCTGGGCGCCCGAAATCGTTAAGTTGTTCTCGGACCATCTCACCCCTCCACCCTGCAGCCCACTGCTTTCTTAGTTGGGAGATTTGAGATTTCCAGCCTCCGAATCTAACTGACTAATCAACGCCCCTGGATGCATTAGTCCACTGAACCACCAGAACTAACTTGTGACATGCATTAGGATTATCAGAGCTGGTTGTATTTTGTCTGTAAATCTTAGGCACCAAGAACTGGAACACAAATGCAAATCACTTTGCTTTACTTTGGTTCACTGATGCTTGGGAGGGACTGTGGCTTCTGCTGGATTAAGTATAGTGGATCTTTTTTTTAACCAAGCTGTTTAAAGAAGGCAGGAATAGAGGACTATAAGACTTAATAAGACATCAGTGATAGCAGGACAGACAGTTTAAGCTATCTCACCAACCTTAGCTAGCCCAAGTAATCCAAAAAAGGCACAAATTAATAAAAACATGAATATGTACATACATAGGTTTTTTGGGGGGTAGCGCACCTTATCCATTGGCCTGTCCAACTGTCAGTCACATTTTGCTCCCACCCACCACAGCATGTCACAATTAGTCTCTTGCACTGTGAGTGACGTTTTGTGCAGATCACATTTGCACAACCCCCTAGAAAGAATTGCACTTCAGTGATAGGGCTAGTGGGCCAATACTTTACTTTCCCCGTGCTTTTTTCTTTCCATTCGTAATCCTTTTGAAGATAAGGGATGCCGTTTGAGAGAGAGAAACACCCAGCACAGCTAGAGAGACAAGCATTGAAAATGCAATAGGCCTCGCCTTTTATTAAGTTAAAGCCATTTGCTTTGCTATACAATACCATTAGCAAAGCAAATAGCTTTAACTTAATAAAAGGCGATGCCTATTGCATTTTCAATTCTTGTTTGGGGAGTGGGTGGGTTTGCGGGAGGCAGGTCCTATAGAAAGTAGAGAAAGGCAGGAAGACAGTGATAAAGTGGGGATAAAAAGAACCTACTATAGCGAGGTAAAAAATAAGCTGAAAATGTAGGTTGGTGGAAGAAAGAGAAATGTGAGGGAATCAAAAAGAGACCCTTCTTGTTATTCGGCAACCCCGCATTCCATCGCACTCCGAAAAACATCTTCGTGCCCCTGCACTTATATCTATCAAAGCGAAGCACCGAGCAGAAGGGCTGGCTCAGCCACGGAGAGGCTTCAACTGCCAGTAGTGAAACATAAACTAAAGGATGCCCGTCTTCTTACATCACCTTAACTATAAATAACAATTTCCCTTTCGGCTGTTGATGGTATTGACAAGTATATACTTTGCCATTTTACCGGCACTCTTCGGTAAACAAATAACAAATGTGCTAAATAAATTATTCAACCAGGTGCTCGAATCCAATTCACGTCTCACTACATTTCCGCGAGACACCGGAGGGTGAAAAGCAGAGTTATTTCCACTCAAATCCCGCCTCATGCACGTTCCCAAAGGCTGTTTTCCTCGTCAGTCACTCCTCTTCGCGTTGCTATTGGTTGACGATGAGGATGATGCCTTGTCCCATACATGCTGCTCTCGCACAGACCGGGGAGTTCCCGCCACGCCGCCCCCTCCCAGCCAGCTCACCTTGAAGTCCCGGAGCCTCTCAAGCTGCTCGGGGCTCAGGGCCCCGGGGTCACTGGGCTCCAGCGCAGACTCTGTGTCCGCCATATCAGCTGCGGCGACAAGAACGGAGGTAAGCCAGGGAAAGCGTAGGCCGAGACGCCGTCAGCGTCACTATGGGAACCGGCCAGTCACGTGACGGAAGCCAGAAACTCTGACGTCTTTAGAGGTGTTTGATTGCTTTCATCTCACAGACATTTCTACACATGCCTAGTGACAGTGAATCATCGTTCCCTGAGCTTTGCAGCTTTGTAAACAGCCGGTTTAAGACACCCCAAGGTCAAAAACTAGTACTCACCCCCCCAAAAATGTTTTGATTAGTGTGCGTGAAGTTGGCGGGTGATAATTTTGTATTAGTATGATAGAAGAGACACTTTAGTATTAAGTATACTCCGCCTTATTACCGTTACCCAGCAACAATGTTAGTGTAACGGGCTGTAGTGTGCGGTCTAGTCCTCGCACGCTACGTGACTACGTAGCGCGCGAGGGCAGAGCGCGGAATAGTGTAATGCGCATGCGCGAACGCCATAGAGCGGAGCCACGGCAGCGAGTAGGTCGTGCTTGGCCCGGCGCTCGTTTGTGTGTAGACAAATAAAGAATATTGGATTATCCTTTAACCCCAGGAGTCCTGTGCTTATTAAAGGAGGAAGTGCAACATTACAGTGGCGACGAGACTGGGACGTATCTACAACCAGGGACAAAAGAGAGGTCCCGACCCACCGCCCGTGAGCACAGGCCAGAGCAGCAGTAGCCAACACGGGGGAAGACAGGAGTAAGAGCACTCCCAGGAAGAAACACACACAGAGAGCATGCTAGAGGCAGCGAAGAAGGTAAACCGACCACATGTAGAGAGACCAAGAGGCGGTACAAAGCAGAAAGAGGCAGGCTTAGGGCCCAATCACTGAGAACCTGGCGGAAGCAGCAGCACGCGGCGAAGGGGGAACGGAAGAGGCGCAACAGGAGCAGGCGCAGCCAGAGAGTGGGAACACACCAGGCAGCCCAAGAGGCCCAGGGGCGGCGCCAGGAAGACGTGGGGAGATGAGCACCCAAGGATCTTCGCTGACGGCGCTCATACCATTTCTGCCGAGACCAGGAGAACCCCAAATGAAGTGGGAGGATTGGCGGGAATATTTCAAGAACTACCTTGCAGCGCTCGAAGATGAAAATGGAGAAGCATTCCCCAGAGCGAGGAAGAAAAGGATACTCCTGCATAATTTAGGCCAGAAGAGCATAAGAGTGTACCAGAACCTGGTACCGCAACCCCGGCCAACCGCTGACGATGACGTATTTAAACACGCCATGGAGGATCTCGACGCCCACTACCGCCCAGTGGTGAGTGTTTCGATTGATAGGTACAATTTCCAACAGAGGAAACAAGAGGCGGGATAAACCATTGACGAATACGTAGCGGCATTGATGAAGCTGGCAGTGACATGCAAATACGGAGCATTGCACGATGAGTTCATCAAGGACCAAATCGTCATGCATACTACCAACAAGAGCGTACAAGACAAGTTGTGGGTGAACAGTGAGGCGCCACTAAAAGAAGTGATCGCGATGGTCAAGAAAGCGGAGTTGACAAGAAGGTGTGCGGAAGCGGCAAAAAGGGAGGCGCTCCCGAAGACCATGGTGAACAAAGTGGATGATGCCGAATCGCAGGGAAGAAGCAAACCCTCACCCCAGGATAGTAAAGGACCTCCGAAATGGAAAGGGAAACAAGGACAAACATGGAAGCAGAACAGGGACAACAACGGAGCCTGCTACAGATGTGGCAGCCTAGCACATACAGCTCAGGACAAACGATGCCCAGCGTTCCGTGCGAAGTGTATGTTCTGCGGCATAATGGGCCACTATGAGAAAGTCTGTCGACGGAAGACGAAGAGACCCGTGGTGAAGTACGTTGAGCAAGAGCAACGGGAGGAGGAAGAAGAGCAAGAGGAAGACGTGGAAGTACTTTGTGTCGATGACCAAGTACTGGGGATAGACTGGAGGAGAACCCGCAAACCACAATGCGACAGATGATAGGAGGGGTGAGAATCCAGATAGTAATAGACTCGGGATCCCCGTACACCATCCTCCAGAGAGCAGTATGGAAGGAACAATTCGAACCCAAGTTGGGAACAAGATTAGAACCGCCAGACATACGTCCAGTATCATATACAGGCGAACCAATACCCATGGTGGGGTACAGGAAGTTGACCTTCGAATTCAGAGGTAGACAAGCCGACTGCAAATTGTACATAGCGGAGAAAGGCCCCTCCGTACTGGGATGGATGGACCAAGGCGATCTAGGGATCAAGCTAGACCCAGGAGGCGACACACAAGTGCTCATGACAGCGCCAGGGAGCTGGCCGGTATTGGAAGAAATGAAGAGCAAATTCCCGAAAGTGTTCGGAGGGAAGGTGGGGAAGCTGGAGAAATTCACCCACAAGATAGTACTCAAAGAAAATTCCAGACCAGAGTCCCACAAAGTCCGAAATATACCCCTAGCGGTGAAAGACGCAGTGCAGACAGAGCTACACAGACTGGAAAAGGCGGGGATAATAGAGCCGATCGACAGCTCAGAGTGGCTCGCCCCCTTGGTAGTGGCGATGAAACCAAACGGAAAAGTCCGTTTATGCGTGGACCTTCGAGAACTGAACAAGTGTCTCATAGTGGAAAAGTTCCCTTTACCACGCATTGAAGAAATGCTGGCCAAGACCAAAGGGGTAAAGTGGTTCTCCACCATCGATCTGACGTCCGCCTATCACCAGATAGACCTACACCCGACAAGCCGGAAATTGACATCTTTTATCACACCCTTCGGGTGCTACCAATTCCACAGAATGCCGTTCGGTCTCGCCTCAGCAGCGGCGGTGTTCCAGAAATTGATGCATCGTTTATTTCAGGACATCGAGGGCGTCCAGTACTTTCAAGACGATATACTGGTGATGGGAACAGATAGAAAAAACCACGATGAGAGTCTAGAAAAGGTACTCAGAGTACTAGAGAACAACGGGCTGACTGCGGAATGGGAGAAGTGCCGGCTGGGGATGACATCTGTCACGTATCTAGGTCATGAGATAGGAGGACAAGGCGTCACCCCTAAAAGAGCAAATGTAGAGGCGATATGCAAGGCGATGGCCCCCAACAACAAAGAAGAAGTGAGGTCCTTCTTAGGGATGGCAGAGTATTACAGCAAGTTCGTGCCACACTTTGCCACCAAAACACATCACCTAAGGCAACTAAGGAGGGACAAAACGGCATACAAATGGATTGAAGAAACACAGAAGGAATTTGAAGCCCTGAAGAAAGACATCAGCCAAGCGGTGCCCTTGGAAGGATATGACCCACTCGGCCGGTCACTACTGACGACAGACGCCAGCGAGAAAGGACTAGGGGCAGTTCTCATGCAGGAAAGGGGAGATGGAACGGTGGAAACACTCAGCTTCGCGTCCAGAACACTATCGCCCACCGAACAGAAATACAGTGTGATTGAGAAAGAGATGTTAGCTGTGGTGTGGGCTATGGGAAAATATCGCCAATTCTTATGGGGCACAAGATTCCTACTTAAGACAGACCACAAGCCCTTAGTCAAGGTATTCACCTCTAGCGGGCATGCAGGCGCCACACCACGCATAGCGAAAATGACGCTCAAACTACTAGAGCACAGATACGATGTGGAGTACATTCCAGGGACAAGGAACAAGGTAGCAGATTACCTTAGCAGGGCGGCAGCCATGGAAGAAGCCCCGGTCACGGCTACAGAGGAAGAAGAGATGGTCGCAATAATGGAAGACCCAGAAAGGGTAATAAGCAAACAAGACTGGATACAGGCGTATGGAGAAGATGAGGAAATTCGCGAAGTCAAAGAGTACATAATACATGGATGGCCGGAAAAGAAACGTCTAGGAGAGGCACTCCGGAAATATTATGAAGTCAGAGAAGAATTATCAGTGGGGAACGATGGTACGTTCTTGTACAGGAGAGACAAAGTGATTCCCCCGGCAGCAGTGGTTCCTAGATTAATCGCAATACTACATGAGGGACACTTGGGAATAGTAAAATCCAAGGCGAGAGCAAAGCACATGTACTGGTGGCCAGGAATGGACGCTCAGGTGGAAAGACAAGTGAGAGAGTGCAGCCAGTGCCAAAGAGCAGACAAAACACTGGTTCCCTTACGACCAGCGCTGGGGAAGTTCCCACTACCGAGTGGGCCATGGGAAGACATGGTGGTGGACATCCTGGGGCCAGTGCTGGACACCCACGGTACGCCCCAATACCTATACGTCCTGGTCGACAAGTATTCCAAATGGCCGGAAATACACATACAGGAGGAAATGGAGGCAGAGACAGTGATAAAATTTCTCACCTCGGTGTTCCTAAGAGAAGGCATTCCCAGAACAATCTTGAGCGACAATGGACCCCAATTCAGATCCAAAAAATGGAACAAGTATGCAGAACGCAATGGGATTAAATTGCTACACACTGCAGTGTACCACCCGTCGAGCAATGGACAGGTAGAACGTTTCAACAGGGTACTCATGGGATCCATCCAAGCTGCCATCATGATGGGAAAAGATTGGGAGAAAGAGATACAGAACACGATGTGGGCTTACCACATCACCCCCACAGGCACGGGGTATAGCCCATTCCAAATCCTGAGGGGGAGACACCCCTTCACCAAGGACAATGTAATGTGGAGGGAGAAGACGATCACCAGCAAATGGTCTCCTGCGGTGGTACAACACAACCTGGAGAAGGCCCAGAGAGTGTACACGGAGTACTACAACCAGAGAAGGAAAGTCAAAGAAGCCACACTTGAGAGAGGGGAGTGGGTGAGAGTCAGATTAGCTGTACGAAGAAAGAAGGAAGACAGCAAGTACTGTCCACCTCTACAGGTGAAGGAGGTGTATGAGAGATCCGCCTTACTCAGCGACGGGAACGTGTGGTCCCACGACCGCATGGCGAAATGCAACAAGATCCTAAAATGGCCAGAGGAAGAGAACGAGAAAATACCACAAGAAACATATTCAAGAGAAAATGAAGGGAGTAAACCCACGGAAGGAAGAGATATAAAGGAGGGAGAGAACAGCGAGGAGCAGGAAATTCCTGGGATGACGGAGTTGGAGGAGTTACCGACAGAGGTGGGCTGCAGCCCGGACAGAGTGGGGCGGAGTGACCCCCGAGGTATGGTGGGGAGCCCAGCTGAAAGCGGCGATCCTGGAAATTCCTGCAACCCGGTAAGGCGCACCCGAGCAGGCAGAGCGATCGTGAGGCCTAGCCGCTTCAGAGACTTTGAGCTAGAAGGAGGGTGTATACCCTAGAGACTGTGAGGACTGCATGTTCGTTGGGCCATGGAAAAGGAGGGAGATATGTAGTGTGCGCTCTAGCCCTCGCACGCTACGTGACTACGTAGCGCGCGAGGGCAGAGCGTGGAATAGTGTAATGCGCATGCGCGAACCGCGGGAACGCCATAGAGCGGAGCCGCGGCAGCGAGTAGGTCGTGCTTGGCCCGGCGCTCGTTTGTGTGTAGACAAATAAAGAAAATTGGATTATCCTTTAACCCCAGGAGTCCTGTGCTTATTAAAGGAGGGAGTGCAACATTACACGGGCGCCATTTTAATAACGTTACACTACAGCATAGCCTGTAAGCCAATGCAAATCATAGTGAATGGTAGCAAATTTAACTCTAGCTGTCCAAAACGTAACGCTGGTAACAGGTCAATAGGTCAATAACGGCAATCACACCACATTCACCAACTAGAGTCACCATTCCTATGGCTCAGCCATAATAAACATGTAGTAAACATTGCAGCCATCTCAATTAGAAGGCTAAGGACTCGCTTGTGCAAAGCACATCAGAAGCAGGAAAAACCCCTGACGCCCACAAGCGCCGTTTTGATTATCACGTTGCCCCTTTGCAATCAGACCCCAAGATGGCGGCCAGGAAGTGACGTCTGCCTACTCCATTTCCTGCTCCCTTACAGGGTGACCGCCATTGTATTTCTATAGTCGCAATTCACGAAGGCCCAGAACAATGAGCAGAGGTAACAAGGTCCCTTAGGGGACACAGCCAATGCAGCGTAAACGTCCTGAATCGAAAAACTACCACCCTCTTAATCAAAAATACTCACGTAAATCCTAACGGCACAACTGGCCCTGCGCACCCTGGGGATCCTCTCGACTCTGGCAGCAGACGGAGAGGCCCGCGAAGCGCTGCTATCTGCACACGGCCTGGGTGGCGCGTTGGCAGCCACAGTGCACCACTACAGCGGAGGAGGGAACCCGGCGGGAGAGCCTCTTCTGCTGCCCTGCGTTCAACTGCTGCAGCGCCTGACCGGGAGGAGTGAACCCGGGTCCCTGACACTGCTGGCGCGCGCTGCAACGCCAACAACAACTCTCTTTTAGAGCATCCCAGTTGGACTGCCTCGCATGACTGGTTTCTTATCTTTATGGGGCCATGTGTTTGGCCCCATAAAGATAAAAAACCTTTTACGCCAGCAGTAAGTCGGGGCAGCCAGTCCAACTGGGACAACTCTAAAAGAGAAAAGTTGTACATCACGATACGCTCCTTTCAAATGGCTGGCCACCGTTTAGCATAAACGGTGACGCCAGCCAATGGAAAGGAGGGGTGGGGCTTAAAGCCCACTAGAGAAATCTAACCTAAAACGTCAAATCTCGCCAGCGAGACTGCGCAGATTGCGCATATCTGCGCAGTCTTACGCCAGGCAAGACCTAAAAAGGGCCCAGCAGAGGCAGAGATGAAGCTAGTGCAGCGCATAAGGGACGCAGGTAGAGAGAAGGCCAGCAGAGATAAAGCTAGGGCAGCACATAAGGGATGCAGCTGGAGAGAAGAAGACCCAGGAGAGGCACAGATGAAGCAAGTGCAGCGCATAAGAGACTCAGGTAGAGAGAAGGCCAGCAGAGATAAAGCTAGGGCAGCACATAAGGGACTCAGGTAGAGAGAAGGCCCAGCAGAGGCAGAGATGAAGCTAGTGCAGCGCATAAGGGACGCAGCTAGAAAGAAGAAGGCCCAGCAGAGGCAGAGATGAAGCTAGTGCAGCGCATAAGGGATGCAGCTAGAGAGAAGAAGGCCAAGCAGAGGCAGAGATGAAGCTAGTGCAGTGCATAAGGGACGCAGCTAGAAAGAAGAAGGCCCAGCAGAGGCAGAGATGAAGCTAGAGCAGTGCATAAGGGACGCAGCTAGAAAGAATAAGGCCCAGCAGAGGCAGAGATGAAGCTAGAGCAGGCCATAATGGACGCAGCTAGAGAGGAGAAGGCCCAGCAGAGGCAGAGATGAAGCTAATGCAGCGCATAAGGGACTCAGGTAGAGAGAAGGCCCAGCAGAGGCAGAGATTAAGCTAGTGCAGCGCAAAAGGGACACAGCTAGAGAGGAGGCGGCCCAGCAGAAACAGAGATTAAGCTAATGCAGAGCATAAGGGACGCAGCTAGAGAGAAGAAGGCCCAGCAGAGGCAGAGATTAAGCTAGTGCAGCATAAGGGACGCAGCTATAGAGAAGAAGGCCCAGCAGATGCAGAAATTAAGCTAGTGCAGCATAAGGGATGCAGCTAGAAAGAAGAAGGCCCAGCAGAGGCAGAGATAAAGCTAGAGTAGCGCATAACGGACGCAGGTAGAAAGAAGAAGACCCAGCAGAGGCAGAGATTAAGCTAGTGCAGCGCATAAGGGACGCAGCTAGAGATAAGAAGGCCCAGCAGAGGCAGAGATTAAGCTAGTGCAGCATAAGGGACGCAGCTAGAGAGAAGAAGGCCCAGCAGAGGCAGAGATTAAGCTAGTGCAGCATAAGGGATGCAGCTAGAAAGAAGAAGGCCCAGCAGAGGCAGAGATGAAGCTAATGCAGCGCATAAGGGACTCAGGTAGAGAGAAGGCCCAGCAGAGGCAGAGATTAAGCTAGTGCAGCGGAAAAGGGACACAGCTAGAGAGGAGGCGGCCCAGCAGAAGCAGAGATTAAGCTAATGCAGAGCATAAGGGACGCAGCTAGAGAGAAGAAGGCCCAGCAGAGGCAGAGATTAAGCTAGTGCAGCATAAGGGACGCAGCTATAGAGAAGAAGTCCCAGCAGAGGCAGAGATTAAGCTAGTGCAGCATAAGGGACGCAGCTAGAGAGGAGAAGGCCCAGCAGAGGCAGAGATGAAGCTAGAGCAGCGCATAAGGGACGCAGCTAGAGAGGAGAAGGCCCAGCACATGCAGAGATGATTTTATTGCAGTGCATGAAAGGTGCTGTAAAAAGTAGAGACACAAAGGCCCTTTGGAGGCAAAGAGGAAGCTAGTGCAGTCCCCTCGGGATGAGAAGGCCCAACAGAAATTAAGCTCTTACAGAGCATGAGGGATGCAATCAGAAAGGGGAAGGTTCAGTAGAGGCATAGATGAAGCTAGTGTTGAGCATGAGAAATATAGAGAGTCGAGAGAAGGTCCTTCGGAGGTAGAGATGAAGTGAGTGCAGTTCATGAGGTAAGCAGCTAGGGTGGGGCAGGCCCAACAGAGGGGGTGACGAAGCTAGTACAGTGCGTGAGGGGTGCAGCTAGGGATGCGGAAGCCTCAGCAGAAATGAAGATATTGCAGTGTATGAGGATGAGGGATGCAGTCAGAAAGGGGAAGGCTAAACTGAGGCAGAGATGAAGCTGTCACAGTGCTTTGGGAATGCAGTTAGAGAAACAAGGGAAGCGCTTTCGGGGGCAAAGAGGAAACTTCTGCAGTGCGTGATGAATACAGTTATGGAGCAGAAGGCTCAGGAGAGGCAGAGATGAAGTTAGTGCAGTGCAGCAGGGATGCAGCTAGGAAGATGAAGCGGAAGGCCCAGCAGGGGCACAGGTGAAGGTATCACAGTGGATGAGGGATGCAGCCAGGCAGGGAACGTCTCAACTGTGGCAGATATCAACCTAGTGCAGTGCATAAGGGATGGATGCTGCTCCGAAGAGAAAGTTCCCAGCAGAGAGTAAACTAGTACAGTGCATAAGGGATGGAAGCTTCTAGGAAGAGGAACTTAACAGCAGAGATTATACTAGTGCAGTGCATTAGGGATGGATGCTGCTAGGAAGAGGAAGTTCCCAGCATAGATTAAAGTGGTGAAGTGCAAAAGGATTGGATGCTGCTAGGAAGAGTAAATTCCCAGCTGAGATTTAACTGGCGCAGTGCATGAGGAATGGATGCTGCTAGGAAGATGAAGTTCCCAGCAGAGATGAAACTGGTGCAGTGAAAGAGAAATGCGCCTAGGAAGAGGAAGGCCCAGCAGGGGCATTGATGAGGCTGGTGGTGTGCATGGGGAATGCAATCAGAGAAGTGATTGATGGCATGGCACTATAGCTCCGGACAGATGTTCCCACATTCCTCTGCATGTTGTTAAAGCTGCAGTCTGGCAGGGCATGTGAAGGGGCGAATGGGCAGGGAGTGCAAGGGGAGGGGGAGGAAAGCAAAGGAGCGCGTGAAGGGGCTCTTCTAATCCACAGAGTTCACACCACACGTGTAAACCCTGCCTGGCACTGGAACGGGGAATTCTTTAGCAGCGCAACACTAGAATATATATATATATATATATATATATATATTCACAGAAAAAACCATAGGTTTCAGGCACGTTATAGTTAGGAATTAGCATTTAAAAAACCTCAGAAATTCACTGAAAAAACCATAGGTTTCAGGGGTGTTATAGTTAGCTGGACTTTTCACTTGTACAAAACCATTGAAATTCCCCCGTTATAGTTAGTTCAGCTAACTATAACTCGCGCGCCCGCAATGCACTGCTGATGACGTCACATATTACATCACTCATGACATGGTCAGTGACATCACTCATGACATCACTGATGACATCTAAAATGACATCACTGATGACATCATCCAGTGAATGTGTGTTTTTCTGAAAATTAAATATGTTTTATATATGTATATCTCAAGGTCGATGGAAGAATAAATGGGTATATAAGTGTCTAAATGGATGATTTGTTTTTGAAAAATTGATTGTGTAACTGACTGATTAAGTGTATCATAGTGAATACATGGCTTAGTGAGTAATGTTTAAATATGTAAATATCTGTATCAGTCTCTCACTTTGTGTATAAGTGGCTGCATGGGTTGGTGAGTAGCTACATGGGTGTCTATATAGGTTATTAGTTGGTTTTTTGAGTATCAGTCTGAGTGTCTGCATGGTTCGGTGGGGGGTATTACGTAGTGCATAGGTGCATGAATGAGTGACTCACTGTTTGTATGTGTTGAACACAGCATGTGTGCAGGACTGTATGGGTGGATGAGTGTGTGTATGGGTGTGTTAGTGAGTGAATGACTGTCTCAATAGTGTCTTTATGAGTAACTACATATGTTTTAAACTAGTATATGTGACTATTGGTGTATATATGTGAGTATATGTGAGAGTGAGAGATTGAAAGAGTTCCTGTATGAATAAGTATGTGTTTCTATAAGTGATTGTTTAAAAGACTAAGTATGTGTAAGTTTCCGTAGAAGTAAGTATGGTGGTGTGTGTATAACTGTATATGCAAGTAAATGTATGTTTGATTCTTTATTAGCATGAGTGACTATGTGTGTGAATAACTCTATGGATGAGTGGCATTGTGTAACAGGATGTATAGGTGTATGAGTACATATGATGAGTGAGTACATGTATGAGTGACTGTATAGGACTGTTGGTGAATGAGTGGATGTGTATGTGGATCTTAGAATTACTGAAGAGGTTGTTGTAACTGGTATTGGTATGTCCATTGTTTTGAAAATTTTAGTCTCTATTTTTGAATGTGTGTATCAAAGGTTATATTAGGGTGAGAGGAGGTCTGCCACTCTATCACAAGGATGATGTCATCAGTGATGTCATCAGTGATGTCATTTGAGATGTCATCAGTGATGTCATGAGTGATGTCACTGACCATGTCATGAGTGATGTAATATGTGACGTCATCAGCAGTGCATTGCGGGCGCGCGAGTTATAGTTAGCTGAACTAACTATAACGGGGGAATTTCAATGGTTTTGTACAAGTGAAAAGTCCAGCTAACTATAACACCCCTGAAACCTATGGTTTTTTCAGTGAATTTCTGAGGTTTTTTAAATGCTAATTCCTAACTATAACGTGCCTGAAACCTATGGTTTTTTCTGTGAATTTCAAAGGTTTTTTAAATGCTAATTTCTAACTATGCCTACAGAGATAGGACATGTGAAGAAAGAAGAAAAAATGCACAGAAAGAAACAAAAGAAGTGCAGAAAGAAGCAACAGAAGTCCTCAAATACGAAGATAAGTGCAGGAAGAAGGATCACGTGCAGAAAGAACAAAAAGAAGAGCAGAAAGAAGCCTTGTTGCAAAATCATCCTGTACCCTCAACTTTTTCAGACGGATACTGGTGGTAACTGAGTCTGACTAACCAGTCCTAGAGCCAGTGCTATGTTAAAAGACACTTAGAATACAGTGAAAACACCTACATACACTAGGGAACATTATGCGTTGGGGTCCCCCTGTGATTAGCATGACCTCCTCTGTAAGCCCCTAGTATATAATAGGGCATGGAGATTAAAACTACCTCTTAAAACAGGCCACAGGGCGTTTTTGCACACGTTAACTCAGGCCCCGTCCCCTCCATTCACCACTGTGTAAACACGCCCTGTGTCCATTTTTAGTTGGGAGATTAAGTTCATTTGAATCCTGAGGGTCCCTAGGGTCCAACTAGCCCACTAGGTACCTCCAGTAAGTGCCACAGAGTTGCGTTGCAGAGAGGTGTAAAAAGTGGCACGGCCTGGACCACCTCTCTGCAATGCAGCTCAGTGGCGCTTACTGGAATCACTTGGTGGGCTAGTTAGCCCCCAGGGGCCCTCAGTATTGAAGGGAAATTATATCCCCAATTTAAAACGTGCCATAGTGCGTGTTTGCACACGTCACCTCAGGCCCCGTCCCCTCCCTTCACCACTGTGTAAACGCGCCCTGTGGCTGTTCTAAGTTGAGAGATTAAGTCCCCTTGAATCCTAAGGGTCCCTAGGGTCAAACTAGATCACTAGGTACCTCCAGTAAGCGCCACAGAGCTGCGTTGCAGAGAGGTGTAAAAAGGGGCTTGGCCTCAGAACACCTGGCTGCAGCGCAGCTCCCTGGCGCATACTGGAGATGCCTGTTGGGGGCGCATTTGCAGAGTGCTGCACGGAGGGGGCATGGCCTCCGGCACGATGCCAGTCTTTTATTTATTTTAGTTTTTTAAGAAGGGGGGCTGTTTGGTTCCCCTTCTTATTCTAATTTATTGGCCCTGATGACCCCATCTCCCAGGGCCAGTCTCCTAATTATATTTTTTTGACCCCAATCCCCAGGGCCGGCCACTGTTTTTTATTATTTTAAAAAAATATATATTTATAGACACACCTAGGACATGCTGGACAAACCGTACGTACCTATCACCATGACGATTTGCGTGATATTCATTAAAAGGCGACTATGCATGCAATGAATCCACGTGGAATGTATTTACACCACTAGTGAAGCTCTGACATGTCTGATGCCCTACCATGCCTAATCCTGGTAGACACCCTTGTCGTTTATTTATACAAACATGGGTAGCTATTGACGGGCACATTTAATACACATGCACACCAAGCCATTCAAAGGGGATTCGACAAAAATTCGACCAAAACTATGCAAGAAACCCCCCTCACGGTTAATAAAACACACATCCACTGCCGGATGTGTAATACTTTTTATTTTACTCTCTGGAAAGGGGACGAACATCACTTGAGAGTCACAGCGTGCTCCTGACAGAGCCCAATGCTGTGTTACACCCACCATTGCCTGCCGAGTGCCACACACCTCTGTGTTGTATTCCACTAGCTAGTGCATATGCTATGACACTCTCTAGCCCATGTGCACTGTAACACCACCCCGTGAATATGTCATGCCACACTTGTCTTCGCTCAGGTTATATTGCCCCATCTAACGTGCCTTTCTCGATGCCTATGTTATAACGCACAGTGCTATGCCATACATATTACAATCTGGGATCCATATCTTTGTCACAGTGCATATGCAACGTTACACTCCCCAGCACATATTTTATATTACAACTTTAGAGACTAGTTAGGTTACACAACACTGCCCTGTGCATATTACACTCCAAGGCGCATATCGCATAGCACGCGCTAGTGCCTGTGCTATCTCGCGCTCTCCAATGAATCTGTCATTGCGCACAATGTATTGCATATTATATTTCACGCCCGGTTCATCTTATATCACACTTTTTGGTGCATAGTTTATACCATACACTATATCTAGTTTTCATTTTCAATCGTGCTCTCAGGACTATGTTCTATATAACACTGTGTTCACCTACCCTTTTCACGGGCATTACATTTTGCGATAGGGGGTGGAGGGTCAGGGGGTGTTTCTGCCAAGTGAGCCAGGAGTCACAGTCACAAACGTCCTCTTCTTCCTGAATAAAAGTGAGATTATGCTGCATACTTGTTCATATTTTAAGTAGTTCGCACAGACACAATGTTTTAAAAACAATAAAGTTCCTAATACCCGCCTTCTCTGAACAGTTAGCTTGCTGCCCCATCCCCTTCCTCCCTATCCTCTGTTGTGTGAATCCATGGACTAGCCTCCTCCCTCCTGCCATGCATGGTCTGATGTGCTGCCACTGCCCTCAATTTAGTATGATGTACCAGTCCACTCCTCCTGCCCTCCATTGCCCAATTCTATGCCCCATCATTGACCTCCTGCTTAAACTCTGTGCTTAGCTTGCTGCCCCTATTCTCCTTCCCCCTGCCCTCCGATGTCTTTGTGCATGCCCCTGCTCCATCCTTTTTGCCCACCATGTCCCATGGACCTGCCACTCCTATCTACTCTGAGTGTTCTGTTGAGCTGCCACTCCCCTCCCACCTGCCTAGCATTGTCAGATGACTGTAACCTGTCCCTGCCACCTCCACCCTGCCTGTCCACATGCCATGCCCCTATCCTCTTCCTCCTGTCCTACATGGTCCATTGTACTGCCACACCCTTCTGCCCTCCCTGGTCTGTTGTGCTGCAACTGCTCCTCCTGCCTGCCCCGTGTGGTCTGTTGTGAGGTCCCTTCCCCTGAACTTTCTTGTCTGTGCACAGGTCCTGACCCTCCCTTCTATCCTCCATCGTCCTTTGTGCATGCCCCTCCACCCTCCTTCTTGCCCATCATAGCCATTGTGCTGCCACTAACCCTCCCACTTGCCATGCATGGTCTTCTGTGCTGCCATGGCCCCTCCCACCTTCCCTGTGTGGTCAGTTAGCTGCCCCTGACCCCCTCCCACCTTCCCTCCATGGTCTGTGTGTATGCCATCTCAGTCTCACTGTTGCTCTTCATGGTGTGTCTTGCTTCTAGTGCCCGTCCTGCCTGACCTCCATGGCTATCTTGCTGCTCCTGCCCTGCCCCCTTGCCCCCAGCCCTACTCCCTCCCTCCTGGCTTGTCTGTTCCATTGTAATGCCCCTGATCCGTCCCTCCTGCCCTTTATGGTCTGTTATGCTGCAGCTTTCTCTCCTGTCTGTCCATTATGGTCAGCTAGCTACCATTGCCTCTTGCCCCTCTGTTCTCTGTTGTCCATGTGCATGGTCCTGTCCCCTCCCTCTTGCTTTCTATGGATTGTTGTGCTGCACTCCCGTCCTGCATGCCCTGTGTGGTGTATTGTGCTGCTGCAAACCCTGATGCCTGCCCTGCAGGGTCAGTTTGGTGCACCTCTCCATGTCCCTCCTGTCCTCTGTTATCCAAGTCCATGTCCCTATCCCATTTCCTTCCATGATCCAATGTACCATACTTGCGAACATTTTGAACTTGGTAAGAGGGAGATTTTGAAAAAAAACTGGGGTATTGATTTTCCCCTTTGAGTTACATTGAAAAAGAGGATATTGTAGACAGGAGACAGATCAAATAAAGCCCATTTGAGCTTAAAAACATTGGACGTTTCCTGGCTGAATCGGGTCTGTTGGCATGTATGGTTGTACTACCATTGCCTCTTCCTTCTGCCCACAATGGTCTATTACATTGCCACAGCCTTGAAGGAGGGTAGATTTTGTATCACAGGGGGCCCCTGACCCGTTCTGTCCACACCTGAAGTATGAGACCCTTGTCCTTGCCCTGCCAGCTGCATTTGTAGGCCGTATTAAATTGACCAGCGGGTCCTGTGTTGCTATATAATTATCCTGAGACATCCTTACCACTCAGCCAGCATAAAACCCCTGTGTAGGCCCTTCTGTTCAAGATGTAGGCCTCTTTGTTAAATTGACCATAGCTCTGCAATTTTAGTGTATAGCAGTCTGAAGGCAGGTCTGCGAGGCCTTCTGATCCAAACTAGTAGCCCCCACCCTACCCGTGTGCTCCGTGCTCGGTATCAAAGTTCAACATCCCCCTGAAGCTGTCGACATACAGTAGGCTGCATCCTGGACTGGTACTTGCTTCCTGGGCAGGTTTCCCGCTTTTAAGGAAGTGGCAACCGCAGCGCGTCAAGTTAGGAGAACTGAGGAGATTTTATACATGAATATATTGAATTCCCGTACAATACCCATTATTTTCTGCTTGCTCTATGGAACTTACGATAAGCGATTGGCCTGAGAGACTGACCTTATCACCCAGTCCATTGTCAGCATTAAGTGGGTAAATGACGAAATGTCTGGTAAAATCTGCAGACGAAGCTTTTGGGTAGCATACGTAGGTAGATGTAGCGTGCAAAGGAGCCCACAAAATGATATAAAAAGGGAGCACCTACAGATATCGACGGACTACCTCGCCGTCTGTATGTAGGTTAACAGGCAGTGCAGGTTTTCCCCAAGAGCTGGGAGCTCTTGTCTTCCTTTGCTTAAAATGTCTTGCTCTGCTTTGCTTGAAGTATCTTATTCTATTTTACCTATATGAAATGTCATGTTATGTTTAACCATTGTTCTCTTTACTTTTGCATTTAAAAGATTTTGTATTGTAATTGCAGGAATGCTTGCTCTAAGAGTAAACGTGAGTGTTCCTAGGTAACATTTTCCTTGGTGTAACTTGTTTCCCATGATGCATTTATAGATGTGTTTTCTCTCTCTCTCTGTCAGTACATTAATTGAGATACAGAGAATATTATGACAGCTGTATGATTATCTGGATTCTGTATTTTGTACTTTATGTCTCTATTCTGCGGTTTCTTTGAAGTTGCATCTTCTCATTAAACTGCCATTGTATTCTGCCTCCAATTCCATGTCTCATATGTCTGTTTTCTTCATTTTTGGAGCAAGCGTTCCTAGGCACCCCGGCTCAAATTAAGGTGCCCCTTTTGTCCCTGACTCACTCTCCTGCTCAGTTCTGTGGTGGCTCCCGGGGATCTGGGGACCGCCCCTAGCTTCCTTGACCCGTAATAGATCTTCCCTCCAACAGCCTCTCTTGCAAGTCCTGTATTGTTGGTTTGTTGCCCCTGCCCCCCTTTCCACTGCCCTCCATAGTCTGTTGTGCTTCCACGGCCCTTCCTGCCTGCTCAGTGTGGTTAAATTGTTGCCTTTGCACCCTCCTACCTGCCTTCAATTTTCAGAGTCCGTGCCCCTGGCCTCTGCCTCTCAACAGTATCCTAATGAACAACTAGATTGCTAACATTCTATATTTATTACAAAAGTGTGGAACGCCTGACATCATCTTGATGTAATCAAAACTGTAATACCTAGAGCATTTCCTTTAGAAATTACATATATGAGAGGGTCTTATTGGCATCAAAATTATGGTTAGTGCTCTAAAAGACTAAAATAAGAACATATTTTCTGAGTTTTCAAATAGCGACAAAGCACTTTTAAATTATTTGTTATCTTTATGTTTTTTTATCCAGTTGACCACTTGATTAAATGTTGCACTTAGGGGAGAGGATGTGGTGTTACTTCCAGAACTGCAGACTTTGCAACTGGGGAACCAGGTTGAAGTTTCTGCTTCAGCTCGACATTCTGTGATTCTGGTCAAATCACTTAGTCTCCCCATGTCTACAACCAAAATGAATTTGTTCTTGTGTGATGTAACCAATGCTCATGTAAAGCACTCCAATACCTGACAAGTCTGCACTATATAACACTGCAAAAACACAAAATAATAAGTGTTTTGCACACTTCTGCCATTGGGCTATATTTGGGCTACATCTGGGTGATTTTGGGCTACATTTGGGCTCTTTTGTCTCCGGTGGCCATCTTGGGAGATTTATTTGTTATGAAGTTTCCTAATTTCCTCATGTACTGCAGTCTCCTCAGTAGGAAATGCTTTCAGTTTTTTACTTTGATTCCATCATGAAGGTATTCAGATATGTCACACATTTGCCATAAATTCTGAATGTTAGCACTCTAGTTGCTCATTAGATCACTGTAGTAAAACTACTGCACCATGGAAGTCTGCTCCTGGTATTAAAAGTGCATGTTTCAGTCTGCATGTCAGAATTTTTTAATGAAATAGAAGAGGATTTGAGAAGTCACTCAAAATGTGCCCTCATTTTCTTTCTTCAGCATTAATCATAATTTCTATGGCAAAATGAACCTCCTCATTGTGTTCCTTTTTAAATTAAATGTTTTAAGTGTTACCAGTTTATTCCAATCAAGATGGCTTCAGGTGTGCCATACTTTTGTCATAATGAAGACAGTAAGCGCTCTAGTTGTTTTTAAGAACATTCTGGGACATTCTGTCATTGGGCTATACTTGGGCTACATCTGGGTGATATTTGGGCTACATTTGGGCTCTTTTGTCTCTGGTGTCCATCTTGGGAGACTTATTTGTTATGAAGTTTCCTAATTTCCTCATTTACTGCAGTCTCCTCAGTAGGAAATACTTTCAGTTTTTTACTTTGATTCCATCAAGAAGGCATTCAGATGTGTCACACATTTGCCATAAATTCAGAATGTTAGCACTCTTTTTGCTCATTAGATCACTGTAGTAAAGCTACTGCTCACCAGGGAAAACTGCTGCTGGTATTGAAAGTGCATGTTTCAGTCTGCATGTCAGAATTTTTTAATGAAATAGAAGAGGAATTGAGAAGTCACTCAAAATGTGCCCTGATTTTTCTTTCTGCAGCACTAATCATACTTTTTATGGAAAAATGAACCCCCTCATTTTGTTCCTTTTTAAATTAAATGTTTTAAGAGTTACCACTTTAATCCAAGCAAGATGGCTTCAGGTGTGCCATACGTTTATCATAAGTAGGACTGTTAGCGCTCTAGTAGTTCTTTGGAACACTCTGGGAAGCTGCAGTAGAACACAAAGGAATCAACTGACAGTCTCTGCCCTTGTTGGATGTACATGTTTTACTGAGAATGTCAGACTTCATTCTCACATGACTGAGAAAGATAATGTGAATTTACAGAAAATAAGCTCTCAGTTTAGCCTATAGATCACCTTCCAAACCTCTGTGGTAAAAGCATGAGAAAATATTTTTCTCTCAATCATGATATCCCAGCAGAAGGCTTTTTCACATGGTGAAATCACCTTAGAACATACCACAATTCCTAAAATGAGTATGGTACCATCAACAAATGATTTATAATGTAACTAAAGTCTTAAAACCTTCTATTAACTGCAATGCTTTTTAATGAGGTGCTATCATGTATATTGGTCCCAAGATGGCTGCCAACACTTCTTGGATGAAGTGCTGACAGCCAATCAGATCTCAGGATGAGATGTGTGGTTAGGCTCCGCCCACATATATATATATGCTTTTAAATGCTATTTTCTCAGGAAATACTGAACAGATTTACACCAGACCTGCAAAAGGCACTTCCTTGACCTTATGGCTACCTCTCTGCCAAATTTCAAGTAATTCTGTTCAGCCGTTCGGGCTGTAGCTGTGTCTAAAGGTCCTATGGAAAAATGCATGGGGAAAACGCGTTTTGGGACCCCCCTTTTTTCTCGGCCCCTGCTTGACGAATCCCCCCGAGACTTTCAGGGTAGGAGCGGAGCGTAGCGCCCCACCTATTTTGAAAATTTCGCGAGGATTCGTCGACCGGCGCCAAAGTTATTCCAAATAGAATGTTGCGGATTTCCTATGGAAACAGGGTCCTAACTATAACTACCTACTGGCGACCGCCAGTAGGTAATATATATATATATATATATATATATATATATATATATATATATATATATATATATATATATATATATATATATATATATTTGATTACTGAACTACGAGACTGCCGCAGTGCCCCACCTACTCTACTGAGCCTTAGAGCAGCTCAGACCTGTTTACGTGAAATTTACGCAAAAATCGAATTTTTAAATGTAGTTCACACTCTTTTTCCCATTTCTATAAAAGGCGATAGGCCACATCACATCAAATCTTTGGACCCCGCAAAAACGAAGCGATATGATTTTATACTATTTTTGCTGCTTATACATTAACCTTCACTGTGGCTCCACTCGTTCCATTTATGTCCTCCAGAAGCAAAACTTTACAAAGTTTGTCCCACAAAAGATATGGATCAATGTTATTTTGTCCTGCACATTTCTTTTACATAATGTGCCACGTATTATTAGCCCCAGACAGCATAAACAAGAAAGCAAGCAACAGCAATATCAATCCTTTTGGCTTTACTGTAGCTTCATTCTTTTTTTCCCTAAACCTCACCAACACATCTTTTTGCTTTTCGTTTTTCTCCAAGATAATGGCAATAATACACAACAGTCTTCTGAATTTTTGACCATCAATCAATAGCACAAGTTCAAGAGGGGCAAAGACGATGTCCAGCTAAGAGAGAAGCTCTAAACGAACATTTCAGTAGCTTGGTTCCATCCAGCAGCAAAACATAGCTAGCTAGCTAAATTACAGTGGAGCCTCTAACTGTACTTACTTATTTATTTATTTATTTATTTTATATGGAGCTGTTACACTAAAGCTAGTTTCAAAGTGCTAAGGTTAAGAGCAAACAGTGGCACTTAGTAATGGCTATGAGACGATTAAACAATTGAAGGCCAAGAACCTGGATGAAGATACCACAGAGCCACGCAATCTCAATAAAGACTGACATTTTTTAGGCCTGGGCGTTGAACTTTGCTCTGTTCGCGGAGTTTTCTGCACTCCGCACTACACGGAGCTCGCGGAGTGCAGAAAATTCCACTCCGTGTAGTTCAGCAGAGTTTTTTCCTCGCTCGCGCTCACCAACGGGTAGAATTTCTACTCGAGCGGCAGAAAGATCAGCGCAAATGGCAGTTTGCACTGCACTCCGCCACTTGCAATACTCCGCAGAGGCTTTTTGTCTGAACTCCGCCCAAGCCTATTTTGAATATATTTTCAATCCTTGTATGAATTTTAGGAAATCCTGTTCTAGTCTAGGGGAGTTGAAATTCTACAGGTTAAACCTTGATAATGGAGACGTTTCCCTTCAAACTACATTTTACTGGTTCTGGTGGCAAATAAGTTCATGATTAGTTATATTGGATCCACACATGTACTTTATCGAAAGTTGAAGTTTAATCCCAAGGAACAGAGCTTAGTGGGATGCTGAGGCCAGAAAAAGAATATCAGAGTTTGGACGCAATGCGACAAAGCTCTTACGATAAATCCAGTCCAAGCAGGTGGTCACCAAACTTTTTGTGCAAATTCCGATGCAACACGGTGTTGTCTGCATACATTTGGAGTCCAGTGCTATACAATTCATTAAACTAATGACTAGGTAAACATTAAATAGGCTGGGTGAGGGTTCAGATCCATGGGACACTCCTAAATTGATGGCAGTAGTTTTCAACAAGAATGGTCAGAGCTTGACCTGGTGAGCCAGGCTTTCCTTAGAGTAAGAGAACCAATTCAAAGAAAATCCTGTTAGAGCTCTGGTCTGCCAACTATCCTGAAATATAAGGAAAGAGAGCATTGGACAACATTTAGAAGTGCAGAGGGAAGGAAAAGGATATTTGTTTGGGATGGTGGTGAATGACTGTACAAAGGAAGGAGACGGTTTGGCAGGTGATGCACTTTAGTAGAAGATATTCAAAAGAGTTATAGACTCTCCTCGAAGGATTTGCGGAATATAGAGTCACTAAAAATATGATGCTGCCTTCTCTTTCATAGATGTATAGATATAGGGCCAGATGTACGACCCTTACACTTTGTGACTCGCAAATTGCGTTACTTTGCGACTCGCAAAATGCAATGTACAACAGTGTCACAGACACTGTTAGCGATTCCCAATGGGGTCGCAAATTGCATGCCTCATCAATATTCATGAAGTAAGCGCAATTTGCAATCCCATTAGGAATGGCTAGCACTCCCAGGGATGATGGCCTGCTGGGGTCAGCAGACCACCATGTCTGGGACTGCTTTTTAGGTCTCACCTACGCAGCGCGCATGCGCTGCATAGGAGGGCCTTTAGTCGTCGCTCTGCTCATTTTCAAGCACACACTTGTGCTTGTGGCGGCATCCACCTTGCGGGAGAGCGCAGGGGCGCGCCACAAGCACGAGTGCAGTGCTGGAAAATGAGCAGTCAGCTCTCGCAAGCACGCGCGCCTCTTTCCTCGTCCACAAGTCCCGGCCACTCACTTGCTCCGCCCTCTCCGTCTCCTTTTTAGGTCTCGCCTGACCAAGCGCATCCGCTGGTCTGGCGAGACTTTTTGGGAGGGCTCCAAAAAGTGCTACCAGGCTAGCCTAGAGCTACAGTGCATGTGGGCGGGCGCGCGCGCAGCGCTTGACCGCGATTACTTTCACTTTCGTGGCCGCAGGGCCGCTTTGATGTGCGATTGCAATCACTTTCGCGGCGGCTTGGCATAGCCAATAGGTCTCGCATTTGGGACCTTATAAGTATTTAGTTATGCAACTGTTGCATGGCTAAACACTTATAAGGTACCAAAGGCGAGACCTATTGGCTATGCCAATGCTTGTTGCTTATGCTTCTTGTTTACTTCAGCCCCTAAATGTCATACATTGTTGAAAGTGCCTCAAATAGAGGGGGAAAAAAACTTTTTCACTCCTCTCCGTGAAATCCTGCCTGTAATTTCTCTCCGGACTTCACAAACATTGTCAGTTCCTTGACCCCATAAACATTTAATGGAGTAACATTCTGTGGTGTTACTGCCCTCCAGCAACCCGAATGGAGATGGCGAATCTAGTAAGGATGTCATGGGACCTGTGCAAGTAAATGCCCCCCTATGCTGCTGCTAGGGTAAATAGAACACAGCAATTATCAGGGTACCACTGACCCCACAGGGCTCTCTGGCGCCGCTGCACCAATAGTACGTAGGTCTCTCGATGGCAGGGGAGCACTGAAACTGCAGCTTTTTTTCACAACCTCAAAACCAGGCAGAGCGGGCAATCACTCACCGTGGGAAGCTCAGAAGCTTCCGCGCGAGCAGCGTGTTTTCTGAACGCTTTTGATATAAAATAGGTAAGGATTATCTTTTAATTAAAAGTTGGGCTGCAAAATCAAAGATGATGTAATGGCCGGCGTTTTTAACAAGCAGCAGATAAGGCTCAGGGACGCGGAGATCCGTCCTAATCCCGTCTCGCTGTTCCTAAGGCAGGATCAGTGCGTTTCTAAAGTAGGATCAACAACTCAAAATTAATGAGATTTCTTAACAGCAGAATACAAAGCCGTTTAATAGGGAAACAAGGCGGGAGAGCAGGGGCGAGGTAAAGAGCAGAGAAGAACAAGCCCGGGAGTTGTGGTAGACGCGCGGCCGCTAGTCGCACTCTGTGGTGGGGGAGGAACGTTGAAGCGCGCACTAGGTATAGACAGCTACTCTCGCTATAAGTAAAACAAGCAGGAAGTGGGATAAGGGAGGGGGTGGCTAATGGTGTGCACTTTCGCGGCCGCTTTGATGTTCTCAGTGGCTGCGCAGCTCACTGAGAACATCAAAGCAGGCGCGAAATGATCACGCAGGCTGCCAAATGGTGCGCGCGCGCGGCGCACATGCACTGTAGTTGGCGGCCTGAAAGCACTAGTTTGCACTTCCAAATCCCCCATTTACAAAAGCTCTCGCGAGCGCAGCGCTAAAGCGCTGGCTCAGGCGAGACCTAAAAAGTAAAAAGCAGCTGTTGATCACACAGCTAATTCAAGGACACTGGTTCACCGGCTTCCACCCTCGGCGCCGAAATTTGGCGAATAGGGAACATATACGTGCGTGTGTTCCTGCCGCTGGCCGCCACAACACCCGCACTGGCCCCGCCACCTGCCCAGCCAGCAGGCAAGCCCGAGGCTTTGCTTCAGGCCGCTGTCTAGCACTCTCAGTCAGCCTGGGGTGCCGCGAGCAGTGCTGGTAGGAACCCCACCAACCTCAGCTGCAGCAGCACCCTGGGGAACAGCAGCTCAACGAACCGAGGACATGGAGATGGAAGGGGAGTGTCCTACGAGCACACAGTACAATTTTAACATGTAAGGACTCGCACAGAACTCCATGCCTCCTCAATAATACAGTCTTCTACCACCCCATACAAACGTTTATATGTTTAATACAACAGGCCTTCCTCACGAGGTTATATTTGCATTGTCCAAACGACGAGGCATGCGTTAGTTTTGAGATTTCACAAGGTATGATTTACTTCTTAGTGTTTAAAACACAGTCCCGAGTGCAAGTCTTCAGCTGTCCATTAAAACATTACTTCTGTCTAAACCTGCACTCCCCGCCGCCCTTATTTCAGCATATGCCCCATATTCTATAAAATATGAGCAGTTTAGGCAACTCTACTCCTACGTTTCTTACACTCGCACAGGGTCAAGACTGATTTGCATATGGCCATGTCTAAACTGGGGTGGCGTAGTGGGCAAAAGAACGATGGATTTAACCCAGATCTCTTGACTGGGGGAGAATGTCTGCATTGTCAGCATTCCGTCCATCATTTGTTTGTTGTAACGCTTTTCGTCCTAAGTGGGATGGGTATTCCCAGACGTGGGACCCGTGCTCACTACGCCACTGGAGTCAAGCTATCCTGGCTGATGACGGCTGATAGCCAGAAACCGGTCCTAGGAGGCTTGATTCCGGTCCAGGGAAGACATGGCTTGGCAGTTCGGGCTGGACTGTTCCCATGAGGCACAGGGTCAAGACTGATTTGCATATGGCCATGTCTAAACTGGGGTGGCGTAGTGGGCAAAAGAACGATGGATTTAACCCAGATCTCTTGACTGGGGGAGAATGTCTGCATTGTCAGCATTCCGTCCATCATTTGTTTGTTGTAACGCTTTTCGCCCTAAGTGGGATGGGTATTCTCAGACGTGGGACCCGTGCTCACTACGCCACTGGAGTCAAGCTATCCTGGCTGATGACGGCTGATAGCCAGAAACCGGTCCTAGGATGCTTGATTCCGGTCCAGGGAAGACATGGCTTGGCAGTTCGAGCTGGACTGTTCCCATGAGGCACAGGGTCAAGACTGATTTGCATATGGCCATGTCTAAACTGGGGTGGCGTAGTGGGCAAAAGAACGATGGATTTAACCCAGATCTCTTGACTGGGGGAGAATGTCTGCATTGTCAGCATTCCGTCCATCATTTGTTTGTTGTAACGCTTTTCGCCCTAAGTGGGATGGGTATTCCCAGACGTGGGACCCGTGCTCACTACGCCACTGGAGTCAAGCTATCCTGGCTGATGACGGCTGATAGCCAGAAACCGGTCCTAGGATGCTTGATTCCGGTCCAGGGAAGACATGGCTTGGCAGTTCGGGCTGGACTGTTCCCATGAGGCACAGGGTCAAGACTGATTTGCATATGGCCATGTCTAAACTGGGGTGGCGTAGTGGGCAAAAGAACGATGGATTTAACCCAGATCTCTTGACTGGGGGAGAATGTCTGCATTGTCAGCATTCCGTCCATCATTTGTTTGTTGTAACGTGTTTCAAACTTCCAGCAGTTGTTAGATCCTTCTATATGAGCCGGCACAGTTAGCGACATGATACTCATACCGAAAGTCAGAATAGTCACGAATCTTGGATGTCTGTTCAGGCCTACGCTTCCCTACCTACACCACTGCATTTGAAGTTGGGTTTCAAGGCGTTCATGTAACTGAAGCAGACCGGAATAGCCTTAATAACATTTCGAGAGTTTATAAGCCTGGCTCTCTAGTTTGAAAAATGTGTTTCTACTTATTGGTTCTGGTGATGTGCCTGCACATCCCATGAACTCCACTTATTTGAAGTTTTGTTAAGTGCTACATGTCTCCCTTTTGTTACTGAGTCGACATATTGAATAGATCGATTGATAAGATACACATCTCCTGGTTACTCTTATTAAGCAGTCCCTCCACCTCCACTCCCCCCTCACTACACCTACACTACCCCCTCCCTACACCTCTACTCCCACCTCTCTACACCTCTACTCCCCTCTCCCTCCACTCCCACCCTCCACCTCTACTCCCCTTTCCCTTCCTCTCCACCTCCACTTCCACCAACACCTTCACTCCCCCCTCCCTCCCTGCACCTTTTCTCCCACCTCCACCTCCACTCCCTCCTCCCTAACCTAAACCTCCTCTCCCACTACCTCCACTCCCTCCTCCCTCCACCTCCTCTCCCCCTCCCTCCGCTTCCACTCCCACCTGCCTCCACCTCCACTCCCTCTAACTAGACTCTCCCACCTTCACTCCACCCTCACTCCCTACACCTCCCTCACTCAGCCCCTCCCTCCAACTCCACTCCCACCTCCCCCACCCACTCCCTCCCTACACCTCCACTCTCTCCATATTCTATCACCTTCCTACCTACACCTCCACTCCAGTCCTCCCCCACCCCCTCCCTCCGTACACCTCCACTCTCCCCTCCCCCACTGCCCCCTTCCTTTCATAAACAACAAAATTAGAACACATTTTTCATGTCAATTCTAGTTTTTATTAGGATACTTCAGTTGTATATAATGTTTTATATGTTATATATAAAGTTTCAAATGGCCATAACACTTTTTTAATTATTACTTATAACTTTTAACATGCTGCACACCATTCACAATACTTTGCAACACATGTTAAAAACGTTAACAAAGCCAATAGCTCTCTCTAATCACTTATAAGGCCCCAAAGACGAGACCTATTGGCTATGCCAATGCTTGTTAAATAAAGCAGTTTTTCTTTTTTTAAATGCAGCCTGCTTTCCTTAAAGGAAAACGGGCTGCATTTAAAAAAGAAAAATGAATATCCCGCCTCAAGCCTCTGAAATCCCCGGGGCCGGATGGGTTGTCGGCGGGTTTTTACAAAGCCTTCTGCCAGCCCCTTGCGCCGATTTTAACCCACCTGTATAATTCCTTCGAGGGACCGGGCTCCTTCCCTGCGGATATGCTTGCAGCCCATATCATGGTCATTCCCAAGCCGGGGAAGGACCCCACACAATGTGCAGCATATCGTCCGATCTCCCTTCTTAATCTGGACCTAAAGCTTTTTACGGGTGTTTTGGCTGCCAGACTGGGCCCCTGTCTACCAGGTATTATCGAACCGGACCAATCGGGTTTTATACCCAACAGGCAAAGTAGCGGCAACACCAAGCGGTTAATGCACTTAATCGACAAGGCCCACTTTATGGCTCTGGACGCTGTCTTGCTTTCAGTCGACGCTGAGAAAGCGTTTGACAGGGTGGACTGTTTTTTTTTGGATAAGACCATGGCTCACTTTGGTTTGGGGACTCGATTTAGGGCTTGGGTCGTGAGCTGTTACGATCAACCCACAGCGACGATCCGGGTCAATGGGGTCAGTTCCCGGCCGTTCGACATTCGGCGGGGCACGAGGCAGGGGTGCCCTCTCTCGCCTCTGCTCTTCGCGCTATATATTGAACCTCTAGTGCAACGGATCAGGGATAATGTAAATGTAAATGTAAAAGGTTTTAAAGTTAACGTGGGGAAGTCCGTGCTGCTGCTGCTGGGACTCAACGAGAGTACTGCTGACTCTGCGGTCGGGGGATTTGGGGATCTGCGCCCTCAGCCTGAAATCCCCTACCTAGGGATTACTCTGACCCCGTCCACAGCCCAAACAATTGCCCATAATTACTCAGTCCTCCACTCTCAAGTCACTTGTGCTCTTCGCAAGTGGCGATCTTATCCCCTTTCACTACTTGGCCGCGTGGCAGCGGTCAAAATGTCCATCTTGCCTAAAATACTTTATATATTCCAGACGATCCCGGCAGAACCCCCCATGAGTCACATCCACTCTCTGCAACGTGAGCTGCTCAGTTTCATCTGGGCTGGGAGGCGTCCACGGGTACGTAGAGATATTGCCTACCGTCCCCCGAACGAGGGAGTCTGACCTACTACAGGGCGGCACAGCTTCGCTATCTTGTAGAATGGAGCAGACCTGAGTCGGAGAAGAGGTGGTTATTTTAGGACAGAGCAATGGCAGGTCTCTCGTTGTGGAAGATACTGTTCCTGCATCCGGTAGATAGACCGAGGTATCTTAATAGATCTCCCATCACACGCTCGGTTATGCGGACGTGGGATGCGGTGGCGACCCAACGGCAACTTACATCTTTCCCCTCACCGCTAACGCTCCTATTTGACAATCCGGCCTTCCATCCGGAATTTGACAGGGGGGAGTTTCCAGACTGGCGAGCCTCGACCTGTAAATCTGCAGGCCACCTCTTCGATGTGGATGGGTTCCTCCCATACGCAGAGTTGACTAATTGGCATGGCATCCAGCGTCCCAAAAAGTTCCAATATTTCCAACTTTACCATTGGTTACTTCATCCTACTACGCGCCCGCTTGTGAGTAGGCACCTTACGGCTTATGAGAAGTGGCTTTTGTCGAAGCACTCTGACCGCCATTTGATTTCTGAATTATACCTCATGTTGCGTCCGCCAGCCGCCGTGGAGCGCTCGGCTGGGCAGCGGCGGTGGGAGGCGTAGTTGGGGAGGAGTCTTTCACTAAAGGAGTGGCATCAGATCTATCATCGAGCGAACCATACCGCCAGGAACACAGCCAGCAAGGAAGCAGCGGTTAAGGTTGCCCTTTACTGGCACCTGTCCCCTGCTCGCCTCAATAAAATTAATCCGAATCGCAGTCCCACCTGTTGGAGGGGCCGTGATGAGGAGGGCACATTGACACATCTCCTTTGGGAATGTAGGGAAGTGGTAGGTTATTGGACGTCAGTCCTTGATGATATAGATACCTATTTCGACACAACTGTACCCCGTTTTCCTGTCTATACTCTGCTAGGGCTACCCAATGCACTCACTTTCCCGTTGAAATCTATCCGGGGGAAACAAATGGGGCTAGCTATGGGCGCAGCAGTACAACATATCTTATCGCTATGGGGCACACACACTCGCCCGACACATACTGGATGGTTCCACAAACTGTGGTACATTATTGGGATGGAACGCATACACGCTAACTTGACCGACTCCTTCGGTACTGTCTGGTGCCCCCTCTTGGCACTGCTGGCGACTGAATTTAATGAAGTCACATGCCCCAAATACCTCCGTTTACTCCGCCTCACCGACATCTCAGGCTCACCGAACACCATTTAGGGGACAATCCATCTTCTTGCCCACCAGAGGTGACAGCACACTGGTAAAGGGGAGGTTGGGGGAGTTGGGCTAGGGAGGGAGGGTGGGGGATAGAAACGGGTGGGTTTAGTTAAGGTGCTGACGTTGTCATTGCCCTTTTCAAGTCTGTTATACTACATGGGCCTCATGCTGCCCATTTTCCCGTTATCGCAGGAACATTGGTAGCCAATTGTGGTTACATATGTAAGGGAATAGTCGCACACCTTTAGTTGTGGGACCTGTTGGGCGATGCATGGGCATTGACGGGTGTGGTCGCATGTCACTTTACCTGCCTTAAAACACTAAATAAAGTTATTTTTAAAAAAATGAAACTTTTCAGTTTAATTTTTTAAGGGCAGGCAGTGGTCCAGGCTGCACTGTCTGCCCTTAAAAAATATTTCCTCACGCACTCACACAGGGGAAGGGGTGGTTAACTGTGAATATAAATAGTACATGGTAGTGAGTCTCGCTATTAGGAAGGAAAGCCCCTTCCTAATAGCGAGAGTCGCACATGCTATTTTGCGAGTCAGTGATTTGCAAAATAGCGTTTGTACATGCTATTACCCTTTTTTGCGGTTGCACACTGGGTGATCTCCCGTTTGCGAGCTCAAATAAGGGTCATACATCTGGCCCTTAGTTCCTGAATATAATGTGTAATTTTCAGGAATCCGATACCTGTTGTAGAGGCATTACGGATCCATATCTTGATGGCAGAAGATGTTCAGTGAGTTGTCAGTAATGGTGTCTTTTACCCATGGCTGTATTTTAAATAGCTGTTCTAGCATTAATATGTTTGCTGAAAGGCCGGTTCTTTTATGATATCTGTGGAAAACAAGCTATGTGGTTGGCATGGTTTCTATTCTTTTATTCTCAGAGTGCAATGGTAACATTGCCAATGAAGACTATGGGAGAAAGGTATTGAACACAGTTGGGTCCATTGTGCCTTGACAAGGTATTGTTTGAGGTTTGGGTTTATAGTCCTGCTTTTCCCAATCCATCATGTTTCCTGTCTTGTGGTGTTCGTTGTCATTTCCTTTTCCTGTACTATTACCATAACAAGCATTGGCAAAGCCAATAGGTCTCGCCTATGTTGAACACCAGTGTGGCTACTACTCAGCATAGCTAAAAGTTAGTGGTGTGGAGTGGGGTAGATTGGGGTAGAGTGGAATGCGGTAGATTTGGGTGGAGTGGAGTGGGGTAGATTGGAATAGAGTGGATTGGGGGTTGAGTGGGTTATAATGGAGTGGGATGGATTGGGGTAGATTGGAGTGGGGTAGATTGGGTAAGATTATAGTAGGGTAGAATAGAAAGGAGTGGGAGTAGATTGGGGTAGTTTGCAGTGGGGTAGATTGGAGTGGAGTAGGGTAGATTGGGGTAGCTTGGGCTAGACTGGGGCACAGTGAGATAGAGTGAGGTATATTAGAGTGGAGTAGATTGGAGGGGAGCAGATTGGAGCGGGGTAGATTGAATTGGGGTAGATTGGGGTGGAGTAGACTGGGGTGGAGTATGGTAGAGTGGAGTGGGGTAGGTTGGAGTGGAGTGGGGTAGATAGGAGTTGTATATATTGGGGTAGATTGGAGTGGGGTAGATTGGGGAAGAGTGGAGTGCAGTGAACTAGGGTAGATTGGAGTAGAGTGGAGTAGATTGGAGTGGAGAGGGGTAGATTAGAGTGGGATAGATTGGGAGGATTATGGTAGGTTAAATTTGAGTGAAGTGGGGTAGATTGGAGTGGATGGGGATAGATTGGAGTGAGATAGATAGGAGCGGGGTAGTTTGGAGTGCAGTAGATTGGAGTGGAGTAGAGTTGGTTGGAGTGGAGTTGCATGGAGTTGTGCAGGGTAGGATGGGGTGGGGTAGATTGGAGTGGAGTGGATTAAAGTGTAGTAGATTGGAGTAGATTGGAGTGGGGCAGATTGGATGGTGTAGATTGGAGTAGGGTAGTTTGGGGGTGGAGCAGGTAGGCCAGATTGAAGTGGGGTTGAGTGGGGTAGAGTGGGCTAGTTGGGGTAGAGTGGAATGGAGCGTGGAAGGCTGGGCTGGAGTGGAGTCGAGTAGATTTAGTGGATTGGAGTGGGTAGATTGGGGGAGTGGAGTGGGGTAGATTGGAATGGAGTGTAGGGGTTTAGATAAGGGTGGAGTGGAGTGGGGAAGATTGGGTAGATTAGAGTAGGGTAGATTGAATTGGAGTGAGGTATTTTGAAGAGGGATGATTGGAGTGGGGTAGTTTGGAGTGGGTTAGATTGGACTGGAGTGGGGTAGATCTGAGTGGCATCTAGTAGTATGGAGTGAAGTAGAGTGGGGTAGATTGGGTAAAGCAGAATGGAGTGTGGTAGATTAGGTGGATTGGAGTGAGTAAATTGGAGTGGGGTGTATTGGGTAGAATAGGGAAGATTGGAGTGGAGTGGGGCCGAGTGGAGTTGATATATTAGAGAGGAGTTGAGATTGGAGGAGTGTGATAGATTGGGGAAGAGTGGAGTGGGGTAGATTGGAGTGGAGTAGATAGTGGTAGATTGGTGTGGGGTAGATTGGAGTGGGGTGGAGTGGGTTAGATTGGAGTGGAGAAGGGTATATTTAAGTGGAGTTGGTAGATTGAAGTGGGGTAGATTGGAGTAAAGTGAAGTGGGGTAGATTTGGGTAGAGTGGAGTAGAGTCTGTTAGAGTGGGATATGGGGTAGAGAGGAGTGAAGTGGGGTAGATTGGGTGCATCGGAGTGTGGTCGAGTGGAGTGGGGCAGATTGGCGTGGGGTCGATTGTGGTGGAGAGGAGTTGAGTGGAGTTTGAAGTGGAGTGGGGTAAATTGAACAGGGGTGTTTTAATAATCTCCAAGTTGCTTGTAAAGCATGCTGAAGATAATTATGATCTTGTATTATATGTTAACCTCAATCTCCTTTTGTTGCTGAATCCTCGACTACTCCAGACTCAAATCCTGATTTGGCCAAGGCGTGTCCTGAGGCCTATAAAGTCATTCATCTCTTATGCCGTGGTGTCAGGTGTCGGCAATTCTGTTTCAGGATTCATGGTGTTTAAGGTTTTACAACTTCAGGGCTTTGTGGAGGCAGAGCTTTTCGGTTTCTCTGTATAGCTCACTGGGTTCCATTCTCTTATAGGGATAGTCTGCTATCATCCTCCAGGCACAGCTACACACTTTACACAATTGTTGATAGACTGTATTATGCCTTTGCTTTTATCTCATTAAACTATGCTACTCCTTGGTGATTTTTATTTATGGGCTGAGTTGGAAGACATTCTTCAACCTCCGACTATATTAATTCCTAGGCTGGGGTAAGGCTAAATCAATGTATTATTGTCCCTACGCATAAGGGTTCAGTTAAGATTTTGGGCCTGAAGACTTGATCATTCCATGCCCTGTTCCCGCAAGTATGATGCGATCACTTTTTCATTCAATTTACAGTAAGTGTGCCAGGGGTCCATTTGGTAGCAGACAAGGTAAACTCTCATCCTTGCTTTAATGAACCTGTGGGTAAAATTAGATATAGTAGCGTTGACAAGTACCACCATCTGACGTGGCATTGAATGACCTAGTGGCAGCCTATAATCAGTGGATGGAATCTGCCATTGACGAGACCGGCCAAAGAAATGTATTTGTCTTTGCAAACAACCTTCTGCTCCTTGGTATGATGATTAGTTGAGATCTGCTAAGCTTAAATGTAAAAGGTTGGAGCAACAGTGGCGATAATATTATGCTACTGATGCAATATTCAAACTTAACCCTGCCCTTAAATATCACAAAAACTTTATAATTACAGCTAAAGCCAAATTTTTTGCTGATAAAACACAGTAGCATTTAATGCATCTACACAGGCCTTTGCGTTAGCTGGGTCTTTTGCTAATCCTTCCTGTGTATTGCAATCTATGTTACATTCTATAGTTCTCTCCGACAACCTTGTTTGTTATTTTGAAGATAAAGTTGGCATGATACAGGACAGCTTGCAACCTGACTCTCCTGTTTCTCCCTCTGTTGGTTTTTTAGGGCCTTGCCAGGCAGGTCCGGCTTGGGATCCACCTGAAATAAGCAGTTTACCATTTGTGCTCAGCAACTTTGGGCTGGTCTCAGCTGATAGCTTTTTCAAACTGGCTGCCTCTAAAACTTCGAGTTCCCCTACCCATTCTCTTCTTCCAAAAATTTGTCAATCTATGTCGGCGGCTTAAGATAATCCTCAGTAGAATCTGCAATGAATCTTTGACATGTGGCGTTGCCCCTTTTGAGTGGAAGAAGGCCTAGGTGATGCCCTTAATAAAAACAAATCTCTATTGGCCCCACAGCTCTCAGTTATTTCCGCCCAATATCTCGGCTTCCATTTCCAATCAAAATATTGCAAAAGCATGTCAACCTGATTCTCTCCTCTATTTTGGAGAGCAATAGCCAATTAGATCTGGAAGAGGCAGAGTTTCAGCCTCTTCATGGAACCAAAACAGCTCTTGTTTCCATGCTAGGTGAAATTAGAATGGCAGTGGACCAGAGCAAATGTTTTGCCTTGTTGTGTTTAGATCTATTGGCTGTCTTTGAAATGATAACTGACAAGATCTTGATTTCCAGACTGGCTGAAACAAGCATTGGCATCACTGCCTTGAAATAGTGCAGATCCTATCGAGAGAACTGGGCACAAGCAATCCATCTGTCTCCGTTCCACTCCTAATTTAGAGTGTCATGTCTGAGCCCTATATTTTTTAATATTTATATATATAACACCACTTACGCAGTTTATCCTCAATCAGGGGTTCGCTTTTATGAATTACGCTGACAATACACAAATAATTATCAAGCCGGATCAATCAGTGCCTGCCCCTTTTGAGAACTTCAATCCCTGTATGGCCAATGGTACACGTTGTTTAACCCAAAATGACCTTGAGTTCAATAGAGACAAGACCGAGGTTCTTTGCTGTGGTAGAAATAATATACCTCGCTCTCTCCTAGCTGACTCTTGACCTGCTCAGACAAAATACCTGTCCTCAGCAATGACTTGTTCGGAACCTGGGGTTCCAATTTGTTTGTTATTGACAACAATTGTTTTGTCAATAAACTGGTGGCCACCTTTTCCTCTCTTTTAAAAACATTGCGAAATATGTTATCACTTCTTCCTCTTCACCATTGTTCTTTGGTGGTCCAGGCAACTATGCTCAGTTGTGTGGATTATGGGAATTCTCTTTTTTTAGGGTTGCCTGACTATTTTATCAAAGGCTTGTATTGAATTCTGAATTCAGCTGCATTCTTGTCTCTTTCTCTTCCTTGTTCCTCTTTTGCCATCGCTGCCTTGGACAAATGACATTGGTTGCCCCTCCCAAAGGGGATAACCTTTAAGTTTGCATAAATTGTACACTGAGCTTTCAATCGAGTTTGAACCGTCTTTCTACAGAATACATTTTGGCATTATAAACTAGTTCAGCGACTGTGCTCCTCTGAAGCCGGCTTCTCTTACAGCCTAAATTTAAACTGTAACCGATTTGGTGCCAAGCTTTTTCTGTTCAGGCCTCCAGTTTATGGAACAGTTTACCTTTTTCAGTTTGTTCTGTTTCTGACCTCAGTTGTTTTAGGAAACAGATCAAGACCTGGCTGTATATTATATAGTTATAAATTCTGCTTAGTAGGATAGGATACCATTGTCAAAGCCAGGACACCTTCCAGGTAACCACTGCACTAAAAAATAGCAAAACAAAACAAAAATACTTCTCCTGATGAACACTAACTTAAAGAAAGAAGAATACAAAAACAGAGAAACCAGAGTTTCACTCCCTGTCCACTTCCCCGGGTTTTTAGTTGGACTGAGCCAATTACTGAGCCTTCTAATCCTTCGTCTGATGTTCCTGATGAACCATTGCAGATTGAGCCTGCTAGAGGCCCATTGTCTAATGCAGAAAGGGATCAAAAATGTTAGGGATCCTTGTGTCTCTAATGTGCAAGCCCAAATCATCTGTTGCGACAAGTATTGTTTGACCTTCTAGGCCGCAGGGAAACCCCCAGATTCTGTCCCTTGTAAAAGGGAAAAGGTGGTAAGTCTTACTCTCTCAAGTGTTCAGCTTCTCCAGTGGGACCAGTTCACGCATGTTCGTATTGGAGTTAATTCTTAAAGTCCATTCTGGCCAGTCCATCTCTGTTCAAGTCTTGTTAGATTCTGATGCCTCTGGAATGTATAGGGACTTGGGTTTTTCCCAGAGACTACAAATTCTCCGGATCATGTACAAACTATTGACAGATGTCAGTTGGCATTGGGTCTAATTACTTAAATCACAGTTTCTCTTTTAGTGTCTTTAGTCAGTCGTAAATAGATGCTTGCCTTTAATCTAATCACATCTCCAAACTAAGTCATTGTGCTTGGAATGTCTTGACTGGAACAACACAATTCCTATGTCAATTGGGAACCCAGGGTCTTCTCTCTTTACTCCCAGATTTGTAGAGACAATTGTTATTTAGACGGGATCTGTTGGGCTCCAATGGTAGAAGAACTTTCTGAAGATCAATCTCATTCCACTATAGCCCAGAACTTGTCCATTCCTATGGCCTATTTCTGTGACACTTCTTTTTGGACTGTGCCATCCTGACGGTACCCAGAGTCATAATTCCCTATGGCAGAATGTGCTCTCTTTCCCAGCCCAAGAAGCAGGTTTTGAAGGAATATTTAGATGAAAACCTTTGGAATGGCCTGATTGTCCAGTCAACATCTCCCACTGGAGCTCCTCTCTTCTTTGACTTAGAAAAATCCAAAGAGCTAAGAACTTGCATCAATTATCGGGGATTGAATAAGTTCACCATTGAGGAACATTACCCACTTCTACTCATCAAGGACAACCTTGAGTCTGTTCAGGGTGCTAAATATTTCACAAACGTTAGACCTCCATGGAGCTTACCATATGCTACAGCTATACGAGGGTGATGAGTAGAAGATGGCCTTTTGCATATCCTTGGCGCACTATGAATATCGTGTCATGCCTAGTGGTCTTACCAATAGTCCAGCAATTTTCCAGAGATTCATTAATAACATTTTCTCTGACATCATAACACAGTTTTGTGTGGTGGACCAGTGCGACATCCTGATCATCTCTGCTTCCCTTCCAGAAAATCGAGTCCATGTTTGTTCCGTCCTTCTACATCTCAAGAAAAAACATCCATCTTGTAAAGTGGAGAAGAGTAAATTCGAAAGAACAGAGGTGGAGAATTTGGATTATCTATGGACCCACCTAAGATCTCTAGCATCTTGCACTGACCGACTCCCAAGTCCATGAAGGAGACCCAGAGTTTCTTAGGACTGGCTAACTTTTATAGACAGTTCATAAAGAATTTTGCTGACATGAATAGCCATTTATCAGACACTTTGAAGAAGGAGAACCTAACTAAAGGTTTTTCTTAGAATCTTAAAGCCCAAGAGGCCTTTGTCAATTTCAAGAAGGCTTCCACCCATGCTCCTAGTGTTAGACACCCAAATCCATCCAGGAAGTGCCTTTGACACTGGCATTCAAGGGCCTGCCCTCTAATGGATCTGCTCCTCGCTAACTGGGAAAATCCAAACAGTCAACTCGGCACCTTGCTCTTCAGAAGCCTGGTAACTCATCTCTGGAGTACGTCAAGGCTCCTCTCTCAGCCCCACTCTCTTCAACATCTACATGACCCCACTGGCCAAAGTCATCCGCTCCTACAACATCGATATCTTATCCTGTGCTGAAAGCACGCAGCTGATACTGTCCTTCTTGGACAAATAACCCAGCACTAAGAATAAATTCAACATCTGCATGGCAGAAGTGGCCACTTGGTTGATGTCCAACTGTCTCAAGCTGAACACATACAAGGCAGACGCGGTGATCTTCGGAAAAGACGCCTCACTATGGGACTCCACCTGGTGGTCTTTAGACCTCTGGCCTACTTCACCGTAGCCCACAGGCAAGAAACCTTGGGATCATCATTAATAACAAACTTAAGATGTCTGTCCAGGTCAATGCAGTCACTGCAGTCTTTCACAAACTGAAGATGCTGTGAAAGATCGATAGGTCACTACCGAACAACACCTGAAAGACAGTCACCTAAGTCCTCCTAACCAGCAAGCTGTACTACTGGAACTCCTTATACACAGGAATCAACAGGCAACTCACAGAGAGACTAAAGAATGTCCACAACGCAGCAACCAGATTCGTCCTCAACCGCCCATGCCAGGCTCACATGACGCCAAATCTGACGATGTTCTACTGGCTCCCAATACACAAGCGTGCACAATTCAAGCTCCTCCCCCACACATACAAAGCAGTTCACAACTCAGGTCCAGCCTACCTGCACAGCTGCATACATTTCCACCAATCTTCCAGGCACCTCCGCTTGGCCGGACTCTTACTAGCACACAGCCCAATTTTCCAGTGAGGCAGATCCAGAGGTCGAGCTTTTTTGTGCATCGCTTCAACAGCATGAAATGGCCTCCCACTCCACATCAAAGCCTTCTCCTCTCTTCTGGAATTCTAAAAGAAGCTAAATACCTGGCTCTTCGAGTAAGTCCCCCTGTGGGGGGCTAGCCTCACAGACTTGTGAAGTGTCAGGATACCCTCACAGGTGATGGTGCGCTATACAAATTCAAATAACATAACATAGCAATTTTATTTTGGTTACTAATACTTAGAATGTTGCTCTAGAACAGTGCTACTTTGGCTGTAGGCGGAGGTGGACAACGTGGAGTATCCCATTTTTTTATCTCTCCCATGTTCTGAGTTCATGTGAGCAATGATATTGAGTTCTGGAATGCAAGCTCTTGGCCCAAAAGCATGTCTGTAAAGAGTGACAGCATCTTTTAATGGGAGCAGTCAAATCTCTTGAGGTTTAGACAGACCATCGAACCTCCAGTTTGTGCTGAGCATTCGCTGTAGAAACAGCAAACAAGCTCACTGGGCCTATTTGTTTGCACAATATGATTTTTATGTCACTCACATTCCTGGCGCACAGGATATTCTTGACTATGCCTTGTCTCTATGGGACATTGGGATTCTGAAACAGCTACCCTTTTCCTTCCTGACAAAGTAATTTCCTTGAACAAACAAAAAGGAGTAGAGAGTGATAAAATGTCTGTATGTGTGGTGGCAGAATACTGCACTCACTCACACAGTTATGTGACATGCTTCATCATAGTGCTGCTTCAGTACACCCCTGCGCAGCCTAGGGTGGAGCAATAGGGTAGGGGATGTGTCCTTTGCTCCCACGGGTAGGTCAGACCCACATCTATGGTTTTCGTGTTTTTAGTGAGATGACACGCACTACACGACCCACACCTCGAGCTTCCTCGGAGCGGGGGAAGGCCACCAATTGGCTGTATTCTCCTCTGTTGTGTTATGATAGGTCTGGTGTGTACCAACATGTCTTTGAGGTTCGCACTCCTTTTGAAAGAGAAAAGAGGCTTGGCTATATTCATATTCATACCGTTTGAGTTGAGTATGCACCAATGTTTCAGTATCATTTGTTTTATTTGATGTGAAGCCGTGTTGAACATTGTTACACATACTGGTTTATCTGTTTGTGGTTTGACAGTTTTCTCCAACAGGTTTTCCCTGTCGGTATTGGCCGCTCTTTTTCTGGCTTTTGAGACAGTGTGCCTAGGGTATCCTCTTTGATTGAGTTTCTTCGTGAGGAGGGCTGTGTCCTCCTTAAAAGTACCTCTCTCAGTACAGTTACGCCTTAATCTGAAGAATTGTCCCACAAGTAGGTTCTCCCTTAAGATTTTGGGTGGAAGCTGTTAAATGTTAGCAGTGAGTTCTTATCAGTGGGTTTGTGGTAGACCCTGCTGGAGAGTTTACCCCTTTTCGGTTCGATGACTAAATCTAGAAAAGGTAGTCCAGTCTTGGTTACTGTGGATGTAAAATGCAGAAGGGGGTTCCTGCCGTTGAGCCAGTCAAGGAATTGGGTAACCGAGTGTTCATCTCCCTTTCAGATCACCAGAACGTCCTCGATGTAACGGCGTCAGAGTCTAATGTTGTCAGACCAAGGGCTTCCACTGTCATAAATCATGGTCTTCTCAAAGCTTCCCACATATAGACCGGCTAGGCTAGGGACAAATGTACTACCCATGGAGGTCCCGTGGGTCTGTAGGTACAACGTCCCCTCAAACTCAAAGAAGTTCCTCATCAAGGCTATTTCAGCCAGGTCCAGGATAAAAGACTGTGGGGTTTGGTATGTCCACTCCTCCTCAAAGAGGATCTCCTCTAACACCCATAGGGTTTCCCTTTGTGGGATGTTAGTATATAGGGCTTCGATGTCTAAACCCAATAGGAACTCACTTTCAGGGTCGAATTCCATATCTTTGATCAAATTAAGGATGCCAAGTGTGTCCTGTAAGTAGACAGGCAATTTCTGGACAAGGGGTTTCAGATAAAAATAACAAAATTGTGATAAAGGTTCCAGAATAGAGCCAATACCCGACACGATGAGCCTACCTGGCCTAGTAGGTTTGTGGATTTTTGGCAATATATAGAAGTAGGGCTTCTCGGCTGACCTGATGATGATGGAATCATTCTCCTTCAATTGTCTTAGTGCCTCCTTTTCCACGTTGCTCATGTTGACAAATGGGCGTGTGTTTCGTCTTTGCAAATTTTCAATGTTATGGATGACCGCTTGTTCAAAAGATGCCACTTCCTGTGGTAAAGCTGCAATCTGGGGTGTGAAGGTGGACTTAGGGTGCAGTGACGTAGCCCCTGCGGTATTGTTTCTTTCTTCTGCACCCTCAAAAAAAGATCAATAACTCTTGGTGGATCAGGAAGTGATCCGGCATGTTGGTTGGGACAAAACCCAGACACTTGTTGAGGAGATTTTCTTGTGATTCGGTCAGAATTGTAGAGGAGAGGTTCACCACTAGTGAAGGTCCCTGCTTGTCCCTGGTGCCAGACTCTGGGCCATGCTCCTGGTTACCCGTTGATCCAATTCCTGGTCTTGGTCGTCCCAGGTTAGCCTCTGTTGGTCCTTCTGTTTGCCCCTGCCTTTCCCTCTGCCCCTGCCTAAATAAAGGAATCTGTGGCTGTGGGAACTGGGGTTGTGGGAATTGTGGATTCTGGAACCCTTGGTGTGGGGTAAAACCCATACCAGGTGTGTGATATATGGCTATTCATGTCAGCAAAGTTCTTTATGAACTGCCTATATAGCCCACTAGGTATAGCGGCCACACGTATGTAGACGAGTAGTGTCATTTCAGTGACCTACTCCGGTCTTTCAATGGCAGGTGACTCTGTACAGTGGTGCATTACTATCTAACCACTATGTGTGTCTCTTTGTTGATTTGTCTACCCCAGAGTGTGACTACAGGGGGTCTCTCCTTGTCTCTCGCCAATTCTAACAATGTTTTAAGGTAAACTCGGTAAGTGACAGGGAATTACGCTAGCTTCTGATTATGAATAAGAGATGCTGTGGAGATGCTTAAGAGAATACATACGCACTGCGATCTATACCTACTTTTTCAAGTAGGTGAACCTTTTATAGTTGCACATTATATAGTGACGCCAGTTTATCCTTAATGCAGGATTATGTGCTGGGAAATTATCCCAGTCTTGTGGTGGATTGATAATTGTTGAAGCACTGTAGCCAGCGAAACCACGAGAGGGAACAAATATTAGTGACTACTCCCATGTGTGTCTTCTCTTCTTTTTCTCGCATATAGCTTTACAGGAGAGTGTTACATAGGGGATACCTGGGTGCATGAACAAATTTCTAGCACGTCTGAACTCTCAGAAACAAGGTGACCAAAGTCTTGGGATCGGTAAAGTCATGACGAAGGCCGGCGTGACCCTGTACGAAGGGCACAAAATTACGACTGAAACATGTCGACAAATTGGTAGTAAGGAGGGGTGTAAAGAGTTCATAACCTCTTCCAGTCACCACCATCCTTCACGTTTTTAATCCTGGCCGGAGGGTCCAGAAATAAACTTTATGCATAGTGATACCTCCGAGCTGGTTTTAACTCACACTGCACTTCCACTTTCAGTGATCCCAGAAAAATCATATGACTTGGTTGTTTTTCTATATGTTGTGTCTTGTCCTCCCCTACCCTATTTCTCCACCCTAGGCTACGCAGGGGTGCACTGAAGCAGCACTATGATGAAGCATGTCACATAACTCTGCGAGTGAGGGCAGTATTCTGACACATAGCTCGTGCCACCACACATACAGATATTTTATCACTCTCTACTCCTTTTTGTGTGTTCAGGTTGCTCAAGGGGGACCGTAATAGAGGGGTCTGAATCCCTTATCACTTCACTTTTGTGTTATATATAAAGTTATTTCCTTGACAAAATCTTTTTCTAGTGTGTGAGAGATACTCACGCTGAAAATCTCTCCGGAAGACCTAGATGCTCTGCTGAGTCAAGTACCCTTGGTCTACTGCCAGAATCTATATTTGTCCAGCAGGCTTTGTTGAGCCCTACTAAAGAGCTTCAAACAGAGGTTCTGGTGTGTCACAACACTGCAGTAGGAGGTCATTGTGGAGTTAAGTCCAAATTAGAATTAGTCTTACATTCCTTCTGGTGGCCAGCTGTTCATCAGGATGTAGTGCTTATATTATAATCCATGGCACATGATTTCCACCAACTTCATTGTGGACTTAACCACCTTCTGGAGGAAATCGAGCGATTATGGCCACTGTAGAATGTCTTTTCTAAGATGGCGGATATTTCTTTTTTCCGAAAGCTTCCATCAGCCAGCATGATGGCAAATAAATTTTGCGGTGCTATATTGCTTCTTTATGGAATCCCTGACAACATAATCAGAGACATGGGCTCTCAGTACACTTCTAGGTTCTGTCGCACTGTTTGTTCTATCCTAGGTATCCATCAAGTTCTAGCCTCAAGTTACCATCCACAGTCTAATGGACAGATTGAGAGAGTCAACCAGAGCCTTGAACAGTATCTGATGTGTCTGCAAATGCCGCTAAAACCAAATGGGAAGAATACTTAGCCTTTGCAGAGATTTCACAGAACAACTCTTCACTTTGCTACCAAGGATTCTCCATTTTTTGTATTCAGGGTTTCCATCCTCTTTCCTTTCTGTCTTCTCCATTGTCTACTCCTCCTGTGTCAGTTGGAGCTGAATTTCTAGAGAAGCATGATACTGAGAGAGTTATTGCCTGGAATTTATTAAATTCTAAAACTGCTATTAAGGCTAGATGATGGGTCCCAAATTTTAAGGTGGGAGATAAGGGTTTGCTGACATCCAGGATCTTGATGACTCTAAAATTGCCAGTCCGTTTTCTTCCTCTATATGTTGGTTCCTTTGTGATAACCAAACAAATCAATTCTTTCGCCTTTAGGCTCCGGCTTCCTAATTCTTGAAAGATTCACCCCAGTGTTCATATCTCCCAAGATAAGGCCTTATGTGCCTGATCCTTTTTGTCAGAGCTACTCCTCCTACTATTGGAATCTGTGATTCCCAGATTTTCAGAGATAGCTTACAGTTCTTTGTTCAGTAGAAAGGCTATCCAGCTATTAAGCGATCTTGAGTTCTTGCCTCTTCAGCCCAGGCTCCTAGATTACCTACCAACCTTGGGGCCTCGTGGGGGGGGGGGGGGGGTATGCTGTTGCGTCTGTGGTGTCTCTGTCACCTGGGTGCTCGAGAACAGCGGTACTTTGGTGGAACTGCATTTTCCAGGGCTCAGAAAATGCTGCAGGAAGCCAGCAGCTGCGGACTGTGAGGTTCACTCATCTGAGGTTGCCTTTTCTCAGGATGCTGGGTTCCTAGCTGCTTCTCCATGCTCCTCCATCATCAAAATTGTAATCGCCTGCTTGAGGGGTTCCAGCTGCCCTCTAAAGCTGCTCTACAGTTAGTCCAGTTCAGGATTTATTTTCCTTTTCCATCATGGCTGTTTCTTCCTTGGTTCCTACCTGCTTTTCCAAACCATCATGTACCCTGTCATGTGGTGTTTGCTGTTATTTCCTTTTCCTGTTCTATTGCTATATCTAAGCTTCAGTCTGTTTTGGGAGTGCATTGCAACGAGCCTGTGTATCATTGCTTGTTTTCTCGCCCCTTGTTTCTACTTGCTGATTCTGACTCCTCGCTCCTGAGGTATTTTTCGGTTGGGTTCTAAATTCCTGTTTTTTTTCAATCCTTTGTTGTCTTCATCCAGAAAGGAGGTTTTTTAGACCTTTGGCTTTTTCCTTCTGAGAAGGTGGCAACTTCTGGAAGGTACTTGCCTACCACATATTCCAGTGTGTGGTGACATTGTGACTTCTGGAAACAGTCGCTCATACATCAGACAGCGGATGACCTTGACCGGATTACGGGTAAGCTTCCAGACCTGAACATTTGGTTATAATATGCACTTTGCAATAGCATTGATGTGGAATAAAATAAAAAAAATTACTTTGTTTAGGATTGAGATTTTGCCTTGGATCAGCAGGTGGTCAACATCAGGAGTGCTTATATTCTCAAGGATCAATCCTAGCACTGGAAGTTCAGATCTCAGGGCCACTTGTATTCTCTATCAGTTAGTGGGAGGTTCAGGTTATTAGTATTAGAGTGTCATGTTTAATTCTGAAGAGGCAAAAGCTATGCTTACATGAACCCCTTGTGTTGCTTAGATCCTATGGTCTAAATACTTGAATCTGAATGTCATGCTGACATAACTCTAGAGCAACAGAAGCTTAGCTGCAGGGACCGCCGTGTATCTTGGTTATGTATGGGTCTGAGAGAGGTTCTATGTGAACTAGAGAGTAGGGTTTAATTCTGCAGTGGCAGTAGCTCAGCTTCTGGGGACCACGTGTATTGATGGATATCTGTCCTTGTGATGGAGCTTCTGACTACTTAGTTTAGTAGTGTGGTATCAGCCAGTGTCCAGGACAACGTGTGTTGCTTTCATCTGGTACTACTTCTGTTGAATAGGCCGTAGGTGGATGAGGTTGAAAACAGGATCCATCCAATTTGCTGATAAGAGTAGTTTCCAAACCAGGACCAAGGAAAAATGGGCTTCTACAGATAATGGTATGGCTTAGTTAGTCCATCAGAGATCAGAGTAGATGCTCTAGCAAACTTGCCAAAGAGCCAGAAGGAAGCAACCCACGGGAACAGATGGTTTAAACTACAAGGATCGAGATAATAAAAAGGGAGTCCAGAGAGAAACCAGGCTGTAACTAGAGGATAAAGTGCTGTAACCACCTAGGATTCAAAATGACGTTACCCTACATACAATCTGTTAACATGTTTTTAAACTACTGTTTTATCATGTATACCATTGTCGTCATTTTTTATTTGGCTTGCAGTTCTGTTGTCAATTATAGACTCTTTTTGGGGATTCTGAAGCACCAAAGACCAGGAGGCTGCTGTGTGTTAAATAAAACTTAAGAAATATGTGAAGTGACCATTAAAAGTAGAGCAGACTTTTGTCATATGTACTGGTGTAAATTCTAATAAACATGTCATACTTGGAGTAATTTGAACTGAGAGTGCCAAGCTGTTTTTTTATTTTTATTTTTCTCCTGTTGACCAATGAAACCCTTTCAGAGCCAGAACCGAATAAGGAACTTGGTTGTGTCATGCTTGGACCTTTGAATTCAGTTTATTTCCTTGGCAAGGGATTCTCACTAAGCTCATCATTATCTCATACCCTTAAGCCACTCTGTTTCCCTTTCTTCTGTAGGAAACTGTTTTTTATTTCACAGTAGCCCCCTACCCCCAACTTTTTTGCCTGGTATTTGATGCAACTTTGACTGAAGTGAACTGGGTTCCGGCTAAACAGGCTCCCAGTGCCAGTGTTCTTTGCCCAAAATAAGACAAACGATCATTTGATCCCCATGTGATCAGCCCTTTAGCACCTCTGTAAGTCCCTAGTAAGTGGTACCTCTGGTACCTAGGGCATAGGTACTAAAGAAGGTCCCTAAGAAATGCAGCACATCTTGTGCCACTCTAGGAGACCCAACACCAAACTCATACAGACTGCCACTGCAGGCTGTGTGACAAGGTGCTCAAAAAAGTGAAAACATGACATGTCACACACCTGTGTGCCATGTCCCCTAACACTGCATGTAATATTTGTAAGTCACTCCTACAGCAGGCCTTACAGTCCTAAGGCAGGATGCATTATACTGCATGTGTGGACATATGTACATGAGCAGATATGCCCCTGTGCTGGCCAGTTCAATTGCTGCCAGTACAAGTGACCAGGGAAGCCATTTTTAGGTCTCGCCTGGCGTTAGCAGCGCTGCACTCGCCATGCGAGAGCCTTTTGGAATCAATACGGATTCCATATGTGCACATGGACAGACAGAAGATGTGTACGCGGGGACTGGGATGCTTTACTCGTGGCGAGAGACAGATGCACTATTTTTCACACTGGCGACAGCTTGTTTTTCCTTATAGCGCGCACGCGCACACCACTCGCTGGCTAGTTTTTCTCTGGGCATTCTTAAAAGGCTTTATCGATTTCTGAGAAGCCGCAGCCCAAATTGCTGGATATTTCCCGGTGTCTGCACGCATTGATTGCAGTGCTGGTCCACAGGTGGCAGCCGAAGCGCCAGCCTGTTTCTCTGCCGCGACGCACGTGCCCTCGTTCCAAGTGGATTTCTCCGAGCAGCTTCGGCGCGCGCCAGCCTGCAGCAGGCATGTTCGTTTGCATATGGATAGCGGCTTTATTATGTCTCTCAGCCAGGCTGCTTGATGTTTGCATATTCTGCCAATTCCGAGCCTCAGCCTTCCCAGTACAGGAGTTCAACTTGTCAGTCAGAAGACAGGTGCAGGTAATCTGCCATTATCCCTCAGGCTGTTTTCGTCATTTTCGGGTCATCAGCATATATTTCCAACTTAATATAAAAACAGAAATAGAAATTGTCTTGCTCTTTGGCGTGAAGGCAGCGCCGCAACCTAGTTTGTGAGTCTTTCAACATCAGTGGCTCGAACCTGCCACAGAGGCACGGTTTGCTTACTGGGCATTTAATAACTACTCTACACCATAGCTGGCATGATGGCTGACCGAGTTACACGCTCCCTGCTGACTTCTCCGGTGATCTAAACATCACAATGTTGACTCAGCATTGCTATATCCGCAAACGGAGCACCATTTAATTGAGTAAAAGAAGCAGCTGCTTTGTATAGCACTAGAAAATGCAGAAATGCAATATGAAGCGAGCGCTATTTAAAAAGTTTTTGAAACTTCACTTATATTTAGTTAATGTATTATTGGACGAAGGAGGCAACTGCTGATAGCATCTGCTTTAGGGATTTCTTCAAACTCTGCATCATTTGCCTCTTGTTGCACACATATTCTGCCGATAGGTGGTAGATGCTAGCACCTGCTTCTGTGCTGCCTTGTAGAAACAAATAAATTGCTTAAATCGTTTCAGGCTTCGGATGCGCCGAAAACCGGGACTTGTATTTAAAGTTAGGAAAATCGTCGGGACACTGGGACAGTCCTCTGGGAACCGAGACTGTTCGGGTAAATCCGGGAAGCCTGGTCACGCTAGACTGCAGGGAAATGCCCAAAGGCATTGCAGCGCTGTACATGAGCTCCGCTAAAGTGGTGATTGTTTACAAACTTGGTGGTGTCATGTTCAACGTTGGCACGAAACACCTTTTATAACTGGATAGGCGCTGCCCACAACACCTGTCAGCTGCTTGTGTGGTAATTCAGGTACTTGTTCCCAACTTTCACCATCCCATTGTTTATGTCCCCCCCCCACCTAACTCATAACAAAAAAATCAATAACAAACAAGCATTATAACAGGCAGGAAGGAGTTTCCAGCATGACTAAGAAAAAAAAAACGAGAAGACATTTTTTATGTTATTTATTTTTTAATAGGGTTGTTCAGTTGTTCATATTGTCTTCTTGGTTATATATTTATAATGTAACAAATGTTTATAACACTTTTTTATTATAACTTTTCAACATGCTACACAGCAGCCACAATGGTCTACAACATAGCTTAAAGACATTGGCAAAGGCAATTACTCTGGCTAAACACTTATAAGGTCCCAAAGGCGAGACCTATTGGCAATGCCAATGCTTGTTAGTACATGTGCTGGACACTGGTCAAAAACGAGTTCCCCGGCTACATGAAGGCTTCACTGAAACTAGAGATGTTGGGTATCAAACAGCTCGTATTAATAAACCCACACTGATTCCAGTGATGCATTTATTAATACAAACACCCAGGGGGCTCCTTAGAGGTACCCCCTGAAAACTTACCAACTACTAGTGTGCTAACTGACTGGTCCTAGCCAGTCTGCCACCCCAGATGAGTTTCTGACCCCCAGGGGCGAGGGCTGATGCTCTGAGGAGGTCAGGAACAAAGCCTGCTCGGGCAGAGGATGTTTACACCCCCTCCCACAGGATGACCTGCAAATTTGCATTCCAAGGCAAATCGTCTTCCTTCCACGGAGAGGATGCCACCCCCCCCCCTTGCACAGCCCATTTGGCGCCTAGACAGATGGGAAAATTAGTAGTCAGAGAGGCGTGCTCACCTTCAGGCTAGTTACACCCCTAGGGTGGGCTACTTGAAGTGAAAATGAACATTAGAAGTCTGCCATTTTGTGATGGCAAACTTAGGGCTCTGGGACAGGGTTATGCCTACTTCCCATAGGAATTGGTCATATAGGGGGCATAGTGATCCCAGGAGTAAGTAGCCAAATGGCTACTACCCTACACTTCGCTAACACCCCTAAATCTAGTATTTAGAGGTGTACCTGGCACCAGGAAATCAGACCCTGCTGGCCTAAAAGAAGAAGAAGGACTGAAGAGCCGTGGAAAGCAAGAACTGTGAAAGGAGTAACCGACTTGGTGCCAGCCCCGGTTTGCTGTTCCTGATGATTGGGCCAAAGTTGAATCACCCTGTAAGTTGCTGGGCCTCCAAGCGCCTGGGAGGACCGCCAGCACTTCTGCCAAGACTCAGGAACTCCCGTGGAGCAGCAGAGCGGCTTCTCTGCACCCTGCACGTACCAAAGAAAGAACTGTGGACTTCGGACTGCGTAAACCTGATACCGGCTAGCATCACTACACCTGTCGCTCTAACCCTGAGTTGAAGTGGGCCAACTGTGCCAGCTTGGTCCCCCAAACCTTCAGAGCACAAGCCCGCCTGGGTTTGCCTGGAGGGAACTCCTCAACGCCGCCTGAAACCTCTTGGTGCAGCCCCACTGATAACAAGTGACTCGGCTGTGAAAAACCCGATGCCTCAAGACACCTCTGTACCCGTCGCCCCAGCCCGATTGGAGGTGGACCGAAGGTTTCCCCGAGCATTGTGAGACCTGAGACACCCTGTTGGTTCAGCCTGACAGGTTTCCCAGTCCAAGCCTGCAGCCTCTTTTCGACTGGACCGATCCCATATGATAACATTAAGTACCTCATGGTGAAAAGCACCTCTGGACCCAGCCGCGCCAGTGCCGCCTGAGGTGACCTGTTGGTGCTGCCTTAGACCTTGCCCCATACTTACCTTAAGTCCAGGAGATTGGGCTTTTAAGTCGCTGTGAAGTGCCCAAATGCAGTACATGTTCCCCCCCCCTAGGATAACATTACCGCTTCAGAAATTGCAGTGTTGATTTTTCAAACCTGTAAAAATTCATAACTCGAAATGTACTTACCTGATTTTGATGATCTTTGGGCAAAAAGTTATAGAAAGATAAGATGTATTTTTATAAATTGGTGTGGATCTCCTTATTGAGTTGTGTGCATCATTTATTGACTGTGTGTATACTGCAGATGCCTCCTCTCTGATAAGCCTAAGGCTGCTCAACTATCACCTAGAAAAGCACCTTGGGATGCTAGAGTAAGCCTGTCCACTCATAAGGAATACCTGGACTCTTTGCACAGTATACCTTTTGTTGGTATACTATATAAAGAGTAAGCTTCCTACACCTTCCTCCCCATCCCTATTTCAGTGGCTGGTTAGCTATGTCCTTTCTCTGGAATTAGAGGTGACCTGCTTCCCCTTGCAGTGCACCATCCAGGACTGTGAGTTACATATCCAGAGTACTCTTCTCTGCTGTGTCCATGTGATATACACAGACATGGTTCCCATACAAACACACCTTTTATTTATTGGTGGTTTTCTATAGTGCCATCTTGGTCCAAGGGCACTAGAATACCTCACAAAATAATAGAGTATCAATCATGGATAACAATCAACATAAACAAACAGTTAAGAAACAAAAGTAACTAGTAAAAAGCAATTAACATGAGTCACTGTATTTGAGAGATAGGAACGTGATAAAGGGTTCAGTGCTCTTACCAAGGTGTCTTTGAAAAAGGAGTATTGTAAGTTTCTTCTTTAAGGTGGTGAGACAGACAGGGGGTAGTGCGTAGTTCTGGTGGTAGGGAGTGTCGAACCATTGCTACTCTACCTGAGAAAGCTTGTTTTATGTACCATTATTGCTTGATTGTAGAAGGTGCCAGAAGAAGGGATTCTGAATTCATCAAACCCCTTTGCCTGCCAGAGTTTCAGTTTTTCAACCAGATAGCAATGTGTAGCGCCATGAAGTGCTTTGTAAGTGATGCAATCACTTTTGAGTTCTTGCCTCAGTGGAGAGCCACTGAAGAGTAAGAAGTGATGTGGTTGAATTGAAGGTATCCTGTGACAAAATGGGCAGCTGCGTGAATCACTACACTAACAATAGCAAATGAGTTTTTGCGAGTCTGCAGAAGATCGAGTTCCCATAATCCAGTCTCGAGAGGACTAGCTCCTGGACTACCAACTTTAAATCCTAAACTGGAATGCACTGCATGATGCCCAGAAGCTGTCTGAATTGAGGGCAAGAACTTGGCCATACCAGAGATTTGCCCCTGAAAATTAAGCCAGTTGTTAAAGATAAATCCCAGGGATGTGGCATGACCCACAAATGCCTGTTTGCAATCCAGAGGAGAAAAGAATCCCAACCGGTCTCGAAGAAAAACCCTGAATTTGTTTGTGAGATTAGCAGAAATTCTGGGGCATATCAGCAAGGTGAGGCGATAAAATTATCGCCGCTTTTGCGGCCGTTTTCAAACGAAAAGCGGCGATAGTTTTATCGCCTAATTAGCAATCTCACGCTAACGCGTGGAAACTTGCGTTAGCGTAGGAATTCCTAACGCCCAGCTTTGCATCTCTAATGAGATGCAAAGTGGGCGTCCCTGACCTGACATGACAGGAGAAATGTCACTAAGCGACATTTCTCCTATCATCAAGCCCCACGCTATGAAGCATAGCGGCAGGAAAAGTAGCGATAACCCCTGTTATCGCTACTTTCCTTACGCCTGCTTCAGGACTAACTTAGCCATGATATCCTATGTAAGGTGGATATCATGGCTAAGTTTGTGAGTCCCTATCATCAAGCTAACGCCACATTACGTGAGATTATCGCTGGGTTTCCAGCGATAATCTCACGTTAGGCAGTTAGCGGGAGGATTTTTATCGCTTTTGAGATAAGCGTTGCTAATAGCACGCTATCTCAGCGATAAAAATCCACGCTAGCCGGCGATAATCATCCTAGCGCTAAGTGCGCTTAGCGATAATTATCGCCGGTTGTTGCTGATATGCCCCTCTGGTTTTTTTTTGTTTTTCTTTCGAGTTTTTTCTTCATTCTTATTATTGATTTTGAAACAACACTAACAAGTTGGATTCAGCTAAGGAGAAAGAAAACCCCCATTTTAGTTCTCATTTACATCACATTTGTGCTGGGCAGGCATTTCTGCAGTCAACCATGTGCAATCTGCAAGAAACACAAGTCAAATCTGGTAACATGTACCTTATGCAGGTTCTTTTGAGTTTTACGTTTAGGTTTGACATCCGCTTTTGGATTCTGTCCAGGATGCTGGAAAGCAAGAGGATGTTGTTAGGGGAAGAGATCTGTGTGAAGGTGTGGCTCCAGGTCCTGTATGCTATCTTCATCCAGTCCTGGCTCTATATACAACACCCTATATTCTGGGACATACCTTAAATAGTAAAATAAAACTTCAATTAAAAAGGTAAAAAGTGGTGCTGGTGAAAGAGACTGAACTGTCTAAAGATGTCACGCGTAGCATGCGGTCACTTGGCAGCCACGAGGCAGCATGACTCGATGGAGAGTGGCCGACAACAGCGGTCCACTCCTGGAGTTGCTGCCTCCCGCTCGGCGCGGGTTGAACCCAGGAGTGGGTCAGGGCCTGCCTGAGAACTGCCCGGCGCTGCTTCTGACTAGGCTACTCCAGAGAGAGCAGGCCTGGAATTCTGGGATTGTTTTTGGAGCTGGGGCCTATTAGGGGGGGGAATCCCTGACTTTTGTTATTCACATAGTTAGCACCTGAGAGAAAGTGCGCCAGCATATGTGTGTGTGTGTGTGTGTGTGTGTGTGCGCGTACAAATGAATGAGGGCACAGGTGTGAAAAGTGTATGTGAGAAAGCGCAGGAGGCGCGAGTGACAGAATTGTGGGTACATTGTGTGTGTGCTTGAGATGCAGCAATGCGATAGAGAGACTCCTGAATGGTTACGAGCATTGGTGTGCGAGTGTAGGTGTGAAATCACAACGTGAGATAATTGTGTGTAGAAGTAAAGTGTGCAAGTGTATATATAAATGTTAGGCTTCCTGTTGCTACGAGGGTATGTGAATCCGGTCGAGTTCAACTGATGGGTGAACGGAGTATGTGTGTTTTTGAGAACGTGTTTGCTCAGTGTTAGAAATGAGGGGGCTCTGGTTGACGCAGGTGTGAACCCACAACAAGCAGGGACCCCTTACTTCTTGTCAGGGCGAAGGATGACTCCCCAGAATAACCCCTGCTCACCCTCTAGGTGCGTGGCGCGAGCAGTCTAGGCTAAGTCTCAGGCGTACACGGTTAAGCAAATGCAATTACACGTACAGTAAACCCCTTGCATGCACCACAAACGGACACCAATCAGGAAGTATATAAAAATAAGCTTTTATGTAGATTCAGCAGATGCAAATACAAGGCCCAGTAACGTTGAACTGATGGGGCCACAATTCTTGGAAATACGGTAAAGTTCTCTTTGTTTTACGGAAAGTTCTTTAGGCGGGCACAAGGTAACTGTAGGCCTCAGCGTACTTTGTGCTGAGGCAGCGCCCCGGAAGCACACAGCAGATGACAGGGAAATAAGAACGTTGCGGACCCTGGATCCGATGCGAGCTCGCGGTCGAGTTCGTAAGTACAGTACCTTGTTTCTTGACGCAAAGGCGGGTGCGGGATTTCAGCGGCTCTTCGACAGAAGAGCGAGGCGGCGTCCGGGGCTCCCACACTTCACGAGGGTGTCTGATCCTCAGGCTCACGACAAGAGCGGGGTGTTGTAGGTGGCGGGTGAACAAAGCGGGGCAGCCGGGCACGCAGATGCGTCCGGCCCGTCCGAGGCTTGGAGATGCTCACAAACGCCGATTCCGGCGGGAGGGTGAAGGTGCACAGCGAGCCTCCACGAGCGAGGTGACGGGGCAGCCCAGCACAGCGTAGGGGGAGCGGCTCCGATCGAGCGAGGCTCTTCCCAAGGCGGGGGCGGCTAAGCAGTCCTGGTCACGGCTCAGGGAGGGACTGGGCACGAGGGTCACAGCTCCGGCGAGGGAAAGGACACCACAGTCCAGCAGCAGGCGAGTGAAGATCAGGTAGAGCCCAATGGTCCCGGGGCTCAGTTCAGGGGGGCAAGCTCAGTTCCAAGCCCTTGGAGATCGTTTTGGAAAAGCACAAGTCTTGAAAGTAAAAGTAAAGTAAAGTTTTCAGCAACAGTTTCTCTTCTCTCCTTTGGCAGCAAGGTCACCACTGCAGGCCAATCCCCCAGGATAGGGACAGTCTTCCTCCTACAGCTTTCCCGGTGCCTCCTCCTCAGGCAGAGATTCTTCTTGGTCAAAAGCGGATCTAGTTTCTTAGGAGCAGGGCTCCTCCATTTATACCACAAATCTTTTGTTCTCCCAGGCCAGGGGGGCCCTTGCCTAGTTCAGTCCGGTTTCTGAGCACTTTGTTTACGTGATGCAGGCTTCTTCTTTCAGAGTGCAGGGCAGAGTCATTAGACGCTCCACAGGGGGTGGAGCCGGCATCGAGGTAGCGGAGCACTGTCCTATTCAGAACCTAGGAGCACTCCTCCCACCCATCTACCTGTCGATCGTCCTATTCATACCAGGCTACCTAGCCCTGCCCATCTGGGTTCCCCCAGCCCTGTCACTCACACCAGCCAGACATCAGATACACATCACGCAGAGGCGGCTGAAATGTTTAGGCAAGCAAAGGCCGACTTTCTAAAAGCGGCATTTGCAAACCCGGAATATTAAAATAAACCTTGCGAAAAGATGTACCTTATTATTCTGAGTTCAGGCATACTAAACTCGATCTTCTACCATGTTCCCTGGGTCGGTTAGGATCATAGGGTGTAATAATCCAGGCCGCCCATACTGGCCTATGAGAACAGGGTAGCCTTGCAGTAGTGAACAACAAGATGGCGGTAATTCACTACTAGGACATGCCACGCATCCGGGCTTGTCCTACCTTAGGCTTACAACGCACCCTGCCCGTGGGCCTACCAGAGGGGTGACTAACATGCAGCTAAGGGAAGGTTTTAGGGACTGGCAAGTGTGGGCACTTGTCGGTCGGCGTGTCAGTACCAGACTGCACGCAGGTTCTGCGATGGCAGACCTTAGACGTATTTTACCGGCCGCTTCTGTGGGTGGCACAACCCGTGCTGCAAGCCCACCAGCGGTGTTCGTATTTACATGCCCTGGCGCCCCTGGCGCATTTTACTGGGGTCTGATAGTAAATCAAACAATCCAATCATGGAATCCAACCAACATATACAATTTATATAGGGAGCACTCGCACCGCGACACTGGTTGGCAGTGGCACAGCGCGCTGAGCGGCCAACACCATAAAAACACATGAGGCACAGTGACAAAAAGAGGAAGGGAGACTCACGCCAAGGTGCCAGGTCTAACACTCAGTCAAAGAGCAAATGTGTAAGAGTGTATTTGTGAGTGTGTGTATGTATATGAAGGAATGACAGCTAGGGTTGCCACTTTTCAAAGAGAAAAATACCGGCCATTTTTTGTTGTTTTAAGAGTCTACAAAGGACCAGACGTGATACTAAATAGGACTTTAAATAAAATCGTATGTATTAATTTGTAACATGGCTTTTGTCTCTTTCTTTACTTAATAGTCACGCACAGTGCTTAATTTGTAAAATAATAAGTGCCGGGGCTAAAAAACAAAATCTCAAATCTCGTTACCAGTGCTGCCGAACATGGGGTTGACATTTATGTCAGCTTCCAGCAAAAGCTCCCTGTCCCCTAATTTTACTTTTGCAGGTTCTGTTTCATACCTGCTTTCTTCACTCGTCCATGTTTTCCAGTCTTTCTCTTCCTCCTTCTTTACACCTTTTCTGCCTTTCTCTGTCATTCTGTTCCAGTCCCCAAAAATGAGTGCTGGTGGCCACCACCTGCAAACACCAGCTCAAATTAAGCACTGGAATTGGGAGTCCTGGTGACAGTGTGGGCCTTTACTTTGGCTCTTCCTGCTTTGCTGCTTTTTCAAAAGCAAACAGCCCTTGGTATAACTACAAGCAGCAGTTATGCACTGAAAGCACCCACATATTGTTAATTTGGTGCTAGAGGAAAACTGGGGATTACTTAGAGAAAGACCGTGCTGTTTAAATCATGACTAGGTGATATTTTTGGTTATAGCTGTTAGTGGCACTATTATGAAATCAGTGCATTTTTTTCCATATTGACCACATCAATTAAAGAATGTCAGTGGCAAAACTATGCCACTGCTTCTAGCAGCAAAGAACTGAATTAAACTTTATTGTGGTACTTGGAGAGACTGCACCAGACTATCTCATGGCAGCTGTGATCTTGCTGCTGCAGCCGATTTAGGCATAGGAACGCATAGTGCCCCCATCTACGACCTTGCCCCCGGCTGGCGCTCTACGTGCAGGATGGGGCAAGCTAGCTGGGAACTGCATGGCCGCTGTGGTCTGGACTTGGGGACAAGTGGGTGAAGTACCTGGATGGTCGGTGAGGTACTACCGGGTGACCCCTGTGCTCTTTGACCCTCTGGACTGGCAGCCCCATGCTGACGAGAGGGAGCCCACCTCTTCTTGTTTTGCTGTATGCTGAGGATTTGGCGTGTACATAATAAGTTACAGTGTTAAAGCTTGGGTCAAAGTGGGAGTGCTTTACTGTATAATCAATAGTCTGTAATAACATCAGATCGATCCCACCGACTACATTTTTATGTAGCGCTTACTACCCCTGACGAGGCATCGAAGCCCTTGTGCCTCTGTGATTTGAACAATTCCAGCACCCTTCGACGATTAAAGATGTTGCGGTGCGGGATAGCTGCGGCCCCAGGCGCTCTCAGCAGGGTCTTCGGAGGCAAGCCGGCAGTGCCCTTCACGACCTTGGAGTGCGCGCGGAGACATTACAGCTTGGCACAGGTGAGACGTCTCGGGGTAAAAGGTTAGGGGTAGTGACAGGAGTCCTGAGGCAAGTAATGCTACGAGGTTGGGAAAGTAAATGTCATCCACCATGGCCGCCAGACGGGGAGGAGCTCCAGGAGGGAGCTCCGAGGCTGAGGATTGCTCAAGCGAGCTGTAATCCTTGTTTGGCCTCACATCCCGTACATTGGACCCCCGAGCCGATATCGGAACATTCGACCCATGCTGGGGAACCTATCTGAATGAGGACTCACTGCCAGTGGCCGGGACGCTTCAAGAAGGGACAGGAGAGGTGCCCCGGCAGGTCGTTGGTTTTCGCCGTATCCCTGGATCGATGGTGGTGATTGCGGCTCAAGGTGAGGCTGGGCCTTTGTTTTCGAGTGTGGCCCAGGTGGCACTGCTGATGGGTGAGGGCTCGGCTGGCTGGAGTGCCCGACGAGACTTGGTCCAGGTGCGGACCTGGAGTTCGCTTGAGGTCCTCGCCCAGCTTTGAGAGGCCTGCACTGCTCCCTCACCCCCCTGAAGGCACAGCAGATACTGTAAAAACATGGTTGGTGGGGCCCTGACCTCTTGTGATTTAGGAGATACACTGCTAGAAATGTGTTACACTGCAGTTAATATGGCACTTTAAAGTTTAGTGTATATACTGCAAAAAATTGTATGATAACTACCTCCCTGCCTTATGCTTGATTCCGGACTGTGCCTCGACATTTCTTCTTCGGCCTGAGACCTGATCGTATCTCGGAATTTCTACCGTTCAACCATGCGCCCACCTTACCCCACCCGGAACTCGAATCTTGTGTTCTACGGACCAAACTCCTGGTCCATTAACTACCCAAACAAAATGACCAGTAATGCAAAAAAGAACTTCAAGCATAGTATTCTAAAACAACACCAGGAAACACTCATTGTAGATAACTACCACACAGCGACCAACGGCAAAATGAAAACTAACATCATTTTCTACACAAATTGCTCGGCTAAATGGAAAAATACCTTCTCTCTTCACCTTCAAGTCGCCAAGTCAGTAATCATTCCTATGGTGAAAAAATCTCCACTTCCATCTCCCCGTCCTTCAAAGGGGAACTCACCATCTCCATCTACAGAACTGGAACCATTCTCATACAGAATTTTGAAAACTAACGGGGCCCCTGGACAAAGGATACAACCCACCAAGGAAAAAACTGCGTTGGGAAAAAGGGGAAAAGCAACAACGAAACAATTGATGGCTATGCAGGAAGGAGCAAAAAATGAATCAATATACCAGGTTTTCCAAATCTATAAAGGTTTTCAATTTTAACATAATAATCATAACATAATCATATTTGTATTGATTTTGTTTTTTATATAAACAATATTGTTTTAGTATTGTACTGATAGATTTTCCAAATTTCTTACTCATATCAAAAATAGAAGAGACATATAAATATACATATGTACATTATACAGTGAATTAGACAAACAAATTTACTAGTGACATGAATCAAAACTACATGTACGCATGGCCTGAACTCAGCAATGATTCTGGATAATGATAAATGGATAAATAGAATCAGGTAATACAATTTTCTAAATCATTCTAATACCAGCGTATCATTACTTGGTTAAATGTAGGTTTAAATCTGAGTGTGCCAAAAAAATGAAGAAAACGAAGACAAATTATCAGTGACGTATGATGGAAAAGCATATAATGGAAGGACCAACGCGTTTCGGCAATGCCTTCATCAGGATTCCATCATTGTTTTTAACTAGACATAAAGAAAAAAGAAAATATAATAATCAAAAAAGGATGTGTACATATATACATGTATGAAAAAACCAGGATATACATTTGCTCCTTCATGCAATTATACAATCATTGTGTTAAATTTAACACCATACTAAAAGCTACACATGTGACCAGCACGGGATTACTGAGACCCAGCCCCCGGGAGAAGGATGAAAGAGTCAAAAAAATAAAAAATGAAAAATATATTGGAACATGATTAAAATATTATGTGTTATAACATCATACACAAAAGTTAGTTCGCTAACGACGGATGTGAAGAAGGCCAAGTTAATACTAATTGCAATGCTGAACGCTAAGTTATATCTGCCCTACAGATGGTACTGACAGGGAGCTGTGATAGGTTAAAAATTACCTTAATATGGGCAACCAGTAACTTTGCAGTAGGAGGCAGTGTTGATTACAAAGTCTTCATTCGAATTTTAAAGCCTACACAGTCAAATATATAAAAGTCAGTTACTCAAGGTCTCAAAGAAGTGGTTATAGAGCTCCTGTAATCGTACAAGCATGCAACCATGCTACAGTGGGGCTTACCCTAGTGATACGATCCCAGTCGTTATAATTGGGTGTCTGGATATATTAGAGTGTCACTCCATCGTGGACACTCCCTTTATATTTTGGCGCGGTGTAATCAAAATTCCCCTCCAAGTGCCAATGCCTGTGATGGAAGAAGTTTGATTTTAAAAGGAGGGTCCTCGGAGACAATTATTAATTAACACGAGGGTTCCTAATCGTACACAAAGGTAATACTGACCTTGGACACCTAGATGTTCATTCGTTCTATAAAGTACATGAATGCCTTAAATATTATGCGGTGGCTTCTGATGTATCAAGTTCGTATTTACTTTCACACTGTTGAAAAAATCAAAGTGAGAACACTTAAATTAGAGGATATAGGGCTGTAAGCTGAAGCTAACCTAATTTGGTGAATAATGGTGAGATTAGCTGGTGTTTCAAGCGACAATACCCAATCTATAGCCGCTCGAATGAGAATGGGTCTATTTACAGCTTTCGCTAGTATAGTTTCTCGTCCTATTGGAGAAAGCTCTCCCTGCGTGATACTATGTTAACTGCGGGGTCTTGGAAAATACAAATCAACTAAGGAATGCCGGTTGAACCTTTTTATATTGTTAACCGCCGACACTTACAGCGATGTCAATGCAACAACTAGCCGCATACTATTATGGAAGAGATAACTACTCAAAAGTTAAAAGAGAAATTGCTGAGTAGAATAGTATATTTGCCGACTAATGTCTTCACATTGGTAACGATACTTGAAAACATACTGTTCAAGTAGTAAACTTCCAAGGTTGGTTTATCCGACGCAAGAAAACTCTTACCTCTCGGTGAATAATGGTGTCAAACGCCGAGTAGGGGTGTCCTGAATTGACGGTTGCAAGCGAAGGCTTTATATAATTGGTAACACCCACCTCAATCACGTCTCGCGGTCTCTCCATAGTTAGGTTAATGAAGCTCGGATACGTAGGCGCCATATTGGAGAGGTTGAATAGTACCGTGTCAATATAATGAGGACCACAAACCAATGCAACAGTCCCGGAAGATATATGCTCCCAATCAAGGCGAACATATCCTGCCCTCGAGAAAGTCTGCACAAACAATAGCCGTATCGGTCAAATAAATACGTATTATCATACAATAACTTGCAGGAGAAATTTTGTCAAGGTCTTTTCAGCCCCTCTGGACAGGAGTTGTCAGGGATTTCCATGGATTTATCCCAGTGATGAGTACATACACTCCAATTGGGTTGCCATATTTGTCAAGATCGGCGCCATCTTGGATCGGCTCTTGTGAGTTCAGCCATATGTGTCCAAATAAAAGAAAATCAATTAAGATGTGGCAACTATATCATCTAAAAACGTTCAATATGGTGATTTATGTATATGTTCAGAGACTATCTTTACTTTAGTCCCAATTAGGTAAGATCTAAATAAACGTTCCTTGCGTGTCATCGACAACGGAGGCTAAATACCCCCTATAGGTAATACGTGCATGAGCCAGCTCTTAGCTACATGAGACGAGACAAGTAGAAGGTCTTTGAATATTCCTAATGTAGACCATGAATAACGCAGGTAGTTAGCCACATAGGACAAGACAGGTGAAAGGTCTTTGCACATTCCTGATATGGGCAATGAATAACAAAGGCTATTTGGAGAGGCCAGGTTGAGATGTAACGATTGCATCTAGATAGTATTTATCGATATATACCAATTACACATTCTATAAGTGTATAACAAGGCATGAAGACCCAGTTCTTGGTGAAGATTATTCTTATTTAAGGAAAGCCAAAATAATTTTCACTTATTATATCTGATGGCTTGATCCCATGGTATTTCTTGGTTCAGTCCCCTTGTAGATGTGCCCAGAATAAAGATCCAATAAACCTCCCTGACCTTTCTAGTTTTTTCTGTGGTGGTGCCTGATTTGGGGAGAATTTTTTCAAGAATGTACCATTGCATTTCATCAGAGGAGTGGTTACTGTCAAGATAGTGTTTCACCAACGGAGCTGACATTTTATGGGTTCTGATGGCAGATCTGTGCTCTGTAAGTCTAGTGCTGATTTGTCTACCCGTTTCACCTACATATCCTAATTGACATGGACATATGATTAGATAGATGACATCCGATGTCTTGCAGTTATTAAGTCTAATTGAAGAAATGACTTGTCCATTGAAATGCAGGGTGGGTGACTGTAAGGCTGTATCACAAGATTTGCAGGTAGTACATTTGTAGGTGCCTACTATTGGTTTTGAACCATCAATAGTTTTCTGTTGCTGACCGGCAATTTTACCCATTCGTGAATGCACCACATGATCTTTCAAATTTCTGTTACGCCTGTATGCAAAAAGAGGTTTAGGAATCAAATTGGAGTTGTTAGATTTGTCAATGTTCAAGATTGACCAACTGGAGCAAACTGCTTGTCGTACACGTGCATTGAGCATAGAGTGTCTAGTTACGAAGATTAGCTGAGATTCTTCTTCCTTTTTAGTTTTAGTCAGTAGATGTTGGCGGTCATAAAACCGCGCTCTTTTGTATGCATCTCTTACTATCTTTCTCGTATAGCCTCTCACTAAAAACTTGTTCTTCATGTCCTGTGCTTTACTGTCATAGTCTTGGATGTTAGTGCAATTGCGTCTGATGCGTAAAAACTCTCCAAACGGAATGCTATTTTTCTGTGTGGTAGGGTGGTAGCTGTCATAATGGAGTAATGTGTTTCTCGCTGTAGCTTTTACAAATAAATTGACAATCAGAGCACCAGCCTCATGTTGGATTAACACATCTAAATATTCCACTTGCTTAGTACTGATGGTATGTGTGAAACGAATATTTGAATCACATAGGTTAATCCATTCCAAAAACTGAGAAAGGTCCTCATGGGTACCACTCCACCTTTATAGATTTGGAAAACCTGGTATATTGATTCATTTTTTGCTCCTTCCTGCATAGCCATCAATTGTATCGTTGTCACCATTCTCATACAGACCACCGACCCGCACCTCACCACTTTTCACCGCCACTTCCCCACACTTCTTTCCTCGTTAACTCAACTGAGCCGTCAAACCATATCTCCCCAACCCATCATCACCCTTACTAATAACGTGGAACTGATCCCATCTCCCTGCCCTGAAGAACCTCTCTCCAACTCATGGACATCCACCATCACTCACTATAATCACACTACCCCTATCATTACTCTCCGACGCCAAACACCCACAACTATTACATCTACTGAGCACACCAGGAACAACAAACTCACAATTAACAAACACCTCAAGACCGATCTAGATCTTGACAGATCGGACTCTAACCTCTGCCCTCCTGTGACCGAAATCACCACAGGCACTCTCCGCTCGACCCGTGATAATCTGAACCCTCCCTCACAAACTACCTCTTCTTCCAACACAGACCCTTTTCCCTGACCCTTACTTCCCCCATGTCCAACGTCATATCCAATCCAGTGGTCTCTCTCCCCCTTACTACCACTGCACACTCCCCCGCCGATGTCCCACATCCACAGACACAACTGGTCTCCGCCGATTACCTCACTGACAACCCTCGCGACATCCCCATGGCCAACGTCATCACCAATTCTTTAAACTCGTTCCCCCCTATTATCACTACACGCTCCCCCTCCACCGTCGCACACCCACATACACAACCTGCCTCCACCGCTAATCTCATTGACATTCCCCGCAAATCTGACTTCTTACCTAGAATTTCTCTCCCTCCTCACTTGGACAGTAGACCCTCTACTCCTCCTTTGAACCCCTTGAATGGGAGCATTACTAATCCAGCTCCCCGCGTCCAACCTCTCCCCTCTCCTAACCCCACTGACTCTGTCCAATCCCCGACCCCTGTTCACTCTCCCTCCAAGGACCCAAGTCATTCTCGGCCCCTGCCTAAAACCTTAAACTTTTTCAGCTCAATAGCACAACAACTGAACAGAATGGAGCTGAAAATTAACTCCCTTGCTGCTGATTTCCTATACTTACAACAAGATCTTCTCAACAGGACCAAGCCGCTGTGCTCCCGCTCCCCGGGTAGATTTCCTCCCACCCGACTCAATACCGCTCCCTTGGCCCCTCAGTGCACCCCTCGTCCCTCCAGTCTGTCAGCGAGTCAGGCACTTCGACCCAACCGGGATCGCCAACCTTTTTCGATACCGAAACCTGATGAGATCAATGACTCTTACCTCACTTTGAGCCAGAAGTCAGCCCCTTTCCCCATCCCTGTTATTATCGGCACTAACAGAATCCCTAAAAATGTCCACTCGCCTAGACCTCCTGCTCAATACTCCTCTATCCACCTTACTCCCCCCAGCATCGAGGCTCCCCGTCCTCTCTCTTGCATGCTCCTCAACTGCAGATCAGTAGTACAACACGCCACAGACATTGCTGAAGCTCTACTCGCTGAAGAAATTGACATTGCTTTCCTCACTGAATCCTGGCTCAATGTCCACTCCACACCCATTCTTGACATTCTCACCCCTCCAGGGTACACCATCATCAGACAAGACAGACCGATCAAAACGGGGGGAGGACTAGCCATCATCCACAAGGCAGGAATACAGATTACCAAACTTAAACCTGCAGAATACCTATCGTTTGAATACCTGGGTGTCGAACTCAATGCCAAGGGCACCACCGCACCCATCAAATTCCACACCATCTACCATCCTCCTGGAGAGCGTACCCTTTTCCCCGAAGAACTAACAGACCTAATATCACGGTTCTCCATGACAGTCACTAAAGACGTGTTCCTGGGTGACCTCAATATCCACTGGAACGACCCAGAAGACTCCACTGCCCAGAACCTATCCAACCTACTTGAAATATATAACCTCAAACAACTCTGTAATAAACCAACTCACATCAAAGGTGCAACACTGGATGCGATCATTACCAACAATGATCTGGTCTCTCTGACAGCGATTTCTCCCATTGACTGGTCCGACCACCACCTCATTCTGTTCAAGATTGATGCACTTGTCTTCCACCAACCTATTCGTGATGACAAACCTAAACACAGGACAAGAAATATCAAAGCAATCCCTTTATCCGAACTCGAATCCAAGATTCATGCCCATCTTCAACTCCAACCCTCATCATCGACGGCCGATGACCTCACTTCACACTTTAACTCAAAAATGACAGAAGTTCTAGACCAAGTAGCTCCTCTCAAACTCACACAATTGAGGCGAACTAAATCTAAACCCTGGTTTAACGTGGATCTGAATGAGGAAACAAAAAACACATTTTCAGTGAAAAGGCGTCTTTCTTCCTCAGCCAACTAGATCTGGCAAAAAACAGACCGAGAGAACTCTTCACATTGTCAAAAGCCAAACTAACTACACTGCCTCTCAAGAAATCAAAGCCGCCAATGAGCATTGTGAAGAAATTGCCACCTTCTTCACTAATAAAGTCTCGAAAATTGATCAGTCCTTCATCCAAACCTCTAACCCGCCTTCCCTCTTAACCTGCCCCACTCTAACCACCCCCGATCATTCAGAAAGAGTTCTTACCAAGGACAATCAGGTCTGCCTCCAGCTAAAAAACAATGCGCATTGGTCCGACTTTGAGCTAATGTCAGAAAATGAGGTTTTCAGTATAATTTCTAACCTAAAACCTTCCTCTCACACTATGGACCCCATCCCATCCACAATCATAAAAGAACTTAACCACACAATTTCCCCTTTCTGGACAAAAATCATCAACGCCTCTCTCACCTCAGGCTGTGTCCCAGACTCCCTTCAACTTGGACAAATCACACCCATTCTCAAAAAACCAGGGGCCGACCCTAATGATCTCAACAACCTCAGACCTACCTCCAACCTCCCATTCCTTGTAAAAACATTGAAGAAATGCGTTTTCCACCAACTCAACAAACACATTTATGAGTTCAACCTCCTCGACACCTTTCAATCAGGATTCAGGAAAGGCTGTAGCACGGAAACAGCTATGCTCAACGTCTCTGACGATATTCACAAGGCTTTAGATGAAGGTGATGCCTGCCTACTCATCCTTATTGACCTATCTGCGGCATTCGACACAGTAAATCAACCAGTGCTTCTGGAGACCATGTCGAAGCGCTCCGGTATCAATGGCACAGTACTTCAACACCGCTGGCAACAAATTAAAATCAACTCCTGTCTCTCGAAGCCAACAAAACTCACACTTGGGGTCCCGCAAGGCTCGATCCTCTCCCCGGCCCTCTTCAATCTTTTCATGGAGCCCCTCACAATCATCTTGAAAGAAAGCTGGAGTGAATTACCACCTTTACGCTGATGACACCCAAATCTATTTCAAAATCAAGTCTCCTAGCGACATCCAACAACTCAATGCCACTCTAACCGAGATCCAAACTTGGTTCTACACTAACCACTTAAAACTCAATCCAGATAAAACAGAACTAATCCTATTCTCTCCAAAAAGCAACCATCGTCCAATCCAAGAGTGGCTCAAGAATCTGGTCGCCCTAAACTGCCCCATCGTCCTATCCGACTCAGTTAAGTCTCTAGGCATCACCCTTGACAAGAACTTATCTTTGGAGGCCCACATCAAAAACTCTGCAAAAAGTGCTCTTTTCTCTCTAAAACACCTGAAGAAATTGAAACCTTTTCTTCCCCATGATGACCTCAAGACAGTAGTCCAATCCCTAGTTCTCTCTAAAATCGACAACGGGTACGCCATCCTAACAGGGACTCCAAAAGCTCACCTAGCCCTTCTAAGGTCAGTGTTGAACATGGCCGCTCGACTCTTATCTGGAGTAAAAAGATTTGATCACATCACTCCAGCTCTCAACTCCCTCAACTGGCTTCCCATGGAAGGGGAGGTGTGTTTACAAACTGGCCTGCATCACACACAAAACCCTTCACTCTCCGGCCCCTAACTACCTGAACAACAAACTGGTAAGAGCAGGTCAATCCAGATCACTGAGAAGCTCCAACTCACTCCTTCTTATTCCTCCAAAACTGAATAAGAAAACCACACAATACTGATCGTTCCCAGGATGTGGAATGCTCTCCCTAGAGTCCTCTGATGCAACCTCTCCTTCTCCTGTTTCAAAAGGGACCTGAAAATCCATCTCCTTAACAAATACTTTCCTGACCAACGTCAACTAACCTAGACTTTAATATCCGAGTTTACTCCTCTCTCTTGACATTCAAGGATAGTTGGTGACCGGACTGTGTTAACCACCTTATCTTCCATGCTGTATTTTTTTTATCCCTGGTTTTGCTTCCTTACTGCCTGCCTACTATGTAATGCAATTTCCGTCTGTTTTTCTTTACAGTATGTATGTAAAGCGCTCTGATACCTATGGGTCAAGCTAGCGCTATATAAAACTTTTAAAATAAATAAATAAAACCTCCAGGTGAAAAGAGCATAAAATCAGGCAATATGTTAATAGGGCAGATAGTGTGTAGCATTCTTTTATTTTGTCATGATCAGGTGCGTCAATGAAGTAGAACTTTATCTATGTGTTTCACTTTGTCAACTGAAGTCCCCCGAAGTTACACGTGTAGACCACCTCAGACTCTGTTATGGTTGCTGTTGCAGTCCAGACTGTTACTTAGCTGTAGTCTACCATGTCTTGTCGGAAGGAGGTGCAGATCTCCAGTAACTGGTAAGGAGAAAGAATGGGGGTCAGGACGCAAGGAAAGCTATGTACTATCTATATACAGTTAGGGCAACTAAGCGTGTCTCATTTTATCCGACAGGACAAAGCATCATGGAGATTGTAGTTTCACTTTTGCCATTTTACTAATGCGTCTACAAGGCACAGTATAATTAGAGATCAGTGATAAACTATTACCGGCTGAAATCCACCTTCATAACATCATGCTAGTAATGCGACTCTTACATTGAACTGAGGTATGGAATGCATCAAAAGTCAGAAGGAAGTGTATTTTCCAGGAACGTGCATAGCACAACAGCATCATAGATGGCGTGGAGAACTGCAAAAGTCTGTAAGAAAGGAGAGCCACAGGATTCTAAGGAAATGGGCAAAGCATTTCAAGGACCTAAAACGAGGGAGAAAGTGTTACAAGAGACTGAAATGGTGGAGAAATTACAGGAGGAGCATGGTAAAATGCTGATGCATGTGCCCAGACAGAGGGATCATACAGATATCTGAAAGGAGAAAGTGCTGCAAGTGCGCAAAAGATTGGTGCAGGAATTCGAAGAGAGAGACATTTCTGAAGAACCCTTTATTTAAGTAAATAACAATGAGAGATGTGAATGTGCTTGCATCAGGAGAGTAGAAGGAGTGAGCTCTCTATTTCTAAGGAGGGATGGAAGTGATGTCACTAAATAAAAAACATAGTGCTTTATGTGCCTGTAGACAAGGATAATAACAGTTTTAGAGTGACCTGATGGCTTGTTGTCACAGTGATGCTACTTTTCCATTCATGGATTTTGCTTTGACATATCAGTGCATTCTGAGAGTTGTAGTCTTTGTTGATTTTAACTGAGCCAATTGGAAAAACACACATAAAAAGCAAAGTGTATGAATGGAAAAGTGCTGTCCTGGTAGCGTGGAACCTGGTCATCTTACACAGGATCTTAAAGATAGGGGGAGCTCAACTGGTATGTTTTAGAAGTTTGTATAGCTGTACGAGCCTTTAGGAACTTTAAGTCCTGTTGCTGAGCTTGGAAATAGGAAGCCTGCAGGTAAGAAACAGAGTTAGAGAAGCAAGAATTTGGAGACAGTGAATTAGGGTACAGAACTTGTACAACAAAGCTGCATTTTAGTGTTTTTACACGATGGTGAGCTAAGGTGTAGGCCTCAGCCTTGCAGAGGTCAGATTAACAACCCCAATGCATATGCTTCTGATTGAGCATCTCTAATCCATGGATGTCAATTCCCCAAAATGTAAGGGGTTGCGGAAGTGATGTCACATGGCCTATGAATGAATGAATGAATGAATGAAAGAAGACTTATAATGCGCGACTAAGCCCAAAGGCATCAAGGCGCCACCCAAAAAGATCAAAACAGACCAGGAACCAAATTACGGGTAAGCCTTGGCAAAGAGCCATGTCTTTAATGCCTTCCTAAACGTAAGGACAGTATATTGAGTTTTGATTTCAGTGGGGAGGGTATTCCACAGTTTTGGGGCTAGAGACGAAAAGGCCCTCCCTCCCCATTTAACTCTTCGAAAGCGGGGAACTGACAACAGGTTCTTTCTTAGAGATCGAAGGTCTTTGCCGGGGACATAAGGTACCAACAAGTCCTTCACCCCCTCAGCCCCATCGCCAGATAAAGCCCCGTAGGTCATGCAAAGAATCTTAAAAACAATCCTGTCTTGAATCGGAAGCCAATGCAAACTCTTCCTAGCAGCAGTAGCGGAAAAAAGCCTAGGAGCATTAAGCACAAATTTGGCTGCCGCATTCTGGGCTGTTTGCAAGCGTTGCACAAGGCCCTTATTTATGCCGGCATAGAGAGCATTGCAGTAATCAAGCCATGAGGCGACCAATGCAACAACAATCTGTTTGCGAGCATGCAGAGCCAAATAATGTCTAATTTTCCTAAGGATCTTGATGATGCCCCAGCAGGTGGCAACCGTCCTATTAACCTGCTGAGACATGGAGAGAACGGGATCGATCATAACTCCCAGATTACGAGCCAAGTCCGTAGGTACAGGGCACACTCCTAAAGAAGGGGGCCACCACTCAGAGGACCAAATGTCCCTGTTTCCACCAAAAATAAGGACCTCGGTTTTTTCCCCGTTCAGCTTTAGTGAATTATAGATCATCCACTGAGAAACTGCCTCCATGCAGTTCCTAAAGCTGAGAGCGGAGGTACTGCCCGAGTGGGAGAGGCACACCATAATCTGGGTATCATCAGCGTATGATACCACCTCCATCCCATAAGATCTCATTAGCCTGGCAAGTGGGGTCACATAGATGTTAAAAAGGGTAGGACTTAAGGACGACCCCTGAGGGACCCCACATTGCACAGGTAGGGATGGAGATAGATATTCACCCAATTTGACCCTCTGTTCCCTCTGGTCAAGGAAGGAAGCCAGAAGGCTCAAAGCCAAACCTTCCACCCCTATCTCCCTAAGACGAGATACTAGAACCGAGGGAGATAGGGTATCGAAGGCGGCTGTCAGGTCCAACAGGACCAGAAGAGTGGTATGGCCCTGGTCAACCTCCGTGCGGATGTTATTTAGCACTACCGTAAGGGCCGACTCCGTACTATGGTGCACCGGAAGCCATGCTGGGACTGATCGAGACAACCCGAAATATCCAAAAAAGCTGTCAGATGCTCATTAAGATGAGTTTCAAGCATCTTTGCTGGGGCAGGAAGCAATGAAATAGGGCGAAAATTCTTAAGGATTTCAGGGTCTAAAGTTGGCTTCTTTAAAAGGGGCTTAACCACAGCACTCTTCCACAGAGCAGGAAAAGTGCCCTCCTGTATTGCCCGGTTCATAATACTCGGGAGCGGGGGCAAAATAATTTCCCGACATTCCTTAAAAACTTTAAGAGGGCAGGGGTCCAAAGGGGACCCTGACCTAGTCTTGCTTAGAAGCAAATCCAGTTGTTGTAGGGAGAGCAGTGGAAAGTTGGACAGGTTCGCAGAAGAGGCCAAGGTTCCACCTCCCACGGCAGATATAACCGAAGGGAGGGGAGGCAGAGCAGCCCTTTGCGATTCAAGGGCCGAGTAGATATCGGCTATTTTAGAATGGAAAAATTGGCCGATCTTATCACAGAGATCCTGGGAGCTAGGAATAGGGTCGGGCATTTGCAGGGTACACAGAGAATCTGCAATTTTAAAGAGTTCTCTGGGGGAGGTAAGAGCAGTAGTCAGCTTAGAAAAGTACTCCTGCTTTTCTTTAATAACCTCCACTTTATATCCCTTAAGAAGAAGTTTGTGTTTTTCCCTCTCTTGATAGTCCCAGCTCGCCCTCCACAACCTTTCCTGCTTCCTACAGCCCTGCCTTAGAAGTCTCAGAGACTCTGAGAACCAGGGGGCCGAAGGTCTCTTCCTAGCAGAATAACGGAAAGAGACCGGGGCCAGCAAATCCACAGCCAAGGTGATAGAGGTAGTCAGTTCAAGCACCGCCGTACTGACATCCTTTGCTGTGGCAATTGCAATATTAGAGATTAAAGGAGCAAGGGTGTCATTGGAAATACTCCCATAGTTTCGCTTGGGTTCTTTCTTGCTAGGACCGCTCAACTTAGTATATGCAGGAGAAGCCTGAAGCTTTAAAGGAACCGCTGATGATCAGACCAGACCAACGGTATAGGCACGTCTGTCGTCAGCCTCGAGTCATTAGAAAACACCCCATCCAGGATGTGACCTGCCCGGTGGGTAGAGCTGGTAACCAATTGCTGAAAACCACAGGCGGAGAGTGACTCCAAAAGGGAAAGAGTTTCCCTAGAATCTAGGTTTTCAAGGTGGAAATTTAAATCTCCCAGAACCGTAAGTTGGGCACAGCCAAAATAGGGCTCTAGGAAATTAAACAGGGTCTGGCTGAAATCCACTCTCGGTGTATAAATCAATATGCCTGCAAAAGGAGCAGCAAAAGGAGAAATTATTAAAAAGTGTAAGGCCTGAAGGGTGTCTGAAGGGGCCGATAGAGTAGAGATACGACAGGTATGGGAATTCTTATAAAGGATCCCCAGGCCTCCTCCTCTACGTCCCACTCGGTCCAACCTGACTAACACATAACCCTCAGGAATAGCATCCACCAGATCAGGCCCAGAGGAATCAGAAGCCCAAGTTTTTGTAATGAAAACCCAAGAAGGCTTTCTTACGGCCACGAACTCACTAAAGGCGATGTTGTTCTTCACCAGTGATCTAGCATTAATAAGAAAGCCGGTTTCACTCGCAAAGATGGGGGAGGAGACATAATCTGTGGGGGGGCAAACATTAGAAACATACTCTATCGGCAGCATACATATCCTGGAGAAACAGCGACAATAAGGGGCGTCAGGAAAAGCCTCCGGAGGGCAAGAGAAATGACACGGTAACCGAGGGGGTCTATGGGCATTTAACTCATGATATGAGTACTGGAAACTACCATCTCTGTGACCACTATATTCAAATAGCTTCTCACCTTGCCCAATTCCTAGCCTGTCCTTAGCGCGGACGGGCGCAGACGGGCTGGACTCTGGCGTGACTCCGGCGCGAGTACGGCGCACCTGCTGCGCGCCAACGCTGCGCGTGTGCATAGTGGGTTAATATAGAGGTCTAGCGTGTCAGCCTGACAACTAGAGCGCTAAGCAAAATGGCGCCTGCCAAACGTCCCTTCCTACCCCCAAGATGGCGCGAGATAGCCGGTACACCGCGCTGAGGGAGATCCGCTGAAACCGCAGTGATTCTGAAAGTTTTACAGTGCAGGTGTGCGGAAGTGGGATAAAAACCGGGGAAAAGCTAACATAAATACAAACACAAATTTAGCAAAACAGGGAGTTTAAAATACTCAAGTGTACAAGTGTAGCGCGGATTTTCAAAGAGATTAAAGCGCACAGTGCCATGCGCTATGACCCACCCACAATGATATCACAAGAAATTACATTACAGAACATCAGGCCTGGTGCACTACAGGAATTGATGTCATATATCCCTTTACTCTGATGACATCCAGAAAGTAACACCACTGAAGAAAATAAAAAGCTACAAAAAGTGCAAACTTAAATGTGATAAGCATAATAAAAAAATTGCCAAACTAAACATTGCTATTTCAATCACCAAGCATGTACTAATTAGGTTGCTGCCATTGTATGTCAGAGATGCATCAGTCACAGATTCAAGGGGGAGAATCAACCATGTGGCAGTCATGCTAAGCCCAATACCAGCTTTAAATGCCAGCCGCATGCCCAAGCCCAAATACAATTGGAAGAGTCCTCAGGCACACATTAGTAACAATATAGGCGGCATCATTGTGCACCTTTCAGAGTGCCAAATAGAGCATAGTAATAGCAGCAATGAAAGCTTCCCTCAGCACACAAAACACCTAGGCCTTTGAACAGGACTGTCTTGCTGTACACCTGCAGTATAAAATACTTCATCCCGCAAGTTCCTGCCATCAATCTATAGGTCTGGAAATAATAGCAGTAACGTGCTTCAAACGTATACTTTCAGTAATTCTTGGATTACAAAAAGTGTGTAAGCTTTTTGTCCATGTTGCCGTTGTGAATCTGTGTATCTGGAAGATGAAAGCTCACACAGTTGCATAATAAGCAAATATAAGGAAATAGTCTGCTTGCAGGGTCTTTTGAAATGTGCTGGGTAAGACTGAAAATTAAACGTGTCAGTCCACCAGCATAAGCAACGTTGTTCCACAGACACTGTGAAGATAGGCGCTCTGCCGGTGGAATATTCAGTCCCCGTCAGTCCCCTAGGCCTTTAGTAACCAATAGGGAGCTGCTGAAGGCCTACGTGATATGTAACGGACATGAGGTTTGCCACTGCCAGCCGTGTTTCTATTTCTTATTCCCTTAAAGGCCCGAGGGAGGCGGAAGGCGAGTTAGCTGTAGAAATAAAGGTAGCTCTTGACGAGCCTGTATGCATTTTTATTTTTTGTTAAAGTTTGAAATCCAATCACTGGTGTGCCATCTAGGGAGCCTGCATTGATGAATGGGTAAGCGTGAGAGCAACACAGATGACGTGGGGAAAGTACAGCTGAGCTGCCTAGGCTTGTGCATGCATATAGTTCACTAGCGTTGCTGCTTGAAACAAAATGTATAGCACCGGCTCTGTCAAAAAAGTGCCGGTGCTAAGCCCTGGAAAGCACCCGCACAAATTAAGCACTGGTCAAGCATCATTAACGTAGCTATAGAACACATTTTTAAGTGGTTTCTATTTTATAGTTGATGTTTACAGTATATACTCATAAGGGCTAAAAATACCAGTTTTAGGTGATGTGGTTTATTTTTCTACTTGCAGGGACATTCAAATACTGTTGGTGCTAGTAAAAAACTAGCCAGGTGGCAACCCTAATAACAGCAAGGGTGTGCAAGTGTGCATGAGGAAGAGTAGGGTTTGTGATGTGGTCTAATGGCCATAGCGCCTGACCTCAAAGCTAAGGAACCAGTTCGAGTCTCGGCAAGGACGCTCACCATCCTGTTATTCTGGTCTAATCCATGTAATCTCCCCGTGCCTAACAAAAGGAATCTGCCAGTCTGTAATGCAACTGGTGCTCATGTAAAGCGCTCTGATACCTTCAGGTCAAGTTTGCGCTATATAAAACAAAAAACGAAAAAAGTAGAGCATGTGTGTTTCTTTGAATGAGATAAATGTATGGAAATATGAGTCTGTGATGGTATGTGTGTGTGGGCATGTATGTGAGAGAGCCTGTGTGAGAGAGAGCATGTGTGCGCATGCATATGAATTAATGAAAGAGTGTGGGTGTACATGAGAAAGATCCAGAAGTATTTTTGAGACAGAAAACGTGTCTGTGTGAGAGAGGGTTTTGTACTTTGAAAGAGTGCTTGTGATGGTGTAAGTGTGTGAGAGGGAAAGGATGTTTCTTAGAGTGGGATCATGTGTATGTGACAGCATGTAAATGCACATGAAAGAATGAAAGCATAAATGTGCAAGTGAACATGAAAGAGTAGGACTCTGAGGGTGTAAGTCAGTGTTTTAGAAAGTATGCATGTGGTTGTATATACGGGAGAGCCTATGTTTGTGTGTGGGTGCAAATGATAAGAAAAGGGGAATCTTGGGTGTTTGTGAAAAAGAACGGGAGTGTGTGAGAGAGAATAGAATGTGTGTGTGTCTGAATGAGGTGGGTGGGGTAAAGAGTATGTGTGTGTGTGATAGAGTGTGAGTGAGAGAGAGTGTCTGCATGTGAGAGGTCACATGCTAGCACATGAGTGACGAGCATGGATGTGCATTGGCATATGAGAGAGTAGGTGTGTGAGAAAAATAGAGAATGTGTGTGGTTGAGGGAGATGAGTGCAAGTGAGGGCATGAGTGAGTATGATTCTGTGTGAAAGAGAGCATGTGTTTGAAAGAGAGAGATGTATGAGTGTAAGTGACAGCATGAGTGTGTGTGACAATGTATATAGAAATATAAGTGAGAGTAAAATGGTGGGTATCGGTAGGTTTGTTACGGATGAGACTGGTCATGGCCAAGTATGCGTGTCATGCCTACGTGTGATAATTACTGTGAAAATGTGGGAGACCAAAAGCTTTTGTGAGAACATGATGTGTGTGTGTGTGTGAGAAAGAGCTAGAGAGACAGACGGATAGAGTATGCTTAGTTTACCTTGAGTCAGTGAGACGCATGGCCTCTGCATGGTGAGGTGTAAGCCAATGAAGCAGGTGCTCATGTATGTTGAGTATACCGTATACGTCGATTAAACATATGCTGGTACGGGGCGTGGCCACGCAAGCATCCAAGATGGCCGCTTGCTACTGAAGCTCCGTCGGCTGGCGTAACATATCCTGCATTATCCCCCTAATGCCCCGACATCGCTGACCTGTAAGCAGCATTCCCGACCGCATGAGATCCTGAATCCAGCGAGCCAAGTCTAGAGCTCAGAGAGGCCTCCGCTCCTTGTTTTCGGCGGCGGTGATCTGGGACCGCGGAGAGCCGAGACACGATGCCCAGGGCCTTGCTGATGGCGCTGGACGAATGAAGACCTGCCCAGACTGGAGGTGAGCGGGGGTCGGTGGTCGCTGCGGCCGAGCTGGTTACGTACTGGCTGATTTGGTTCCCCCCCTGCTGCGCCACATCGTAGCACTTAAGACAACTCGCATAGCGGCACCCGCCCTGTACTAAGCGACGCCATCAAGACTGGGCGGCCGTATTGGGGACAGGGCCCATCGGTCTCCACGCCACACCACTGCAATGGGTGCGGGGGCGCAGGAGGCAGAGGGGGGGGGGGTAACCTACCTGGTCACATCCTTGTACTCGCCACGGCTGGCTGCATGACTACGCGGCTCCTTCTCCCTGCCCTCATCTGAGGCCTACCTGCCGATACACGAGCCGCCGCCATTGCGCCCCTATAGGATTGAGCTCCGGAACCTTGCTGATTCTCCCAAGCTTTTGCCGCTTGGCCTCCCTGGGCCTGGCACCCCCGGCGGAGGCAATGTTTGACACTACGCTGCTCCTTCACACCAGTTTCTTGTGGCCACTCACCTTGCATACAGAGAACTTACGGCAACAGGCCTACAATGCTTAATAAATCACGAAGACGTGGCTAGCGACATGCCGCTTGGGTTTGATGGCACACCTCATCTAGAGGCTACTGGCAGTAGAGTGGAACACACAGTAGCGACAGGTACAACAGGCACGCTGACAGACCAGGCCATGGGCTCTCTACAGCACTGCCTGTCCTCCACTCACGATACTCACGGATTTCCATCAACGCTGGTGAGATCCTTGATGCTACCTTTCCTCTCCTCCAATCCTTGTATGCCACCCAGATCGTGACTGGCCTTCTGCGCGGTTTGAAATGCACGCGACCCACAGTACTCCCTCCAGATTAATAGACCAGAGGTGAACTACAACAGGGTCACAGATTCCTCGTTAATTCGCACCTCTACTCATCCTGCTTAGCACCTGGTTGGGTTCTGGTCCTGTCGTCTGCATCCGGAACCGAGCTGCCACTCTGTCTCCACATTACTTTCCTGCGATGCGGCATGGGCTGCAAAGACCCTAAACAAACGACCCTACCATTTGGGAAAGTAGCGGACAACACCTCCGAAGAGACCCCCACCATGGTGGTCAGCGCCCAGAGTGCGGATAATGTGGATGACCTTCCTTCATTGTCAGTGTCGATGCTCCAGGAGATGAGAGCGTGTTTCAAGGCTCTTGATGGTAGATGCGACGCGCTGGACAAAACCCTGGCCGATATGAGTGCCAAAGTCCAAGCACACGACCGACGCCTTGATGTGGTAGAGGCCCGCGTATCGGACATTGAGGATAGCACAGCGCAGTCACTGAAACGTCTGGACAGAGTGGAACGAATTTTGAAAGAGGTCGCTATCAAGAATGAGGACTTGGAGGCGCGCAGTCGACGCAACAAAGTGCGCATTTTTGGCGTGCCGGAGATTGCTACTACCGGGAGGATGGATGTATTCGTGGAACACTTGCCATCTGACTTGTTTGGCAGAGAGGCCTTCACCCCGGGATTCGTCATAGAACGTGCGCACCGATCCCTCGGCCCTAGGCCTAATCCTGGCCTCCCACCGAGACCAATCATTGCTAGGATTATGAATTTCAGAGATCGAGATTCAGTCTTGCGCCTGGCCCGGGAGCGGGGTGACAATGTCTGGCAAGGCTCTAAACTCTCTTTCTTTCTGGACTTCACTGTCATGGTCCAAGATGCCCGCCGTAAGTTCAATGGGGTGAAGGCCACCCTCAGAAACCTGGGATTGAAATATGGAATGCTTTACTTAAAGGCTTAAAGTAGATGTGGGTGGCCGCTCCCGCATTTTCGACACACCAACAGAGGCACAGGAATTTTGTCACACTTACAAGAATTACAACAGTGGGCCCAGGACTGGAGGGAGGGGTCCTTCTCCTCCACACTGCGGCTCTGACGCCAGTATGGAACTCTTTTCAAATACAGGAACTGGCTGAAGTGGCATGCCTAACCTTTCATTTTGACTCTGTGGTTATAATGAAATTGCTCACTATTCATCTGTTTTGTCACAAGTTAGTTGCCCGGCCGACGTGGCGTTGCCAACCCTAAAGGTGTACACCTTATTCTGGCTTTTGTTTCCGTGTATGCCGAAGTGTTCTTCCAGTTGCTTTTCACACATCCGTAAAGTTAGTTAGCACTTCCAGCTGATTATTTGGTCATGGTATCGCCTTTCTTGGGAATGGGTGAGGCTGGGTGGTGGGAGGTGGGGGGGAATCTTGCAATGGTTACATATTTTAAATGATGATACAAAAAGGTCACTGTCACATGACGATTTCTTAATATGCAATTTGTTCACATATTTTTTTACGTATACTCGCTATAGCTCAGCTAGGTAATATTGTTGGACCCTCTGGTTTGTCCCTTATGTCCTGGAGTGTACGAGGCCTCAACAACACCCGCAAGTGACGACAGGTGTTCAATTATTTACTGCGACATGAGGTCGACATTGTCTGTCTACAGGAAACACACTTACCCAAAGCCGACACCACCCGTATGGCTGCTAGTTGGGGGGTACACAGATATTTCACCAATTATAGTAGTTACGCTAGGGGTGTCGCTCTCCTCATTCATAAGAGACTCCCCTTCAGCCTGGGTAAAGTGGTGGAAGACAGTGAAGGCCGGTTCCTTATTGTCACAGGCACGCTCATGGGCCACTTTACAGCCTTGATAGGCGTGTACAGCTCCAACGTTGACACTCCCGACTTTTTTCACTCCCTACACATACACTTGATGAAACTTGAACCTAGCCTGATTATATTGGGAGGGGATTTCAATATATTATTAGACCCCAGGTTAGACAGCACCTCCTCATCCCCCGACTCCAAGCCGCGTTCCCGTCGCGCACTGCAGGACATTTGCAGGCAGCTTTCCTTGACATTTGGCGGAAATACAATCCTACCAGCACGTCATATACCCATTATTCTGTTATCATAATACATGGACCAGGATAGATTATTGGCTAGTCTCTCCAGGAATTGCTGGCTGGTGTTGAGCTTTGGAGACATTGCCACGGACATATTCTGACCACTCACCGGTGATGCTTCGTTTTGATGTCCCTCGCCCTGAAGGCTTTGAACGGCAGGGGCGGTTTCCATGCAGAGCACTGCAAGACGAGGTCTTTAATGCTGAGGTACGGGAAGACATCGAAGACTATGTTGCCATAAATACTGGGTCCGTGGACACCTGGGCGGTCTTGTGGGAGGGCTTTAAAGCATACATAAGGGGTGTCTGCATTGCTAAAAGAGCTGGCGTGCTGACAGACTTGCGTACCACACTGGCCCGCATTGAACGAGACATATCAACACTAGACACTGAGTTACTCTGCAATGCCACTGCTGACGCTGAAAGTCGTCGTTTAACACTTTTGGTAGAATTTCACAAAGCCGCAGACAGGGAACTGTTATATTTGGGTAAATATCAATCTGCTAGACGATACGGAGAATGCGAAAGACCTGGAAGAGTACTGGCACAAATGTTCCACCCCCCCCCTACAGCAAGGCATACATAACTGAGATATGCACCCCCTTAAATCAACCAGTCTCCTCCACCCCGGAGATCCGTGACACTTTTATGGAGTACTTTAAGTCCTTATACAGCTCTAGGATTGGCTGCGATCTCAAGTATCAGGAAGATTACTTGTCTGAAATCGCGCTGGTGTATCTTGAAAAATATGCAGGATTTCCTAGCAGAGCCCATATCCGAAGCGGATGTCGTGGGCGCGATAGAGGCACTCCGTGGTTCCTCGGCCCCCGGGCTAGACGGATTTACCGGAAACTTCTATAAGACTTACAAAGATATCCTCGCGCCCCAGCTGATCGAAGTATACGCGGAGGCTCTTGAGAGGAAGATTCTTCCCCCCACACTTCGAGAAGCAGTTATTATTCTCCTTCCCAAACCTGACAAGGACCCCTCACTCTGCAGTTCCTATATGTTTATGTTTATATGTTTGTAAAGTGCTCGAATGCTGAGGCGTCTTGGCGCTGTGAGTGTGGTGACAGAGAAAGCCGATATAGCGTGGCCTATGTAGCTGCAAAAAGTTGGGTTTTCAAGCTCTTCCTTAAGCTGAAGGTTGGATTGAAGCCTCATGGCTAGAGGCAGCTTGTTCCAAATTCTGGCCGCACAGAGTGTAATTGCTCGGCCACCCCAACTTTCTCGTCTTATCTTTGGCACTTTGATAAGACCTTGAGTGGCTGATCTGAGGGTGCGTGACGGAACCTACGGTACCAAAAGTTTCTGAAGATCGTCCGTAGCACCTCCATAAATTGCCTTGTGCACAAGTGTCAGAGATTTAAACTCTATACGCTGTTTAATGGGCAGCCAGTGAAGGGATCTGATTCCAGCTGAGGTAGGCTGTCCTTTACGTAAGCCCAATAAAAGCCTAGCTGCAGCGTTTTGCAATCACTGTAGTTTCTGCAATTGAAATTTATCAATCCCTAAAAACAAAGCGTTGGAATAATCCAACTTTGAAAGGAAAAGAGCCACCATCACTGTTTTTTGTAACTCCTGAGGTATAAAAGGAAAGATCTTCCTCAAAATGTTTAGGAGAAAAAAACATGAAGACATAAGGCTATTAACCTGTGCACCAAAATTCAACTTATTGTCAAAGAGAATACCTAGGTTTCTGACCTTCTCCACTGGGGATGGACATTCTCCTGAGTCGGCCACCACGATTGGTTCCACAGGGGCGGACCTGACCCATACTCCATCACCTCTGTCTTGTCAGTATTTATTTTCAGATAGTTCTGACCCATCCAAGACATAATCTCAGTGAGAGGAATTAAATCTAAATGCTATTGTCTCTGGCTGATTGATAATAGAGATGATGAGTTGAGATTCATCGGCATACGAGGCCAAAGCAAAACCATGTCTCCTGACGAGGTCAGCCAACGGTGTGACGTATAAATTAAACAGGGTTGGAGATAGGGTAGACCCCTGTGGAACTCCGCAGGGAAGGTGAAAACTGTCAGATTTCATACCCTCCCAAAACAACCTCTGCTCCCTGTTTTCCAGGAAAGAGGCTATTAGAGACAAGGCGACCCCCCCACACCTATATCCTTCAGCCGCTGCACCAAAACAGTGTGATTGACGGTGTCAAAAGCGGCCGATAGGTCAAGGAGCACGAGGACCGCCTTCCCACCAGCATCCACCACCCTGCAGATTTCTTCAGCTGCCATGACCAAGGCAGATTCAGTCGAATGACGTGGGCGAAAGCCATGTTGAGAAGTATCCAACAGGCTATTTGCGTCGAGATAGTCTGTTAGGACTTTGTTAAGACGTTTCTCTAGAACCTTGGCCGCCATAGGGAGACCAGCAATGGGGCGATAGTTCTTGGAGTCACTAGGGTCTAAACTTGTTTTTTTTTAGGAGAGGGGTGATAGCTGCCCTTTTATAGTGGCTGGAGGCTAAAACTTGATTTAAAATGGGAACAAAATTTACACAGATCGTGTCTGCTGCTTGATGCATAATGAACGGTGGACAGGGATCAGTAGGTGCCCCTGATTTTAAGGAGAGAAGAAGTTTATAAACCTCCTCTTTGTTCATTGGCTGGAAGCTAGTCAGCTTACTTTTAGGGTAGGGTACGGATACTGTCATGTCCTGGGATCTCAGGGTGCTCGGAAAATTGTTGTAGATTCCTTGCACCTTCTCTTGAAAATAATCCACAAGTTTGTTGCAAAAATTTTCATCTGGCTTAAAAGTACCAATTTGTTGGGGTTTAGCCAGCAAATTAATGGTTTTAAGCAATTCTCTTGTAGAGTTACCTGCCTCCTTAATTTTTACTGTACAAAATTGTTTTTTCGCAGCCACTATTGCTTCCTTATATAATAGGGTAGTGTGATTGTAAATAGCTTTTTTTTGACTATCGTAGTCTAGCCTCCAAAGACGCTCCGCCTTTCTGCAATTAATCTTTAGACTTTTGAGTTCTGGGGTGTACCATGGGGTTGATATCTTGACTCTTTTTATTGTTACTATTTTCTCTGGTGCGACCTTGTCAGCTGCTGACAGTAACCAGTCGTTGAACTGCCATGCTGCCTTATTGTTGTCAGGGTCTAACACAATTGGAACTAGGTCAAGTGCTGACTCAAAAGCTCCTTCCTTAATTTTAGCCCATCGCCTTATTGGCAATTTAACTGTACTGGCTTGTGTTCTAGAAAGTATCTGAGAGGTTTTGAGATTAAAATATATAGCCTTATGGTCTGTCCATGGCAGATCTAATGAATTGGAGAAAGTAATGTCCAAGTTACTAGTAAAAATCCCATCCAATGTGTGACCTGCTTGGTGGGTAGGACCAATTACCACTTGTTTGAGGTTAAAGGCCTCAAGATTATCTAGAAGCCTAATAGTGTCTGTATTATTATTCAACTCTAAGTAATAATTGAAATCTCCCAGAATAGTGAGAGAGTGAGGGTCAGTATATGATTCCAGGAGTGTCAGAAGGGTTTGAGAAAAAACCCCTCTAGTGCTTAGTGGTCGGTATATCAGTATACCTTGAAAGCTCTGAAAGTTATTAAGTTTTATCCGAAAATGCAATGTTTCTGCCGGAAGGGTAGAGATTGTTTCCGATTGTATTTTAAAATTGGCACGATAGATAATGGCTATTCCCCCTCCCTTACCTATCGCTCTGCCTTGTGAAAAACACGTGTAACCTTCTGGAACAGCAATGTTCCAGTCGGACGCGGAGGTACTATCAGTCCAAGTTTCTGTTAAGAAAACTAGGTCTGGTGAGGAGGATTGAATAAGATCTTCCAATTCATATTTATGTTTGACCACAGAACGGACATTCACCAGCAGACATTTAGCATAATCAGTTGCTGCTGCCTTCAGGATGCTAATTTTCTGCTCCACATCCTTTTCACTGGTTCCTAGCTCCCGTTTCTATCATTAGTGGGTTTCTTTGCCCCCCGCCTCTGCTCTACTTTGTGTAGAGACATGGGGTCAGGCATTATGTCCAAGCTCAGTCTGAAGGTGCAGCTTGGACACCGGGCTTCTACTCTGGTGTCATATTGTAAGGATATATTGTGGGGAACACATACATTTGAGTTTAAAGCGAGCAAGGCTTGCCTACCATATCTTGCTGGTCCAGTTGGGCCAGGGGTCCTGGCGCTGGTCGCGCTCCGGGCGCAGATGGGCGCACGCGGGCTTGCCTTTGGCGCGCCTCAGGCGCACCTCAGGCGCGCTCGCTGCGCAGTCGATCCAGCGTGGGAGATATAGCGGTGGCAGAGAGGAAAACTAGAGCGTCAACCCCAGTGCAGTGCGGTCCCGATCAACTTCCAGGAACCACAGGGGCCGAACGCCAAATTCTAACGTTTATCGGAATGCTTAGAAAAAGGTCAGAGTAATGATTCACTATAGTATTCAAACACCCTGGAACACAATTAACAACCTAAAAGCGCTGGGTGCAAATAGTGCGATATAATTAAAACATAGCGATTAAAAACACACTTCGAACAATGATTCCCAAAATAGCAGCAGGTTTGTGCAAATAAGATTCCACGTAGCAGCAAGTTTGTGCAAATAAGCAAAGTTTCTACGTCAAAGTAGTAGAGAGCAGCTGAGACTAATGCCCTGCCACTCCTTTCACTTTTGAACCTGGACTATAAAATATTGGCTACGGTTATGGCTAGCAGACTCTCTCAACTACTGGAATTTATTATATCCCCAGCGCAGTCTGGTTTCGTCCCACACCGTTCCACTTCACTCAATCTTCCAACCCTCTTCACTGTCATACACAGAATAGACCCAAAATTACCTGCTGCAGTTGTATTGTTAGATGCCGAAAAGGCCTTTGATACTTTAGAATGGCCCTTTTTGCTCTCGATAATGCGCCGCATGGGGATGCCCGTGTGATTTGTGGCCACTACTGCCCTATTATATAACAACCCAATGGCTAGACTTCGCATAAATGGCACGCTGTCTCGCCCCTGTTCCTTGACCCGTGGCCCACGACAGGGATGCCCTCTCTCCCCCCTTCTATTTATATTAGCGATGGATCCACTGATTAGACATTTCCAGGAACAACATCTCTACCGGGGACTACAATTTAACACAGGACCATTATTAGTCTCGCTTTATGCAGACGATACTATTCTATATGTACGACACCCACAGGATAATCTCGAACCAATCATAAGGGAAATACTTAGATTTCGCCGCTTTTTTAGTGCTAGGCATTAACTGGCACAAATCTGTAATTTTCCCACTAATGGAGAGCACAACCCAGTGGGAATGTGGATTTCCTCTTGAGTGGTGCCATGACTCAGTCAAATACCTAGGTATCCACGTACACTTAGACACTGGTAGTATTATTAGCTTGAATTACGGACGTGCGGTGAACAACTTGGAGGCACAGGTGGAACACTGGCTGCGCTTTCCGTTGTCAATGGCAGGCAGGGTCGCTATACTCAAAATGATAGTGCTCCCCAAATTTCTGTATTTATTTAATAACATCCCCATCCCTCTCACTAAGAATTTTTTTCTACAATTACGTACACATCTCATAAGATTGGCCTGGGGGGGTAAGAGGCCTCGCGTCCGTTGGCAGATACTTACTCTTCCGAGTGACAGAGGGGGCTACGGAGTTCCCGATCTCCATTTATATTATTTAGTGGCTCAGTGTGGCTATGCATTTGCTGGGTATCACCCAGATGCACAAATTCCTTTTTTGAGACCCGAGGCTGACTTTGTGCTTCCTCGGAAGTTGTCCACTGTGCTGCCAAAAGGCATCCCCAGAGACCCGTGCGATATACAAACCGTCTCCTCTACTAGTTGGGCGTGGGACAGGTTACAGAGACTTTTAGGACTTAACACACTATATTTACCGGATCTACCTCTCCCAAATCCTCTATGGCTCCCCATTACAGACGAAACACTTGTACAGCGCACATTAGCTAAATTCAACATCACAAAGATAGGGGATCTATATCCAGACGAGCATATTGTCTCTATATCCGAAGAGGCCCGATTCCAATACAGATCCTTCATGGATACCTTTGTAATGCAACGCATTCGCTCAGCATTGAGAGCCACTTTACCCACTTATCCGATTGCACTTGAACCTATGGCCCCACTAACATTGATAATTGAGAGCGACACGGGTACCCACCTCAGTTCAAAACTGTATAGATCTTGTTCTGGTCTGAGGCTGGTGACAGATGTTAAAATACGCACTGCATGGGAACAAGATCTTGGCCGTCCCATTACAGACGATCAATGGGGAAAATACTGCATGGCAACAAGGGAAATCTCCCTAAACAGCAGACACAAGCTTATTCACTTTAAGTTCCTCTGCCGATTATAGCACACGCCAGCCATATCACACAAAATTGACCCCTCCAGACCCCCACTACTGTTTGAAATGTTCCGCTCCACACGCGGACTTCGCCCATCTCACATGGACTTGCCCCAAACTACAGACATATTGGGAACAAATTCATGACGCATTGGGTGCCATGACGGCGCTGACACTTATCCCCACACCGGATATTGCACTCCTGGGATACACAGTTAACTTTCCCAAAAAGATTAGGAGATTTGCAGCCCTTGGGCTCCTGCTAGCTAAACGGGAAATAGCGCTGCTGTGGGTCCAACGAACAGTTCCTACCTTGCAGAGATGGCTACGTAGCCTGGCCTATTGTAACGTTAACTGCTAACTATATGCCACCCTCATGCCAAGTTCATCGCGCCCTAAGGACATCTGGGGCCCATATAAGGCTTACATTGAACGGGAACACCAGAAATCTGCCTCTCAAGTAGAAAGTGGAATAGTCCCGGAGGGGGTGGGATGATGGACCATGACCACGAACATGCTAACACCTCATTGTTTGCTATGCTCCCAAACTATTCTCCATGTGCCTTGTTGGGGATTCCTGCATAATTTATGGTTTTGGACAGCAGACTAGATATGGATGGTCTCTGCAGTTTTTGGGGGTTAGGACGGGCAGGCGGAGGGGGCTGACACATACGAGATTTAATACTATGAACGTCATACCTACCGTTGTGCCTGAGCATCATTTTATAATACCATATATATGTGACGTGTGCTTTGTGATATGATACATGACAGTGTACCACTATGAATCCTGTTTGTTTATTATTGTATAAGAAAATTTGAAAATAAAGATTTAAAAAAAACAAAAACATATGCTGGTACATTTGCATGATGGGGCATAGATCAGTGAAAAACGCAATAGTGTTTGCGTGGAATGATGAATGTTGGAGAAACACGTTCTTGTTTGTTTGTGGTTGGCTGTGAGTCACATATCTTTATTGGTATGTGCAGGAACAGAAGAGTAGAGGGATCAGTGAATAACTTCTGATATGTATTGTAATTGTAATTGCATTTATATAGCGCTTACTACCCCTGATGAGGCATCAAAGTGCGTTTATGGCAAGTAGCATGCTACTCTGGAACCCATAAAGGATTAGTGGTGAATTTGTATGGTGAAATTTGAAAGTAACTTGAGTGGTGGATATGTTAGTCAGTTATTTGGATTGGGAAGAAAGAGGGAAGGGTCGAGAATTAGTTTTATCTTTTTCTGGGGAGTTTATAGACGTAGGACGGAGTTTGGTATGAGTAAAGGGGAGGTGGGGGGGAGTTAGTATAGGGAAATATGAAATTAATTTGAGTGGTGGTCATGTTATTCTGTTTTTTGGATTTAAAAGGAAAAGCGGAAGAATAGAAGAGGGCAGGAGGGATAGAAGAGGGAAGGGTCTAGAATCTTTATTTATTTTTTTGTTTTTTAGTTCATAGCAGTACGAGGGGGTTTGGGATGAGTAAAAGGGAGGTGGAAGGGGAGGAGTCAAGAGGTAAGGGTTTAGAAAGGCTTGTTTGGGAGATCTGAATAGTAAAAGAGGTATCAGATGATGCAAGGAGGTGTAGAGGAGGGAAGAGTGTAAAAAGGGTTATTTTGGGGCTCATAGTAGTGGTATGGGGTTTGGGATGAATGAGAGAGTGGTGGTAGAGGATATATTGATAGATGTATGTGGTGAGAAATAGGGTAGTGCATTGGAAAGAGTAGTAGAATGAGGTTTGAGATGAGTCAGAGTGTTGAGGTAGAGGATATATTGAGAGCGGTATAGGGTAAGTAATAGGGTAGTGCATTGGATATGCTGAATTATAAGAAAAGTTATAAATATATAGATACATAAGTACATGGAAGATATCTATATGCATAAGAAAGGTAGTATATGTAGATTAAAGATGCATTTAATAAACTCCGGCTTTCAAGTGTTGTTATACTTTAATTTTTTTTTTTTTTTTTTGTAATTCAATAGTGAAACAATTGTAGATACATAGTTATGATAAAAGATTGACTTATTTATGCAGTCACTTATATACATGTTAAAAACCTAGAATAATGTAACTATCAGTAATATGTACGTTTGTTAAGCAGAACTAACAAATATCTTTATTTTTAAAAACATAATTATTATACACGTTTATGCAAAGCAATAGACATTTATAGGTACATATCTATAGTCCAAATAAATGCTTATATACAGAGGCATATGCTGTATTTTTCTGTTTGCATATAGTGGTGGTTATGTGGGAAAGAGCCAATTCTTGAGTAGTTTTCTGAAGATAAGGTGGATCTTATGTTGGGAGGTAAAGAGTTCCATAGTTTGGCTGCTTGAACAGAGAAGGATGTGCCACCCATGGTTTTTTTCTTTTACGTTGAGATTTCGAGGCGAGGTGCCACTCTAGAGTTGAGGTTCCTTTGTTGAATGTGTTTGATGATTTTATTCCTGATGAAGAGCGGTCCTGTTCCATGTATCACTTTGTGGGTGATACAAAGCAGGTTGAACATGGATCTTCTGGTAACCAATGCATGGCTTTCAAGGCAGGGGAGATGTGGTCATGTGGCTTTATATGTAAGAGTAGTCTGGCAGCCGAGTCCTGAATCCGTTCCAGTCTTTGCATATTCATTAAAGGTGAGGTAGAGGCTATTTACGTAATAGAGTTTGGACAGACCAAGAGAGATGGTAGCCTTGACCTTATGGGGAAATCTTAATTTTTCCAATCGCCACACTTGAGTATTTCTGTTTTGGAATCATTCAATTTGAGATAGCTTTACGTCATCCATTCGTCCACGGCTCTGAGACAACTGAAAATTGGCAACTTTCCAATGTCTTTGGGCAATTCCAGTTGAAGGAGCATTTGCGTGCCATCTTCATAGTTATAGCACATATGTGTTGTTTTGAAAATTAGTAAGCACCACACTGGCGTGTTCATGTTGTTCGTGTGTGCCAATGAAAAGTGTTTGTGTGTGAACAGTGAGGTGGTGAAACATGTGTTAGTGTATGCCTTATGGGCCCCGGGTTTGTGAAACAGACATTTCAGGATGGTGTGGGCTATGTAACAGGGAAATGCGTGCTTGTATGTGTTGTAGGTCATGGTCTGTGAGTTGTGTGTTCTTGTTGGAGCTTCTGTTTTTCAAATCAATTTGTTCTGTATAATGGCATGGTGAAACACTCCTTCGTGTGTGTTGTGTAGTGGTAAAATCAATGTGCATTTCCTGTATGGGGGAGGTGAAGCAGTGAAACAACTCCTAATGTTTGCATGGTAAATGGTGAAAGCGTGTGGCACATGCTTGTACTTGCATTATGAGATGGGAGTTGTGTTCATGAACAGTGAGGTGTTGGTCAGGGATATGGTTTCTTATGTATGTGTATGTTGGAAAGTGGGTCGGTAATGCACGCGCTTGTGCGTTTACAGTGGACCACGGTTCTGTCAAACACACTCCTGTGTGTGTTTGTGTGGCCTACACAACCCACAGACCCTACTGTCCCTCTTGTGGTTTTCTTTTCTGAACAGGCACTACAGGCATTATTATACCTTGTTTTCTTCACATGCATACAGCTGCTACTGCAGTTTTAAGGTGTGAAGGAACCATTGTGGAAGGGCAACTGGGTGGGGTGTGTAGGGACGGATGGGAGCAATCTGATCTGAGTGCTTCCATCTGGAAGGCCCAGTGCTAATCTAGCACTAAAACATGCAACTACCACCCTCGAAACTAGGTATCCACAGAGTCACATCCAGCCAGTAACAGGGCAGTCGTATAGGGAATTCAAACATATATTGAAACGGGGGCCAAGAAACGCTCTGTCTTTTCTCCATGAGCCCCCCACCTTCATTCATGAGTAATGCATCAACCAATCATTCTCCAGAAGCGCCACAAGAATATGGAACTCCCTCTCCCCGACCCACCGCTTGACCACTTGACTTGCCAAGCTACATAAAAAAATATCTCAAAGCTCTTCTCTTTGGAAGGAAACTTAGATTAAATTCCCCTCACCCCTACTAGCTCACAAATGTATGCTTCAATTAGTCTGGTGTATCTCAAATCTACCCCTGCATCAACTGTCAGGGAACTTTACTCATGTACAGCTTATCTCCCGCTTACTCCTGATTGAATTATTTTCATTCCTCCTAGGCTGCATCCCTAATGTATTCTCAATGCAATTGTTTGGCAATTGTTCTCTTATAAAGCACTCTGATTCTCCCCAAGCCAAATCTGCACTATATAAAATCCCAAAATATTCAAACGACTAAATATACATATGTGTCTCACACAATATACTATCCAAATTCTCATGACTTCTGCTCACACAGACTGCAGGATAGAGTAGACTGGAGAGGGATCTTACTTTGAAGGCTCGCGGCACTTCCATTACCACTCTCCGGCTAAATCCGTGAGCACATGATACTCCTGTTGCCACTCTCAGGCTACATTTGTGAGCAAATGGCACTCCCGTTGCCACTCTCAGGCTACATTTGTGAGCACATGCCACTCCCATTGCCACTCTCAAGCTACATTTGTGAGCACATGGCACTTCTGTTGCCATTCTCAGGCTACATTTGTGAGCACATGGCACTCCCATTGCCACTCTCAGGCTACATTTGTGAGCACATGGCTCTCCCGTTGACACTCTCAGGCTACATTTGTGAGCACATGGCACTCCCATTGCCACTCTCAGGCTAAATTTGTGAGCACATGGCACTCCTGTTGCCACTCGCATACTACATTTGTAAAATCATGACACTCTGGCTGCCACTCTGAGGCTAAATTTGTGAACTCACAGCACTCATGTTTCATGCATAGTCTTAATTTGTAAACTCATTGCACTCCTATTGCTACTGTTGAGCTATATGAATAAATTCATAGTGCTGCTGTTGCTACTCTCTGGTTACATGGGTAAACTCACAGCGCTACTCGCAAGCTACATTTGTAAACTCATGGTGTACTTGATGGTTCACGTGGGCTAGATATGAAAACTGGCAATGCTTCTGTTGCTGTTCATGTTACATGTGTAGATTTGCAGCACTCCTGTTACGACTCTTAAGTTGCGTGTTTAAATACACGGTGCTACCCACGGGCTACATGTTTAAATTCACAGTGCTCTGGTGCTTCTCTCGGGCTAGATGTTTAAACTCATGATGCTGTTGTTGCTACCTTCAGGCAACATCTTTAAACCTACATTATGCCTGTTGTTTCTCGGGTTCTCTGGTTATATGTAATTTACGGTGCTCTGGATGCTTACCTAAGGCTACATGGGAAACCCTCAAGGTTACTTTCAAACTACATGTGTAAACTCATAGCATTACTGTTCTACTCCAAGGGTACAAATGTAAAATCACAGTGCTGCTCTCAGGCTACATTTGTGAGCACATGCACTCCCGTTGCTACTCTCAGGCAACATTTGTGAGCACATGGCACTCCCATTGCCACTCTCAGGCTAAATTTGTGACGACATGGTACTCCCGTTGCCACTCTGAGGATAAATTTGTGAGCACATGGCACTCCTGCTGCCACTCTCAGGCTAAATCCGTGAGCACATGATACTCCCGTTGCCACTCTCTGGCTACATTTGTGAGCACATGGCACTCCCGCTGCCACTCTCAGGCTACATTTGTGAGCACATGGCACTCCTGTTGCCTCTCTCAGGCTACATTTGTGAGCACATGGCACTCCGATTGCCACTCTCAGGATAAATTTGTGAGCACATGGCACTCCCGCTGCCACTCTCAGGCTAAATCTGTGAGCACTCGATACTCCCGTTGCCACTCTCTGGCTACATTTGTGAGCACATAACACTCCCGTTGCCTCTGTCAGGATACATTTGTGAGCACATGGCACTCCCATTGCCACTCTCAGGCTACATTTGTAAGCACATGGCACTCCCGTTGCCACTCTCCGGCTACATTTGTGAGCACATGGCACTCCCATTGCCACTCTCAGGCTAAATTTGTGAGCACATGGTACTCCTGTTGCCACTCGCAGACATTTGTAAAATCATGGCACTCTGGCTGCCACTCTGAGGCTAAATTTGTGAACTCACAGCACTCATGTTTCATGCATAGTCTTAATTTGTAAACTCATTTCACGCCTATTGCTACTGTTGAGCTATAAGAATAAATTCATAGTGCTGCTGTTGCTACTCTCTGGTTACATGGGTAAACTCACAGCGCTGCTCGCAAGCCACATGTATAAACTCACGGTGTACTTGATGGTTCACGTGGGCTAGATATGAAAACTGGCAATGCTTCTGTTGCTGTTCATGTTACATGTGTAGATTTGCAGCACTCCTGTTACGACTCTTAAGTTGCGTGTTTATATACACGGTGCTACCCGCGGGCTACGTGTTTAAATTCACAGTGCTCTGGTGCTTCTCTCGGGCTAGATGTTTAAACTCATGATGCTGTTGTTGCTACCTTCAGGCAACATCTGTAAACCTACATTATACCTGTTGCTTCTCGGGTTCTCTGGTTATATGTAATTTACGGTGCTCTGGATGCTTACCTAAGGCTACATGGGAAACTCACAGCATTCCTGCTACTACTCCAAGGGTACAAATGTAAAATCACAGTGCTACTCTCAGGTTACGTGTGCAAATCCACAGTGCTCTTCATGGTTTTGTCAGGCTAGATGCGTAAATTCACAATGCTATTGTTGCTACTCTTAGGCTACATGTGTAGACTCATAACATTTGTTGCTACTCTCAGTTACAAGTGTAAACTCATCACAGGGCTCTGGATGCTTCTTTCTAAGGTTAGATGTGTAAACTCACAATGCTAATGTTTCTAGCCCTAGGCTACATGTGTAGACTCATAACATTTGTTGCTACTCCCAGTTACAAGTGTAAACTCGTCAGAGGGCTCTGGATGCTTCTTTCTAAGGTTAGATGTGTAAACTCACAATGCTAATGTTTCTAGTCCTAGGCTATATGTGTAGACTCATAACATTTGTTGCTACTCTCAGTTACAAGTGTAAACTCGTCAGAGGGCTCTGGATGCTTCTTTCTAAGGTTAGATGTGTGAACTCACAATGCTAATGTTGCTAGTCCTAGGCTACATGTGTAGACTCATAACATTTGTTGCTACTCTCAGTTACAAGTGTAAACTCATCACAGGGCTCTGGATGCTTCTTTCTAAGGTTAGATGTGTAAACTCACAATGCTAATGTTTCTAGCCCTAGGCTACATGTGTAGACTCATAACATTTGTTGCTACTCCCAGTTACAAGTGTAAACTCGTCAGAGGGCTCTGGATGCTTCTTTCTAAGGTTAGATGTGTAAACTCACAATGCTAATGTTTCTAGTCCTAGGCTATATGTGTAGACTCATAACATGTGTTGCTACTCTCAGTTACAAGTGTAAACTGGTCACAGGGCTCTGGATGCTTCTTTCTAAGGTTAGATGTGTAAACTCACAAGGCTAATGTTGCTAGTCCTAGGCTACATGTGTAGACTCATAACATGTGTTGCTACTCTCAGTTACAAGTGTAAACTGGTCACAGGGCTCTGGATGCTTCTTTCTAAGGTTAGATGTGTAAACTCACAAGGCTAATGTTGCTAGTCCTAGGCTACATGTGTAGACTCATAACGTTTGTTGCTACTCTCAGTTACAAGTGTAAACTGGTCACAGGGCTCTGGATGCTTCTTTCTAAGGTTAGATGTGTAAACTCACAAGGCTAATGTTGCTAGTCCTAGGCTACATGTGTAGACTCATAACGTTTGTTGCTACTCTCAGTTACAAGTGTAAACTCGTCACAGGGCTCTGGATGCTTCTTTCTAAGGTTAGATGTGTAAACTCACAATGCTAATGTTTCTAGTCCTAGGCTACATGTGTAGACTCATAACGTTTGTTGCTACTCTCAGTTACAAGTGTAAACTGGTCACAGGGCTCTGGATGCTTCTTTCTAAGGTTAGATGTGTAAACTCACAAGGCTAATGTTGCTAGTCCTAGGCTACATGTGTAGACTCATAACGTTTGTTGCTACTCTCAGTTACAAGTGTAAACTCGTCACAGGGCTCTGGATGCTTCTTTCTAAGGTTAGATGTGTAAACTCACAATGCTAATGTTTCTAGTCCTAGGCTACATGTGTAGACTCATAACGTTTGTTGCTACTCTCAGTTACAAGTGTAAACTGGTCACAGGGCTCTGGATGCTTCTTTCTAAGGTTAGATGTGTAATCTCACAATGCTAATGTTTCTAGCCCTAGGCTACATGTGTAGACTCATAACATTTGTTGCTACTCCCAGTTACAAGTGTAAACTCGTCAGAGGGCTCTGGATGCTTCTTTCTAAGGTTAGATGTGTAAACTCACAATGCTAATGTTTCTAGTCCTAGGCTATATGTGTAGACTCATAACATGTGTTGCTACTCTCAGTTACAAGTGTAAACTGGTCACAGGGCTCTGGATGCTTCTTTCTAAGGTTAGATGTGTAAACTCACAAGGCTAATGTTGCTAGTCCTAGGCTACATGTGTAGACTCATAACGTTTGTTGCTACTCTCAGTTACAAGTGTAAACTCGTCACAGGGCTCTGGATGCTTCTTTCTAAGGTTAGATGTGTAAACTCACAATGCTAATGTTTCTAGTCCTAGGCTACATGTGTAGACTCATAACGTTTGTTGCTACTCTCAGTTACAAGTGTAAACTGGTCACAGGGCTCTGGATGCTTCTTTCTAAGGTTAGATGTGTAAACTCACAAGGCTAATGTTGCTAGTCCTAGGCTACATGTGTAGACTCATAACGTTTGTTGCTACTCTCAGTTACAAGTGTAAACTCGTCACAGGGCTCTGGATGCTTCTTTCTAAGGTTAGATGTGTAAACTCACAATGCTAATGTTTCTAGTCCTAGGCTACATGTGTAGACTCATAACGTTTGTTGCTACTCTCAGTTACAAGTGTAAACTGGTCACAGGGCTCTGGATGCTTCTTTCTAAGGTTAGATGTGTAAACTCACAAGGCTAATGTTGCTAGTCCTAGGCTACATGTGTAGACTCATAACGTTTGTTGCTACTCTCAGTTACAAGTGTAAACTCGTCACAGGGCTCTGGATGCTTCTTTCTAAGGTTAGATGTGTAAACTCACAATGCTAATGTTTCTAGTCCTAGGCTACATGTGTAGACTCATAACGTTTGTTGCTACTCTCAGTTACAAGTGTAAACTGGTCACAGGGCTCTGGATGCTTCTTTCTAAGGTTAGATGTGTAAACTCACAAGGCTAATGTTGCTAGTCCTAGGCTACATGTGTAGACTCATAACGTTTGTTGCTACTCTCAGTTACAAGTGTAAACTCGTCACAGGGCTCTGGATGCTTCTTTCTAAGGTTAGATGTGTAAACTCACAATGCTAATGTTTCTAGTCCTAGGCTACATGTGTAGACTCATAACGTTTGTTGCTACTCTCAGTTACAAGTGTAAACTGGTCACAGGGCTCTGGATGCTTCTTTCTAAGGTTAGATGTGTAAACTCACAATGCTAATGTTTCTACTCCTAGGCTACATGTGTAGACTCATAACGTTTGTTGCTACTCTCAGTTACAAGTGTAAACTCGTCACAGGGCTCTGGATGCTTCTTTCTAAGGTTAGATGTGTAAACTCACAATGCTAATGTTTCTAGTCCTAGGCTATATGTGTAGACTCATAACGTTTGTTGCTACTCTCAGTTACAAGTGTAAACTGGTCACAGGGCTCTGGATGCTTCTTTCTAAGGTTAGATGTGTAATCTCACAATGCTAATGTTTCTACTCCTAGGCTACATGTGTAGACTCATAACACTCTTTTTTGCTACTCTTCGGTTATATGTGTAAACTCATCACATTCCTCAGGAGGCCTCTCTCGGGCTAGATGTGTAAATGATGCTACTGATGCTACTTACAAGCTACACGCCTAGACTCACAACACTCTTCTTTTGCTATACTTAGGTTACGTGTGTAACATCTCAGTGCTCAGGAGTCTTCTCTTGGGCTAGATGTGTAAACTTGCGATGCTACTGATGCTAATTTCAGGCTGCGTGCGCAGGCTCATAGCTCTTCTGTTGCTACTCTCAGGTTACATGTGTAAACTCATGATGTTCCTTATTGCCACTCTCACGCAAAACATGTATGCTCAAGGAACTGCTGATGGCAGACTCGTCACAGACACCTATAGTCTGACGTCTCCTCTCACCCACTAATTGTGCACACTGCTAAGTGTGGGAACTGTGCACAATTATGGAGGACTTCTGACTCCAGAACTCGCCTGCACTTTTCACCAGCACCAAATCCACACACTGAATTCTCCCATGTATGTTTGTATGGGTATTTGTGTAGCGTAAACTTTGCTGGGTAACAAAGGAGCACTGGGCATATAGGCCAGAAGTATAATTCATGATCCTTTATAATGTGGCAGTATTGTCCGGAGCGAAGCTTTTATAACCTAATATGTAATGTCCTTTGTAGAGGTGGGTTTTCAGAACTGGTCTGAATCGCAGGATGGTATAGGCAGTTTTACTGTTGATGGGAATGCTCTTTTAGTTCTTGTGTTTGTAGATGGAGAAGGCTTGAATTCCAGTTTTCACTTTCATAAAGTTATTTTGTTTTCATTGTGGCAATGTGTTGTCTCATCAGATAGCGCTTACCGCCTGAGTAGGGTCACAGTATTGGCAGAGTACCCTTTCCGCCAAAGCAAAGATCTGCCCACTTCATTTAGTGTCGGGCAGAACTTCAGTATGTACACAGTGAAGATTACTCCGTCTCCGCCCCCTACATAACCTCCACCAGCCAGATGGAGTGAGGGCCATCTGAGGTTTGGCCATGTGTTCGCCCACCCTAGTGTCCCAACACATGGCCAGTTTTCTCCGTAACAGGCAGTGACAACTACAAAGAACAAGCATTGAAAATGCAATAGGTCTCGCCTTTGATTAAGTTAAAGCCATTTGCTTTGGTAATGGTATTGTATAGCAAAGCTAATGGCTTTAACTTAATGAAAGGCGAGACCTATTACATTTTCAATGCAAGTGTCCCTTATGCACGAATCTAGATACCCAGGCAGGTACAGCACCGGCTGCAGCAGTTCAAGCTTACTGAAGCACAGTGCAAGCTTCACTGGCTTAGAAAACAGGCATAGAACAGGCAGCAGAATATCACGCTGCCCTGAAACACATATCATGTAAAAGAGGGAAAGAGTTCCTCATATATATAAGTTAAATAAAGTCACTGCAGCACTGCATGCTTCCTTTAATCCAGAATAGATACAGCAAAACGAGTGGCTGTGCAAGCTTCCCTCTGACAGATTATGCACCCAGCGTACGTTTTCTGAAAGGGCACGACCCGCGAATGGGGGCCACTTTTTTGGGAGTGCCGGGCCTATTTGCAGTCCCAGTCCGACCCTGGCCATAACTGCGGGATATGCTTTTGTTTATCACTATGTATGCACTAGGCATGTCGTTTCAAATTGTGCATGATTGAGCATTTATTAATTTCAGTTAAACAATTGGGTACGTCATTTTTAGGTCTCGCCTTGCTATCGCGTAAGCGATCGCAAAGCGAGACTATAGAATACGGGTTTGAAAAGTGCTCCCAAAAAGCGGATTGCATGGCTAGCACGCGCACAATCACGCGCATCGTGCCGCCATGCAATCCGCTTTTTGGGAGCACTTCAAAGGGTCCGCTCCCCCCGCCTGGCTGGTTTCCTCTGCTCCAGGGCTTCTAATTAGCAGGTAATCCAGACCAACGAATAGAAATCGATAAGCCCCGCCCACCGCTCTTTTAAACGCCGGCATCTCGCACCACCGTTTTTTTTAACTTTAAGCGCGAGGCGCGCATGCGGCCAATGCTTGTTCCCTGCATGTCAGCACAGTCCGAATTATCAGCCCCCCCGAGTCACCTTCCATTTCCGTAGGCATTATCCGTTCTGAGTCCTCAGCGACCTTCTGCACCGCATCTTGATTATTACCCCCATATGCACTATCGTTGTTAGCTTGCTCCAGGTTAATTGAATTGGTAATTATCTCAACTAGTTTGTTACTAGTTGTTGAATCTGCATCATGTTCTGCTTCTAGCAGTTCAGCTGACTTTTTTTGACTTCCGGTAGCGCAAGACCGGCTTCCCAAAATTTGCCGCTTGTTTCACACACTCTGTCCCAGCAGCATCTGTCTTCCCTGCTGACTTTGCACCCCCGGTGTCTCCCCACTCACCAGCAATCGACTCGTAGCACGAGTCCTTCTGGCGGGGTTCTTCTGGGGAGCCATCTCAGACAGCTGAGGGGGTATCAGCAAAGCAGTCCCTGAGTTAGTGTAATACGAGATGCGCCGAGCTGCAAGTCGCGCGGCCTCGTAGGTGAGCAGCAATTGAGGCACACAACTCAATCCAATCCTTGCCAGCGTCTGCATCCTGCGCTGTAGCGCCCAGCGAGGCCGCCAGGTGAATCCAATTGAGTCAAGCCAAATTGAGCCTGAAACATCCCCAAATCCTCTCGTTTCACGTGAGGGGAGTTCGGCTTTGCGGCCTCACAGGTAAGCTCTCCTCCCACCACAGTACATTCCGATACTCTGCTTTGCGATTTCGCGTCTGTCAAAAGTTTTCCCCTTCTCTTCCGTTATCTCCATATAACATTAACGACCCTCTCATATTTAGCAAGCGAGCAAGAACGCAGGAGTTACCAGCTTCTTAGCGGCCACATCGCGGTGCAGGTTTCTCACGGACGGCGTCTCTCCGCCATCTTGCTCCTCCATGTTTGTTTTCCTTGTTTCCTTTCGCGCTGTGCGGCCTTGTCACTTTCAAGGCCGCGCGGCCATTGCTTGCCTGCCTTTTGCTTTTAGTCTCACCTTTCTCTCTTGAATGTCCTACCCATGTCTCCCGCTCTCTGTTGCTTTTCTTCCCAAGTCCGATTCTGCCTTCCCCGTTCCCCCTTTCCTCTCACCTCCTTTGTCTCTGCGCATCTCTCTCCTGTCTCTGTTTCCCCTTCAGACGTTTCTTCCGCCCCTTAGCTCTCTTTGCCCCTCTCTCCTGCTCATTCCATGTATCTCCTTTTTACTGATACCCAAGCGGGTGTTCTTTTTTCTCCGTCTCTGCCCTCTCCCTGGCTCTCTGCCTCCATTGTTCCGTCTCCTTCCATCAACTTTACTCGCCCTCTCCCCGAGTCACTCTCTACCTGTCCCCGCCTCGATGCCTGCCCACCCCCTTCTCGTCTCCCCTCCGTCTCACGCTTCTATCCTCCCATTTGCCTGCTTTGCACTTTCTATACACCACATCACTTTCTACCTCAGGGTATTATCTGCCACCCACTTCATCAGTACGCATGTGCACGTACCATTCCCATGCCCCTCACCCTATTTCCATCTGTCCAGAATCACACTCTTCGGTTCCCGGCCTCACTTCATCTCACCATCTCCGTCTGCCCACCCTTCAATTTTCATCACCCCCTCGTCCGACCTGCTAGTTCGACCCCTCTCTTTCCACTTCTGAAGTCTGACCGGCTCCCTCCCCCATCCATCACCCTTCCAGCTTCCCCCCATCCCCAACACTGTCCGCTCGCGAACCGCACGACTGTCAACACCCCCACTTCAATCTTATCTCACCCTCACCTTATACCACCTTCCTCCTCATGTATAGCGCTTACTACCCCTAACGACGCCCTAGAGCGAGCCGCAGCCGTCCCATGTTGCGTCTGCCACCTCCATCTACGTCGCCAGGTCATTAACTTTAAGTCCCGACCATATCCTGTTGGAAATAATTGTCATGATGCGCTGTAGTCCATTCTGTGCCATTAAAGAAACGATCACTACAGCTCCCAGAACCCACCGGGTTGTCAAATCAAATCCCAGGACTGGTGCAGTCTAGCAACCCCACCACTCGTTTTGTGCACCATCTCGCCCTGATGGACGATTCTCGTCTCCAGCTGTACTCTCCCCCCTCGTGTTGTACCTCCTATTGCCATCTTCCTCCTCTCCCCTTACTCGTCTCCCACATCCTCCTACTTCGCCCCCACTCTCCTGGAATTTGCTTGCATGCCCGTGTATTTATCTTTCATCTGCTACAGCCTAGTTTCTTCCCTGGTCTACTCTTTATTTTGTTTCCCTCATGGTCTCTGCCTCGAAACTCGTGGCTATCTTGGAACACACACGCACGCATCACTCCCAGGCAATCGCTTTCATTATGACTGCGTGACTTATTGGCTTTGCCAATCCTTTTTTTTTATTTTGTTTCCCTCATGGTCTCTGCCTCTAAACTCTGTAGCTATCATGGAATGGTGTTTTCTCAATCCAACATAGCCAACATGTTTCTTCTAAACATGGCAACCATATTGGAACTTTAAAATAAGGATACACGTGTACAATACCATCGCAAGAGAACTATGTTTACTTTTATTTTGTATTGCAAGCATTGGCCGTTGGTTGCATGTTTCCTTTTTTTTAAAATGTGTATTCCTTTAGTTCATAATGCAAATGGCTGTTGAGTTTGTGTGTGTTTTATTAAGAGTGGGTAAGTGGGTGAATGCAAGAATAAGTCAGTGAGTGTCTGAGTGCATGATGAGTGCGAGGATAAGCGATAGTGCTTGACCATCTCATCAGAGGTAGTAAGAGCTATATTAAAGCATATACACTGCAATACAGAGTGCAAATATAATGCGAGCCCCTAAACTCACCAGTTACTGAAGAGGCCTTTTCAGTTAAAAATAGACCTATTGGTATTGCCAATGCTTGCTTAGGACATGAACATCTCTCCTCTGCCATGCAGAACCCCTTCATCCTCCGCGCACTGGTTCTTGCTTTCATCTCTTACCTGCCTTTAATTTGATCTCTAGATTAAGGCTGTGCTGCAACCGCGGCAGTGCCTGCCTGCCTCCCCTCCCCCCTTTCCCTGGCCGGTTTCCCTCATTAGCCAGCAGCCCTGGTAATTAACCGTGGTTCCTGTTATCTCTGCATTACAATGCATCTCCCCTGGGAGCGGCTGTCGCCACCCACGTCCCTGCCAGAGGGTGATTAACTGCTGCTATAGATAATTTTATTCGTGTGTGACTGACTGACACCCCGAGAGGCTGCCCCCCCCCGAGACCAAGGCCCCATGCGGATACCACCGGTGAACATCGCAGCAGAGAGCCCAGGCTAGGGACCAGGGCATGCATGGAGCACACCTTCAGATGCTTCTGTGGCACGTGGTGGTAATTAAACTGGATGTTATTGTATGGTGCAGGTGCACACGCTGTCCTTCGCATTCATTGCAGTGTGTTTCGGTAGCCCTTAGGGCAGTGGTCTTCAAGCTTTTTAATGCTGCTCCTCCCCAAAAGGAACGATTCGAGCCTCACGAGTCTCCCCTCTCAGCACCCCACGAGGAGGGAGAGCATGCGTGTTACGCCCGCTGTGTTTAATGTACTATTTTGCCAGGTACAAGGCGAGCCCGCAGAAAAGGGCACAGTAACAGGTTCCTGGAAGACTCGTGCACCGCATCAGTTAAGGGACAGTCAGCGCCAGAACACAAAGGAGGGTAGAAGGCCCGCTCCCCTTACGAATCTTTAAAGCGTTCCGTTACGTTTGACATTTCCCAATTTTTTTCCAAGAAGGCGGCTTTGCCCGCGTGCCCCCTCCCAGACGCAAATCCAGAGACCGTTTAACGGAATAATGAAAAACAGTATAGTACCGCGGGGACACATCAGCTCAACAACAAGTGCGTGGTGGGAGCGTGTGAAACCGAGAGGAGACGCCATGCGCGTGCACATTGCCTGTCCGTGCGCGCACATGGTTTGTCTCCCTTCACGCACCAAGCCGACAACAATAGTCTCGCAAAGGCGAAGCAGCGCGCATGCTCTGCGTTCGCTAGGCGAGACCTAAAAACTAGAAAATGACCCCCCACCTCCACATGGAAGAATGGCAAGGGACATGTTTTATTTTATTTTCAAAATGAAAATTCCACTTTGGAATTTTATTTTTGAAAATGTAAAAAAGTTGAAAGTTTGAAGTCCAACTCTGTCATGTTGACGGAGCAGTTCGTCATACTCTTACAGCATTCACAAGAACCGCTGCCATGGCAGTTCCTGCAAAGACTAGAGAGGTCCACTGGGCTGGACATCTCAACATCTGGAAGGTGGGTACTTCCTAGGGGCAATGGAGTACTTTACTTCGTCCCCCTGATGGAAATTCTTCATTCCGTTCCCCTGAAAAAGTAAATTATCATCCACCAAACTCAAAATCAGGCCCTAAGGTAGTTGCGAAAGCTGGATTTTATTCTTTGCTACTATTACTGAGAGAGAAGATAGATTAAGCATTGCAGTCAGCAGAAAATAACAGTAGGCAAGATCGGTAAAGCTGATTTTTGTTAATATTTTAAAAATCAGGTTTAATCACCTTGCTTCCTATTATCACCTGATAGTTTCTGCATGTTAGAGCTGTGGCTGAGGCGTAGTCTGTTTATTGTGCCTATACTTGCAGGAGTCTACAACCTTTCATGTAATGAGAGCTATTTATGTTCAATGAGAACCATGTTGTGCTAGTAATATTACGGTTTTATTAGTGACCACACCATACAAGATTAGATCACTGCTGGAAACGCTTGCCTGCTGCACTGAGGTGATCACTGCTGGTAATCTTGCATATGGAGTACACTAAAGTAAAAACATGTTTGTCAATGTGCAATGTCTTTTCATTGAAACCAAGTTATTAATATTAATAATATGTATCCCCAACGCTACCTGGTTTACCACTCAAATATCAGCTTTAAATATATTTTGACATTCTCAAAGCATCAGCTTTTGAGTTCCTAAAACACACACTTCTGTCGTGAATACACTTTAAATTTTTGGTATAAATGTATCAACCAAGCAAAAGCTCCTTATTTAGTAGGCTGAGCTGCAAAAAGAAGAGCTATTTCTTTGCAGCTGTAGAGCTACCAGCAGTGGTCGAAGTGGGGGAAAAAAGTAGGGGAGCTGTGGACAGAGAATCAGAGGGTGGGAATAACCCCAGGATTGGGTCTTTGGGCGGAGTCAGAGGTGTGGCCAGAAAGAGCAAAGCATCCCAAATGTAGTATTTGTTTGGCATTTCACTGACCAGTTACAGCTTATTACATTATTTAATTCAACCAATGGATACACATGTTTATTTAAGGTTTAATATGAGTTTATGACATTGAAATACATTCACAAAGTGGGATACGTTTCCAATCACAGAATGCCCCAAATACGCTTAAAAGTGCAATTACAGGTCATTTGCCTCCGAGCCATGGAGTTTCTGTCATCAGCACTTCTCCCTTTTTGCACAAGAGCAGTTTAAACATGAATGGCAAAATATCCTAGTTTGCAAATGTTTTCCACATAATTATGGCTCTGCCATATTTGCCACATAGTACATCATCAGCTGCATAATGTGCCAATTTTAACTAATAATTGTTTGTAGCTCAAACGGATCAAAAGTTACTAAAATATTTGACTTGTGCTGCTGCGAAGAGGAGAGCCCTTTGTAAAGGCAGACTGGCCACCGCTGCATATGTATGTTACATTGGTACTTATAAGACAAAATCTTTGCAGACACTGTTAATATGTGTAAAAATTTCAAAATAATAAAAGTATCAGAAAATATACCGCATTAAACTGCAGCCTTTATTTGTTACATAATTTAGTCAACACTGCGGCATAATTTTGTGCTGCATTGCTGCATAATTCTAGTTGCCCTAAAGCAGGCAGCACATGCTAAAAGTGCTTGCACATGAACAAGAGAAACTGCGAAGTTTGCGAATTTAGTTTAGTGTGCGTGTAAATCCTGCATTGCCGATCCCTGGTAAATTGCAGCTACAATAGCTAAATTGAGGCCAATGGAGGTACCAGTGGGTGAGGCGGACTGGCCTCAAGGGACCTGTGACCTCAGTGACAGAGTCACTGTTCTGGGGTGTGCTGCTTCATAGGCCTGCCCGCAAGACTGGAGGTGAACTTCAGTATGGATTGTGGTGGACAGGCCTTCAAGTTTAACCCACACTTGCCACCGATAGGGAATAAGAGGAAGAGGAAGAAAAAGAGGAGGGGGGCAGCTGCCAGCGGCAGAGCAGGACACTGTTCTTGTCTTCTGTGTGCAAGAAGGAAAAGACAGAGTCCTTTTCCTTCTCTGCCCACCCTGTTAAAATCTGGTTTGCGATGTCAACATAATCGGCGCCACCTTGTCCCCTCTCAGGCCCGTACGCTCACTTAAGCAGTAGCCATTTTGAAAGCGCCATGGCCCCTCTGCCCCTCGCCGATCACCAGCGCGTTCCCGTGGCGCTGCGAACACCCCCTCCCCCCGCTCTCTCGTGCATTGACCATACACCCCTCCCCAGCGCGACCCTACCTCGGAAGCGAAAAAAAAACCCCGGGGCCAGCACCTCCCCGTCCTTTGATGAATCCTCTGCCCTGCCCCGCTCCCCAGCCACCACCTGGTCCTACAGTTGCCATTTATTGGCCCCCTTCCTGTAAGCAGTTGCACCGATTCAAAGGATCTCCGACTAATCAAAGGCCTCCCACCCCGTGCGATCCGATCAGATACCCCGTTCCGGGAATCGACAGAGTATCCTGCTGTGGAATAGCCATCACTTACTGTAGATATGTGTGGGAACGAGCTTGAAGTGGGGATTCCAAGGATGTCTTTCCGTACATCAAAGTCTCAACAAGAATGTGTCACGTGTAATAAAGCAATAAACCTGTGTATAAGAGGCCAGGCCTCAGAGATGTGGTTAGAGCACCTCCCGAAGACATTCTGTGTGTGTGTCCGAAATGACAGGCTCTCCTCATGAGAAATAAACCCTGTTTCCTGCCTTCCAGTCTCCAGCGCCTGCCTCTTTTGTTGGTTAATCATCGAATGGTATAAGAGGCGATTACCGCCGGGCAATACTTGAAAGGTTATCGACTGAAACTGCCGCTACCATTTAACAATTGGCGTCCCAAACGTGGGGCCCATCAGCGACACGTGGATCCAACGGGAGAGGTCCCGACGACAGAGTGAACGACTGCAACGATCGGGAAGAGCTCCTGCCCGATAGACCCTCGTCTGGTAGCCGATCATCCGAACTTCACTGGTTCCGAGCAGACCTCTCTCGAGTGATCTACGGTCCTGACTGGGAACCATCAGGAGTGCCGCGGCAAATACGGAGAGTAGAGGACGATCGGGCGCTGGAGGCGGAAGACGAGAAACTGTCCATGCGGTCCGGGTAAGGTCGTGTAACACGACAAATTGCGAAACGATTGATTGATTGATTGAAAATACGAGTATTGCTTATTTGATTGTTCTTTTTGAGATATTCGCTGCCTACAAACGGGGAAGAGTAGAAATACTCTCTCTCCCTTTGCAGATAGTGAAGGGTAGGTAACGCGGACTTTTGTCCCCCTTTGTAACCTGTCGTGCCTATTTTTCTCCCCACTGATTGATTGTCTGAACATTGATTGTTTTTGACGAATAGTGCTTTTTGAGATATTCTCTGTTTGCAAATAACGTAGAATAGAAATATTCTGTCTAGTCTTTGCAGATAGTGAAGGATAGGTAGTGCGGACTTTTGTCCCCCTTTGTAACCTGTCATGCCTATCTTCTCCCCACTGATTGGTAATTGGTTCTTTTGGTTCTTCCCGGACCATTTATTAGAGGTAGCTCGTCCGGCCCCACCGGAGGGCACCCCTAATAAAGAGGACATACATATAAAATACGGATTAGCCGCTGTACCTTTCTAGCAAACTATAGCATAAAAATCGCTATAGAAAAACAAAAGGAATCGAGCAAAACCAGTAGGCCACTGATGGGATCCTTTTGACCCTGCAAAAATAAGAAACATTAGGAAATAGCCCTTCGCGAAAAATATGAAACTAGGGGAAGGAGCCAAGCTCATGGTCGAGATGGCCACGAGGTAGCTCGGCTCCGTCGCTCTCGCTGCCTAAGCATGTCTGCCCTACCACCCACCCCGCCCAATAAAACGACAAAACCCTACACAAATGGAAGTCTGCTGATACCCACCATCGGCGTCGCCGAACTGGGCTAGATCGCGCACAATTGGGCTATGTCCTTTTCTGGTTATGCAGTAACATCTTTGTGCTCGTTGCCAGATTACAAATATGTACAACACTCCAACAAAGTAGTATGATTAAAACGCTTTAAAAACTTGTAGGTATATGCAACACTCCAACAGGGTAAACATGTTAAAATACTCTTTTTAAACAACTATTTACATGGCAGCCTGCTGCAACATCCATCCCAAAGCATTCACCTTCCGCTTGACACAGTCCCTGCCCCTCCTTCCTCGGAGTAGCAACATTGTAGCAACATTGGGCTGCTTTGGTCTGTCTTTTAGTAGGCTTTGGGCTATAAAAAAGCCTACAAAATCCATCGGCCTGTGAGGCGGCATCAGTGGCGGACTGTTGTGCGAATAGGCCGGAGGCAACACGGCGCGCCGAGATCCGGACGGCACCGAGGTGGTGTCCAGCAAGTTGTTGCGCTGGTCTGGCCATCCCGCAATGCTGCGCCGAAAGACGGCGTGGGGTGCCCTGGGGGGAGGCGACGCGAACGGGCCTCCCCCGCCTCCCCAGGTGGAGGCTCCTCAGTTGCAGTAGGGCACCCCTTAGCGTTTCACTCGCCGACCAGCTGCAGCAGGACAGCCATTAACGTTTCACCTACCGGACGACCACCCAGGCGGAGGTTCCTTTCTGCACCAAGTTTCCATTAGCGTTCCACCCAAGAAGTGGGCCCCCGCAGTTGGTTGGTCGGGGGACCCACTCCGGTGGCTGTGGTGGAGAACTGCTGCTGCCACAGGACTCTCAAAATGGTGGCCGGCTCTTCGGATTCGGGCCTGGTCCACTAAGATGGCTCTGGGCTACCTTGGAACTCGGAAGCTTGCCTGCTCGGGCATGGGCCCCACCCTTGAAGACGTCCTCTCAGCTTTGCAGATTCTACGGGAGTCATTGGCCCTCGACTCCCGCGGACTTCCGGTGGGGGCAACCGCCACTATTGCTCGATCATTCCACATTAACTTGTCTTTGCCCCGGGCGGCAGCCACCTTGTCCCCATTTGGCGCCGTGAGAGAGACTGATTCAGGGCGTCGGCAGAGAGACACGCCTGCTGTCCCGCTCTCCGAAAGGACCACGGCATTGCTGCGAGATGGTGGTGCCCTCATGCTGACGCCAGCTTCTGTTTGAATTACCAGGAGACACTGTAGACTACCAACTCGAATCAGTTCCGTTGGAACCTCAGCATGACCCGGTAGGAAAAAAAACGTTGCTTTCCCCACCTTCGAGTCACGGTTCATGCTGTCTGTTCTTTCTGTTGGCGTTAATGAAAATTTTTTGAACTGCCGAAAGGGATTCTGGTCCGGCCGCTAGTTAGTGGAAACATTTAGACTGTACCCTGGACCCACCCGACCTCGCCCCAAAATGGCGCCGATGTAGGAGGGACCTACAACTCCTTATGGCGTTTCGGTTACTTGGCATTGATGTTAAGGGATATGTATACGGTCTTTTTGCACATGGCGGGCGGGGGACGGGGAGGGTACTGACTGGGCATGCGAACAACCTTATTGATGCTGGTCTTCTCATTATTGATTATTTTTATTTTCGCATTAAGGTAGTGTTGCTCATGATACTCGATGCCTCTTGCACCGTGGCCGGCCTATACGGTTGTAGGCCCGTATTTGTATACTGACATTTTCACAATAAAGGGTTTTCGAAGGAATTATGGAATCAGCGTCATAACAATCGCCTAGGTTGGTAAGGTTTTGAATAATGGCTGTCATTCCCAAACAATAGAAGACAGATAATGCAGACCCTTTGCCTGAATTTTGGATTGATGAAAATTTGTATCCATCACACCTGTCTTTTTCCAGAGTTGTTAGAAAATGGTTGACTGTAGCTTAAGGTATCTGCCGAATGTAAGGTATGGTATTTTGTCCCATAATATACGACTAATTGAGAAACAAATGCACGAAGAGGGAACTCGAATTTAGGGACAAATAAAATGAAGCATTTTTGGTATAGTAGAAAGGAAGGATATAGTACACAGAAAAAAAATGCGAAAAGGATAGTCAAGATCTGTGGTATTATACGTTCCTGCAGCTAGCCTGGTACGTGGAAAGTAGAACTTTTTCGTGTTTATGCGCGCTGATGTGCTTTGAATGCTGCCCCCCCCCCCCCCTTCTTTTCTTCTCTGTAGGTTACATCGGAGTTCCGACTGAAGAATGGAGTGGACATGGACCGCACCGTGCTCCATGTAGGGAAAGACATAGACAAGCGCTGTGAGATGGTGCGTGGAGTGCAGACCATCACTGGGAACGTGAAAAACTGTATGGTATGACTGTGCGTACGTGCCCTGATTGTACGGTATGAATGTGTATGTATTGCATATGCCTGGGTCGCTGAAGAGAACGTCTTTGTATGACTGAAATGCTTGTCTATCGATCAAGGGGATGGGAAAATAAGCCCGAATATGGTAACTCCTCGATTGAAGAAACGACTCTCCCTCTCCCGGAAGCTAGTAAATTGGAGGGTGACTTACACCAGAAACTTGAAGGGTCATTTCAGTACGACGAACCCGACTCCAACTGATAACCCAAATGTACCACCAGTGAGTCGATTCGTGTGCTGACTAAATAAGAGAAGTTAAGAATACCCCAGGTCGGGGTTCATCCAAAACACCCCCCCCCCCTCAGCCCAGAAGTTAGGGATACTGGCATGTTTTAGATTCACCACTTCTTCTTCCATCCACTTAGAAAATAGGAGTTGTACCATTGAACGTCCGACCGATACCCCTCCTCTGCCTCAGTTTGGATCACCGCCTGCCCAGGGGCTGGAAGGCTCCACCGTGAGTATAAACACGACTGGACTAATGTCCGACCGGAAAAAGAGGAGTAAGTATTTTTCAAAAATGAGGCCTCCAACAAAATTGCCCAGAAAGGGAGGAGAGTAAAAAGTCCGACCCCCCCCCCAAAATGAATTACGGAAAATACTGAAAATGCGCAGCACGCATAGAAAAAGGACAGGAAAGGTCCCCTTACCCAAAATAGCTCTGTGTCTTCGTCTTAGGTTTCTGTGCTTGATGTATGTACTGTTACACCCTATCCGGTATTTGTGTGTACGTGAACGTTGAATTTATGTTTTCCCCCAGCTTGTGTTTTTGTACGTAAAACTGACCCGTGCTGCTCTATGTTGTGTGTACACCAAGTGGCCTATTATCGTACACGTTTGTCTCTCTCTCTCTCTCTCGTTTTATGTCGTACGTGTACCAAATAGCCTACTTTATGCGCACGTCTCTCTCTCTCTCTCTCCCTCTCTCCCTCTCCCTCTCCCTCTCCCTCTCTCCCTCGCTGAAGGCTCCCTTGCCCTCTTTTTGAATAGATGACGACACTGTACCTCCTCAGTATACGTATAATTGGCCTAAACACGACAGTGTTCGAACAAATTGACAGAAGCAAAATGACCGTATTTTGCCACACTACTACCTCTCCTTTCTGTAAAATGATGGAACTTAATTGGCTGAGAAAGAAAGGACAGGTAAAACGACTGAGGTCTTCCAATCTGGCCCTTATAACGGGAACTATATGTCAGTGGTTTTTGTTGTTTTAGGGCTCTAACGACTCCACCTCCATCGCTCAGAATCGCCCCGCCCATTGCAAAGAAATGGAGCGTCTAAGCACCCCGTCCTTCCAGAATAGTCCCAGTTCTGTACTAGCCGTCCCTGGATATTTTAGGCAATACAGCTGATGACCTTGTTTTTAAAGATACATCGCCTAAAACTGATAAACGTTAACTATTGTCTCCAGCAAGAAAAATGTTCAGCTTGTGTTCCTCCCCGAAACAGATATTTGTGAGCCCATGACAGTAGCACCTCGCACTTTTTCATAAACTTAGCAGTCCCTGGAGAAAAATATGAATCAACAGGGCTTGTGTTAGAAAGACGAGTCTCTACCGGAGAAGCCGGTTCGAATTTTGATAGACCAGGAAGTTGATAGATGTCAGACTTCTTGCCACGTTTATAAGGTACAGGAATTAACACCTAGCAGACCTGATGATGGAAATTTGCAGGAACACTCGCAAACCTGCACCACAGTAATGATTAATGAGTTAGTAGCATACACCGACATAAGAGTTAATAGACATCCACCATAGAGTGACCGATAAACGTTTCCCCGACTACTTGGGGTTGGGAGAGAGAATGAAGTGTGTAAACGTCTTCCCTACCAGTTCTCTAAGATTTTGTTTCTTGTACTCATTCAAAGATAACATGCGGTCATCGGAGGAGAGGGGTCGGACGTGACGCACAGCCTGGCTGCGGATCATGGAACATCTATGGCCTCGACCAAGGGGGAGCCACGGAGCAAAAAGATGCGGGACGAGGCACCATTCTCAGCATGGAAAGCGATAGAAAGAAGGGCTATCCCGAAGCCCCCCTGCTCACTGATCAGCTCGTGCCTGAAGTCCCAGCCCATCGAGCCCGATTGATGGGCTCAGTGCTAAAAGATTCTGCTCTCCTTGGTCCGCTTTTTGATCCGATCCCACTCCACCCCCTCTTCCCTCGGCCTCCCAAAGCACGCCCCTATCCCCCCCCCCCCCTTTTTTCATATGGGATTTTGAACTTGACTTGACAAAAGAAGAACGAAATGCGGATACCCCGTCTCAAGGTACCTATGATAAGATCAGTTAGGGAACAGGACAAAACAGGACTGTGATCCGAGAGCAAAGAATGGTCACACCCTGCAACGTGAAAACCTGGATTTGAGCTGGACCTTAGCTCCACCGCCGGTGCTCAACAGTGCCAACGAAAGAAGAACAACAATGAGAGCTTACCAGTGATGGCTCGCTGTAATAGGACACTGGAAAGAAGAACTCCCTTTTGGACATTGCACCCACCCCCCCCCATCTGACTGTAACTCATGTTGAGTTGAATTCCTCTCCCAACCACTTTCGTATTGACTATCTTCCAATCGAGTTTTCAAGATATTACATCGGTCACTTCCAACTGTACACTGATAGTTAAGAAACATTAACTTTGTATAATGACAATTGTATAACATCAGCCGGGCACATGACTATGCTGTCTAGTTTGATCCACACGAAGTCTAGGCCTTAAGTAATGTACGTAATATTCCTTGTTTTGCCAGAACATTTTTTACGGTATCATGTTTGTGTTCAAGCGAGCTTCCCTCCTCCTATCTCCGGGTCTGACATATGACGCAGCTGATGTAATTTTGTATGCGCTACCTCCTCGCCTATAACATCAACTACATGTAATTATGTACAATTGTGTCAGATTATTCCTGTCTGTCCTAAGGCTCTGTACTTTGAAAACAGGAACGCATGAACGCATTTACGATGTCGTGGCTAAGAATTTACCGAAGGTGGATGTCGGCTAGACAAGCTGGCTAGATATGTTGAAAAGGGAGGACTGTTAAAATCTGGTTTGTGATGTCAACATAATCGGTGCCACCTTGTCCCCTCTCAGGCCCGTACGCTCACTTAAGCAGTAGCCATTTTGAAAGCGCCATGGCCCCTCTGCCCCTCGCCGATCACCAGCGCGTTCCCTTGGCGCTGCGAGCACCCCCCCCCCCGCTCTCTCGTGCATTGACCATACACCCCTCCCCAGCGCAACCCTACCTCGGAAGCGAAAAAAAAACCCCGGGGCCAGCACCTCCCCGTCCTTTGATGAACCCCCTTCCTCTGCCCTGCCCCGCTCCCCAGCCACCACCTGGTCCTACAGCTGCCATTTATTGGCCCCCTTCCTGTAAGCAGTTGCCCCGATTCAAAGGATCTCCGACTAATCAAAGGCCTCCCACCCCGTGCGATCCGATCAGATACCCCGTTCCGGGAATCGACAGAGTATCCTGCTGTGGAATAGCCATCACTTACTGTAGATATGTGTGGGAACGAGCTTGAAGTGGGGATTCCAAGGATGTCTTTCCGTACATCAAAGTCTCAACAAGAATGTGTCACGTGTAATAAAGCAATAAACCTGTGTATAAGAGGCCAGGCCTCAGAGATGTGGTTAGAGCACCTCCCGAAGACATTCTGTGTGCGTGTCCGAAATGACAGGCTCTCCTCATGAGAAATAAACCCTGTTTCCTGCCTTCCAGTCTCCAGCGCCTACCTCTTTTGTTGGTTAATCATCGAATGGTATAAGAGGCGATTACCGCCGGGCAATACTTGAAAGGTTATCGACTGAAACTGCCGCTACCATTTAACAACCCTGCCAGTCCCCGAACGGTCAAGAACGCTTATCCATAGGGGTTGACTATTTCTGCCATCCTTGGATGCATTTTTTAAATAAACAAGCATTGGCATAGCCAATAGGTCTCGCCTTTGGGACCTTATAAGTAAAATAAACTGAAGTATAAGACTTGCGGGAGAGTAGGTGGATGATGTGTGAGGATAGTAGGGCTGGGGTGTTGGTTCTGGGGCTGGCTTGGTGGTGGTTTGAAGTTTGCAATTAGTGGGTATTATGTGGGGCTCCGAGGGCCTCAGGATTTTGGGGGATCTGTGTGGGGAGGTGCGCATCCTGGGGTTGGGGGTTGCAGGACAGGAGTTGTGGTGCTTACCACAGGCTTGGCTAAGCAACATAAAGATGGCTAGTCAGCCTTTGTGAAGGAACTTCCATTGTCTGGCAACACGTGTGTCTGCATTTTTTATCCCTTTATGCTACAAACATTTTTTTAACAAATAAATATCCGGATTATGCAGCAAATAATGGATTTTGTGGCAAATTCAGGAAGCTGCAGCAGTGGTAAAATCATATAATTCCACTGGCCCTGCTTGTATTGCATGTATGGGAGCTCTAACAAATACATACAAAGAAAAATTCAATTACTGGCCAAGTTTCACGCGGAGTCACGCACGAGATTGTACTGCTGCAGTTTTAGGCCATGCCATGAATCGCATAGCCTGGGCTTCTTGTTAAGAATCCTTAGTTATGCTTCTTCTGCCATTTTCCTTTCAGAGATTCGCTCTCCTTTTTCACCCTACTTAAAGTACTGCCCAGGTGTAAATGTAGGTTCCCATCTGCGAATTAATTAAATGCAAATACCCACTGAAGCATGCTCTTTGAAAGAACTGACTTCTGGGTGCTGCTGATAAAGAATGTTATCGGTTGACAAGCGCAAAATAAAACAAAATAAGTGAAAACATATCTGACACAGAAACTATGTGGTCCTTGACTACACTAGCCTGCAAGATGGTTCCACCAATTAAATGCTCACCGCTGACATCTGTGCGACTTGCAGGTCACTATTTCGGTCCTAAGAAAACATATTCACCCTCTCAGCCTTCTGACATTAAATGGAATATCACTAATGTGTGTGATAGTTAACGTCCGATATTTACAGCGCTTGGAGATAACAGGAGAGATATGAAAACTTCTTAGCAAAGAGAGATTTTTGTTTAGAAAGTCGAGGAACTGCTTTCAATGTCTTATTAATGTACACACATTTTTTAAGGGAGTCTGAATTATTTTTTTATTTTTTATTTTACAGTTTTATAGAGCGCGAACCAGACCCGTGAGGTTATCAGAGTGCTTTACAGGATTGAAGGGGGGGATAAAACATAAGGATGGGAGGGATCACACTGGGAGATAAAGGGATACAGGAGGAACACGCAGTTTAAAGTCCAAGCTACATGAGGGAGAAAAATTGAAGCATGCAAAGTAACAATAAAAAGGTTTCCAATCCACGAGGTGCATCATAGTTGAGGTCGCCGATACATTTGGGATAAAAAGAAATTTGAGCAGGTAGTTATAAGGTACAAGAGGCAAGTCTATGAGGTGATTGTAAAGAGTACGCTAGATGAGGTATTTTCCCATTAAGAAAGTTTTGGTCTCCTTCTTAAAGTGTGCCAAGGACGGGAGTCTTCTAATGGAGGGTGGGAGAGAGTTCCAGATTCTTGGAGCGGCTCCAGAGAAGGCTCGATTGTAGGTCTTTTTCTTCCGGAAGTGTGCTGGCTGCAACAGCAGGTTTTTGGCAGATCTGGAATTTCTGGCCTGTCCGGATATCACGAGTTTTTGTGCAAGAAAAGTCGGTGAGTTCGCGTACAGAGCTTTGTGAGTTATGCAAGCCAGTTTAAATTGTATTCTGGCCTCCAGGAGAAGCCAGTTCAGAGCTTTGAGGTGGGGAGAGATGTGGTCAAATTTTTTTGAGCCCGTTATGAGTCTGGCAGCTGTGTTGAGGCAAGCTTTCAGTGGGGCCAGAGAGTTCTTGGGTAGCCCTGCGAGAGTAGAGCATCCATATTCAAGTCTGGAGATGACAAGGGCCTGGGTTGCCATTTTAAGGTCGGACCTATCGAGGAAGGGTTTTAGGTTTCCTAGGTAGCTATGGTGGAATCTAGCCGTTTTGGCCATCGCGTTTATATGGCTGTGCATATTCAAGCTGCCGTCAAGGGTTATTCCCAGGGATTTTGCCGAGTCAACAATGGTAGGAGGGCAGTTTAGTGCCGTGATTGTCTTGATCCATTCCTGGATGTCTGGATTTGGTTTGGGTGGGGAGATCAGAAGGAATTCAGCTTTGTTTGCGTTGAGTTTAAGCTGGTTGGCAGTGAGCCAGTGGACTGTTGGCTTCAGTGCCTTGTTTAGGGAGAGAATGTCCTGAGGGGAAGAGATTTTTATGTAGACCTGTGTATCGTCGGCGTACATAAGGTAGGAGATGTTGGTGGCACGAAGCACCTCGGTGAGAGGTTCAGGATAAAGGTTGAAAAGGGTAGGGGATAGGGTTGATCCTTGGGGGACTCCCACGGAAACTGTAGAGGGGGCGGATAGATCACCATTGATGAGGACTCTTTGTGAGCGGTTTTGGAGGAAGGATCTAAACCATTCAAGGACGGTGCCCTCCAACCCCATCCTGAATTTGAGGCGTTCAAGGAGAATTTCGTGGTTCCCCGTATCAAAGGCGGAAGAGAGGTCTAGAAGGATTAGGAGACAGGTTTTGCCTAGATCTAGGGCTTGGGGAGCGTTGTCAACAATGTGGAGGAGGGTGTTTTCTGTGCTGTGTCCCGGTCTGAAGCCTGATTGAAAGTCATCTAGCAGGTGAAAGTTGTTGATGTGAAGGCTTAGTTGCTGATAACAAAAAAAAAAAGTTTGCCATATTGGGGCATTTGGCTAAAATGAGTGAGTGTCGACCCTTAAGAGATGAGTTGGCATAACTCAGTGCTTCTCCACGGCCAGGGCCCGGGTGGGCCCCCTCTAGCTACCAGGCCACCTTTAAATACGGCAGGCCCCAGACGGCAGGGCATCCGCGACTCTTCCTGAAACTATCCCATTAAAGGGATAACCAATTCAGGACGGTAGCCGAGCAGATTAGCAGGATGCCATATGGCCCAGGCGCTGGGGGAAGGGGCTGTGGGCAAGGGGGCTTCTGCTGTCTCACACTGGCTTGTCATGAGGAGGGCCGGCTAATCACCTTGTATTCCCCAGTACGAGAAAGCCATGAATAACTAGACCCTATTTTGCCGTCCGAGGGTTGGGTTGCCTCCAAAACTTTGTTTTTCGGGGCGTGGAATTGGGAAGATGGCTTGTCGGTGGCAGGAGCAACCTGGGCCATCTGCAGGGAAGCCCCTCCCCCACTGCCGAGCATCCTGGGCCTGCAGGGGCCGAAGAGGGGCAGAGGAGGGGTCATTTAATGTCATTAACATGTACACCAGACAGGATGGAGAGGGCAGCGGGCGGGTGGAGAATTGAGGTGAAGGAAGGGGACTGAGGGTGTTTAAAGGAAGAGAGAAGATGGAGGGGTGCAGAGAAAGGAGGAGAGTGTATGCGAAGGGAAGAGCGCGAAGGTAGCGAGAGGCGGAGGGAGGCTAGGGAAGGGAAGTTGGTTAGGGGGCGACTAAAAGGAGATGGACTTTGAGAAGGGCTAACGAAGTGAAAAAAACTTGAGAAATAAAAGCTAGGGTATAGTGGCAGAGAAGCATGCAGACGAGGGGGTGAAAGGCTGTTGGACCCCAAAAGTGGTAAGCAGAGATCCCATACCCTATTGGGACACGCACGTAAACCCAGAACAAGGATTCCACAAGTGTACTCACATACAGGTCCACACACGCTGAGTCTACAAGTAATTGTAATAAGTGTGGCCGCGCTTTCCAGGTCGGCGGCGAAAGTGAAAGCGCCGCGTTTGGACCAAAAGTGCACCAGGACAAGCAGGAGGAAAAATAACTCCAACCACTGCCGTTTTCATTGGTTTTCTTTCAAGCACAGTTTAATTCTGTTCGCTACATTTCAGGTGGGCGCCCTAGTTTCAGATGGTCCTTCCTACAATTTTGTCACTCTGCCACCCTCGAAAATATAGAGGCGCATGCGCAAGATTGAAATATCCCACTGCCAGGCCCGGGAGGAAAATAGTGTGCTCACCCAGGCACGAAAATCCCATTAATATGCCACTGGAACGGAGCCAGAAATATGACACTGCAGACAAATGGGGCATGCATGCAGGGACAGAACCATGCCTTAGAAATAGAAGGAAGATAACTCCTAAAACTCATACAAAACTCAATTCGCAAACCAAGGCTTGTTTTTCAAATTAAATAAAAAGGTAATACGAGCTATACGTTTTCCAACGGGTTCCAGCCAATGCCTGTCCCATGCTGTCTCATTCAGTATTGGGCACAAGAAGGAATATGGTATTTAGACACAGAATATCAAAAAGCCGAATTGAGGCTTCCAGTTCTATATTTTTACTGATTTTTCAAGATGGATACAGAGAGACCCATTATTTCCCGAGGTCTTGTTAAATGCGGATTAAAATGGAATTTGGTCTTTTTTTAACAATTCCCAGTACAGTCATTCATGTCTACTAGGCCAGTGACTGTCCTTATACAAAGGTGGTCGGGTTAATAAACAAAGTGGTTTCTTAATAAGTTTAAACAGCTGCTGATGTGCACTTTTTATATTACAGTGTTCGTGCTTGCGCATCATGTATCGTAGGTGAGGGCACTTACAACGTTAAAACTAATGTTGGTATGAGTGCACATTAATGGCATAAATAAACAAGGAATTATACTAGTTACAGCTTATTTTCATAATAAACCCCAAAACAAATATGAATAAAGGCAAACAAAATAAGCACAAATAAATATGGATAAATACAGATGTAAATGTAAAACGGGTAAATGCCACTAAACTTGTGTAATCCTACTTATAACTCGAGCAAATCGACTGCACAAGATTTCTCTGCAGACCTGCCCATCATGCCCAATGGTGTTTACAACCAACGTTGCCTTAACCTGCAGTGTCTGGCTATATTTTACACTGTATGCTGGAAGTCTACGATTCTCCCTAAAGGGAAGCATGTTAGCTGCAGGCATCATATTCTGCAGCAGCGGGTTTACAGTGTCAGGTCAAAACAACCGAGTAATAATGATTGATCTTTGTTTTGAGAAATTGCCAAGCTCGAGTGAACGCGCCTCATCTGGAACGAGGAGCACTTAAAATATTAGATATATTAAAAGGAGAGCGCATGGAAGTGGTGGGGGTCAGATGAAGGTTGTACATTCAGGAAAATGTGTAAGGGTGGGCGTAACTGGCGTAGTACTACTATGCGGAATTCCATAAAGTTGAACAAAAACTCGGTGAATTCCTCAACTTTGCTCCGTCCCATCGGACTCCCAATTAATAAAACCGAAACCTCATATACTTTAGGTAAAATAACAAGTATCTCTGTCTTTACATGCTTAAATGCATATAGTGATTTCACAAAAGTGAAAATGAAAAGTTAGCAAGCAGTGAGAGAGGTGATGATTTTGGGATCCTCCCTAACCTAGAGCGAGAACCAAGCAGATGCATTGAAAACAAAGAGCACATCTTGCTGAACGATTCAGTGGTGGTCCCATCCACTTAGGACCACCCCAAGCAGAGTTATGGGCAAAAATACAATCCCAACCAAAGGCCCTGCAAAGCATTATGGGATGAAATTAACAGTGGACAGTGAATATTATAGTATCCAATATCGAAATAATTCTACAAAGAGCTGCAGTTCAACTAGTCGTTACTAGGTGTCCCCCACGAGTCAAATGCAAAAGCATTGAAACCCTTTCATGAAGCTGCAGTTCCACTAGTCGTTACTAGGTGTCCCTCATGAGTCAAATGCAAAAGCATTTGACTTGAGGGACACCTAGGAACGACTAGCTGAACTGCAGCTTGATGTAATAATTTCAATGCTTTTGCATTTGACTAAAACCTGGGCTAATGGCTACCAAGTTTCCTAATTATACTAGATAGCCTGCTTCGTCTCTAGTTAAATCCTTTTGTCCCTCACCACCCACTTACAAGGATCACTATGGTTCTCTTACCTCATTTAATTGACTTACTTTACTGCCGTTTTAAAAATGGTCTCTTCAGCAGTTGGAAGCTTAAGTACAATTTTACCTTATCACAGTCACAAGAACACCATCTTCGAATACATGACAATCCTATATGACCTCAGCAAAGAGGTCATGTTGGCCAAGTGAGTGCACTGGATGAACCCCATAGAATGGTCCACATACAGTCTTCAATAGACATGGTAATATTAAAAACACATTACCCAAGAACCCCACACCGTTTTTTGCACCCCTGGAGCATTTGTCCATGCCTCTCACTTTTTTGTCCTAGGAGCATCAGCCTGGCTTCAGTATCGTTCAACATCACAATTGGCAGTAAAGAGGCCCAAGCTAAAATAAAAATAAAAATAAATTGTACATCTGCTGATTGCCAAATCTTCAAAGAGACTAAGCAAAGCCAGTCTAGGGGTATTAGCGAGCTGTCAGCCAACTACCATAGAAAGAATAGATTTTACTATGCTCAATTTGAATCTGAGAACATCATCACCCTGTGTGCACATATTCCCACCTCACCCCCCCCAGCCTCTCTTGTCTACTAAAATTAAAATATATATGCACTGCAATCCTCTCGTGATCTATGTCCATATCAACCCTTCAAAACATGTGCAATTCCTGCCGTACATAACTTTCAAAACACTATTAATATTCTAATTTGAGAGTTAACACTCCTAGGGACCAAAGGCATGTCAAATATAATGACAAGGAAAGAAAATGGGTAATCTATCTATCTAAATGCCAATGAATGCACAGTACCACTGAATTGAACAGCAATGCTGTGGATTACTTAGCAGTTACCCACTGGTGATTTCCTAGGCTCTCAAGCACAAACCTGTATAGTATCTCGGGTGAAATTCTATTACAGGACCGGAGGCTTCGTATTATGCTTCTCTTTCTTATTTATTGCTACTCACAGCAGCCAATGAAAACTTTTCTTATGCAAAACAAACTACATTTCCCATGATGCATGCACCACATCACTTCCTGCAGAGCCCCATAAGAGCCAGTAATACCGGAACCAGTCCTCTTTCTTTGCTGCTCACGCAGACAGTTAAGTTGAGAGCTCCGTTATTGGCATTATTAATGTGTTATTTTATGATTGATGCTTTGATTGCTGCAAGCGGCGCATGGTCATTGTATTACTGAGCTTATCTAACGCCTCTTTTACTTCTCAAATCACCTGCAGAATATTGCCTTGACCGCTGTTGCCGGGTCGGATCTCGCGCCCTTGGCGCTACGGGGCTCCCGCTGGGAGCGGGGATGAGTTGTGAGCTTGGTTAAGTGCCCTGAGTACGGCGATCGATGCGGGTGTGCATCGCGCCGCTTTCACGATTGAAAGACGATTTAGACGCGGCGCTCGGCCGCTTTGTCACTTTCAGTTTCAGCGCGCTAGCGCTTACGCAGGACATTGCACACTGTACCGCCCCGCCTCTGGCGGGTGAAATTTACATTTGGTGATAGCGCTAAGGCTCCCCTCATATGCCGGTGCGCTGGGAGCCTGTATTTTGCTTTGGTTTTAGGTTTCCACGTGCATAGCCCAATTGGGCTATTTTGGTAGGATTTGGGCTACGCACGTCGTAACTGCCCGTTTTCTGTCGTTTTTCTTTCTTTTTGCCATTCCAGGCTGAGTTTCATACAGAGAGCACTGCTTTACGCCTGGCTGGCTGCAAAAACGACCTGGGCCTGGAGGGAGCACACCTCCTTGGACTTTTTCTTGCTCTTTTGGCTCCACTACGCCCTGGGGGCTGTAATAATTGAGATACAGCTTTGGCTGAGGAGCTAGGTACCTGTGCTGTTGTGCTGTGGGTTGGCTCCCCCCCCTTTACTCCTCCTTACTGTTGCCTTATGAGCAAGTACGTCTATAAATTTGGCTCCACCATGGAAAATTGGGTGCACTATGAGGAGGATGACACCTTATACGAGGAGGAAGTAGGTACACCTTCCATCGAGGAAAATATTATTGAGGCCCTGGACGCTTCCGCGCAGGAATCAGTCAACAAGGCCCTAGAGAAGGCAGTTCCGGGAACTGTGCAGCAGGCATTGGCGACTGCATTGAAGCCTATTACTAGGCAATTGGAGAGGTTCGCGAAGCATCATGGCTTCACTACCCCAGCTGAAGCTCCGTCAGAAGGGCCACAGCCTAAGTCCTGTCCTCATTCTGCCTCTTACTCGTCACTTCCGCATCCTGAGACAGAGAGAGAGAGGGTTCAGGATACCGACTCGGAACCTGGTTCCACCTCATCGGACACCCCAGATGATTCCCCTCCCAAGAAGAAATCTAGGAAGGCTAAGAATGTGGAGACTCCACAGACGGCCCCTACGCCTTTCACCTTCAACCCCTCAGATATTGTTCATCCTAGGTCCTCTGATTGGTTGCCTGCCCCGGAGGTGGCAGCGTACCTGCATGAGAATTTGCGCAAAAGTTTTGACAAGGAAGTGCGCAACAGACTTCGGTCTGAATGTCCCCGACCGGATCTTTCGGACAAGGTGGCTGAAACGCCAGAAATTGACTCCAGTCTGCTAACTTTCCTTAAAAAGTTTGCCAAGGAACCCAAGAAGGGTATAGATCGCGCCTGGCGAGGGTGCCAAGACAAGCTTCTTGATGTGGTCGGTCCCTTGGCCAAGATATTAAAGATGGCTCTAGAGGCGCAGGAATCGGGAACCGCTATTGATTCCCATGTATTGGCGGGCTGGACCCAGCGGGCAATCTGCCTATTAGGTAATGCCAACTGCGCAATGTCCACGGAGCGCAGGAAGTCCATTCTGATGCGCATGGACTCTAACCTTACGGAGTTGGCGGACGGAAACCTCTTCAGCGACCGCTTCGTCAAAGATGTGGCGAAATACGTGGGCACTTTCACGACCCTGGACAAAGCTCAGGCAGGAATCAAACGTGTATTCCAGGCTGGGGTTTTCAACAGGGCCGGACGAGGCCGGGGACGCTCGTTTTGGCCGTCAATTTTCCCAAGGTCCTCAGCGAGGAGACTTCGGACGCGGCAGGGGAGAGTGGGACTCTACCCGCGGTGGCACCTTCTACCCCACCAGGCAATGCTTCAACAAGCGACGCTTTAACAAGGGATCCTATCGGGGAGGATTCCAGAACACCGAGTCTTCAGGTGAGCGCTCCAGACTTATTTCTTCTTCCATTGGGGGGACGTATTCAGCACTTTTATCACAATTGGGTTCAACTATCACAGGATGCTTGGGTTTTGCAGACAGTTCAGGGATTCCATCTAGAGTTCTTCCAGACTCCTTGTCAGGTTCATCGGCTCAGACAGCTTTCTTTTTCCCAACTAGAGTGCGATTTCATAGATTCAGAAATAGAAGGATTGCTGCAGAAACACGGGATAGCACCTTGCGACGAGGGCCCTCGCGGTTTCTGAAGCAATATTTTTTCTGGTGCAGAAGAAAGGCGGTGGTTACAGGTTGGTACTCAATTTGAAGGATTTCAACCACTACATGACTTACAAGCACTTCAAGATGGAGGGCATCCATCTGTTGGCAGACCTACTGAAGCAGGGGGACTGGTTGGTCCGTCTGGACCTGAAGGACGCCTATCTGTCCGTTCCCATATATCGTCCCCATCGCAGATTCCTTCAATTTCAATGGCGGAACCGGTGGTACGAATATTTGGTCCTTCCTTTCGGACTTTCCTCAGCACCGTGGTGCTTCACCAAGGTTCTGAAACCTGTCATAGCCTACCTCAGGGAACAAGGGGTTCGCATGATTGTCTACTTAGACGACATGCTCATCATGGCGCAGTCTCAGACGTTGGCGGTTCAGCATTTGCGCATGACCATTCGTATCTTGCAGAACATGGGGTTTGTGATCAACGAACCAAAATCGGTTCTGTGTCCCACGCAGACGATAGATTTTCTGCGGTTCGTCATAAACTCTCAGACGGCCCAGCTCAGTCTTGCAAGTTCCAAACTTCGGGATATCAAGAAGGAGCTTTGCTCCTTCCTGACCAAACAAATGGTTTCTCTCAGGGTGATTGCCCGGATAGTGGGACTTCTTGCATTGTCCATTCAAGCAATATTTCCGGGACCCCTACACTACAGGGCCCTTCAACGACTCAAAATTCAACACTTGCAAAAGGGTCTTTTATACACGGACGTAGTCCCTCTTTCCCCGGAAGTGAGGGAGGAGATGCAGTGGTGGTTGGCCCACGTAGAGGTGTGGAACAGCAGAGCGATTTTCGGCTCTCTACCGGAAGTGGTCATAGAATCCGACGCCAGCCGTTGGGGTTGGGGAGCGCGCTGCGGAAATATTTCCACAGGGGGACGTTGGTCCCTAGAAGAGTTAAATCTTCACATAAATTGTCTAGAACTCCTCGCAGGATCATTTGCGATCCGGACACTATCTCCCAGGCAGGTCTCATGTTGCATCCTTCTTCGGATGGACAACATATCGGCGGTACGGTATATCAACAAACTTGGGGGCACGAGGTCCTCAATGCTGGTAGAGATAGCGAAGGCCTTTTGGCATTATTGCCTGAGTCATCAGATTTCGGTCATAGCAGAATACATTCCGGGTCAGTCCAATGTAGTGGCGAATTGGAACTCACGCCACCTCAAGGACTACAGCGACTGGCAACTCCTCCCACGGGTGGTCCAGTGGTTGCAGGAGATATGGGTGTTTTGCGAGATCGACCTGTTTGCCTCGAGGCTGAACCGTCAAATGACGAAGTTTTTCAGCTGGAGGCCGGACCCATTGGCTCTGGCGATGGATGCCTTTGCACAGGAGTGGACTCAGAAATTGAATAATGCGTTTCCACCCATCATTCTCATTCCTCGTGTGTTCACTCAGGTGATGCGCCAGAAAGCGGAAGTGATATTAGTGACTCCCTTGTGGAAGTCGCAGCCTTGGTTCCCGTTGTTGCTGGAGGCGGGTTGCGACTTCCCCAGGAGGATCCCATGGTCCTCAACAATGCTCCAGGGCCCTCATGGAGAGAAGCACCCAATGGTTATATCGGTGCATCTGTCTCTGATGGCCTGGAGACTTTCAAGCAGCGTTGGCAAATGCCAGGGTTTTCGGAACAAGCTTCAGGCTTCATCAACCAAGCGTGGGCCCCCTCTGCGATATTATTCGGCCTGGGGATGCTGGGTTCGTTGGTGCATGGGACAGCATGTGGATCCCGTGGGGGCAGAATTACCCTTTATTGTAAACTTCCTGTCAGAAAAAGCGTCGGAAGGTTTAGCGTATCGCTCTGTTAATAATTTCCGTTCCGCCATATCGGCGGGCCACTCTCAGATCGAGGGCAAACCTGTCGGAATGCATCCTTTAATATGCAAACTACTAAAGGGTATCAGAGTAGCTAACCCACCCAAGCCAAAGTATTCTTCCTTATGGGATGTCTCGCTGGTTCTGTCACTGTTTAACAGATGGCCCGACAACAATATGTTGTCCAGGAAACAATTATCGGCCAAACTGGCCATGTTGCTACGCCTAGCGGCTTGTAGACGTTCCTCGGATGTTAAGGCTCTTGATATTACAGGTAGAGTATTTACTCCGGAGGGAGTTTCATTTAATATTACGTCTAGAACTAAAACCATGTCACGCAGTGTAGATTATCATGCTTTTCCCGACAATGCTAAACTTTATGTGGTCCAATGCCTTAAGGCTTATGAAGAATGTGCCAGGTCTACCAGGCCTGATGGTGTGGTACAATTGTTGATTGCTCTGCAGAAACCGTACAAACCTGTTACTGCGGCTGCTATAGCCAGATGGTTAAAAAATGTTATGCAGGAGGCGGGTGTAGATACTCAGGTCTTTGGTGCACATTCTGTTCGAGGCGCTATGGCCTCCAAGACCTTCATGTTGGGTTCTACTGTACAAGATATCATACATTCTGCAGATTGGTCATCTGAGTCAACATTTAAACAGTTTTATTATAAACCGGTGGGTGACATATCCTCTGTTGTTTTTAATCAGCGTTAAACTAGCATAATACGAAGCCTCCGGTCCTGTAATAGAATAAAAAATTAGCTAGCATTCGCGCCAAGAATTTTCAATTCTATTAAGGACACGGAGGCGAGGATTATCCCACCCGGTTAAATTACAGTATTGTAATTATTGCCCACCCGTTTTGCATATATATTCTGGTTATACAGAAGTTACGGGTTGTTCTATCTCTGTTTTTTCAGGATCCGAAAAGAAGATGGATTAGTCGTAATCCTGCTTGAAGTTGACGTTCTTCCCAGCTGGTCTGGTTCTTCAACGTTGGAAGCTGTTGTTGAACTTTGTTATAATTATTGGACTTTATTGTTCGGAGCAAAGAAAGAGGACTGGTTCCGGTATTACTGGCTCCTATGGGGCTCTGCAGGAAGTGATGTGGTGCATGCATCATGGGAAATGTAGTTTGTTTTGCATAAGAAAAGTTTTCATTGGCTGCTGTGAGTAGCAATAAATAAGAAAGCGAAGCATAATCCTCGCCTCCGTGTCCTTAATAGAATTGAAAATTCTTGGCGTGAATGCTAGCTAATTTTTTATTCTGCTCCATGTTTACTAAAATTATCCATCTCACTTTTACAATACTTTCAATCACGTATGCCAGAATAATACACAACACTCATCCAGATAAAGGCCCTGTATAATGGCTAGTTGGCCTGATATGGTACTTACAAATGATATTTTCATACAACCATGCTCACGTTTTTGTAATTACATGGATGAAACATCTCTGGGCTATGCAAAAATACTTTAGAAGATCAGGTTCTGAGCAGTTTTACCAAAGCCCTTCTTCCTCACTTATTGCCCTCTGGAGCACTTAAAAGAATCGTACCTCTCTACTTATGCAAGAAGATGAATAAAATTAAAACAGGAAGCCAGCAAGCGTGTCCCTTGAACGCAAATGGGCGATAGATAAATGTCCCCGTCTCAGTTTGTTCTTACTATATTTGCAGTAAAAAATAGTTATTCTATATGAATTATAGTGCATATGCGTATCTACTTGTTCAACATCTGATGCTGCACATTTACCGAAGACTTAAGATATGAACAGTTAAGGACAGTTGATAGGCAGAATTTAAAACATAAATTAAATGTTCTCCAATATTCCTAAGTGTCATCTTCAGACTATTCAAGCTTTTAAACACCAATTCTGAATAGCAACCAATCTGCTGTTTGCTAAATAGCCAGAACTGTGTAGAGGTGTCAGACAACATTAACGGGCATTGTCAATTTAGGGCGAAGGATAAATCAGGTGGGCGAACCACTTTGGTAAACCTTGCCAAAGGTCGACATGCAGATGGTACAGCTACCTATCTAGAGAGCAAGGTTGACGACAGGAGAGCCCTCCTTGGAAGAGGGCATGTGTGAAGATGTCGGGTAGTGAAAACCCCCTCTTGGAATTAAAATTAAGTTGCACAGGAAAAGAAAGAAAAATTATGTACCCAAACACGTTTCAACTACCATCCAATGTTGCTTTTGCCGTGCCTTTCTTCCACCTTTGAAAAGACCCGTTATCCCATTGGTTGCACACTATTGGCATCTGTTCTCTGATTGGTCACTGTGCTCTAGTTCCAAGCATCCATCGCTGTCAACATTATACAAACAAGATAACCAGCGCGACCAGCGCTGACCACCATCTGTTTCCAATTAACGCGACCGCGAGACGCGGGCGCGATAATTGGGAACAGATGGCGCTGTTGCTCTCTCCCGAGCTCCCTAGGCCAAGGGAGAGAGAAGGCGAGACATGCATCCACCTTTGGCCAATTGCGTACTGTCTTTCTTAGAAAGATGCACGCAAAGGCCATTAGCAGTGAACCAAGAAAAAAGCACACGCACTAGCGTGTGGTCTTGAGGTGAAAGTCCTTACTAAAGCCTCACAGAGCAGCGCATTCGCTCTGGCTCAGGCGAGACTTAAAAAGTAGGGGAACAGATTCTTTTTAATTAAAGAAGTAGGGGCACGTCCTACCTTGCCGATCCCGCCTACTTCGACCACTGGCTACCAGTAGGTCACTAGGTACTCATTGGGGAAGCCTGGTCTATAGTAATAAAGGGTACAACTCTTTTGTAGAAGCTATACGAATAGTAAACACAAAATGCCACAGCTTTCTTTTTAAACACTGTTTTACCTAACAGGCTTCCTGCCATCTCCTGATTGATGAGGCCTGGAGCATATGCATCTGTTTACCATTTGTATAGAAAACATGCTGTCCTCTACTTTAGAGCATATAATCAGATTGGACCATGTCCTACAAGCAAGAGTTGGGTAGGCAACAAGCAGAAATCTACACGCAGCTGGCAAAGCAGCACAAGTAGAGTGAACAGACACTATTGCCCTGTGTGGGTCTGTCCAAATCGGTAGGGTTGTGAAAAGCTAAGAATCTATAGCACTACTATGCCTTCTTCTGCAGTGTGAAGAAAAAAACTAAACAAAATGCAGCACTTCGCGGCAGGGCTAATTTATTTATTTGTTTACTTGCTAATTTATAACTGGACAAAAACGGTTGTCTCCTGTTCTTAATCAAAATTTGCCCAGGGATTTCGAAGACCCACATAAAACCACAAATAGTTGTGGCTATTCCTAACTTTTATTAAGCTACCTCTAAATATTTGTAGGTTATTTGGGGGGAATAAGGGCCTGGGTTTGCTGAAGAGGTATTCAAGATTGGAACTGAATCCCTTTACAGGTGATGATGTGGATAAGGTTGTAGACTCTTGAGGTGTTTGAGAAGAGGAATTTGAAGGAGGAAATGACGAGTAATATTTAGATCTTCTATTTTTTTGTTATATTTTATGTTATTCATCTTGATGGGATGGATAAGTCTTTATCAAAGCTGATTCTGTTTCTGGTTTGGGTACCGCAGATTTTAAGAATACATTACCCTGCTTCTTGCGTGATTTCCTTTAGGCAGTACCAGACTGACTTGGGCCTTTTGAGACAAACTGAAGAAGATGTGCTTGATTCACTGGCACCAGACCTTGGAAGGTGCTACGTTCAGCTCCCAAACAAAGACCTTCACCGTTGCCTAATCTACCTTCTTGAGGGGAGAGGGGTTAGTCAAAGTACGACTGATGCCGAGATACTCAGATCACTGAAACAGAGAGTATGTGTGTTTATATTTATATAGTGGTTCCTAGCCAGGAAGTAAGAGAGCTGTGCACATTATTTTAGGGAGTGAGGGGGGTGTTAGCACACAATACAAGGCAATGTACATATTTCATGTTTTAATTACAAATTTACAGTGGCAATACATTCCACATTGATAGGCACATGAAGATTAAGTGAATTGCCGAAAATTAGAACCCAGGTCTAATAGTCCCAAGTCAACTGCTCAGCAACTAGACCACAACACCTCTCTAACACAGGGGTCAATAACTGTAATTGTTGACAAAGTCATGCCACTTTTTCAGCATCGCCAATATTCAGTTTCTCCAGGACTTTGCCTAACTTACAGCACCGAAAGCTATAAATAAATCACAGAATTCTTCTTCAGCTAGGAAACAGACTGTTATTCCCTCTTTAAAAATGTCCTCCATACCCAATGCATTTTTCTAGCCGGTTTTACATAGGGTGCAACAGATGGATGCAAGGTTGTTTTTTTTTCTTTTGAACAACTAACCTAATCTGCAGGAAACACCCAGACCAAAAATATGTAGCACACATAAAAAGAATCTGGTGAATATTATTGGTGATGAACACGTGGTGCTAGGACCTGTGCCTTCGGAGAGATACGCTTGTTTGGGAAAACTTGTTAAGGCCATATTACATCTGCAAGTATTGGCAGCCAATCGCAAAGGGCGGTGAGCAGGACAAAAGAATAAGTGTCATGTTTGTTTGATATAGTAAACAAATAATACAAAGAGTGCAATATTTACAGCTTGACTGTCTGGTCTGGATAGAAATGCAGAAGCATCAGAAGTGAGTTCAAGATGGTGCAAGGACGTTTATACTTAGAGTGGAACAATGGCGACCAGTGGTGGAAAGGCCTGATAAGGGTCCCAGTGTTGCAGCAATTAGGGGAGTGCACATGTAGCAGAGGTGGCGTGATATTTGAGGATTGATGGAGGTGTGATCTCATCCCCATGCTCTGTAGTGAACACTGGTAACGGTCATGGCCTCCAACATAAAGAGAGAAAGAGAAGGGGTGGGGGAGAGAGAGAGAGAGAGAGAGAGATGAGATGAGGAAAATGTTCCAGCCATCTTAGAGTGGTGCCGCACTCAGATTTTACAAGAGGCACAGATGGAACGAGAACTAACCTACAGCGGATCTACAAGAGATGGCCCTGTAACACCCAGTCTTTAATCCCCATGGGATGAATGGAGGACAGAAGGCTATTTGAGGATCCCTCAGGGGGCTGATGGTCCAGTTGGACAAAATGACAACTGTAATTATTGACGAGGATGTCACTCTAACTAAAAGTAGTGTGATGAGCCCATGAGAAATACGCATTTGGGCGGGCAGAATACATTGAGTCATGATTGGTAAGAAGTCAATCTTCAAGAGTGATTTTCAATATGCCTATGCTGCAGCAGCCGCTAACAGCAAAAAAACAGAGGCTTTGACTAGGAATCTTTCAGTGTTTTATTGGGTAGAATACCAATGTATACTTCTGGAGTGGGACTGAATAAGGGATGGTGGTCTATTTTGGTGAAAGAACATGACTTGACAGTGGATATGAGATTAAGTTAGATGTTAGAGAATAAACATGATTAAGATCCTTATATAAAGTGGCTTGGAGATGTCGTGTATGTGCAACAATTGGATTACCATCCATATTCTGCATTCCACAAATTATGGTTAGTGTGGTATCGCTGCAGTAATGTTATACGATAATACCACTTAACACAAAGGAAAAACCAAGACTGTTACTAACCTGCAAAAGGCTAGTTGTAACTATTCGACTCATATATAGAGAAAACCTAAGGATTTCTGTGAGTTATTCTAAATTCATTCGGCAAAAAGCCTATATCAGGTAATACCCCATATGCCGACTATTCTTGTTGAATAACTGCATTGAGATTTGATTCAATGAGATGCTTTCTTCCACCAGAAAAAAACAAGCACTCTGGAAATTTTCCATATAGATTTTGTTTTAGGATTTAGGATTACTCCTCTTGGCAAAGTAGCATAAAGTAAACTTCCAAATGTACACAGATGGCACACAAACCCACGTTTGGCTAGACAACAACTCAAATAGCACTACTAGCATCACCTTGAGTTTGCACTATGTTCTCCTTTGGATGAAGGAAAGCTTTATTTGCTTGAATACAACCAAGACAAAGATCCTGGTAATGAGAGAGAATATATGACGTTACAACGCAAACAATTACAATGCATGCTTTTACAACGCAGTTTTTACATCGCAACTATCATTACAACGCATTTTTTTTAAAACTACCATTACAACGCATTCCATTACAACGCATAATACTTTTAGGGCAACAGTAGTGTGGAAATTTAGCTCGCAAACTGAACATTATCTGCGCCATCTTGCCCCTCCCCAGCACCACGCGCAACGAATGCACGGCCGCCATTTTAGGCACCCCGCTCTCTCCGCTCACTCTCGACCGCCAGCGTTTTCCCTTGGCGCTGCAAGCATCCCCCGCGCGCCGGCCACCCCCGCTCTCTCATACAGGCCATAAACCCTCTCCTTCTGCGCGACCCTGCTACGGAACCACTTCCAACCGACAACCCATACATGGTCATGCCTCTCCTTTGATAACCCCCTTCCTCTGCGCCCCATTGTCTGAACTGGTCCCAGGCCATCACCTAGCCCTGCGGATGCAGTTTACTGCCCCTACTGTAAGGGAAACACCCCACATCAAAGGGATTACAGTAGATCAAAGCCCCTACCCCCTGAGACCCGGCCAGTTGCACACACCCCGGGAATTAGCGGAATTCCCTGCTGCGCGATAGCCATCTCCCACTGCGGGTAGGGTGGGAACTTCTACTGTATCTATGTGTGGGATCGGATCTGAACCGGGGCTCCAGGGGATATTCCCCCGTACTTCAAAAGAATCTCAAGAATGTACTATGTGTAATAAAGCAATAAACCAGTGTATAAGAGACCAGGTCTCAGAGATGCGGTTAGAGCACCTCGTGACGATACCTTGCTGTCTGATCTGATGTGTTCTGCTCCGACGGAATAAAACCTTGTTTCCTGCCTTCCAGTCTCCGGCGCCTGCCTCTTTTATTGGTAAATTATCGAGTGGTATGAGGGGCGATTATCGCCGGGCAAATACTTGGAAGATTATCGACTGAAACTGCCGCTACCATTTAACAATTGGCGTCCCAAACGTGGGGCCCATCAGCGACACGTGGATCCAGTGGGAGAGGTCCCGACGACAGAGTGAACGACTGCAACGATCGGGAGAGCTCCTGCCCAATAGACCCTCGTCTGGCAGCCGATCATCCGAACTTCACTGGTTCCGAGCAGACCTCTCTCGAGTGATCTACGGTCCTGACTGGGAACCATCAGGAGTGCCGCGGCAAATACGGAGAATAGAGGACGATCGGGCGCTGGAGGCGGAAGACGAGAAACTGTCCATGCGGTCCGGGTAAGGTCGTGAAACACGACAAAAGTGCGAAATAATTGATTGATTGTTTGAATACTAGTATTGCTCATTGATTGTTCTTTTTGAGATATTCGCTGTCTACAAACGGGGAGGAGTAGAAATACTCTCTCTCTCTCCCTTTGCAGATAGTGAAGGGTAGGTAACGCAGACTTTTGTCCCCATTGAAACCCGTCGTGCCTATCTTTATCTCCCCATTGATTGATTGTCCGAACATTGATTGTTTTGAAGAATAGTGCTTTTTGAGATATTCTCTGTTTGCAAATAACGTAGAATAGGAATATTCTGTCTAGTCTTTGCAAATAGTGAAGGGTAGGTAACGCAGACTTTTGTCCCCATTGAAACCCGTCGTGCCTATCTTTATCTCCCCATTGATTGATTGATTGATTGTCCGAACACTAGTTGTTCGATATTGGTTCTTTGGAGGTATTCTCTGCTTACAAATAACGAGGAATAGAGATATTCTGTCTAATCTTTGCAAGCAGTGAAAAGATAGGTAGTGCTGACTTTTGTCCCCGTTGAAACCCGTCATGCCTATCTTCTCCCCACTGATTGGTAGTTGGTTCTGCCCGGACCGCTTATTAGAGGTGAACCACCCGGCTCCACTGGAAGGCACCCCTAATAAGGACATGTTCACTAAATATGGACTAGTCGCCGTGGCTTATAGCAAGCTGTGGCATAAATATACCAAGAAGGAGCCCGAAAGTCAGTGGCCACTGATGGGATCCTTCGACGACCGCAAGATAGAAGCGCTAGAAGTAGCTCTGCGTAGCAATAAGACAACGCCTACTATGCTTGACAGTATTGGCATGTGGCGCAAAGAAGCGACGCAACGGAAAAAGAGGGAAGAAGTAAAAGCAGAAAAGGAATTACGAAAGGCAGCTCACCTTGCCGCTAAAAAGTTAGAAGAAGACATAAAGGAGAGAAGGGAAACTAAACTAAGACAGGAGCCCGAAACCTCAGACCAGTACGCTGTCAGGACCCCTTCTTTGCTCTACCCTGTGTTGTCCTCCAAGCAGCAAACGAATGACGAATTACTGTTAGGTCCCCCGACCATTTACATGCCCCCTCCGTATGCACCCTCCCAACCAGTAGTGCAACACCCACAACCCCCGAACACGAACGAAAGCAGTACAGGGGCCTCGGCCCTCACGGCCTCCGCGCCGGCTGAGCCTCTTGTACTGAACCCAACGTCGGCTATAACGCTAGATGACCATGAGATGAGGAAGAACGATTCCACCAGAATGAATCGATTAACTAAAGATGAACGAGCAGGAATTGACAAGATAGTAGGGACGCTGGTGGAGCGAAAAGAAAGTGAGGAGTATATAACGGATGTGTATAAATCGTATGCCGACAACCGCAGACGACACTTTGTCGTACGGCTCTGTTATCACGCCCTGAATGCATATGAGGATAGGTACCACGATAAAGGTCCCGAAGGCTTAGCGGCCCTATATAGAAAGGTAGACATCGGAGAAGAAAGAGAGGGCGATGTAGCGAACCTCTTCACTCGTACACTCGAGGTCTACCGACACCTTAAAGAACATGGACAAACAACCAAAACAGAAACCCCCATAGCAACTAAACCCCAGGGAGGAAGGGCCGATGCCATGATGCCCATTAAAGAAGCTGCCCCCTACTGGGTCCCCCCACGGGGTCAGGGAACACACGACGACATCAACCACCAAGATGCGAAGGGAAGGGTTGTATATAACTGGGTCTACCAGCCGTGGGACCGGCAAGATATTTTGACCTTTAGAAAGACCCTACCCGACTTGAGAAAGAACCCGACTGCCTTCTACACTGAATTAGGTACAGCCTTAGGCTCAACGATAATGACGCTAGCAGATATCGACTTGTTCTTTGGGCTATGTCTGCCGGCTGATGTGTGGAAACAAATCCGGAAAGTTGACCACGCTGAGCCGTTCGGATATACCTGGGTACAACTCGATACCATAGATAAACAGCGAGAACCAGGACAGAAACCCCCGAAAGCCATCCTAGAGCTCCCAGATAAGATTGTACAAAAGCTGAAGACTCTAATCCCTGAAAGAAAGGTAGACTGGTCGATAGTGACGGCTTGCCGCCAGAAACCCCAGGAAGACGTGTCTGAATACTTCTCCCGATTCGAGACGGTGTTTTCCGACTACAGTGGCCAAGACATGACCACCACAACCGGACACCACCTCTTTGTCCAGAATTATGTAAAGGGTCTGTCGCCAGAAGTTTCCCAGAAACTACAGACCAGCGAGAGTAGTTGGGCAGCCTCCAAACCCGCAGCAATTCTCCAGATGGCCCAATACTACGAAAACCAGAAAAACGAGAACGATAGGGCGTCAGAGAAGAAGAAAAAGGAATTAAAGGAGAGGGTGATGATAGCACAATTGCAAGGGGTGACAATAGGAAGGGAACCCCCGAAGGAGAACTACCAACCAACCGCCCCTAGAAAGCTACCCCCTAGAGACCATACACCTACACCCTACAACGGACGGAGAGACTTAGATGGGAACCAATGTGCGTTCTGTAGAGGGTTCGGACACTGGAAATCCCAGTGCCCGGTCCTTTTGGAACTGAACAAAAATAGGGACCCCAATAGACACAACCGGAAGTTTGTTGATACCCACCATCAACGCCACCACACTTGATTAGGATCACGTGCAATCGAGCAACGCCGAATACGCTAACCAGATCGCTGATACGTACAACACTCCAGCAAGATAGTATGGTCAAACATTTTTAATAAATTATAAGTATAACAACATTCCGGCAAAAATGAACAGGTTAGAACATGTTTTAAACAACTATTTACATGACAGTCTGCTGCGACCTGCATCCCAAAACATTTTCGTCCACGTGACACCGTCCTCGCCTCTCCTTCCTCGAAGTTGCAACATTGGCCTGTTTTGGGCGGTCCTTTTTTAGTTGATTTTGGGCTATAAAAGCCATACAGGAGTCCCTTGACATCAGTGGCGGCCGATTGTGCGAATAGGCCGGAGGCTATACGAAGCGCCGGAGGGCTGGTGCCCTGGCGGGGGGAGGCGACGCGGACGGACCTCCCCCACCTCCCCAGGTGGAGGCTCGCCAGCAGATGAGGGCACCCCAAACCACACCTTTCACACGTCGGCCAGCTGGGTTGCGCCCTGCCACTTCATTCGCCGTTCGGCTGAGCCGGCACCCCTGCACGCGGCCGCCAGGCAACCACCCAAGGACAGGGTTCACCAGGACTGCCGCTAGCACCCGACGCGGGGAGTGGGCCCCCGCAGCCAAGTAAGTAGGGGCCCACTCCGATGATGATGTCCTCCGGACTGCTGTTGTCGCTGCAACTGATGCCACTCCGGTGGCAGCACCACCCGAACTGCTGCTGTTACTGCTGCTGGCTCCTCTCCGGTGACTGTACCGAAGAGCTGCCGCTACTGCTGCCCTTGAACTCCGGCGGTCGACCCCTCCGGTTCCAGGCCTGGCCCACCGTGAGACAATTCTGGACTCGAAAGCTTGTTTGCTAGGGCATGGGCCCCACCCTTGACAGAACGCTCCCCTCAGCCTTGCAGAATTGGTTGGAGTCATTTGACGTTCGACTCCTGCGGACTTCCGGTAAGGACAAAACCACCACCATTGCCCTTTTTGCCCCCGGGCGGCAGCCACCTTGCCTCCGCTTGATACAGGGAGACAGTAAAGCGTCGGCGGAAGAACCCGCCTGCTGCCCCGCCCTAAGAACAAACCGTGGCATTGCTACAAGGTTGCAGTGACGCAAAGTTGACGCTAACGAAAGTTCTCGAACTACCGAAAGGGATTCTGGTTCAACTGCTAATTCATGGAAAGACTTAGACTGTGCACTAGCCCGACCCCGCCCTAAGATGGCGCTGATGTAGGAGTGGCCTACAACTCCTTGTGGCGTTCCAGTCACGTGACCTTCGTGTTAAAAAGAGATATATATACATGTATGCGATGCTTCCACACATGGCGGTGGGGGAGAGGGGGGGGGGAACCGATTTTTTCATGTTAATCCAGTGTTGCTCATGTTGCTCGACGCCTCTCACACCGTGGCCGGTCTATGGCGGCTGTAGGCCCGTCTTTCCATACTAACATTGTTTTAAATAAAGGGCTTCTTAAAAAGGAATTACGAAATCAGTGCCATGACTAATCATCTAGGTTGTTGAAGGTTTTTCTTTTGAATAAATGATCGTTACTCCTAAGCGAAAGCATACGGATAATACAGACACAATTTGCCTAAAAATCTTTTTGTTTAACGGAATTTGTACCCATCACGCCTGCCCTTTTTCCAAGAATTGTCAAATCAATAATGAACTATAACTTAAGGTATATGTCGCATGCAAGGTATGGTATCCTGCACCATAATACACGACCAATTGAGAAATACATGCACGACCAGGGAACGCGAATTTAGGAGATGAATGAACTAGAGCATCTTTGCCTCAAACTAAAGAATAATGGGTCCGTGGTATTACCCAACCCTGCGGCTAGCCTGGTACATGGTAGGTAGAACCTTTCGTGTCTGCGCGCGCTGGGGTATTTTGAATACTGCACCTCCCCTCCCCTCTTATTTCCCCTCTATAGGTCACGACGAAGTTCCGACTGAAGAGTGGAGTGGACATGGACCGCACCAAGTTCAATATCAGGGAAAACATAGACAAATGTTGCGAGATAGTGCGAAAAATTACAGATCATCTTTGGGAACATGGAAAACTGTATGACGTGATTGATAACCTGCAGCCATCGGAAGAAAGGGGTCGGACGTGACGCACAGTCTGGCTACGGATCATAAAGCATCTATGACATCGACCAAGGGGAAAGCGACGAAGCAACAGGGGTATGAGACGAGACACCATTCAGAACGATGAGCGCGAAGGGCTACATCGAGGCCCCTGCTCACTGACCAGCGTGCCTGAAGTCTCAGCCCATCGGGCCCGATTGATGGGCTCAGTGCTGATAAGATTCTGCTCTCCTCGGTCCGCATTTTTGATCTGATCCCATGCCACCCCATTCTCTCTTCCTCTTTCATTTGGACTATGACTTTGACCTACTACCGAGGAACAAAAGGCCGGCACCCTGTCTCAAAAGTACCTGTGGTGAACTGTGTTAAGGAACAGGACTGTGATCAAAGAACAGTGAGTGGTCACACCCTGCCACGTGAAGAAATCGGATTTGAGCTGGACCTTAGTTCCACCGCCGGTGCTCAACAGTGCCAACGAAAGAAGAACAACAATGAGAGCTTACCAGTGATAGCTCTTTATAAACAAGGACACTGGAAAGAAGAACCCATGTCAAAGTTGAAAATCCTCTCCCAACCACCTTATTATATTAACTATCTTCTTATCAAGTTTTCATGATGTTGCATCAATCACTTCCGACTGTACACTGAGAAGTTAAGAAAATGTAACTTTGTATAGTAACCTTCATACAACACCAGCCATGTACACAACTATACTGTAACTTTGAATGTACTTCCTCCTCGCCTGCTTCATCAAACTGTATGAGACAATGTACAAATGTGTCAGATTACTCCTGCCTACCCTAAAGACTCTGTATCTTTAAATGTGTGACGAACATTGACGATACTGTAACTGAAAGGCTAACAAAGGCGAATATTGGCCGGACAAGCTGGCGAGATATGTTAAAAGGGAGGACTGTGGAAATTTAGCTCGCAAACTGAACATTATCTGCGCCATCTTGCCCCTCCCCAGCACCACGCGCAACGAATGCACGGCCGCCATTTTAGGCACCCCGCTCTCTCCGCTCACTCTCGACCGCCAGCGTTTTCCCTTGGCGCTGCAAGCATCCCCCGCGCGCCGGCCACCCCCGCTCTCTCATACAGGCCATAAACCCTCTCCTTCTGCGCGACCCTGCTACGGAACCACTTCCAACCGACAACCCATACATGGTCATGCCTCTCCTTTGATAACCCCCTTCCTCTGCGCCCCATTGTCTGAACTGGTCCCAGGCCATCACCTAGCCCTGCGGATGCAGTTTACTGCCCCTACTGTAAGGGAAACACCCCACATCAAAGGGATTACAGTAGATCAAAGCCCCTACCCCCTGAGACCCGGCCAGTTGCACACACCCCGGGAATTAGCGGAATTCCCTGCTGCGCGATAGCCATCTCCCACTGCGGGTAGGGTGGGAACTTCTACTGTATCTATGTGTGGGATCGGATCTGAACCGGGGCTCCAGGGGATATTCCCCCGTACTTCAAAAGAATCTCAAGAATGTACTATGTGTAATAAAGCAATAAACCAGTGTATAAGAGACCAGGTCTCAGAGATGCGGTTAGAGCACCTCGTGACGATACCTTGCTGTCTGATCTGATGTGTTCTGCTCCGACGGAATAAAACCTTGTTTCCTGCCTTCCAGTCTCCGGCGCCTGCCTCTTTTATTGGTAAATTATCGAGTGGTATGAGGGGCGATTATCGCCGGGCAAATACTTGGAAGATTATCGACTGAAACTGCCGCTACCATTTAACAGTAGGGTAGGTGTTGGATAGTGTAGGGGTAAACATTACTATTCCCACTCCAGTGAGTGCAACAGTAGGGTAAGTGTTGGATAGTGTAGGAGTAAACATTACTATTCCCACTCCAGTGAGTGCAACAGTAGGGTAAGTGTTGGATAGTGTAGGGGTAAAAATTACTATCCCACTACAGTGAGTGCAACAGTAGGGAAAGTGTTGGATAGTGTTGGGGTAAAAACTACTATTCCCATGTACCCCAAAACCCATACCACCCTAAAACGAAACAATCTCCATTACTTACCTTATAAAGCGTTGTAATGGCATCCGTTGTAGTGACATGCGTTGTAATGGCATGGGTTGTAACGGCATGCAATGTAAAGGCAGTTGCGTTGTAAAGGTAGTGCGTTGTAATGACTGTGTTGTAATGGATGTTTCAGAAAGTGAGCAGTCTGGCTACACATTGACCTACTTCCAGATCTTTCCCCCACCCGAGGGTCAGAAACTGGGCATACTCTTTGATTAGGATTTGCTGATTGTCCCACAAGTCTAGGCAGTTGTCTAAATGATCAGTCTGCAACTCTCCATAACTCACAAATTATTCCTGCTACTCCAGTGTGGAACTGACCAGAGCATTCAGCATGTCCCATCTGCATTACTGTGACATCAAATACACTATCCTTCCCAAAATGCAAATTGTCAGGCTACAAAGAGTAAAAAACAGGCAGCCAGCATGTGCCTTAGCCTATGTAAATGGGACCACATCAGGCATGCTATGAAAGAACTCCAATCTCCACCAGTCAAAGCCAGGTCAAATTCTCTACACCACAAGTTCTACTTGAAAAAGACCCAAAATATCTACAGGACCTATCACCACGCTGCACTCCAACCAGAAACCCCTGCTCTTCAGCTGTTAACTTAATTTAACAACAATTGTTCAAACTGATGAAACATGGAGGTAGATCTCTGGGATTACTCATCCTTGAGGCAGAGAATGCTCTCAGCCCTGTGATTTGAACTCGACTGCAAGTGCTTCAAGAAACTCCTGAAAATTTAACTATTCAGTCAAGACTTCCAAACCGTTATTTCGGACTTGTATGAATTGGCTAGAGCAAAGAGATCACCAACTCTTCCTGAATGGACGTGCACTGTTCTTATCCTATTCGGCTCTGTGAAGTACCTGAAAGGTGACAAGTAGTATACTATAAAACCTTTAAATAATTAAACAAATAAAAAAGCAAAAACAAAAGATATATATATATATTTTAGCATTAAAAATGGTCCACTGACTGTTGTCTGTCTAGGTCCCTTTCTTTGCTAATAATATGATAAACAAGCCTTGGCAAAGCCAATAGTTCTAATGTTTTCTGCCAGCATTTTGCCAATCTCATATTTTTGTTGCTTCATGGTTTTTGTAAAACTTTATTCTTTGAGGAGCTGATGTGCCCTCGCCCATATAAAAAAAACATTGGCTAACAGCATCAGATTTTACGATAGGTAGTTCCTGGTTCTGAAGAAAACTTGTTTGAGGATGTGCTCCTAGTGAAAGAGCAGAATTTTGTCACTCAAAGTGAAGTTAGCAAATGGCTGAAAAGTGGAATGACCCGTTGCCCACTGCTGTATACAGCGGGTGGAAGTAAAATGTGAATGACACAACAGACCAGTGGATGAAGCGGGCTGGCTAAAAGCCCCTATAAGTATAGACCTAAAACAGTAGCGTACTTTGTCTAAGTGTTCTGTTCTATTAAGTTTGTGATTTAATTTGTGCTGTGTTTAAGCCTGTGTGTGAGTCGCTTAGGCAAGGCAGATAATACGAATAGTCAGGGCTGACTTTGAAATGGGTCCCTGTTAGGCCCTATATTCATGCCCTGGACGTCACAGGCAAAAACACTGATCGATTTCTCAGCATTTACTGTAAACGCCCTTAAATTAATCCATGTCAGTAATGCAATCCCTCTTTACATTTTACATGCTTTGCTTCATATTGCCTTCCCTAAGGTTATTTGATTTTTCCAGATGTTTCTGTAGCTTTTTTGAAGCAGGTATGACTCCTGTGTAGTGCACCCTGTGGACTGAGTCACCCAGGGCTTTAAGTGGGCCGGGTCTCACCGGGGCCTCGAAACTGGTCTCTATCGGGCTCTGTTTTGTGCCCTGGCACAAACGGTCCATTTTTAGGTCTCGCCTGGCGTAGGCTGCGCACATGCACAGTCTCGCTGCCGAGATTTAATGATATGGGGTATTTTCTGTAAAGGGCATTAAACCTCGCCCCTCTTTTCCATTGGCTGGCGTCACCGTTTATGCTAAACGGTGGCCAGCCATTGGAAAAGAGCTGTTGATGACGTATTTGCTCGGCTTTCTGAGCTGTCCCATTTGGACGGGCTCGTCTGCCTTCCTTTTGTCGTGAAAGTTTTCTTATCTTTATGGGGCCATGTGTTTCAAACACATGGCCCCATAAAGACAAGAAAGCTTTCACTACGGACGAAAGTGAAAGCGGACCGTGCTTGTTCTGACCTTGAAGCCACTAGGGCGCTGGTTGAGTGCATTACTTTAATTTGAAAAGTTGCTCGCAGCCAGCCTCTAAATGAACGTTTTAGCGTGGCAGGCGCAACATGGCATTAAATAACGTTGGTGCAGGCTTGTTTGTCATCTGGTGCCTGACTGTTACCTTGATGCTGGTGGAATTTCATTTAAAACTAATGTACAAAATCCTTTGTATTTTTACTTGCAAAATTATCTATCTGGTCCCGGCGATGAAAGTAAACACACGCTTTAGTTTCTGGATAGTATTTAAGGCGCCGCTTCTCCCCACTAATGTAAAAGTGTTTATGTTGGCTTCCTTCCTGGACTTTGCAAGCAGTGCAACATCTGGTCCCCCCTGAGGTCGTCATTTACTCTGCGAGGGTCTGTACCAGTAATTGAGGCCCACAGTCCACCCCACGACGCCCCTCACGCGCACATAAACAGTCCAGCTTCGGGGCCGTCCGTCTTCACTGTCGCTCACTCCCCCGGAGTGCCTGAGTAACGCACATGGAACCCCAGTGGATAGGAGCCCGCGAGAGGGCAGAGGTCACGACGAGGCAGCTTTCATCAGGACTCTTAGCAAGCTTTGAAGATTGTAAACTACATATCTGGCTCTTTGTTGCACTGAGGGAGGGTCTTCCAACCGGACAGTTCGAAGCTGTAATTCACCAAGGAGATGCACGTAATAAAATATTCAGGGCATTAGAATCATGAGGTCATTGGAGATAACATTATGCAGCAGTTTTGACTAAATTATGCGCAAAACCAAAGGCACCGTGAACCATATTGTGAGAGTATAGGCAGAACACACAACAGATTAATATCTAGCTATTTTCCATTTCGACACACATAAATACAACAAGCACAGTGGGTCTGGCTTTAATGTGCTAATGGAGCCTACAGGGCATGTACAAATGTTGTTTGCATGGGTTAGCACATAAAAACACAAAATGGACCGTCCAGCTACATCGATGCAATGCAATGTTACATCACAGAGCTTGGCATCAACTCTTACTACAAGGAATTTCTGTTCTATGATAACCCTCTAACTGGTTCAAGACACAGTGGAGTTTGCAGAGCTAAATTTGTAAAAAAACAACAAAAAAAACAAATTGGAAAAAAATCAGGCCTTACCTGCAGCACCACTGTTGCCAGGAGCCCTCTGCTTTGGATAAGTGTCTCTTCTCGAGTATCAGCATGTTTTATAAAGCCACAACCGAGTACTTTAATTTAATTAAGTTTAGTGTTGTGTTGCATGCTGTTTTCTTATGGACTTATTATTTAACGTGACTCTGTTTGTTTTTCGTCTGAGGCAAGCGTGTGAGGCTCATAGGGTTGAATGATCTCTGCCCCTCACGATCGTGTGCTTCCCAGGCACAGATGAACACATAGTTTCTCAGCGGCTGCCTGGCATCTGTTTTCTTAAAGCCACAACCGAGTACTTTAATTTAGTTTAGTGTTGTTTGTGTTGCATACTGTTTTAATTCGGACTTATTATTTAATGTGCTCAGAGGGTTAAAAGGGTTTCAGCCCCTCCCGAGCGTTAGCTTCCCGGGCACAGACACACAGTTTCTCAGCTGCTGGCTGGCCTGGCGTCCGTCTTCCTGGAGCCGAGTACTTCACAGGTCTTCAAAGGACTTCGCATGTGTTAAAAAGGTTGCATTGTTTTTCGACTTAACTAGAGGCCTTGCATATCTACTCTGTCTGTTGCTGGAAGAATTAAACCTCCCAGTAATTTGGCTGAAGGTGCGACTTTACTGAGAGGTGTTTGGAAAGGAAAGCCATCTCGATTTTAAGGTGCGTAAAAATGTAGTATGTGTGCATATGTGCTTTGTGTATTTTATTTAGTTTGATTTTTTTTATATTTTTGGGAAATAATGTGTAATGTAATATGCCTAAGGTTACACAATATGGGCCATATGTACCAAAATGTTCTTTTGCAATTCTCAAATAGCGATTTTTTGCGAATCGCTATTTGAGAATCGCAAAATGCTATGTATGTAGGATTTGCAAATAATTTTGCGAATCCTACATATTCCTTAATTGCGTATCGCAAATTGCCTAGAGGCCCATAGGAATGATTGGGAAGACATTCTCAATTTGCGATTCTCAATTAGAGAATCGCAAATTCAGAATGCAATTTCAAGGGTGCCAGGGTGTCAAAAGGACACTCTGTTGCACCCCTGAAATGTGCATGTGTGCACATGTGGCACACATACATGCCCTAAGGGCATGTATGTGCGCCACATGGCACTTTGAAAAATGCAAAACAGGGCATTTTTCAAAGAAATCGCAAATTACCACCAACTTGAAGTTGGTGGTAATTTGCAATCCCTTAAGGCCAAATTGCACTTTTTCTGTGCTTCTTACATTGCATTTAAGGAATCACAATTTGCAATTCCTTAAATGCAATCGCAAAATAGGGAATCGCAAATTTTGCGATTCCTTATATTGCGAGGCAGTTTTTCATTGATACATGCCACTAAGCCCAATTGCGATCGCAAACGCTGAAATTCTGCGAATATCGGCATTTGTGATCGCAATTTGGAATGATACATATGTTCTATGTTCTTTTATATTTTTTTAAAATGTCTTTGTATTTGGTATTATTTCTTTTATAAGTAATGTGTGTGCTGTATTTTATGTACGTAATATGTAATCGGCTGTACTTATTAAAGCGATTAATACAATGTGTTTAAGGTTTTGAAACTAGAACGCTGTTTTTGTATGCTGTTTATTTTTGGACTTATTTAATGGGCCTCGGTTTGTTTTCCTTCAAGCACGTGAGGCTCATAGGGTTGAAAGGGTCTCAGCCCCTCTCGATGTTGTGCTTCCCAAGCACAGACACACACACAGTTTTTGAGCTGCTGCCTGACCTAGCATCTGTTCTTAAAGCCACAACCTAGTACTTTTACTTGCATGCTGTTTTTTATTTATGATACTTGCAATTGAATGTGTGCGTGACGTCCATAGGGTGCAAGGGGCTTCAGCTCTTTCCGATGGTGTGCTTCCTGGGCACAGACACACACACAGTTTCTGAGCTGCTGCCTGGCCTGGCATCTATTCTTAAAACTGCAACTGAGGTCTTCAATTTAGTTTGGCCTTGTTTGTGTTGCATGCTGTTTTTTATTTTTTTGGGACTCTGTGCTGTCACTACTGTACTGCTACCTCTGCTGTAGCTGCTGTACTGCTTACTCCGCTGTCCTGCTAACTCTGCTGTCACTGCTGTACTGCTTACTCCGCTGTCCTGCTAACTCTGCTGTCACTGCTGTACTGCTTACTCTGCTGTCACTGCTATCCTGTTAACTCTACTGTTACTACTATCCTTCTAATTCTGCTGTCACTTTTGTAATGCTAACTCTGCTGTTACTGCTATCCTTCTAATTCTGCTGTCACTACTTACCTGCTAGCTCTACTGTCAGTCGTGTACTACTTACACTGCCGTCACTGCTGTCCTGCTAACAGTACTATCAATGCTCTCCTGCTAACTGCTGTTACTGCTCTCCTGCTACAGCTGACAGTACTCTATTAATGCTACTTACACTGCCGTCACAAATCTACTCAGACTTCTATTACTGCTATCCTGCTGCTACTGTCTTTCTTCTCCTACTGCTGTCTTTACTATTTTGCTAACTGCTACCTCTGCTGTCACTGCTCGTCTGCTACTAATGCTGTTACTGTTGTACTACTAATTCTGCTGTCACTGCTATCCTGCTAACTCTGCTGTCACTGCTGACTCTGCTGTCACTGCTATCTCGGCTGTCACTATTGTACTGCTACCTCTGCTGTCACTGCTACCTCTGCTGTCACTGCTTGTCTGCTATTCATGCTGTTACTGTTGTACTGCTAACTCTACTGTCACTGCTATCCTGCTGCCTCTGCTGTCCTGCTACCTCTGCTGTCACTGCTCTCCCGCAATAATGCTGTTACTATTGTCCTGCTACCTCTGCTGTCACTGCTGTCCTGCTAACTCTGCTGTGCTGCTAACTCTGCTGACACTGTCATCCTGCTAACACTGCTGTCACTGCTATCCTGCTATCTCTGCTGTCACCGCTATTAGGCTAACTCTGCTGTCACTGCTATCCTGCTAACTCTGCTGCCACTGCTATCCTGCTAACTCTGCTATACTTCCAACTCTTCTTTCACTGCTATTCTGCTAACTCTGCTGTCACTGCTATCCTGCTAACTCTGCTGTCACCGCTGTTCTAACTGCTATCACTGCTACCCTACTACCTCTGCTATCACTGCTGTACTGCTAACTCTGTTGTCACTGCTATCCTGATACCTCTGCTGTCACTGCTGTCCTGCTACCTGAACTGTCACTGCTATACTGCTAAATCTGCTGACAGTGCTATCCTACTAACTCTGCTGATACTGCTGTCTTGCTAACATTACTTGCAATGCTCTACTGCTACCTGCTATCACTACTCTCCTGCTGCTGTCACTGCTTTACTACTAAAACTGCTGCACTACTATCCTGCTACCTCTAAAGTCACTGCTAACCTACTAACAATGGTATCACTGTTCTCCTAACAGCTGTTACTACTATCCCCACTGTTACTGATTTCCTGCTGCTGCTATCACTGCTCTCCTACTATCTCTGCTGCCACAACTCTCCTAATGCTGTGACTGCTGTACTCACACTGCTGTCACTGTTCTAAAACAGCCGCTCACACTGCTCTCCTACTAACTATGCTGTCACTACTACTCTGCTGGCACAACTATCACTAGGATACTTCCAACTCTACTGTCACTACTCGTATGCGGCTGCTGTCACTGCGCAAGTGGTAACTCTCCTTGCTAACTCTGCTGTCACTGCTGTACTGCTAACTCTGCTGTCACTGCTGTACTGCTAACTCTGCTGTCACTGTTAAACTACTACCTCAGCCTCACCGCTATCCTGCTACCTCTGCTGTCATTGCTTTCCTGATACCTCATCTGTCACTGCTATCCTGCTACCTCATCTGTCACTGCTATTCTGCTAAAACAGCTGACGCTGCTATCCTGCTAAAACTGCTGTCACTACTGTACTGCGAACTCGGCTGTCACTGCTAACTGTGCTGTACTGCTAACTCTGCTGTCACTACTATTCTGCTAACTCTGATGTCACTGCTATCCAGCTACCTCTGCTATCACTGCTGTACTACTAGCTCTGCTGTATCTGCTGTACTGCTACCTATGCTGTCACTGCTATCCTGCTACCTCTGCTGTCACTACTATACTGCTAACTCTGCTGTCACTGCTATCCTGCTAACTCTGCTGTAGTGCTAGCTCTGCTGTCACTGCTATTCTGCTACCTCTGCTGTCACTGCTATCCTGCTACCTCTGCTGTCACTGCAGCACTGCTACCTCTGCTGTCACTGCTACCCTCCAAACTCTGCTGTCACTGGTATCCTGCTAACTCTGCTGTCACTGCTGTACTGCTATCTCTGCTGTCACTGCTATCCTGCTACCTCAACTGCCGCTGCTGTACTGCTACCTCTGCTGTCACTGCTATCATGCTAACTCTGTTGTTCTTGCTAACTCTGCTGTTCTGCAAACTCTGCTGTCACTGCTATCCTGCTAACTCTGCTGTTCTGCTAACTCTGCTGTCACTGCTGTACTGCTAACACTGCTGTCACTTCTATCCTGCTACCTCTGCTGTCACTGCTGTCACTGCTATCCTGCTAAGTCTGCTGTCACTGCTATCCTGCTACCTCTTCTGTCACTGCTCATCTGCTATTAATGCTGTTACTGTTGTACTCCTAACTCTCCATAGCCAATAGGTCTCGCTTTTGTGACCTTATGTATTCAGTTATGCAGGAGAATATCCTTGGTGCAACAACATCCACTGTTGCATGGCGAAACACTTATAAGGTCCCAAAGGCGAGACCTATTGGCTATGCCAATGCTTGTTTTCGGACTGCAGTGACAGCAGGCATATCGATGTGCGTGTGCTCACACTGCTCACTTCTCACTAGTGGACAAGTTACAGCATGATGTCATGCCAGGTGTGCGTTGTAGGGGAAGGGAAATGCTTTAAAGTGTCATTTTCTCACTGCATTTCCCTTCTCTTTTTGAAATACAGGAGCAGCAACATCGTCACCAGGGCTTTAAGTGGGCCGGTTGCTGGCGGTGCTAGCAGTTCTTAAATGCAGATGCTGAGATGGGCCCCAATTGGGCTCTCCATTTTTACCCTCAGCCCCAGGGTGGAAAAAAATCTCAACTCTGCAGCAGTACCACTGCTAAGCCTATGTATCTTCAAAGAGACTCGTTTTATTCTTTCACAATCTCATTTCAGAGCTGAAGCGTTTTCAGTATTGTATACAAGGAAGCCATAGCTGCTGCTTATTTTTCTTATGCAACTAACAACCATTGACTAAGCCTATAATCCTGATTAGTTGTAGGTAAGATGTTACTTGTTGTATCATATATCTGGATGCAATGACAGAAACAGCAAAATACCAGTTGGGCAGCACACTAAATACCAAGCACAGATTTTGAGCTTAGGTGTTTTTAAGCCATGCCCTTAATTAGATTGGTCACACCCCTTTGAGAGACCCCCCAGTTTTTTCATCCCACTTTAAGCCCTGGAGTCACCCCAAGGCATCTGGGTGAGTTCAGGTTGTGGGTGGGTGGGTGTGTATGATGGGGCATTATTGAGATGTCTTGAGCTGAGGCTGAAGGCAGTGGGGGTTTCTCACTTTGTCTGTTAGTGGGGCAAACTTTGTCAGACTACATGCACCGCCAATCCATGGCCTGTCTGCAAAGTGATCTGTGGTCACATATGTGGCAATTGTAATTGTGGGGAAGCGTTTAAAGGAGGACAACAGCTGACAGAAAGTGAACAATTGCAATTCTAATCATTCACAACAAAAATATTAGTCATTTATTTGGTACTGCTAGCAAGCACTGGACTAGCTAGTACGTCCAGGTTGTTTTAAGCAGATGTCAGTTGCTGTGTTATATGTCTGGAGGTAATGACAGAAAACATCTTGACAAGCACTCAAATACTGGTCAGAAGTAAATAGTCCGCTAGGTAAGCAGAGCAGGTAGGGTCCCTGTAGTGTCCTGCGAGACACATTCTAGTGTCCCGCAGGAAGCTGTAATCCCAGCCACTCCCTCGAGGGCTGGACACACTGCACCCCCACACCCATCCATCACGGGTGCCACGAGTGACGTGGCCCGTCAATAAAAGAGCCCGAGTGCACGTGCTCGTGGCTAATTACTACTGTACAGATCCTGGTGTCCGTGTCACTCCTTGCCCCGATGTGGGCCTGAGGCCCAACATTACACTGGCGACGAGGCGGGTCGGTAACCCCGTGTGCACACTGGCCGGCCCTTCATAATGAAGAGGGAGGGCACCGTTCTCAGCAACCGCCCAAGGCCCGGGGAAGAGCGCGATAGCCCTGCAACGACCGTGAGGTGCCCGCAGTCGCACCGAGGAAGCTGCCTCACAGGACCCCCCAAGGAGCAGCGGCAGAGAGAAACTTCCGGACCCATCCCGCTCCGCCTGCCGTACAGCCCCGAAGCGCCAAACATCCAGCCGCAGTGACCGGACGCGACGCCGCTCCCTACAGCCCACGGAGCGTCATCCGTAGTGCAGCCGTGCCTCACTCCCAACCGATTCATGAAGGACGGACTAGAAATTTCGGTGAGTGCGGTCACCCCGCTCACCAGCATGCCCGCAGAGCCCAGTGATCCCCGAGCAATTTCCCCGAGTCCAGAGAGAGTGCTGACATCCGCAGGGCTAGAAAGACCTCCGCGCCACCTCACACGCAGCGAAGAGGGCCGCCCCCGTCAGCGCCACCCGGAGGGAGCAGCTGGTGAGCCGCGGCGGAGCGAGGACAGGGAGCCGTGGCATACCTCTGCCACCAGCTTGCCAATCCCCCTTCTGAAGCGGGAGCCCACCCCGCGTAGGAGGGGACCAACACATACTGTCCGGGAGCGACGCTTCAACACAGCGACCCTGGCCACCCCAGCACGTCCAGCGCTGCCTGGAAAACCACAATTGTGAGCAAGAGGCACGAATAGCCGCATGTGCAGGGAGGCACCGGTAACAACAAAAGGGCGGGAGCGGCAATTTACCAACCCCAAGAGACGCTGCACTAAAGTGACTCCGCACCAGCGCGCAGCCCTACCCTACCGCAGCAGTGCCATCCTGTTCTTCGGCGCCCACCTGCACCACGCCTGCATGAACTACGGGACCTCCAGCACCCGGGGACAACCGAGCAGTCCTCAGCACCGGCGAAGTGCAGAGCTTCCAGGGAACTGCCTTCAGCGCCACCTAGTGGCCATTGCAATCACCGCGCTGGAAGAAAGCGCTATGCTGCCACCTAGTGGCCAGTGGGACATATTGCACCAGCCTTTACGGCCCTCCGTAGCCTACAGCGAACTGGCTAAGCAACTGCAGCCTAGAAGCAGAATACCAGGACCCAGCACCTTGGACATGGTGCTGCCACTCGGTGAATGTAAGGGAAACACACTCTCCTGCAGCTACGCTGAGCAGGCCCAGACAGGAGCTCCCAGCCTAGGTCTTCACACAAAAGAAGCAGACACACACACAAGTCAAGCCCAGGTGGAACGTACCTAGTACTGCGACAGCCCCAGTCAAGAGCCTCAGTTCAAGCTGCTATGGGCCACTGAGAGATACCGCATAAGCAGCGAAGGAACCATAGCACAGATGGCTGCCGCGCCATCTATCAACTGCTCAGGAGCGTCTTCAAAATCCATGTCCAAGTGTTGCTGCCAACAGATGGAAGAGGGGAGATTCCAAACCCGCACCTAGCAAGAGGATACCAAGGCCCCAGGACTGCCTCAACACAGCGGCCTCAGCACAAGAAAGTGCCAAAGAGCAAAGGACAGCAAAGCCCAGCAGAATGGCAAACCCCAAAAGAAGCACACGGAGATGGAGTGCATTGCGCACCATCCCAAAAGGGCTGCACATCACCAAAGGCTCCCAGGAAGCCCAAAATCTGCAGCACCCAGGGCAAGCCACCAAGAAGACCGCAGCGCCATCTGGTGGCTCCCCAGGTGCAACGTGCTGAAGGACAGACATGTTGCCGGGGCAGAGCGGATTCCAGCTGTGCCCCACGACCGTCAGCCCAGACTGGGCCGTAGACCGGAGGTGAGGCCCGGACACTCCACTACCCTGCGGGAAGTGGCTAGATCAGCGACAAGAGTTTGCTAGGTGATCCCAGCAAGGGGATCCACACCAGCGCATCCAAAGAGCGGTCCAACACACTGACTGCTCACTGCTACCGACGTCAGCAGTATCATAGCACAGCGTCCAGCTAACCAGCCAGCAACGGTAGCCAACAGATCCAGGAGTGCGCACTGCCACCACCAGGAGGACGGCCTGCTCACACCCAGTGGCTGACACGGACCGTACCCAGCACAGCAAAACGCGCTCTCGGAGAAGAATGCTTGAAGAGTGGCCCTCTGCACCCTGCAAGTGAGGACAGCCAAGATGCCCGTGAAGACAGCAAAGCCCTTAGGCCTCTGCCGCACTCAAGAGCCCCAAGGTGCCCCAAGCTGCACCAGCGCAAACCAGCATCACATATGCAAGAGCACAGCCTACAACCTCTGCAAAGTATAGGGAGAACCTGTCAAAGCCTGCCAAGAGCTGCAAGTGACTTGGAGCTAGACACAGACAACCACCACCACTAGCAAGAAGTGGATGGCCAGCCAAGACAGCAACGTCTCCAGGGAACTGCTCCCAGCAACAGCGCAAGAATGACGGGTGCAGAGCACGCACCACAAGTGGCTGCCCAACGCCACTGCCAGGGAAGAGTTTGCATCACCCAACCCTACTTGTGAACAGGCACAACCGCCAACCACACCACAGGCACCCCAGTGCCAGAAGGGAGCGCCCAAGGCGAAGACGGGCGCACGTGGTCCGAAGCGTGCAGAAGGCCACACCAGTGAATCCGACAGCACGGGCAGGTGCCCGGGAGGTAGAGACATCTCCGCAAAGAAGCACTGCTGAAGGCAGGTAGGAGAGCATCCACATCTCCACCGCCACAGCGAAGCCCCGCAGTGGGCCGAAAGCGACACAGTGTCCTCCTTGACACTGCCTCAAGATGGAGTCGGCGGTGACCCACAATGAAAAATATATTCCTAGGCAATAAAAATGATACAAGTGTCACAATGAATATGTTGATATAGAACCAAAAAAAGATAAAATTACTTTTAATAAGAGCCAGTGTACCATGTGATAATGAAATTAAACTTTTTTTCTTTATTGTCAAAAAATAGGATTTGTACTTTGTTTAAAAAAACACATATAACCAATGCACAATGCAATATTTAAAAAGAAACACGTATTTTTCCCTTTTTATGATATGTTTCATGAATCATAAAAATTATGCAATGTATAGTTCAAATGCAATAACAAAAACTTCAATAAAATACAGTATTAGATGGAAAAAAAGTAAAAAACAATGGCAGACATTCAAAATCAAAAATTCATAAAGATTAAATTGCGGCAATAGATTGTCTTCGACGCGCGTTTCGGCGCACTAGCGCCTTCTTCAGGAAAGCCACACAATGTTCCTGAAAATAAAAGGTACACTGGCTTAACAATAATATAACATCATATTGGTGATGACAAATATAGCTATATAATTAGCTATAAAATTAGCTCTTCCAAGAATGACGAAAACGGACTCCAATTATATGTGCAAGTGAAGAAGTGGAGAAAATAGTGACCTAAAGCAGAGATCTTATATTGTTCGAATATGCAACCAATATAGATATTGCGTATTGAGATTAGTGAAGAGAGGATACATGCACCGTGATAATAAAAAAAAAAGACTTAATGATTCAATAAAAGCAAAGAAATCCCAGAAAGAGGTATTTTAGACCTAATGTGTAATGGATAGAGATAACCACCAAGATTTGAAAATCGAAATACATAACCTAAAGAGAAAACTTACTTATAACAATAAATAAGATGAAAAAAGAGGATGATTTTCAAAGGCTGATACTGGTTGTTTGAATGTTCACTAAGGGGAGAAGAGGAGAGGGGTGGGAGGCGGTGACCCACGACAGGCAAGAGAGGAGTCGCACTTGCAGAGGCCCGAAAGCAACACAGTGTCCTCCTCAACGCTGCCTCAAGATGGAGTCGGCGGTGACCCACGACAGGCAAGAGAGGAGTCGCACACACCACGTGGCAGGCCGCCACAGCAACAGGCGCTCCAATGCCAGAGACACGCGACTGGACGTCACGTCGCACAGCAAGCAAGGAGCGCACCGGAGCGAAGGCAGAAGCCGGCGCCATGACAGCGCCGCCTCGAGGTCCAAGCGCAACGCCCTCGAAGAAAGAAGAGTGACAGCCCTGTCACCCTGAAAACCGGATAAACACAGATGGGCTGAACAGACCAGAAAAGGGAGAAGACCGAGGACTCACAGCAAGCTAAGAGCACACCCGGACATACCAGGCAGCCACCAAGGCGGACCAACGTCCCTGGATACAGCTCCACAGGTGAACCGAGCATAAGCCGCAGCAAGCGCAAACCGCGTCTCATCCCTGCGCTTCCCCAGGCGACCGTCCATCCAAGCGTCGGCCGTCTAAGTCAAGTGGCATCCCTGCTCCTGTCCGCAGATGCCACGGGTGAAGATCAGCTCTGAGTGTCCCTCCTCACACTGCCTAAAGATGGAGTCGGCAGTGGCCCCAAGCCAGGCTAGAGAGGATCAACACACTCTACGGGTCAAGCCGCCACAACCACTCAACATCAGCAAAGCGGAGGCACGTGGCTGCCCAGGTCCATCCTGACATCCAAACTCTCCCAGCAAAATCACCACCACCTGTCATCCCGACTCACCACATGGCTGGCAACCATCACCACGTCAGCCATCAGCACATGCGTCAAACATCACTCCCCCGAGTACCGATGGAATGGAGTCCAAATCCGTTGACACACAAACCGACTAAAGAAACCAGAAGCCACCGTGAACCTGGCCTACACCGGAACCGCGGCAGCAAGTGCAAGTCTTGACCAAGATTCATCCACCCGGGAGGGTTGTGCGTGCGACCAAGCAACGGCTCCTCGGCGGTCCTGCAGCTGCCCCCAGACAGCACACTAGCAGCGGCCCCAGCGCAGCCTTCTTACAGTCCAGCAGCAACCCGGACGACGGGCCTCCCCAGGCGGGAGAGCGAGGAGAGACATCACCCCACCAACATGGTACCGATCGCAGCCAAGCGGTTCAACAGGGACAGTCGGTCCAGCAACACCCCTGTGAACTCTCACTTGAGACTCCATCCACGGTCATGACGCAGCACGCCAAAAGGAACTGTTAGAGCTCACCACAGACCATCACCGACGTCAGCCAAGAGAAAGTCATGCAGGACAGCAAGACATGGCATTGTCAGCGAACTGACGGTATGCAGCGGACGTCTCCAAGCCAGCAGTCATGTCCTGAGTCCCTCAGGTTTGATTACGGGTGTCTGCCGAGAAGGTCCTGCTGCCAGCCAAGTTCACCAGCCCATGTCTGATGTCGTCCGGCCACCTGACTCGAGAGACTGATGGACCCTGTGGTATTTAGTTAATTATTTGTTTCTTCCCCACAGGTTGGATTGACATTTTGTTTGTCCTTCAATAAAGTTGGGGAGGAATGTAGTGTCCTGCGAGACACGTTCTAGTGTCCCGGAGGAAGCTGTAATCCCAGCCACTCCCTCGAGGGCTGGACACACTGCACTCCCACACCCATCCATCACGGGTGCCACGAGTGACGTGGCCCCGTCAATAAAAGAGCCCGAGTGCATGTGCCCGTGGCTAATTACTACTGTACAGATCCTGGTGTCCGTGTCACTCCTTGCCCCGATGTGGGCCTGAGGCCCAACATTACAGTCCCCACTGTGAGGAAAAGTGCTGTTACCACTGACTCATGATAGGGCGGGTGGACCAAGGGTTTAATGGACAGGGCAGTACGCCACATTTGAGTACCTATCGCCAGACTCTAAATCAGCCCCTTGGTTATTAATTGACCAACTGCTGGAAACCTTCAGGCCCAACTATTACAAGATTTAGACACATGCAGTGCTTAATTTTAGTCGGTGGCTGCAGGTGGGGCCCACTGGCAATCATTTTTGGGAACCAGCATTTATTTTTCTGCAACAGACTGATATAAAGCAACAGAGAGAAAAACACAAAAGGGGTGATGAAGGAGCAAGAGAAAGAGAGAAAACAGTGACAAAGGAAGAACGAAAGGATGGAACCGAAGTTGAGTAAAAGGGGCTGGTGGTGCAGGAAAAAGGCGTGAGATGGGCTGGAGAGTTTCTGACCTTGGATGTTGGCAAAATTTTGGACCCCAACACTTATTGTTGTAATAATTAAGCACTCGACAGGTTGAAAAGATGACACACCCATGACTGATCATATCATTTCTTATAAACCTCATTTAGCTGTTCTCGGTCACCGCACATCCACGGACCCATAAAATGGCGCTCGGATCAGGTACCAAGCAGTGCTGGTTCAGCCGGGTGCCTCTTCCCGCTGCTCGGACCCACCACTAGACAGGATTTGAAAAGAATTCTCAGCCTCCTTTCCGGGAAGGAAAAGGGTTCGCAGAAAATGGATGGGGTGACGCAGGGGACATCTGCTGATACCAGGTAGTTGGTGTGGTGTCGCAGCTGTGATGCTAACAGCGGCGACAGGGAATTTGCACCCATTAGGGTATTCCAAGTAGGGGAAGTTTATTGAAGACCCCCTATCGTGGCCGGGTGGTAAGGTCCCGGTCACGTGATGAACAGATAATAAATACAACTACCGGGCTGGCGACGTCAGCAGACGCGCACACGCGGTAGCAATAACCATAATTCAGTGGCCCCGTGTCTTGTGTTCCGAGGGCCTCATTCCATCGTGCCAGCGCACATATCCAGTGGTGCACAGGTCGTTGTGCACGACATAACATTGGCGACGAGGGCGGGCGTGTGCCCGTCGTGTCTTCAGACGGGGGCGGCCGCGCGTGATTGGAAGTGGTCCCGCGGTGCTCGTGCCGCTACGTCTGGCTGCCGGCGCTTCTCAAGAGACGATCAGAGGAGTGAGCAGGTCAGAGGCCTTATCGCTGCTGGTGGTGTGCCCTGTGCCATTTGCGCTGCGGGGTCATCTCTTGTTCGTGTGTCCCGGCAGGCGCCTGCGGTGCGTGTTCGGCCCAGTGACTCGCATTGGCCCGCAGATCGCGGTGAACAATCAGGACATCGCGCTAACGCGCTCCCACATGCTCCTGTATGAGACATTAACTCCCTGGCTCCTGTTTGGCCTAGAAGTACTGTGGAGAGGCAGACAGTGCTCTCACACGCTCCTGTTCAGGACATTAACCCCCTGGCTCCTGGTTAGGCCTAGAAATACTGTGGGAAGGCAGACAGCTGCACATTGGACAGGGCAACAGCGGAACCAACACATTGTGAGGGCAGCCAGGTACCAGTCAGCCTACCAGTTTTGCAGGTGAGTAACCGGCCTGCACACAGTTACAGCAGTCAGGCCAGCGACAGGGGTCCAGGTGATTTCGGCATCTGGTCCAGGAAAAGGACACACAGCGTCACGTCACTGCAACAGGGTGCAAAACGGGACGACTCATCATGTCCAATATTCCCCCAATTGAGCCATTTGTTGTGGAAGGGGCCCCCTCTGCCTAAACGTCCAGATGGAAGGAATGGGTGGAACGCCTTATCATATTTTTTGAAGCCACAAAAGTACATAAAGACCAGAAGAGGGCCATGTTGCTTCACCTGGGTGGGAAGGACATTCACTGCATCGTGAAAACTCTTGTAAAGGTGACACCCAAGACGCACATGACCCTCATCAACGCTCTCACAGGCCATTTTGAACCAATGGCCAACCAGGACTACGAGCGTTTCATCTTTCGTCAGGCAAAACAGCTACCGGAAGAATCGCTCAACACATTGCATGGCCGGCTCAAGCTTCTGGCATCCACGTGTGCCTCGGCGAAGCTTCGGGAAAGAATATTAGAAGAGTCGGACAAGCCGCTAGCGGACATTCTGACTCTGGGACGCACCAAGGAGCTATCTAAGGCCAGGGCGGTGCGCATGGAAGCGGCACTGCAAGCACCCGTCAAGGCGGAACCGGTAAATGCGGTCTCGACGAAGCCAGCGGATCGTCGCAACAAGAAGCCAGCTACCGGTGGATCACAGGGAAATCAACGGTACTGCGGATACTGTGGTGGCCCACCTTACAAAGCAGCAGATTGTCCGGCGAAAGGCAAGAAATGCACAGACTGCGGCCGATTCAACCACTTTGAGAAGGTATGTCGTTCTAAGCAATACCGAAAGCCCAAGCAAACCGTTCACATCGCATCCGAAGGGGGTAATGAGACGAGCGACATGGACGATGATGAGGAGGAAGAGAAGGTGGTTCACAAGGTGCACATGATTGGAGCGGCGTCAAGCAGGAGCAGGCAGTTGCCCCAATGTCGGATTCAGGTGGGAACGCAGGAGATCACGGCCGTCGTGGACACTGGAGCTACAATCAGTATAATGGCAGCTGCCCTACACAAATCTATGTACCCGGCACCCACTCTGCAGCCTACCAACATCACGGTCTTCGCGTACGGACAAGACAAGCCGTTAGCAATTAAAGGAAAATGTAAGACTACCGTCACCCATGAAGACAAATCGATCAGCACCACGGTCTACGTCAGCAAGGATGGACAAGGTATGCTCCTGGGATGCCGTGCAGCTGAAGACCTGGGCCTCATATCGTTTGCATTTGGCATTCACCAGGAGTCAATCCAGCACATACTTGCTGAGTTTGAGTCAGTCTTCGAAGGTATTGGAAGGTACCGAGGAAAAGAAATCCACCTTCACATTGACAACACTGTACAACCTGTAGCCCTGTGGCATCGGCGTGTAGCTTTTCATCTACGCCCGTTGGTGGAGCAGGAATTGCTCAAGTTGGAGCAGGCGGGTATAATCGAAAAGGTGTCTGTTCCCACACCATGGGTCTCCCCGATTGTTGTTGCACGAAAACCGAAGCAACCTGGGGCGTCAGGATCTGTGTCGACATGAGGCTACCCAATGCGGCTATAAAGAGGGAGAGACACATCACCCCGACGATTGATGACTTGATCGGAAAAACGGCAGGGGCATGTTGGTTCTCGAAGCTCGACCTACGATCAGGATACCACCAACTAGTCCTTGATCAGGAGTCCAGGAACATCATGACATTTTCCACCCATGTGGGACTTCGGTGGTATACTCGATTAAGCTTTGGGATATCAAGCGCCGCAGACGTGTTTCAGAATGTCATACATGAACTGATCATGGACATCCCGGGAATCATCAACGTGAGTGATGACATTATGGTTCATGCCAAGTCCATCCCAGAACATCATTCCCGCCTGGTGCAAGTCCTCCAACGGATAAAAGATGCTGGGCTAACGCTACACCAAGAAAAATCCGAATTTCTCAAGTCCAAGCTGCAGTTTTTTGGGTACATTTTCTCGGCCGAAGGGGTGAATCCTGACCCTGACAAAGTCAAAGACATTAAGAATGCACCGGCCCCTGTCAACGTCACAGAGGTCCGAAGCTTCCTGGGCATGGTGAATTACTGCTGGCGTTTCGTCAGAGATCTCATGACCCTCACACAGCCCCTGAGGGAGCTCACTAAGGACTCAGTCCCGTGGGTGTGGGAAGAACCACAAGCCAAGGCCTTCCAGGACATCAAAGACGCCCTGTCGGCTGCCACTACCCTGGCGTTCTTTGACCCACAAAAGCTCACGATGATTGCAGTGGATGCAGGCCCAAAAGGACTTGGCGCAGTACTCATGCAATGCCGCACGGAGGAAGAAGACTAGGCCCCGGGGGCATTCGCCAGTCACTCACTCACGGATACAGAGCAGCGGTACTCCCAAATTGAAAAGGAGGCTATTGCAATTCGCTGGGGGTGTCGTCATTATCATCTGTACGTCTACGGGAAGCCGTTTGTGGTGACAACAGACCACAAGCCTCTTCTGCCACTGTTCTCCGGCGCCTCTTCAAAGCCTCCGCCGAGAATAGAAAAGTGGATGCTGCAGTTACAGAATTACAACTATCGCATTGAGTATCAGCCAGAAAGCAGTAACCCTGGAGATTATCTATCCAGACACCCCAGAGATGCTCCGGCCCAAGAAGAAGAAGATGCAGCGGACACCGAGGAATATGTAAGATGTGTCACGGCACGGTCATGCCCCATCCCTCTATCGATGTGTGACCTGAAGAGTGAAACTGACAAGGACGAGTGCCTGCAAAGAATTAAAAGAGCGATGAAACATTGCAACTGGCATAAAGCCCGAGAGGAATGGAAAATACTCACCGAGGGTGCTCGCCGAATCCTGGAGAGTTTATACCATGTTCGGGAAGAGCTGACGGAAGACACCACAGGCTGTCTCATGCGAGGACACAGGCTGATAATTCCCTCCTCATTGACGGATAGGGTCATTCAACTGGGCCACAGCGGCCATCAAGGAATGGTTAAAACAAAGTCGAGACTACGAACAAAAGTGTGGTTTCCATTAATGGACGAGATGGTGGAGGCCACTGTCCGTGAGTGCCAGTGGTGTCAGGTGACTGAAGGAAGCCCCAAACCCGCTCCTGTAGTCACGGAGCCAAGGCCAGCAGGTCCATGAATGAGTGTCAGTCTTGATTTCGGAAGTCTGCAGGACGGACGGCACACTTTCGTGGCCATAGACGACTATTCCAAGTATCCGGAAATCGAAATCGTGAGTGCCCTGAGTGCAGCAGAAATTATCGGCAGATCAGAGGTGGAAAGGTTTATGCGCACCTTGAATAAGGTCATCCGCATTGCACATGAGAGACACCAGCCTTTAGAGTTAGCTCTGTTCATGTTCTTGAGAAACTATCACCAAACCACTCATACAACGACAGGACTGGCACCCGGACACCTGTCGATGGGCAGTGGTCGTAGACTCGATTCCTCATCATCCCAGATGGTGCCCTGAAAACCCTAATGAGCAAAGGATAGATGACCAGAGGCGTATGGCGCACAAGTGAGTCAGTCAGCGCCGAAGAGCTCAACACGTGCAGCTGCAAAGAGGAGACAAGGTGCTGCTTAAAAATCGCATGAACAAAAGCAAGTTCCAACTGCCATATGAGAGGCGCCCCTGGTCATAAGAGTGCGAGGCACACAAGTCGTTGCTCGGAGGGGCGGGGAAGTAGTAGCAAGGAACATCTCTCACTTCAAAAAGTGTCAGTTTGTGGAAGCTGATGCGTCAAGCCAAAGTGCTGAGAACCTGACCCCAGTCCCAGTTGCTTACCCAGTGCCTCAGAAGAGTGGGGATATAGCAGAGGGTGTGTCGTCCCCCGTATCCGGAACCAGTCCCCGAGTGTCATTGGACAATGACACCGTGGTGGTAGAGCATGAAGAAATGCCTGAAGACTCCGGAGAATCTGTAACCCCAACGTTGGAAGAGGAGCTGGTCGTCGAGTCCAGTGGGAGAGGAAGCTCCCAGTATCAGCTTCGACGCCATCCTGAGCCGACCAGGAAGCTGAAAGACTACTTTATGTAAGATTGTTCCTTTTTATATTACAGATGTGGGTTCTAATATTGTCATGAGCATGTTCCTGGAGGTGGACAGTAGTGGCAAGGTTTTATGGACTAATGTTGGACTCCAATTTTGTTTTTAGGAGGAATGTGGTGTCGCAGTTGTGATGCTAACAGCGGCGACAGGGAAGTTGCACCCATTAGGGTATTCCGCGTAGGGGAAGTTTATTGAAGACCCCTATTGTGACCGGGCCGGGTGGTAAGGTCCCGGTCACATGATGGAACAGATAATAAATAAAAGTACCTCGCTGGCGGCGTCAGCAAAAGTGCACACTCGGTAGCAATAACCATAATTTAGTGGCTCCGTGTCTTGTGTTGAGTGTTGTGTTGTGTCTTGAGACCTAGCTATTTTGACTGATGCCCAATGGAGCTACCTTGTTTAGCTAAAGGGGAGACGGGCCGTGGATTCCCTCCTCGGACGTCACCTACCCAGTCAGTCTTTAGACAGACTTCCTTTCGTCTCTCCTGTCGTCTCTTCCCTCATCCTCCCTCTTCACACCTCCCCCATCCCCCCTCCACTATTTATGTCTCTCCTTTCTCTCCTCTCTCAATGTATTGCTTATTTTTTAATTTTTTTTTGACGTTATGTGTAATTGTTAACATTTTCTGTTACATTGTGGAACCTAATGTAAAACGCTCTGATACCTTCGGGTCTAGCCAGCGCTATATAAAACTCTTTAAATAAATAAATAAATTGTGTTCCGAGGGCCTCATTCCATCGTGCCAGCGCACATATCCAGTGGTGTACAGGTCTCTGTGCACGACATAACAGTTGGCACTTCTGCTTTTATCCTAATGGACGGGTTGCTTATTGGAATCTGTGACAGCAGCTCCCAGACAGCTCACCTCACAGATGTGGCGGCGACCCCAGGGGGCTCGGGTTATCATCCGTCTCCCTCGTCCTCGCTCCTGGATTTCAACAAAAAGAAGCATTTTTGTCTATTAATCTTCCTTTGACTAATCCCCGGCACCTCGTTTATACTAACATTTTAGGGACCTCCAAACTGCGACGAACACCACCGCCAGGTGAAAGCAAATTGCTGTTAAAATTACCAAGAATTATTTCTTATTTCATGTTTGTGGGTGTTTGTAACGAAGCCTCCCCTTGGCACTAGGGAGGGCGAGCAGGGGCTTGTACAATTACAAAAGACAGGAAGGATCGCTAATAATACATCCAGTGATCGTTGCCAAAGTCTTGTTCTGCGTTTTTTTTGGGGCATATCAACAACAACCGGCGATAATTATCGCTAAGCGCACTTAGCGCTAGGATAATTATCGCTGGCTAGCGTGCATTTTTATCGCTGAGATAGCCTGCTATTAGCAACACTTATCTCAAAAGCGATAAAAATCGAACTGCCTAACGTGAGATTATCGCTGGAAACCCAGCGATAATCTCACGAAATGTGGCGTTAGCTTGTTGATAGGGCCTCACAAACTTAGCCATGATATCCACCCTCCATAGGATATCATGGCTAAGTCAGTCCTGAAGCAGGCATAAGGAAAGTAGCGATAATCGCTACTTTTCTTTACGCTATGCTTCATAGCGTGGGGCTTGATGATAGGAGAAATGTCGCTTAGCGACATTTCTCCTGTCATGTTAGGTCAGGAACGCCCACTTTGCATCTCATTAGAGATGCAAAGCTGGGCGTTAAGATTTTGTGTGCTAAAGCAAGGTTTCATTCGTTACCTTGCTAATTAGGCGATAACACTATCGCCGCTTTTTGGCCGAAAACGGCCGCAAAAGCGGCGGTAATTTTCTATCACCTCATTGCTGATATGCCCCTTTATCTCTAAATATATAGGGGCCTATTAGCAAGAAGTTGCGTTATTTATCGCAAAACGCCCTCAGCGCGTTAATTTTTATCGCTGCCTATCGCTGGATATTTTAGCGGCGAAAACATGCTATTATCAACGTTTTTCTCCATTGTGCTAAAATTTCCAGCGATAGCGGCGAAATGCGTGAATATCGCTGGAAATCCAGAGATATTCACGCATTAACGCCAATAGGGACTTAACCTGAAGATCCACCTCCCATTGGATAAACAGGTAAGTCATGTTTTTAGCAGGCGTTAAATTATAGCGAAAGTCGCTAACAGTTTAGGTACGCCCACTTTGCATGTCATTAGCGATAAATATCGCTAACATGCAAAGCAGGCCCCAAACTGGTCGCTATCGCCTAAAAGCTGTTGCTAACTGCTTTCAGCGACAGCTTGCTAATAGGGCAATAGAAACATCGCCGCTTTAGCGGCAAAAAGTGCAGCTAAAGCGGCAATATTGCCCTTGCTAATATGCCCTTTAGAATTTACTCGAAACTCACTTTTATCCATCAGTCAAGTCACAGTTCCTAATTTAAGCATATTTCCTTTTACAGTCTTCGTACACATTGTCTTAACTCAGGGCACAATATTACACAATATTTTTGTTACCTGTTAATTTTTGTATTTGAACAGCATTTCACTGTTTGTAGTGTCTGTTCACTAATTTTCTACTTTCACCCCTTTCTCTTTTTCCCTCAGTGCCTTTTTTCAACTTTCCTTTCCATATTTTGGTGCCGTCTGAAGCCAGCCAATGCACTAGGGTGATGACCTACAGAAAGCTGACTTTCCTGTATGTACAGCTGCTGCACGTGTGTGTATGTCATTGGATGTAGTGTCACCTGAGGTTCTGTGTGCTATCTAAGTAAGCACGCTCTATTTGGAGTGTTTGAATAAGCTGATGCTGTTCTAGATGGTTCATGTTTGTTCCAGTCTATGTACGCCTGCCAATTCCTTATTGTATGATTTTTATTCACTGTAAGTTGGCTCCTACCATATCTTTAGCTTGTAGTCAGTATACAAGTAATTAAGAATACACCCACCCTCATTCAATAATGTCATTGTCATCCTAGCTGACTTTGCCTATGACCTCCTCACCAAAGAGGGAATTCATTCTTTCTAAATCAGGTACCCTCTCAACTTTTCTAAAAATGCTACAGACAACTTCTGAAATAGAATTCTCAAAGAACTCCCAGCAACTCTCATTGCTGACCACGATCACTGCACATGAAAAGGAAATCTCAAGAGACCTGTTATGTTCTACCTATGAACCAATGGTTTCTCAAACTCCCAACAGATTTCAAACAACTTCAAAATTTCTCGTGACAGAAAGCTCACCATCTTGCTTCACACCTTTTGAAGACAAAGGGGTATATTCACAAGAACGTTACTAAATATCACCAAAAAATGTTAACGCAACTTTCCACATCGCAGCCTATTGCGTGAAAATAACCCTGTGTCAACGTGGAATTCACAACAAGGCGGTACCATGCGATAGTCTGCCGAAACCGTGGACAATGTCCGCGATACAACCACCTCGATGGAGATAAAAACACAAACCACAACACAAAAAAACCTGCGAGGGGCCAAAGCGCGATGAAGAAAACAGCGATAAGCAGTGCCAGGCCTGCAACACAAACCTGGCAGGTGGGAAAAATCACCATAAAAGTAGAAAAAACATCCAAACACAAACTGACCAACACCCAAGCACCATGGAGGGAGGAGGCGCAGAGGACGAGCGCAACCCCATAAGCACCCCGGATGACCAGCCCGGCACCTCGGGGACAGGGACGGGCAAGGACAAGAAGAAGAGGAAGACGAAGTTCAGTCCGCAGGTGAACAGGATCATAGTCACGGAGGTGATGGAACACCATCAACAACTGTTTGTCACCTCCAACGTGTCATTGGGCACCAAAACTGGAATATGGCGGGACATCGTGGACAAGGTGAATGCGATCGGAGAGCACAAGAGGACAATGGACGAGGTCAAGAGGCGATGGAATGACATCAAGCGAAAGACCAAGGAGAAACTCGCAGCCAACCAGAAGGCAGCAATGCAGACTGGAGGTGGGGGCCCAGTGCCACAGCTCTTGCTGGATGACATGGAGGAGCTGGTGTTGACAGTCATCAGTGTGGATACTGTGACCGGAGTCGGGGGACCGGACACTGCTCGACAGGACACAACACAACCACAACAGGGTGAGTGACCACCAGATACTGGGGGGACGGGTGGAGATGGCCACGATGGCACACATGCACAATCAAGCACAGTGTACACCCACAATGACTCTGGGTCATTGCCCAGATCCATAGACTCTCACAATGTACAATGCCATGCTGTCTGAATGTCAACATGTAACATGTGGCTACATACATGTGGACACATTGCAATACACCATCTCCCCTTCACATTGCAGGGCCACCGTCAACACCCCCTGCAGAGCTGTCCTAGCCACTCTTCACTGATGATGAGAAGGGCAACCCCAGCATCGACGCACAAGCCCTCCTAGACATCAATGACATCATCCGTGACTCACCTCCAGGATCAGGGCTGCCCAGCTGCATCGAGTAGACCCCACCTACCACCCAAACCACCCAGCAGGAGGCACCCATGACCCGGCAGTCTCCCAAGACCCCCAGGAACAACGCTGTGTGCTTAAGGGCCAGAGGGAGATGGCTGAGCAGGTGCGGGTGGGGTTCGACCTCATGGCTACCAAACTGGACGCCATCCATGGGTGTCTAGGCCTGCTCCATGGTCTCCAATGAGCCCTGACTGACATCGCTGGAGTCATGACGCGGAGAGAAGACACCTGTCCACTCAGAGGGGCTCCAGCGATACCAGCCGTGAGCTGGCACACATGCGGAGGACATGGTGCGGATGGAGGCGGAAAGAATGGCAGCCACCGCTGTACACTAGCGAAATGTAGCATGGATCTACCATGCCCTGCAGCTCATCATCATGGCATTACTGCCACAAGGCGTGGCGATGATGAATGCTGCTGCCCCCACACCATCCACATCTACGCCCTCTGGTGTGCCATTGCCTCACAGTGCGGCAGACATATCCACTCCGGCACCTGATGTGTCAGTGGCGCACAGTGCCTCAGCCGGTACTGCAACACCCACAGGTGGGGCATAGCACACATCCGGGGATGAGAACATGGATGGGTTTGTGATCAGGAGGCACTAGCATTCATTTCCGCCACCTGGCCTGTTTCTGCTTGGTGCCGCATATGGCCCCATGACCTTTCACTGACCCCCGATACACTCCGATGCACTCACCTTGGACAGCGACATGGACTGCCATATCCTGCTTGATGACCAATGACACAGGGACCAGACTGCGGAATGCACCCTTCCTCTTCTGCAGTACTTGTCATCCCCGGATGGACTCTGGCTGGCCCTCCACGGATCCATATTGTGTAGTGTGGTCGGCATTGCCCTCTACCGCTTCAGCTGCAGAACTGCACTGGATGTGCAATAAACATCCAGTGATGCACTGTTGTGTTATGTCTTTCATCATTCTTGTATGAATGTGTGGATACATTTTGGAACTGTGATTTCCCTTGCATTAATGATGCTCATCCTGTGGGATGCCAGTCAGTGGGTGCTACATTGCATATTGTGTACCGGGTGCCATGGACACTACAACAGGGACACACGCATCAGTCACTTCCATGTCCGGACATGAACTGAACCACGCCCAGAGCCCACGAGCCATTGTTGCAAGCCCTGTGCTGGTCCAGTGTACGGCAGGCCAGACCACTCCACTTACGCTCCGAGGGGGGGGCCCTCATTGCTACCCGTCGCAGGCGTATTCACTGGTTGTGTGCAGGTCACTGGTCTAGTTGTCAGCATGTCACAGCCACTCTAAGGGCAGGTTTGCACGCACACCACACCCATCCGGCACAGGCGTCACAGGCCATGTGACTCCGCCAACATAAGGGGCCGACGATGTCACATTCCCCTCTGCCGGTGGTGACTGGATGATGAACACTCCATGGTTCTCAATCATAAAGGGCCCACGAGTTGTTGCGCACAGGGTTAGTGGCACCCGAGGCCCTGCAGCCGTCACGGGTCTACCACCACGTGGCGCTGAGTGGGGTTGCACAGGGTTAGTGGCACCCGGAACATTGCGGCCGGCACAGGCACCCCGCCACAGGACGGTGACTTTGGGTGCACTGAGTTAGTGGCACCTTAAGCTGCTGAGCGGGTGTGCAGCCTGCGATGATGCCCCGTTCTGGCGGTCTGGACAGCCCAGAGCCAGTGGGCAGCGCGGGCCTACCGCCACGTGGTGTCGCTTCCGGGATCCAAGAGTTAGTGGCACCCATTGGGTTGAGCGGGTGTGCAGCCTGCGATGAGACTGGATGCACTGGTATGTTCTCTGCCATGGAGTAATCAAGACCCAGCACCAAACGTGAGACCTGGTGGCCTGCGGAGCGGGGCTGCATGATGTGTAGGGTACCATGTCCGTGGGCCCCGGGCTTGTGGCTTGCAGCGGCATGTGGTGGGACCTCCTGTCTGCACGCCGGTGGCAGAAGGTGAGCAGTGAGGCCTGGGTGTGCATGGGCGGGCATGCTCCGATGGGCGGCGGGAGGGGCTGGGGTGTCTCTGCCTGGGTGTGCATGGGCAGGCAGGCGATGCTGTCTTGTGCAATTGTGTGTATTGTGCCAATCATGTATCTGGACTCTGTTTCAGATGATGGTTCTGTCTCAGATGTGTGACCTGGTGTACTGCTATACATACCGGCGAGTGGTTGGAGACACACCGGTGGCAGCAGGTGAGCAGTGTGGCCTGGGTGCGCAGGGGCGGCACTCTCTCTCTCTCTCTCCCTCTCTTCTCTCTCTCCCCCTCTCATCTTCTCTCTCTCTCTCCCTCTCCCCTCTTCACTCTCTCCCTCTCTTCTTCTCTCTCTCTCTCTCTCTCTCCCTCTCTTCATCTCTCTCTCCTTCGCTCTCTCTCTCTCTGCCCTTTGATGTGCGCAGGACACATCTTCTCATCATGATTTTTATCTTGCAGACTGTGACCTACGGATTGTCCCGAGGGGAGCCGCCATTTGTCTTCATTTCATTTCAGTGTTCATGTTAATAACGTTTCATTTGTTGCTTCGAAAGTGAATGTGTGATGCTCATTTTTGTGACGACACATGCATGTCACCAGTTGTGATTGTTCGACATCATGCGGATTATTTTGTACATGTTTAGGTGTAGCTGATGTGGCATGTCTTTGGTCGGGGGATTGCCGGGGAGGGGGGGTCCTGGGGGTGGTGGCGGCGGGTGTTGTTGCCCTTTCGGCCCTCCGGGCTGCATGTTCAGTTGCACGGGTGCATCTGTTGTTCTTCAGGTGTGGCTCTGGGCTGGGCTCCCTTTTGTGGTGCAGGCTGTGGTCCGACTTTGCACCAGGTCAGAGCAGGTGTTATTTTTCTGCTGCTAACGCGCCTTATCGCCTGTTTTGTGTTCTTATCGCAGTTCTGGCTGGTTGTTGTGAATATTGTGGAGTGGTGGTGTCGCGGCTTTTGGCACGGGAACGCCTACTATGCATCTCATTAGCAATAGTTACGGGGGTAATTTGTGGCGATGTTTTTTGCACCTGCTATCACGGGTATACTGGTGCTGTGGGCTGTTAACACCAGCTTGATACTGGGGCAATAAGATTATCGCAACTTTGACTGCGATAAAGTGCCGTTAACTCAGCGATAGTTCCTTGTGAATATGCCCCAAAATTTCTTATGTTTATCACAATGCCAAAGTTAGAAGACAAGCATGAGGCACAAACCTGAAATTCTTGAAAACCCAAAGGCTACTGAGCATCAAAAAAAGACTAGCTTTGCCACCACTAGGACCTCTAGTATTGATTTAAATTATATAACTCAGCCGGACTCTCATGAATGTCGCAACATTCATGAAAGCCCATGCTCTGGTTCTACTGTTGTTACTCATATTGATCTGCTGCAACTGTTGCAGGGATTCTGCTCATGCACAGAACTATGCGCAGGAAACCAGGACCTCAGTGAATTGCGGTGTACCAAAAACTCACCTCAGTACCCAGAACCCCTATCCGACTAGCATCAGTGTCTCATTCGTTCTCCGTATCATCTCGAAGCTACCAATGATTAGACAACCCAGAACAAGCAACTTAGAGTACTCTCAGGAATGGTGGGAATCAGAAACACCTTTTCGTTATTATTCTCATATCAGTCCACAACAAGAGTAATCAGAGACACGATAAAGTTTAAAATGCTTATTTTTAACTATGTGCCCTAAGGAGCAGAACTTTGGCTAACATAAGCAGGCGAATGATTAAAAACAAAACCATCAGCATTGTTACAATACCATAGAAAATGAAGGGAGAAATCATATTACAAATGACAGTGGAATATAGCCACCCTCCCCTCGCTAGTAAGCTAGTTTTATGAAACAATAGAAGGTCTCTAGGCTTGAATGGGGAACCCCATACCGAAAATATCAGCTTAGGTGAATCACATCACAGGATCAGCTCTGCTCTGTGTCTGGAAAAGGTCTTCTCCAAAAGTGTCTGAATCAACCCGAGTTTCAGATATTTGCAGCTTTGTGCGTGTTATGGCTACAGCGTGGACCGATCAACATGAATTCAAAAGCATACATTGTTATTTGACCTTGACGGCTTCTGCACACAGTGTTCAGACTAAGGTCGCGGTGCAAGTCTAGGGATGTGAACAACAGACCGTTCTCAGGTGAAGAAAAAGCAAGCAAGCAGTTTTTCTTATAATAACAGCTACCTGCAGTGTCGTGTGCAAAAGTGGCAAGATGGCGTTTTACATCTAAGACGCTTATGCTAACATAGCAATGTGTGTACATGGAACTCCGTCTCCACTACACCCTCCCTTGATCGGACCACGAACAACTAGGGAAGCAAAGTAGGAACGCAGAGTTCAAGTTCAACAGAGACAGAACCAAGTTCATGTATTGCCCATCCATATAATTGGTAGTGACAGTTCGAAAACCCCGTTAGAAAAAGGGAAAAAAAATAACATCTCGCAAAGGCGCGACAGAGCCTAGTGTGGAGTAATAAATGAAAAAAAAATTTAAAATTTGGGGTCGGATTATTGGAAGATGGACAACTCCCAAGTCAATCCATCAACGTGTATGCACAATAAGTAGCAACAGCCTCCAAGAGGAAGTCATTATAATGTTCTGTAAAAGATTCCGCCATCCAGTCTAGCAAAGTAAATGAACATACATGTTCTTCAATAACTGGAGCCTCTAGCACAATCAGAGGACAACTTACGTGTTCTTCAAGATAACTTCTCGCCAAGAAGTCATATGCTGCCGTATATATATCCCAATTCCCTAGGACTCCATGTGCCGCTCCACAGGCCATAATCCCGATGCCAGAACAGTCCAACTCATGAGCCACTAAGGGACTCATTAGTCGATCATAATCCGGGGCAGGAGACGCCGAGTTCGACAGGCACAAATCCAGAGCCCATTCGAATGGACAATCTAGGCAATGGAAAACAGGTTGCACGCAAGCAAAGTAGGAGAACCGGAAGGACAATCCATAGGCCAGTGGTAAAGTTCCATAGTATTCTAGCATCCGGTTACGCAGTTGAAGCAGCCGGGGCAGGCTGTCGTGTGACACATATCGTGCAACCACTGCGTAGCAAGCAGACCAACAGGAGCACACCAGCCGTGAGGGCTAGAATCAACGGAAGCCCGCCGAAGATGCTGGAAAAAATAGAATGAAAAAATGCTGGTATCACACCAAATATTGTTTGGAAGGAGGTCACGAGGCCGGGGCCCACAACTTTGAAAAAATGCGCTAAGCCAGTTGTTGACGAGGCATTGAATATAGTATGAATCAGGGCACCGAAATGAAGGGGGAGATCAGTATTTAAAAGCGCATGCACCTCGGTGCGGGTGTTTGCCATGTGAAGGACGAATGTTTCACGGGAGGAAGTCAGTGCGACTTCTTTTTGAGAGCCCTTATTCTGCTCATCTTGTTGAACTCTGCCTTCAAGGTTGGGATGGAAGGCCAGATGGATACATCCAGTCTCCCAGGCGGGGGCGGGAAAAGGAAATTTTTACAGCATACTACGTGTTGTGAGACAGTTACAATGTACGGAATTCCCACTAGCATCCCGCAGCATGCCTCATTATTTAAAAGCAAATAGCTACCGTTAGCTAACAATGTAAAAGTGGGTGTAATTGCAGGCACAGGATTTTTCTTCAGAATGCAAGCTAAATTCGGTGCCTAAACGTTGCAGGCGCCATGCAATTGTATGTGCCTACAAACTACTGAGTGATCAGGTGTGGAAGTGCATTCTTCTCCTTTCAAATAAACCTCTTTACCCTCTCTCATGCACCTGCATGTAAATGGGAGGGACCAAACTTCATGCAGGAAAGCAGTACCCAATGGTTCATATCTGCCTAGGGCATAATGTTTCATACATGAACTGAACTTAAACAATGGAAACGGCAAGGTGATTAGACCGTGGATAAGCCACACAGCTGAGTTCGATTCGGCAACAGAGAAAGGTAAAGGTTCTAACTTCTCAATATGCAGTAATGAGTATGTTGCATCTTTCATAGACATGAATTGTTGTTTCGCAGTCAGGTTAAAAGGTAGAAATAAAGATGATGTATTCATGTAGTCCCAGGGAACTTTCCCAGCATTCAATGTTTGCAAAGTCCATGCAAACTGCATAATAGAACGCAATTAATTTTGACCATGGTATAAAATCATCCTGTACAATATCCACAACAGATGAAACAATATTACCTAATGTATACATTCTGGAAGAAAGGGTGTTAATGCTATTATCGATGACAGCTAGCACTTTTTCCAAATTTGCTTGATCAATAGCTCTTAATCTGGAGGCAGCTTCAATTTGAGATAATTTCCAAACTTCGTTATAAATAGCATACACCCATCTTTTGGATCTGCCACCCACTGGACCCTTAACAAAATCATTCGAATCTACTTTGTCATTTAATTTTGATAAATGAAGCTTAACAGCTGCCAAGGTGGAATGTTGCAGCCATTTCTGACATAACTTTCCGACAGAATAGGTAGATTCAAATCGCGGGTCCATTCTAACCTCTGTGTAGCCAGTGTAGAGACCCAGAAAACGACGTTGACAGGAATCTGAGCTCTTCTGCCATACCAACCATCCTTCAGAATCTATGTTGGAAATGTTGAAGGATGTATTAGTGATATGTGACTGCAACACATCAAGGGACAGATCTGTGTGATTATCCCATTTTGGATAAGCACCCAGATCAGGAATAGAGGGAGAGTTCATCTTTTTAGAAGTAGCCAATCCAAAGCAGGTGGTTTGAAAAATGGTAGAATTCAAAAACAGAATGTGGTTTGGGATAAGGCAAGCACGATGCAGAGCTTCTGTAGCTTGTACCTGCCATGCCTTAGAACCCCAAACAGATTTAAGATCAATGGTATCTTTCCACAGCTCATAGCCCCCTATAGCCAATTCATCCATGAAGGACTTGGAATACAATAATTTAGTGTGGGTCAGCCTAACTTTGGAAGCTGACTCAGCATTCATTTTAAAATAAAAGGCCTCAGGTTCAGATACACGGAAACCAGTAAAATAAGTAAAGTTTTGGAGCGGCTTTCAATGGGTGCTGGATAATGTTCCCATTGCGTGTAATTGACAAAATTCCTAAATGTATTCGCTTTATTAGCTGTGTCTAAATACAAATCTTCAGCATCAAAAGCAGCATAATATTTCAAATCTGAAAAAAGAGCCTCTACGGCTTGGACATCCCAATCGTCAGAACGGATGTTCTGTTTAACAACATCCCCCATAGAAACACGAAGTACATTGGGGACATTAATCACTTCCGTGGGACAATCAATTTGAAATTTTACAGCATCCCATACAATCCCATCCAACACAGGCCAGGCAGTAATATTCACAAAAGTCTGGTCCCTCTTCATGACGTGGGACGAGGATTGGGGTGCTATAGTTCCATCAATTAATCTAATTGTTGATCTCTCAGTGAGATAGTGTCCATTGACTAGGCGAAAACATACGACCATAAACCCAATGGACATAAACAAAAAAATAGTCATGAGTACCAGCCAAATGTAAGTCTAAGGCGGAATCAAAAAATGTATTTTAAACCAAGCAGCAAAAATAGAAATTTTCGATGGGGCATCGGAAGTCAGAGTTGGTGTCAAATGAAAAACGTGACTGGTCAACTGCAGTTGATTGTAAACCAGGCAACGACACATCTGTGGGATAAGTATACTCAGTATCTAAAGGATTAGTAACTGTATGCATCTCGAAGGCAATGTCAGGCTTGGTGGTAGTTGCCGGAGCCAAAACAGAATTTCTCAGCATTGCTGGACAAGAGACCGCTGGAGTCATACTAAGAAGAGTCGGCCACTCGCTGTAGTTTGACATTGTCAATGGAGATGTACCTGTTACCCTTGCAACCAGGAAGTGGAGGTAAAATGACTGTTCTCGTGCCCTGCACGCCAAGCACTGGTACTAGAACACGATAAGAGGGTCCGAACTCCTTCTGTTCTCCACCTTCTCACGGACCAGGTCACCAACTCGAGGTAGCCAGCCAACTACCGGAATCTGGAGTGCAGCATCAGTTGTGGAGGGCAAGTGTTCCTTTGAAAGACTGTCTCTGGTCTCTTGTAGATTCTGTAATACAGCACAGTGATCATCTACATCAAAGGGTGCGGCTGACGCCGCCATGTCTAGACCATCAAGGTCCGGAACAAACATTTTTATGCCAAAGAGCATTTCGTATTTGGTCCGCCCACCCAGAGACCTTCTAGGGAGATTATTAAGTGCACGTTGAACGCTATACAGATGGGCCAACCAGTTTCTGCCAGTACCTAAAACCCTAGCTGTCAGGGATTGCTTTAAGTCACGGTTCATTCGCTCCACAACACTATTGCCCTCAGGCCGGTATGGAGACGAGAATTTGACTTGGACCCCCAATGATCTCATGGCTTCTTTGTACGCCTTAGAGGCGAACGCAGGAACTTGGTCAGAATGAAGGGTACCTCATTCGAAAATTTCCACAAAGACACGCAAATCCCTGATGACAGTTCGAGCATCAGCACTCCGTTGTGGCCATACCCAAAGAAAACGTGTGCACGAATCCATTGCAACTAAGATGTACTTATACGCAGTATCAGAGGAGAAAGGACCGCAGTGATCAAATAAACACACCCAAGTGGTTTATTAGATATGTACAACTGTCTTTGTGGTGGGCGCGTAGCAGTCGAAGGCTTAATCTGCTGGCAGATGTCACAATTAAGAACATAAGCTCGAGTCTGTTTATACAACCCGCGCCACCAGTAACGTTGTTGTAAAAGAGTAACAGTCGCTGAAACACCGGCATGCGCAGAAGCCATACCTTTGTGAGCCGCTGTTATCAAGGAAAGTGTGCAGGTTGCGTTAGGAATCAATCTTTCACCAACGTCGTTAATTCTCACATAGGGAACTTTATCAGGACTTAAATGATAAGAGTATTTAGAAGGGAACCCTCTAGGGTAATTACTTCCCGTCTCTGTAGCAGCAATAGCTGCCAAGATGTCATCATCAATCTTACTCCTGGATCTTGTAACTGCTGCTACTAGATATGTTGCCACTGCTGTTTTTGCTGTTTCGTCAGCTAAGCTGTTTTCGACAGCGTGGACACCAAATCGCTGGTGCCCAAGAGTATGAATTACATTCACGAGAGGCAGAGTCTGTTTAAGTTCTGCTACTCGAACCCAAAGCATTTTATGCTTGATTGTGCTACCCTTGGAATCACGATATTCATTTTGAGACCAAAAGAATAAATTGTTGTTAAAAGACTGAACACACTAAAAAGAGTCACTCACTATAAGAGTAGTAACTCGAGGATCAGCAAACTCCAGTGCAAGCACCAGAGCACGTAGCTCTGTCAACTGGGTGGTACAATCACCCAATGACTGCGTGTGCACGACATCAGACTTGAATTCACCATTCACAAAAGTTCCAGCCACAATTGCGCAGGCCGCTGAATAAGCATGCTTAGAAACCGTTGTCGGTTGCGCCGAACCGTCAGTGGAAATGACACAATGGTAATCCTCAAGCTGACGAAAGGACATAGGAGCCGGTTGAACAAATTCATACTGCAAGTACTCCTGATTCTGCAATGAGGCATCAAAGATGTAGGTGACATCCGGCGATGTCAAGGAAGTGGCCCATTGTATCCAACGTGGATGCAAAGCTTTAGAATTAGGTACACTGGCTTTCGTTACTGCCTCTAGGGCAGGATAAGGTGTGACAATCAACATGCGTTTCCCTTGTGATAGCGCTCTCTCTTTCAGAATCGCCATCTGTACTGCAGTCAAAACTTTCTCGACAGTGGAAAAGCGCATTTCAGCCGATGTGTACATGTGTGATTTGTAAGCAATGGGGACTGTGTCGCCCTCATTGAACGTTAAGTACGTGAAACCCACTGCTCCAGGCACAATTCTTATTACCAAGTTAGTGTGGTTATCACGCGTCAGTAAGTATTTCAAAGCAAGAAGATCAGCCTGCAAAGATTGCAAGATAGCTGAATGTTCTGGCAGCCAGCTCGATTTGGAAAAAGTAGGTTGTACTAAGGCATATAGCGGCTTGATACGCTGGGCATAATCGGGAATGTAAGTACGCCCGAAATTTAAAAAACCCAGCAAAGATTGTAGCTTCTTCAGTGTTGTTGGAGCACGCAAACATGCGCACTTTTCCAGGAAGTGAGGGGCTAATCCTCTGCCTTCGTTGTTGAGTTCATAGCCCAAAAACAACACTGTATAATTTGTAACCGAAGTCCGCAAACATGACAATGATGCAGTCAACGCGACACAGATGCAGCAATAATTCGTCGTCTGTGAAATAAATATCATCAACATACGAGTACGCATCAGGGTCAATGCTCTCTAACAGAGAGACTACACGTGCGGCAAAGACGCCTGGACTGTTTTTATAGCCCATGGCCAATCTTTTAAACTGTTTTTGTTTGCTGCCAGAACTAAAGGCTGTTCACTGACTACTAATTGAGGACAGATTATGGCTATAAAAGCCATTGAAGATGTCAAGTGTGGTCTTAAACCTTTTCCTCACAAGACTATCAACTAGGGCAGAACTGTGGGTGTTCTGTACAGCACAGGTCCGACAATGAGAGTTCAAATGCCGGTAATCCAAAACTAGGCGGTACGACCCATCAGGTTTATTTACAGTGAATAGAGGATTATTCATCGGTAACACACATGTTTCAATAACACCTTGATATTCCAATTGTTCAAGGATGTCTGCGACGTTAGATCTAGCTTCGTGCCGCATGGGATATTGGGGTTGTGGCTGAGGCATGGACCGTAGTGGAATCTCATGACTAGGTGACAACTTATCCCACCCAACCTGAGTACGGTACAACGCCGGAGCAAGTACCTGAGCCCACTCTTCTGCAAAGTTCAGAGCCTGATCCTTCAGCACAGTGTGCCTGAAAGATGGGAGGATGACCTCCTGCCCTCTAGGAGCGGCCAAAACGATAGCTGGGCGCCAGTCTGCCTCTGCTAACAGAATGTCATATGTAGAGGTCAGATTTTCCCCAAAAATTCCTTTTATGGTACGCTGTATGTCACCTTCTATTAAAAGGACTATGTCATATAGTCTGTCAGGGGGAGCCACTCTAGTATTAGCAGTTTCTACAGTGATAAATGTGTCGGTTGCTGTCGCCTTCAGAAATGGACTTCGTGCTTGCCGCACTACTGTAACCTCTGCAGCGTTAGTGCCCATGTTAGGTTCCGAAGCTGCGTTCTCACTATCTGTGGCATACCTCACTGTTAGTGCAGCACCTTTCTTCTTTTGAAACGGGGGTCGTTGGCGTGCAAAGTCGTCCTGCTTGCCTTTACTGTCAGTCTGGCGGGGATGCTCACGTCCTTGTTGCCCCCCCTACCTTTGCCACGTTCTCCTCCACCGAACTGTGAGACCAATGTTCCCTGTGAAGAACGAGGAGAACGTTGTTCAGAAACCTGAAATCTATCAGGAGACCTAATCCTAGTGCGATTGCGCAAATCATATGTGCGCTCAGTAGTCGCCTGGACTGGCGACGCGGGACGAGACCCCTGTTTCTGTTGCTGCTTTCCCTGCTTCTTAGTTTTCCAATTTTGTTTCGGAAATGCTGGACGTTCGTCCTTAGAAGACGTCCCTGGCTTAGTTTGCGGTTGTGTAGTTGTCGTCTGAACAGAAGGCTTAACCCCTAATCTATTGCGACCAATGGTCCTATAAGCCTCCGCAATAATCTTTGGTAACTCCCGGGGTTTATCGACGTCGTCGACGAGGCGCAGTGCATTCAACACCCGAAAGTTAACCGCATCTCCCTTGATGTTACCAAGGATGAGCGTGGCAACTACGTCATTCCTAACTCGACCGCTGCCTCCGGACCGTGTTGATCCTGAACACGTTTGATCACGGAGGGCAGTACAGCCATAGATGGTGTGCCGAAGCACTTCGAGTAGACTGCTGCAAATACTTTACCCCAGTTATCACAATCGGCTACCTCTGGAACTAAGTCCTTCTGCAAACTAATGGTGAGAATCCTGTGTTTTTCCACAGGAGTAGAATTCGGAAAAACTGCTTCCAGCTGGTCAAATTTCTCAGCAAGCCAATAAGGCATATCATCCTTACTTTGGGGGCGCTTGCCCATTACCAAATTAACCATTAACCATGACGGGACTAATAGTAATCCCGGCCGGGCCAGCTGGTTGGCCCGCAACTACAGGTGCCCCTATCTGGACATTGCACGTATTGCACTAAAGCCCGATGTACCGTAATCAGGGCGGTATGGAGTTGACGTAACTCATCCACCGTGGCCTGCAAATAACGTGGATGTGGTGTAAACCCGGCAATACTGGCCAAGTGGCCCCTGGAATGGACAAGTGACCCAAATGAACCGGTGTAACCATGTGGGGGAGGGCGCCATTGAACCAAATACGATGCTGCCAAGCGGAAATTGGAATTTCCTGCATTCTATATGGCGTGTAATTTGTCGGGACTGCCGTAGGCGTGTATGAGTGAAACGTACCATCGTCCGCATTCACCGCCGGCAAAGTAACCCAAGAGTAAAACAGCTCATAGGGATGTGATGCATCGGCACTCACTACAAAGATAATAGACATCCCATCGCCAGGCACCCCGAACTGCGTCAAATGACGCCGGAGAGGTGCGCGACTGTGCGCTGCAATAGCGACTTCAGCCATAAGGACACAGAGAAGAAAAACAATCTATATGAACAGTAGCACAAAAAGGGAATAAAATGAAAACCTTTTTAACTGTCAAGCTTGATAGAACCTATATATTAACTATTTAGGTAGGTTAAAACCGTCACTCCCGCTATCCGGAAACAAGAGTGAGGGTATTGTGGACTAATATAAGCACTACTAAGGTGTCACAATCATAAGACCAAACGTTAGGTGCGCCATGTTTCAGGGATTCTACTCATGCACAGAACTATGCGTAGGAAACCAGGACCTCAGTGAATTGCGGTGTACCAAAAACTCACCTCAGTACCCAGAACCCCTATCCGACTAGCATCAGTGTCTCATTCGTTCTCCGTATCATCTCGAAGCTATAAATGATTAGACAACCCAGAACAAGCGACTTAGAGTACTCTCAGGAATGGTGGGAATCAGAAACACCTTTTTGTTATTATTCTCAGTCCACAACAAGAGTAATCAGAGACACGGTAAAGTTTAAAATGTTTATTTTTAACTACGTGCCCTAAGGATCAGTACTTTGGCTAACATACGCAGGCAAATGATTAAAAACAAAACCATCAGCATTTTTACAATACCATAGAAAATGAAAGGAGAAATCATATTACAAATGACAGTGGAATATAGCCACCCTCCCTTCGCTAGTAAGCTAGTTTTATGAAACTAATAGAATGTCTCTAGGCTTGAATGGGGAACCCCATACTGTAAATATCAGCTTAGGTGAATCACATCACAGGATCAGCTCTGCTCTGTGTCTGGAAAAGGTCTTCTCCAAAAGTGTCTGAATCATGCATGCAAATGCAATATTAAAGGCACCCGAGTTTCAGATATTTGCAGCTGTGTGCGTGTTATAGCTAGAGCGTGGACTGATCAACATGAATTCAAAAGCATACATTGTTATTTGACCTTGACGGCTTCTGTACACAGTGTTCAGACTCAGGTCGCGGTGCACGTCTAGGGATGTGAACAACAGACTGTTCTCATGTGAAGAAAAAGCAAGCAAGCAGTTTTTCTTATAATAACAGCTACCTGCAGTGTCATGTGCAAAAGCAGCAAAAGTGTCAAGATGGCGTTTTACATCTAAGATGCTTATGCTAACATAGCAATGTGTGTACATGGAACTCCGTCTCTACTACACAACCAAACACTCTTAAAACCCTTCCTAACTTTCCTGATTGTCTTTCTCCATCTCCTCGCCTGCTCTAGAAGTTCCAGGCTGAATTAGTAGCTAGCTCCAGTGTCATTCTCCAACGCTGATTTTCATTACAGTTCAGCACATCCTAAAAACTTCCCTTATTTCCATCACAAGATTGACCGTTTCTACAAATACTGTATCCTCAAGACTATCTCCTGACACCATAATACTCTCCTGGACACCATCTTAAGACCTTCGAAAAACTCAAACATCCCTTGCAAAAATGGTGATTCATCTTATGCAGTGCCCAAATCGCTGATTCATTTCTTGCTGCAGAGCAACTAAGAGCCTTGCACCAAAAGAACATTCCCCTGTCTTTCCGTGAAAGTCATAGAACAGCTGTTAGATTACCAAAATAAGAGCCTGAAAACCCCCCAACTCCCACAGAGAATTCCTTAATTCTGAATAACTTGTCAAAGTCTTCATTCAGTCAACCTAAAAATCCTATTGAGAGTCTGATTACCTCCACTCCTATCTCCAACACCACCCTCTCCCTCCTCTTTCAGCTGCCTTCTACACATCTTGTTGTCAGTTGGCACAGGCTTTATTGAAATTGCTGATCTGAGCTTCAGTACCAAGCTCAACTTTCTATTGTGAATCAGGAGTGAATCAGGCGGAGGCTACTAGATTGCAAAGGGTGCAGAATGCCGCGGCGCGTGCCATCGTTGGCCTCCCTAGACAGTGCTCTGTCTCTGCAGTTTTGACCTCTCTTCACTGGCTGCCGGTTAGACAGAGAATTAAATGTAAGGCTCTTTGCCTGACATTGAAAATCTTGAAGCTTTCCTCTCCTCCAGCCCTCGCTAAGCTTGTCTCCTCCTATGTTCCTACGCGGCCTCTTAGATCGGAATCTCTCCATCTGGCGGTCAATACACGGTTTAGACTGAGTAGGATGGGAGGTCGCTCTTTTCGAGTATTAGCAGCAGGATTATGGAATTCTCTCCCTGTCCATATTCGAGCCCTGAATAGCCTTACTTCCTTTAGGCGCGCCATAAAAACTTTTTTGTTTCCAACCGCTGACTGATTCCCTCCTTTTCCCTTATTAGCATCGATCTGTTGTGTTGTGGTACCTGATCAGGCGCCGGGACGCCCCTTGGCTGGGGCAGCTGCGCGCCTTATAAAAACGATTAACATAACATAACATTGTTGAGAGAAATCTGGTAAAACAACTCATTCAAGCCATACCTCTGTATTTACTCATGGTACAAAATTGTAAGAGTAAAATGGGTGGCGGTGGCAATCATCCATAGTGAATTGGTTCAGTCCAAGTGGTGGATGTGTGAGCAGTTTTACATCGTCAAAAATATATCAATGAAATTAAAAGTAATAAACCAAAACATACCAAATTGCATATTATTTACCGCCAAAGTTAGTAATCTACTATTCATCAAAGGAATGATTGAGCATTTGTTGACAATTCATCACCCTTCTGCAGTAATATCTTATATGGAACCTCTGTTTTTATCGTCCACAGACACTAATAGTTTATTTGTCTCTTGATTGTCTCTCTTCCTACAAAGCAATATCCTTCTACAATTCTCCATTTCTCTCACTTCTGCGTATGGTACTATTCTTGATTTTCAAATAACCAAGGAGAACACTAACCCAGAAAACCCATGTATCAGTTAGACCATTTCCTTGTCACTTTCTTTCTTTCCAAATGGTGCTAACCTGGTGATCAATAAAACCCAAAGTATGGCTCAGAGACTGCAAAAATGTTGATGTGTCTGCTCTTGAAGCCTGCATTACCTCAAATCATCAACTGTTGCAACTGAGCTTCATCTAAATTCATTCACTCTTCGGCCACAACTATGAGGTTATGACTGAAAGTGCACAAAGAAAAAAAAAGAACGACTAGTACTCAAAAAACCTGAACAAAGAGAAGAAATCTCTCAAATCCTTTGAATCCATTTGGAAACCCAATTCTTCCCAGAAGAATCTTGAATCACTTCACATCTCTTGAACGCTATACAACAAACCTATCTTTGAGCATTGTTCTTCACTGATGAAATTAACTCAGTCAAAGCTTACCCTAGAAAGTTATTTAAGATCGTGAAATAGAACATGAACACTCCTAAACTGCCTACTCGCAACAACACAAACTGAAAATGTGAAGAATTCGCCTGTTTCTATAAGGAGAAAGTAAAGAACACTGAACATCCCCTCACTCAACTGAAAACTGACACAATTCAAAAATTCCATTCTTTTTTAAGCATGAGGTATCTGGCCACCCTTCATGGTAACCATTCAAGAATAATTAATCAACATGATTATGAAACTGAAATACTCCACCCACTTCCTGGACCCAGTCCCTGCAAAACCTCTGAAGATATCTGAATTTCCTTTCCGTGCACTCAACTAAATTAATGAACACCTCCCTTTCAGTAGAAGTCCCTAATTGACTAAAATGTCCTGTCCTAGAACACAAAAGGATCCTATGAAGTGTGGATTTAATGATTAAGATTTTTCTTGTGATGGGCCTATGCTTGTTTTGATGCATGCTAGGTATTTGAGAAATAAATCATTGAAGGATATTATTGTGAGTCAATTTGTGAGAATATCCTTGGATGTATAAATATATGTTAAGTCCTGAAGAAATGAGAGATAACCAACAAAGCAACCAAAAAAATGCTTGGACTTGAACAGATCGAATACTACTTTTATGTTGTACAATATATTGATGAGAAATAACTTACATCTTGTACATTGATAAAACAAATAGCAGGGTGTTCTATAGTCCAACATTTTGCTAGTCAAGTGTCTACATCTTTTATAGTACCCGCATACCTTTACTTTTACAGAAAATATAATATGGTCCGCTCATGCAATTAGATTAAACATACGTATTCTTTCAACTGTTGCCAATGTTGAAGTAAAAGGTTACATTTTTAAGTAGACCAAACACAATGAACAACATATCGGGCAGTGTTAGGCTTTTGAGTTGTGCAGTTGTCACACCTCAAGTTATATTTACAAGGAGAGTTGAGTTAGAGGGCAAATCATGCTCCCAGCCTGGGGAGCAAATGACAAAGCCATGTGATGCTGATGTGGAAATCCATAAGTATATATAATAGTTACCCAGGTGGTCTACCGAACTGCTTCACTTGTCGCCGTAAAGGTTCTGCACCAAGGCATATCATACTGGGCAGCAGGGGTTTGAGTGTGCTCATTCACTTTTCAGGTGGCCTTCCAAGCCATTTTAATCATTAGAATAAGGTTTCCACAGCAGGTCAGAGCATTTTGGCAGGCACTTATCTGAATGAAAACTCCAAGAGCAGACAGTAGCAAGCCACAGTGACACTTACCTCAAGATGAAGATTAAGAATCCTGTGTCTGTCAGGCAAGCATTGGTAGCCTAGGTAGAACATTAGTCAAGGTGGCCTTTCATCCAGTTCATGAGTTTTCCCCAAACTGTCCACCCTCGGGTGACCTATGCTGCGCTCACTGAATGTAGTAAAAAAATGTGCAAAGGATTTACAGGTCACATTTCCTATACACAAGGAACTCCAAGACTAAAAGGGTCTAGAGGTGATCAGCTATTCACGCTTCTACACCAGGTACTGGTGCTCATTGGTGCTCCTATTTGTCTTCTGACTAAGGCCAGGTGTAGGAAACCTGCCTTTGTGCATGGTCACCTTGGAGTTTTCGACTGTATTTGACCCTATTTTCGTTGCAGGGTTTAGAACTCTGTGTACTCTACCCTTGATACCCAGTAGTAAGGTGTCTGTGCTCCCCCTTTAAGGATTGCTGAATTTGTGTATTCCTGATTTGCATGTTTTATTTGCATGTAGATCCCTAGTAATTGGTACAAATTGTACCCAAGGCCTGGCAGTTAAATGCTACTAATGGACTGCAGAGCTTAGTGTGCCATCCACTACAGTGGCAGTACAAACATGGCTTCAGACTTACACTCTGTAGCTTGTTAGCCTGTGTGCAGCAGTATAAAAACGGCAATTAGATCTGTCAAAATAAGTCATTTTGACAAGTCAAAATCTCCCTTGTAAATATTACTAAGCACCCCTAGGTACACCTTGTAGCCCACAAGGCAGGGTGCATGGTATTTAAAAGTAGGACATGTAGACATTTAATGTTAACATATTCTTAAAATTTTAAAGGACTCGCACCGAAAAGCTATTTTCTCTGTGGCAGGCCTAGCTGCCCTATGTAGAAAACCACTGTACAGATCAAAATACGAACACTTTATCTTGGGAATGGGAGCAGTTAGAAAAACAATGAAACAACTATTTTTAATTGCTATTAAAACTCCAATGCAATGGTCAAGTCAGATTTTTCCAAATAAATATTGACTGACTAGTGGCAACTGGACCTGGACTGGACCCTGCTGTTTGCCTCTGCCTGACACCCTATGAGTCTCTAAGTGCCTCCCCTGAGGTCTTGGAGAGCTTTAAAAGTGTACTCCTGTGGTGGATTGGGCCTTAATGGACTTTGTCAGAAGGTAAAAGTTTTGACCAAGACAATCCTGGTTGACGTATTCGACCAACGCTCCATCGTGGTCTGTCTCAAATTGCGCCCGTGTTCCGGTCTACCATGACCATTGACGCTCTGTTCTCTTTGGTGCTATTTACACGTAAAACTTTAAAAATATATATCTCTGGTTCCCCTCAATGGCTTTTTGTAATTTTAGCGTAATTTTGTTGATTACATTTTAAACTATTTTCTAATTTGATTTGGGATTTTTATTGTTTGGCATTTCTGACTTTTACTGTTTTGGTACTGCATGAGTATTTTACAGTTCGCCCTATGTTAAGCCTGTTTGTTCTATGCCATAACCATCAGGGCATTGAGCTCAGATTACGTTCGTGACTTTGATAGTTCACAGCAACAAGGTTTATAATTATTTCTTGAGGTGGGTAGTCACTGTAATAAATTGGGTTATTAGTTGAGGGGGATATGTAACCACCTCAAGTAATAATCATAATCCTTGGCAGGGTGAACTACTACTAACGATGTAAAGTGGCCTCGTACCCATAGTGAATATGGTTTCATAATAAACTGATTTAGCTTATAGTCGTGGTCATTGTCTTTCCACCATAACTGACAAAGCCCTGCTGTTCGACAAGGCAATAAGAGAAGAACAGACAGCATAATTAATAATCTAAGAGAAGTTGTTTAAGAGCATCACAGTGGCATGTGTGTGATTGAAAGGTAAAACAGAATTCACCAGAAACTGTGTGAAACATATCATTCAAGGATGAGTGCACATTGAGGTGTCGATTCCGATCCTGTAAAACCCAGGTACGAATGGTCTTACGGAGCGTTTTTTCCATCCGACTCGTACCCTGGAAAAACACCTTACAAACTCGCAAGTACGATTCGCACAGAAATACCATTTCCGTATGAGTCGTAAAAAACACCGACCGGCAAAAAAATACATACAAATCTGATTCTGGACGGCGCATACGCGACGTCCGGACGGAGTCAGGCAGCGTTCTACGGACCAGCAAGTACGATTCATGCCGACGTCACTCCGCACACAGCAGTTTTTACGGGAGCCAAAAACTGCCGGGAAATTGAGGACGACGCGAACAAGGAGCCCAGGTACGCGACGGACAGCGATAGACCCCAACCTACGCGTCATCCCGGCCCTCATAGCCTACCACCTCGTGTACAGAAACCGACGCAGATGCCGCAGAAGGTCAGAACAACCCCCAGGGGCAAAGGGGGGGGGGTGTGCAAGGGGCAGGAAACATATCCCACACCCCACAAATTACTAAAACATCATGCACATTAATTACCTCCATGGTCTGGTCACTTCGGGGGGCGTGTCCACCAATCCCACGTCCCGCCACAACAGAAGTGGACGTGGACGTGTTCCCGCCACCACCACAATGGTGGTACGGGACGTACCCACGCCCCCAGGCCATCAGCGCGTGGGTACGGCACATACCACGCCTACCCCTACGTCACACCAACAATGGCGGTACGGCCTGTACCCACGTCCCAAAGGCATGGGTATGGGCCGCACCCCCAAAGTTGGGGTGCCATAGGGGTACGGGCTGTACCCAGGCCATCAGCGCGTGGGTACGGCTCGTACCACAACAGTGGACACATACATAGGGGTGTGTGCCTATCACTCCCAGCAGTGCCCAGACATATGAGGGGTGGGTGCCTATCGCTCCCAGCAGTGCCCAGACATATGAGGGGTGGGTGCCCATGACTCTCAGCAGTATCCAGACATATGAGGGGTGGGTGCATATCACTCCCAGCAGTGGCCAGACATATGAGGGGTGGGTGCCTATCACTCCCAGCAGTGCCCAGACATATGAGGGGTGGGTGCATATCACTCCCAGCAGTGGCCAGACATATGAGGGGTGGGTGCCTATCACTCCCAGCAGTGCCCAGACATATGAGGGGTGGGTGTAGAGGACCCCCAGCAGTGGACAGAGACATGGGGGTGTGTACATCACCCTCCGATGAGCAAAACTCCATGGGTGCATGAAGGCATACACAATGTGCGACAATGTTGAGAGTGCCATGACAACACATCACTGACTGCAATGTCCCACTCCCATGAGGATGGATGTCCTTCCCCCACTGCATGACACACCACATGTGGGTGTGATGACAAATTACACATGCATACCCACCCCTGGCGGAGGCAGCACAATACACACACTGAGATCATGCAACAAGACTATATCCTCATGTCAAACACCACTAAACTAAGAGAGCCTAAGGGAACACACACTGTCACCCACATTCCAGGAATGATAGGAATGTACAGGTGCCGGGGCAGCAAACAAGTTGTAGCCTCCCATGGAAGGAAAAGGGTGGAGTACATACAGATACAATGCCCACAATTGTCAGTCAGGAGCCCAAATACCCTGCAGAACACGTAACACGTGTGTGAGGCAGGGAGTACACACATGCATAGTGCGGAAAAGAGAAAATGTCCACATGAAGTCATGTCAATATACTCCATACACAAGTACAGTGTCCAGCAAGGATGCCACAAACGATGCAGGTGGAGACATAGCAGAGCATGCATGGCCAAAGTCGAAGGGATGTGTCACACACCGAGGAAATGTTGACACAGCTCAGCACAACAATTGGGAAACACCCTGCAGGGAAGATGGCAGGTGCCACAGAGTAAGGAACACACCTTGGGACAATGTCACCATGCAGTAAGAGCTAACATGACCTAAGAATACATGCAGACACCTTGTGACGGCATGCAGATACCAGGGTCCACCCTACGAGCAGCACACTACAACATTTCCCAGACACACAACACATCATCACCACCCCAACTCAGGGAGCAGCAGCACCAACAGCAATACCAGAAAAGCCATAGTGTGCAAAGGAAAAACAAAAAACCACATTCAGCATTTCGAAGAAAAGTTGCTACAGTAGACTATTCACCAAGCCCATGGGCCACGCCAGATGCAAAGTCCTGGGGGGGGGACACGTTGGGGCGCGTCTCCCCTAGCTTGCCTGCACAGTGCACTGTACCATATCATCCACAGAATGGGGGGCATCATGTGGGGGGGAAGAACCAGGCACCACAGGGACAGGAGGGGCACGAGTAGGTGTCGTGGGTGCAGGGACGGACGACTCCACCACAGGGGGTGGGGCAGCGCCAAAGGAGGAGGTCAGTATGGCGCTGCACATGGCAGCAAGCTCTTCCAGTGTCTCCCCTGCACCTGAAGGAACCACCGGCCCCAAGGAGGGGTGGGGGTCGGAGGGATGGGTCGCAGCGCAACTGGGGGAGGGTGTGGACAGGGGGGGGGAATCAACTACCCTGTCCGGGGAATCCCTCAAACGCTTGCGGGGTGGTGTCACATTGGGGCTGAGGGACGGACTGGCCATGAAGGACTCTCTGTCCGACTGTTGGGCAGGAGAGCCAAGGGGAGTGGTTTTGGAGGTAGTGGGTCGTGAGGACTGCGGACTCCTACTGTGACAGCGTGGCTGCTGTTTGCCCCCCGACCCAGTGCCTGGGCCTTCTCCCCCCTGTGTGTGCGTGACAGGAGGTGTGCGCTTGGCCTTCCCTGGTGGTGTGCTGCCTGTGTCTGGTGGGGTGCGTGCATGGGGACGTCTGGGTGTGTATGGGACAGGCATGGGAGTGGGAAGTGCGGATGGTGCCGGGGTGGGGGGGGACGGAGCGCTGCAGGAGACCCACTGCTGCCGTCAGTGATGAGTCAATGGACCTCAGCAACATCCGTTGGTCAGACATCGCTGATGACATGCCCTCCATGTACGACACCATCCGTGTCAGCAGTCTGATGTGGCCATTGAGGACACGCAGCAGCGATGTCTGACCAACCTGCAACTGGCACTGAATGTCCACAGACTCTGCATTGACGGCAGCAGGGGAGACAGAGGCAGGAGGTGCGGTGCCTGGCACGAAGGAGACATGTTTGGTGTACCACAAACTCCCCTCAGAACCCAGAACCCCTTATCCGACTAGCTTAGAGTCCCATTCGTTAGCCGAGGTTGAGCTTGGCGGTCCCAATGTATAGACAACCCAGAACAACCGCATGACAATATTCTCAGGAATGGTGGGAATCAGACATACCTGTTTGTTATTATTCTCAGATCAGTCCACAACAGAATAGACACAGACACGGTAAAGTTGAAAGAGTTCATTCAATGAACCTCGCGTCCTAAGATGCAGTACTGTGGCTAACATAAGCAGACAAATGGTTAAGTTCAGAAGCATCAGCATTGTTGCAATATCATAGACAATGAAAGGAGCAATCGTGAGAAAATGACAGTGGAAACAGCAACCTTCCTGTCGCCAGTAAACCAATAGTATCATTCGACTAATAGAAGATCTCTAGGCTTGAACAGGGGACCCCCCACCGTACAGATCAGCTCAGTGGTATCACATCACAGGATCATCTAGTCTCTTCTCCTGCGAAAGTTCTCCATCACAATGAAACTAAAACGTGCTGCACTGCAATATGGCAAGCATTCGTCTATCAGGTATCTGCAGCTGCGTGCATGTAATGGCTAAATAGTGGGACGATCAACCTGCACACAACAACATGCACCGTCTAGTCACCCAGACTGTTTGTGTACACAATGTACAGTACAAGCTCGCTGCTCACTGTGAAGGATGTCAAACAACAGACAGTCCTCATGTGAAGCAAACTCGAGTAGGCATTTTAAAATTAATAACACGCAACTACAGTGTCGCGTGCAAAAGCAGCAAAATTGGCAAGATGGCTCACTAACAACTAACGCGGTGGTGCCAACTTAGCATTGTACATAGGGAGATAGGAATCATCACTACACCCCCCCTTGTTCGTACCACTAACCACTAACCACTAGGGGCGCAAAATCGAGAACGCAGAGTTCAAGTTTGATAGAACGGAACCAGGGGCATGAACTGGAAGTCCATAGAGGGAAGCGAAAAAGTCAGAAAAGAAATGTCAATTATGAACGATGTTGCAGGGAAATGAACCATGTAAAAGGGGAAAAAACATAACATCGATGGATGCACCATGAAATGAGCAGGGCTAAAGTCAATCCATCAAGGTATAAGCACAATAAGTTGCAACAGCTTTCAAGAGGAAATCATTGGAACGTTCCGCAAAATTATCTGCCATCCAGTTCAGCAGGGGGAAAGAACACACGTGTTCCTCAACAATCGGGGCATCCAGCACCATTTGTGGACAACAGGTGGGGACATCAAGATATCTTCTGGATAAGAATTCAGTTGCAGCCGTTCCGATGTCCCAATTCCCTAGGACTCCATGTGCTGCAGCACAGGCCATAATCCTAACGCCAGAACAGTCCAACTCATGAGCCACTAAGGGGCTCATCAGTCGATCATAATCCGGGTTAGGAGACACCGAGTTAGACAGGCACAAATCCAGAGCCCATTCGAATGGACAATCTAGACAATGAAAGACAGGTTGCACGCAGGTAAAGAAGGGAAACCGGAAGGACAATCCATAGGCACTGCTTAAGGTCGCCAGCGGCAGAGTGCCGTAGAATTCAAGCATCTGTTTCCGAAGATGGAGCAGCCGGTGCATGCTGTCTTGTAACGCAAGTTGTGAAGCCACAGTGTAGTATGCAGATCAATAATAGCACCCCAGCCACGAGTGCGAGAAGCAAAGGGAGACCTCCGAAGACGCTTTAGCAAGCAGCGTACAAGACGGGGTCATAACTGGCACACGAATCCCTTTCAGAATACAAGCTAAATCATGAGCCTGCATATGACAAGCACCATGCAATTGAATGTGCCTACACACCACAGAATGATCCGGAGTGGAAGTGCACCCTTCACCTTTTAAATACACCTCCTTGCCGTCTCTCACGCACCTGTTGTCGCCTAGCACGGACACAAGGGACCCGAGCAAGTGGGAGGGCGGTGATGGGACTGGACAGGTCCTCCGCCTGACTCCCCTGGGCCTCCGTGCCACTTGCTGCGCCAGACTCCCCAGCACTGGTGGCCCCGGTGCTGGATCCCTCCCCCACGTCCGTGCCAGTGTCTCCCTCGGTTTCCCCCGACGATGCTGTGGGCAAGGTGAAGAGACAGGAAATGATCAGACACCTGTATACATATGACACATGAGTCCAAACTACATAGGACACAGCGCATAGCATGAACAGCAACATGAGTGACATCTACAATACTACAAACATATGTAGGCCCTGCACCACACAGTTGGTTTACCCACCATGCCACTGGGAAACAATGGGGAGCATGACACAACAGAAAATTACTTGATATCAATTGATACAGAGGAGCTACTCTCTGGGGACAGTCGAGCACTGCATCACTGGCATGGCACAGTCACCTACACCCGCAACTGTCCCCTGATGCCAGGGACACGGATAATGACACCTGACATGTAACTACCGGTGTTGCACGATGTGACTATGTCATGTGTGTGTCATGTGTTCCCATAAGCTTGCTGTAGTTGTTCCGTGACATGCATCTGCAGTTGCTGCATCCAACATGTGTGTGCGTGTCGATGGGCATGGCACACTTTTACGCACACCAGGCCACATGTGGAATCAGACGTAACGGGTGTATGTATGCATCGCACAGGGACTTGCGAGACAAGGACATATCTGCGTAGTCTCAATGTATGTGTGATCATTCCTGACCTGTACCCCTTCATGGCAAGGTGTGTGGACTGTCCTATTTCAAGGACATGTGACCTGTGCCTCTAATGTTCCGCAACCGGTCTGTATGATGAAACATCCTTCTTATGCACATATGTGGTTGTCTGTCACTCCTGTAATGCGTCTGCCTGTTCACTTACACTGGCCCACAGCTAGTTCCATGGCATGTTATGTTGACCTTGAGCACCCACGTGTGTAGCTGACTGTTGGTAGGGGTGTCACCTGGCTGGCATACGTGTCCTGGATGCATTGCACAGTACAGACTCTGTATGTAGCATATGTGTATTAGCTGTTGAACATGTGCTCAGTTCATTGACAGTGGTGTAGTGCTGTACTCAATCTTCGTTATTCCTTCCAAACTTCTGCAGGGTACCGCCTCTCCCCCGACCAATGCCAGACTTGGCTGCCATGAGGGAACGTGACTGTATACGCCGCTACCGCTTCTCCCAACCGTTGATTGACAACTTGACCACAAGGCTGGAACCACACCTCCAACCACTACACAGGTATCCTACTGCACTGACAGCTAAGATGAAGGTGATGGCAGCCCTACATTTCTTTGCCACGGGTACGTTTCAATTGACCATAGCTGATGTAGGTGGCATGTCCCAGACCATGTTCAGCCGTGTCCTGCATGATGTGTTAGAGGCCATGTTGTTACACCTGGATGAATTCATACATTTTCCAACTCGTGAGCCGTTGACAGGTGTCAAGGGTGAGTTATATGCCATGGGAGGGATGCCCCATGTCATTGGGGCCATTGATGGGACACATGTGGCTTTAGTACCACCACACGCACAGGAGGTAGCCTTCCGTAACCGCAAACATTACCACTCCATCAATGCCCTTGTGGTATGTCTTGCTAACATGATGATATCCCAAGTCTGTGCCCGTTTTCCAGGATCAGCACACGATGCCTACATCATGAGGCGTAGCAGGGTGCCTAAAATGATGCTGCAGCTGTGCAACGAACGTGCATGTCTTGTTGGTGGGTATACTCTGTTAGTCCTGTATTTAGCTGTATCTTAATATCTTACTGCTTCTCCTGACCCACTTCTGTCCATGATGTTTCCATGCAGGGGACGCTGGCTATCCCAACATGCCATGGCTGATGACGCCTCTCCGCAACCCCAGAACAGCCGCAGAACACCGGTACAACGACACCCATGGGCAGACGAGGCGGCGCACTCCCATATGCCCCGGTGAAGGTCTGCAAAATCTTCCTTGTGTGCTGCATGCTGCACAACATGGCAGTGGAGAAGGCTGTGCCACTCATCCTGGATCCGGACGAGCAGGATAATCCACCTGTGGAGGATGAAGGGCTCGGGCACGGGGCAAGTGAGGATGAGGATGAGGATGAGGACATCCGGAGTCAGCTTATCCGCAACTTCTTCTCATGATGGTGAGTCCCTGTGTCTGAGTGTGCACGCTTAGAGCCTTGTGTGGCATGTGTTGCAATGTGTGTGTCGAGCTGACTGTGTGCTAAGTGACTTGGAGGTGTGTTCTGATGTGTCATTCAAGTGATGATGTCATTCTCCAAATTTTAGCGGGTACACAAAATTCATTATTAGCATGGTGACAACATAAATCCTGTAGAGTGCATGTACATGTCTGCGGATTACTAGCTCTTCGCTGACTTGTTGTGTGTCTGTCCTCCCCAGGTTCCTGCGGCTGTCGTCTGCTCATGTCATCATTGCACTCCTGCTATTCCTCATGAGTATTGCAACGTGTGCTGGATCAGAGTTACATGCACAGACATGGTAAAAAGTCATTTTGGGTAAGGAGTGCAGCAAGGCGTTTTGTGGGTGGTACGTGTTTGTGATATGTGGGGACTGCTCCTGTGCATGTTGTGTTACTGTGCACACATGTCGACTCACCATGGGCCACCTGACGTGTTGCATGGCTCCCATGAATTGATAGTCACACTTCCTGACAGTCATCTGTCATGGATTGTGGATTCTGATGAAGGCATCAATGTGTGTAGAACGTCCCTCAGGAACATACGGGATGCTAATGGTGGACATGGTGTGGTACATCCCCATATGAGGCTCAATGGGGAATTGTACACTCTCCGTGTGCAGCAAGGGGTGTGAGGCTCAACCCCTTCACTTGTGTGCCAGCTCAGTAGGATTTACCACATCTGTGTGTTGCAGGGGTGTCCAGTGTAGGTCACACATGGTCAGCCGAATGACCTGTGATTCTGTTCCAATGGATGCAATTCCATTAGTGTGAGGCTGAGTAATAAAGGTGTTCGTCACACTCCAAGGTGCCTCGTCTCTGTCAATGCAGGTCTCTTGCCACTTGGCATGCGGCATCTCTGGCATACTTGCTGTCGATAATGTATAGGAGTCCATGTGTAGTTTAGCGACATGCAAGCAGTTGCTCATGGATTAGGCTCTCTATTGGGCATGAAGTACATGGTTGTGTATGTTTTTTAGCAAGGTCGACCACACAATGGGCCATCACCAGCTGCTGAGGGTGTGTCTCCTGTGCGCAGGTCGCCCTTCAGTTTCCTGATCCGGTGTAATGGCTCTTTGGTGATTGTGCATGCATTGTCTGTGGGTGTGCCATGTGACACTGGACACTCCTTACTTTACACACGCGCCAGTTGCAGTTGTCCTTCTGACATCCTAGTCTTTGTGTGCAAAATGGGGCATTTTTCAGGGAGATGGCGCCTGCTGCTGCGGGCCCTGCACAAGCACCCAGTACCCACACACACAAGATGGTGTGCATCATGTTTGGCTCGCTCACATATGCCATGCTAGTCCACAGCATCTGTACCTCATGCTGCAACGCCCTCTGCATTATGCACATGATCCACAGATAGATCCACTCCAAGTTACGACAGACCATCCCCCAGTTCCATGACAACATCCGTCTCATATACTGCCCTGCCCTCTACGGAGCAAGTACATCCAAACTCCCAGGAAACTGGTCCACTTCCAGGGGGCATCTGCACACCTCAGCTTCTACACCCTGCGCCCCAGCCACCTCACCGTCCACCATAGATAGCTGCAATGGATCACTGTCTGCTGCAGGATGACCTCCACACTCCCCACCCACACTCAGGAGGCAGTCCACAACCCCGACCCCAAACCAACCTTGTACGTCTGTCATCCTAGATCCCGTTGGGCCATCTCCGTGCATCCAACCTTGCCCTGGCCACCGTTCTTCACATCCACCGTACTCCAGCATACAGAAAATTGTTCTCCCACCTGGCCACACATACCTGGGACTCCCTCCCCTGGTACCTCCACATGGGCCATGACCTCTATGCCTTGATGATGATCTCCCAAATAGGTCTGTCCGCACAGTTTAGCAAGCCCCCCCTCAGCAGCCAGAGGCCATCACAGGTGAGTGTTGTGCTCCATGCCTACATTGAAGGATACCTTGTGACCCATGTGTGTCCTGTACCTGACTCTGATCCCAGGGTATGGATGGCTGGAGTTAGATCAACACTCAGGCATAGTTAGACATTTCCACACACATATGTTGTTGAATAATGCAAAATGACAGGAACGTCTCATGTGCAGAACAATATGAATTTATTTTTGGTGGGGTGAGTCTTTTGGTAGATGTGCTAAGGTGCTCTACCGGGGGAATAGAATCCAAAGTTCACAGGGGGAGATGGCATCCTTGTCAGTTGGAGTCATCAGAGTCCAGACCACAGTGTTGGTCATCATTGGTCAGACTGTGACCAGCAAGTCCATGTGGCAGAGAATGTCATTGGGTGAGGTGCTGCTGTTGCGCCAGAGGGCCAGGTGCCAGGCCAGGTGACCTGGGAGATGGGGATGGTCCGCTGACTCTCACGGTCTTTTCCGTGGACGACCCACCTTCCTCCGGGGACCCTCAGATGCAGGCCTTGACGATGCTAGGGACGCTCCGTTAGATGAATCCTCCTCCTCCTCCTCCCTCCCTGTGTCTGGTGCTGGTCTACGCCTGGTGGCACAGGGAGGGTTTGCCAGACTTTGGGCGATCTGACGGAGTGATTGGCTCACGTCCCTGTGCACCGCCAGGAGCTCAGCCAGTCTTGCCTCCATCCGTCCTTGGTGTTGTTGATGACTGGAATGATGCTCGACCTGCAGGTTCTTTATCTCATCGAGGGTCCCCTGCATCCCGGAAAGTCTGGACACGACCTGGTCCATGCCTCTGGTGTCACGCCGGTATGAGTCCAGGATGTTGCGTATGTGTGACATACCGGGGTCCTGAGCTGGCTGGTCAGGTTCACGCCTCCGCCTGCCTCCACGCCCACCACCCCTGCCCACACGAGCCTGGCCTGCCGTTGTGGGCACATCGGGTTTACGGGACCCCTGAGGGATGGCATTTGCAGGGTTGCCTGCCTCCTCCTGGGTGCCCTGAGAACCTTGTCCCTCCTGGTCAGACTGGCTGTGTTGTTCAGTGCGAGCAGGGCTCCTGGGTGTCTCCTGGGATGTGGCAGGAATGGGGGTGGGGGTTGGCACAGATGTACCTGACGCAGGTGCTGCAGGGGCTTGTACACCAGAGGGGCCAGGTTGGTCGGGGTCGTCCACGGAGTGGTGAGAGTCGTCGCTGCCGGTGGGATCGTCTTCACGTGGTGCCTGGGACTGTGATTCTTCCCCCCAGTGTTGGGGGGAGATCGTCGACGTTGCCCTGTGTGTGAGAGAGAGACAATGTTAATGCTGTTTCATGCCACATCCATGTTTCATACATATTCAAGTTGACACAGTTCACCCAGGTAGTTGGATGTCCCTAGCATTCCTCTCAGTGTCCACTTGGGGATGGGCATGTTGCGGGGGACAGATTGGGATGTTCTCCTAAGTGTGTGACCTGTAGATAGTAGATAGTTGGCTCTGATGCTTACTTGGCTCTGGATTGGTCTTGTTGTGTCACATGTCCATTGTGGGAGTGTGTGAATCCATTGCCTGCCCCGGGGGGGTGTGCTTGTGTTGGGGGGGGGGTGTGTGACCGGGCGTGCTGTTGTGTGTAGTGTGAGTTGTCATTGGGTCTCCCAGGTGATGTGTGTGTCCCCTCATGGTGCATGCTGGCATGACAGTGTGTGTGAGTTCCTGTGCTAGATACCTGTGCTTGTGGAGTTGGTGTTTGAGTGTACAGTGGTCTCAGGAGGGCCTTGTGCTTCATACAGCAGGGCCCAGTGTCAGCTACCTTGTCAGTACTTTGCCAGTCCCTGTGCATTGTGCATGGGTATGTACCTATGCCATATGGGCTGAGGACATTGTTGTCTGCGTCTCATTTTCACAATGTGTTGTGTGGGGTCCACCCTCCCAGCCTCCCGGATATCCAGTCTTATGTTTGTGGTTGTTGTAGCTTCGGACATGGCCTTGCCTTGATTTGTGAAGGGTGAATGGTGACGTTAGTGGCATGGGCGTCGTTTTTGGGTGTGGTTGTGTGCGGTGAGTGCTTGGGGGTAGGTGCGTGCATTTGTTGTGGTTGGGGTGTGGATGCCATTCCCCCCAAGTTACGGGAGTTGTTTGTGTACTCACCAGGCTCTGCGACTCCTTCGACTCCGTGTAGTCCCACCGGCGGTAGCATGGCCATCACCTTTTCCTCCCAGGGATGGTAGTGTACGGGTCTGCGGGGCGGCCCACCTCCAGTGATGTTGGTCTGGGCATGTTCTTCATTCATTTTCCTCTTGACCGCCCTGCGCAGATTGTACCACCTGGCTTGGCATTCATGCCTGGTCCTTCGGACGGGCGCAACAGCATTCACCTTGTCCACAATCCTCTGCCACATGGCAGATTTTGCAGCTATGCTGGTCTGTCTGACCAATGTTCCAAACAGCTGTGGCTCGACTCTGATGACTTCGTTGACAAGGAGCTCCAGCTCCGCCGTGGTGAACTTTGGATTCTTGTCTGTGGGCATGGTGTGGGGTGTGGGTGTTGGTGGGGATGGTTGTGGGTGTGAATGTGAAGAGGGGGATGTTTGTGGAGGTGGTTGTGTGAAGGTGTGTGAGTGAAGGTGTAGCGAAGGTATGAGTTGTGTGGGGTTGTTCGTCAGTGGGGTCTGGCAGCAGTGGGTCTGTTGCAAAGGCTCATGGGTTGTTTGTGTGGGCCCTTTTTATTGGTCCATTTTTGGGTGTGGCTGTGTTTGAATTTTGGTGGGTGGGTTATAAGTGGTGGTTGTGATTTGGGGCCTCTGTTTGCCTGTTTGGATGTGCCAGGTCAGTCTTTGAGATGTATTTTGTCATGTCGACGTGTTTTGTGGTGTTGTGCGAGTCGGATTGACCCTCCTTGTGCTGTTTTACAGTGTCCTGGTTCTGTAAGATTATTTTTCGCGTAAGTACGATCTGTACATACGCGATGCTGGGTGAGGGGGCTGGAGTACGGTGTTGGTGTGAGGCGCGTACATGTGGTGCAGGGGTACGGTGCGTACATGCGGGGGGGCTGGGGGTACAGTGCGTACATGCGGTGCAGGGGTGCGGTGCGTACATGCGGTGGGGGGCTGGGGGTACAGTGCGTACATGCGGTGCAGGGGTACGGTGCGTACATGCGGGGGGGGGCTGGGTGTACAGTGCGTACATGCGGTGCAGGGGTACGGTGCGTACATGCGGGGGGGCTGGGGGTACAGTGCGTACATGCGGTGCAGGGGTACGGTGCGTACATGCGGGGGGGCTGGGGGTACAGTGCGTACATGTGGTAGGGGCTTGGCGTACAGTGCTTACGTGCGGTGCAGGGGTACGGTGCGTACATGCGGTGGGGGGCTGGGGGTTCAGTGCGTACATGCAGTGCAGGGATACGGTGCGTACATGCGGGGGGCTGGGGGTACAGTGCGTACATGCGGTGCAGGGGTACGGTGCGTACATGCGGTGGGGGGCTGGGGGTACAGTGCGTACATGCGGTGCAGGGGTATGGTGCGTACATGCGGTGGGGGGCTGGGGGTACAGTGTGTACACGCGGTGCAGGGGTACGGTGCGTACATGTGGTGGGGGGCTGGGGCTACAGTGCGTACATGCAGTGCAGGGGTACGGTGCGTACATGCGGGGGGGCTGGGGGTACAGTGCGTACATGCGGTGCAGGGGTACGGTGCGTACATGCGGTGGGGGGCTGGGGGTACAGTGCGTACATGCGGTGCAGGGGTACGGTGCGTACATGCGCTGGGGGCCGGGGGTACAGTGCGTACATGCGGTGCAGGGGTACGGTGCGTACATGCGGTGGGGGGCTGAGTGTACAGTGCGTACATGCGGTGCAGGGGTACGGTGCGTACATGCGGTGGTACGGCGCGTACGTGAGGGGGTGCTGCTCGTACATGGGGGGTACGGCGCGTACAGTTGCGTGCCTGGGGTGCAGTGCGGACAGGGTGTTGTACGGTGCTGACATATTTGGGTGTGGGGGGGGCTGTACGGTTCATACACGGGCATGAGTTTACCCGTGTACATGTGTGCTACTGCGTTTGCTCCGTATGGGCCTTTTTACGTGCGATTGTGTATTCGGACGGGCGGTCGGGATCGGACTTGTGCGCTCGGACTTGTGTTTTACGATTTGTAAGTGAAACTGTCCGGCTCACTTTCGTACACTTTTCCCGATGATATTCGGACGTGGACACTTTCCGACGCACTCTCGTAGACTTTTCCCAACACTATTTGTAGTTATTTTTATGTCCCAATCATACTTGCCAGTTTGTACGGTACTTGTGTGACTCGTACGTAAAAAAATACGGATACGAGTCGTACGGTAATTTTTTTTACCGGATCGGAATCGGCACCTGAGTGTGTACTCGGGCATGGAGGTGAGGGTAACAGTTTGAATTTCTGCAGCAGGTGTAATTTAAAAAACTGGCAAGGTGGCTATGTCTAAAATAATGTCTAAAATCATGTCTAAAGTAATCCATTTAAGTACAGAGGTTAGAGGCACACATTCTAATTCTAACACATATGGGACAGGCCTTTGCATGGGGATTGCTAAGAACAAAACACAATTTTTATAAAATTGGTGGCAAACTAAAGACTTGGTCGTTCTGATCAACGATAGGGAGTTTCAAACAATAAGAGCTAATTGACGGGATTGGTGAAACAGAGACTGATTGCGGGGCCATTGACAGAGTTCAGATTGATTGGTGAAGAGATCATTTGAACAGAGGTTGACTAGCGGTGTCCTCAGGAGTTGGGGGCATTGCTGAAGCAGACACCTTGATGCGCTTCTGTCAGACAGCATTCTGCCTCAGCACCATGTTTGGATTTTTGACCTTGGACGCAGTGGTATCTTCTCTCCTCCACCAAGGAGAGCCTATCCTACCTGAAGCCAGTCTGACACAGAAGATCACACTTCAACACATAAAATCAGGTTGGTAGTTGAATTTGTGGTTATTTGATTCAGGATCCTAGACAATGCCAGGGAGTGTATGTGCACACTATGGGGGCGATTCCGATTCCGCCCGCAAAACGTACCGACCGACACGGACCCGGACGGGAGACCGTCCGTCACGGACCGGTGCCGTACGACCCGTGCAGTACGATGCAACGCGTGTGAATTACAACCAACACGTATGGAATACAAGCTGTACGACCGAGCTGTAAGGAGAATAGTGATTCGGCCGGAAAACCGACGCAAGTTGCACCGACCGACACGTACCCGGAATGAACCTGACCGACACATACCCGCGATGTCTGATCTGCGCAGTACGATGCAATGCGTGTAAACCCAGACCGACTCGCACGGAGCCCAAGCCGCATGACCGACATGCACAGAAAACAGGGCCCTCAAGCAATAGAGATCTCCGCGACCGATGTGTATGAAACACAGAAAAAGTCAGCGTGAACGAGGCAGAGAAACCTGTACGAGCCAACATCAGCGTCCGTCTTGGTCAGAACGTCTCCTTCATGCCTGGAAAACCCAAAGGAAAAAAGACAAAAAAAGGACCAAACAAGCAATGACAAAGCCAATAAATATAAAATAAAAATAACCTGGGACAAAGACACACCCATAACTCCACCTATATAAAGGACATCAATCACTACCATGATCCTTTGCAAATAGGAGACAACAGCCAGCAGCAAACACCATCACACAGCAACCACAGACACACTCAACTCACCCATCACACACCATTAGCACCTCACCAAAAGCACACACACACATACAGCTAGCAAAACCAACACTAACCCACCCTCACTTGCACCCTCACACACACATCACTCACCACCACCACCCATCACCATGCCCCCAAAGAAGAATCCAAAGTTCACAGATGATGAGTTAGAAGTGCTGGTAGACGAGATCATCAGAGTAGAGCCACATTTGTTCGGTACATTGCTCCAAAGGACTCCCATGTCACAGAAAACAAAGATGTGGGTGAGGATTGTGGACAAGGTGAACGCACAAGCACCAACGTTGCGCACAAAGGACGATATCCAGAACTGGTGGTATGACGGGCGCAGGAGGGTCAAGAAACTCACCGAGAAAGATCACGCCTTGAGTCAGCGCACTGGCGGTGGCCCTCCTGCCAACCAGTCTACTTCAGGACCTGGGGAGAAAAGGTGCGGGACATCCTACCACCAGAGAGCGTCCATGTTCTAGCAGACATACCAGAGCCTGGGAGGTACACAAACAACATACTCAATATTGTGTGGCAAGGGGACAGTGAAACCTCGCACCGTTAGCAAAGCCACAGTAACCAATAGATAATTATCCCAAGATGTGTATGCTAGTCAGACAAACACAATGCCTGCTATCTCATAGTGACTTGGAACTGTATCATGACATGTACAAACCTACCAACAAATAGAGCAAGGCAGTGGCACAAAGCCAAATAAACACTGTCAGACAGTTTGCCAACACAAACACACTACCTCACAGTGCAGCTGCCTGACAGGAAGGAATAGTGGGTATGCAGATAAAGTGAGTGTATCCAAAAGCATGATGGGGTTTGTAGTCACAGATAATGCTCCCCCTCCAAATTGGCCCATCAAGACCTCTCTGAAACATGCCCACATCACAGAGAGTGGAAAATGACTGACAAGATGGCTGACACTGGGTCCTGCTGTGAGGAGCACAAGGCCCTGGTAGGGGTTGTGTGCAAATCTGAAGCAGGACACCACTGACTGACATCCTGAAAGACAACTTGCACACCCTCCAATGGAAGCACGTTTCATGGTGGGATGTCTGGCCGGGTGAGAAGGAGGACTGTGTGGTACTTTAAATTCTGGACCCGTGTTCTAAACATCGTCGTATCGCCATATTCGGGTGAAGAAATCACCCTGAAATCATAGTTTCCGTTCTGATCCCTCGGTTTCCATTGAACGACAGCCATTTTGTGATTGCCCTCACATAGGCCAATGACTAGGCCAAAATCGAGTCTGAAGGACACATACACCTTTGCTGACTGCTTACTCCTCTGTGACCTGGGCAAGCTGACTCCACTGCCTGAAGCCAAACCTGTTCGGCCAGTTCCTTTCCCAGTGGCCGAATGAGATTAGTATCAAAGCACAACATATCGTAAAACCTTTCATCACTCACAAGCCATGCCTAATCCCACACACACCTGTCCCTGTTTCTTACTTTATGACTTGCTTTACGAGGAGGAGGTGCCCGTTTTTATTGGGGGTCCGTCGATATCTGATGAAGGTACTGAGCCTTGCCCGGTAATTGATTGAGGGCTGGACAAACTGAAATATGGGCTTGTCGTCATGACTCTGCTTTTTCTTTGTAGTGAAAATATGTGAATGGTCAACTGTAAAATAAGGAATGTTTGCCTAAAGCATAATATTTTGTATAAAAGAGAAGGCTGGCTTTGTAAGTTTGAGCAGTCTCCTGAGAATATACACCGTGTTGTACTTCTAAGATACCTGTTACTGGTTGCAGCCAATAAATACGATCTTTGACTTCACCAAGAAGACTCTGTGTTTCTGTAGTCTGAAACAGGAAGAACTCAAAGTCTTAGGGTGTGTTCCCTGGCACCGCTGGGTCCTGAAAAACCCAGTACTTCAGTTGGCGCCCAATGTGGGGCGATTTCAGCGGTACGGGTCCAAGCCAGAGGTTCGTGAGGAGCTTCGTGTGAAAATTCTGGAGGAAGGCCGCCACTTCATCGACCCCTGCATGTCGACGTGGTCCGAAAGTCTTTGCTGCGAGGTTCCCCGCTTCCCGACGGCTACGAAGGACTGCTGCCCTGACTATCGCCCTGTTTTGGACCCTTGATGTTTGGTAGAGCGAAACGATAGACGAGTCTTCTGGTGACGTCATCGATACCTCAGTTAAGTATAAGTGGAGCGTCTCCCAGTCCTTAGTTTGGTTCTTAGTTTGGTATCCCCTTGGGATCTTTGATTTGGAACTTGCAAGTACCAAAGCCGAGGGACTCGTGTATTCACAAGACTATTGTATTCGATAATCCTTTGAAGTTTGAAGCTAGACTAGAGAGCGAAGATGCCTGGTCTTAGCAAACTTGGAAATTTGTTTTGTCTTAGTTGTAATAGGGATCCCCGATTGGAGGACTCGTGTCCGGTTCCTCCGATTGGAACTCCAACCTATGAACTATATGTGAAACATGGCGTAGGCCCCATCACATATAATGAAGTATGGATCCGACACACCAGGAAAGATGGTGCTTTAAAATGGCCCCAATATGGTAGTTTTGGCACAGAGATTCTGGATAATCTGGAGGTTAAACTTTTTAAGAAGAAGGCCCGGCCGGCGATGTTTGACTCTTTCCGCCTATGGCGTAAGGAAGCCAAACAGAAGGAAATTAAATTAGCAAAGAGAAATAAGAGAGAAAAGGGTATCTCGATAATGCAAGCTGCTATGCAGTTTAAAGATAATGAAGAAGAACAGATGAGTGAGCAGTTGCACAGGCAACGTAAAATGGTGATCGATAGATGTTATCCAGTTTTACCGCTTCTTCAGCAAGATGCAGCAAAAGAAATTGAGAAAGATCCTTTAATGTCACACTTGTTGAGTTCGCCACCCCCTTATGCGCAGAGTGCTACAGCACCTCCGCAACCTTTAGTTGTGCAACCTCCGGTTATTGTGCCTCAGGTTCTTCCACAGCTGCCAGCTCCTCTTCAGTTGGCTCCTACTCCTATGGCGCAGCCCCCTCAAGGGCCGCCGACTTTGCTACCTGCTTCATCTGTACTTCCTATAACTTTTTCTACTACATCGACTGCCTCTTCTAGTGTTTTTCCTGATACTGCCTCTGTGTCTGCATCTGCGTCTGCATTGTCTCCCTCTGTTTTTCCTCCTGTTCTTTTGTCAACTTCTCCTTCTATCCGACAGAGAATGACTGATACTGTTTCTAGCCTTATATTTCCTCTCTTCGGGTCATCTGGTTTGACCCCTGGTTCGGAGCGTAAGCAGTCGCGTAGTCAACTGCCTGATTCTCGAGAGAGAGAAGCGTTTGCCCATATGGCGCGTAAATGGGTTACTTTCCCTTTTAAATATGATGTAGAGTCTGTTATGGATGTCTTCCGTCAGTGGGAAGCACCGAAACAAAGATACGTTTTTGAGAAAATGTGTGCTTTCCTTTGTGAGGAATTGGAGGATAATGATTTGGAAACAAATCCGCCTGAATTGTGCCGTGTACGGTTTGAGTTTTCAAAGGGCGCGATTGTGGGTTCTGATGTTGAGAAAGCAGTCACGACGTTGTTGTCCTTTAGGAATAAGGATCCTTCCCAATCACTGTTTGAGCCTGACTCCTCAGTTAGGAAAAAAGTGAGACAGTACCCAATGAGAGAAGTCCCTCCGGTATGGAAGGAGGCCGTTGCGGCTGATGCCGTTAATAACATTGTTGCTGCTCCAGCTCATTTTCAGAGTGTTTGGGTACATTTGTCTGGCAAGATGAATGTTTCAGTAGGTTTTTCTTGCGCCTCGGTTAGGAACCCGATTTCTAGTCCTATGTCCCTTTCTGTTGGACCTTGTGAATTGGACGCACCCCTTATTCTGACGACAGGTTGTGGTGAAAACTTGTTAGGATTGGATTTGTTGAAAAGATTGTACGCGACATTATATTGTTCTCCTTCGGGAGTACAACTTACACAGGGTAGGAAAGTGATCTCTCCAATGTATTTGTCGAAGGATTTCTTCCTGATATTCTTTGGGCTACTGGTCCTAATGATGTGGGTCTTTTGGAAATGCCGCCATATGTTGTGACATTGAAAGCCAATGTTAAATTGCCACACATTCCCCAATACAAGATCTCTAGTGAAGGTGAAAAAGCGTTGGTAGCGGTCATTTATGATTTGATTGAAAAAGATGTAATTGAAGAGACAAGAGGCAACGTTTGTAATAGTCCTGTTCTGCCTGTTTTGAAACGTACTGACCCTTCTCAGCCACCTGTTTACAGGTTCGTGATAGATCTTAGAGAGGTCAATAAAATAGTTGTGCCACAGTTTCCAGTTGTTCCTGATATCACTGCCCTATTGACTATGATTCCGCCACCTTGTTCTCGGTGATTGACTTGAAGAATGCTTTCTTCAGCATCCCGATTGCCGAGGAGAGCAGGGATATTTTTGGTTTCAGTCTAGGAGGCCGAAGCTTCTGCTTCAAACGCGCTCCTCAAGGCTACTGCGAAAGTCCGTCAATATATAGTCAGGCTTTAAAAACACAGCTTGATGCAATTGTTTTACCTGATGGCGCTACCCTTATTCAATACGTCGATGATTTGCTAATCACTGCAGATACTGAGGAAATTTGTAAAGAAGCCACCTTGTCGTTGTTGCGTCATTTGTCTGATTTACATCACAAAGTGTCTCTTTCTAAACTGCAATATTGTCGACAAGAAGTGACCTACTTAGGTCATCTCTTATCGAAGGAGGGAAGGAAACTGACCCCAGAAAGAATTCAGGCAATTGCAAAATTGAGTGTGCCAAGGACACAGAGAGAAGTACGTGCTTTCTTGGGCATTACATCATACTGCAGACAGTGGATACCGAATTTTTCTTTGCTGGCCAAACCTTTGGTAGCTTTGACCTGTAAAGATACACCGAATCCCGTTCCATGGTCTGAAGATTGTCCGAAAAGTTTTTCCGAATTGCGTGATTCATTATGTTCGGCTCCTGTGTTGGGTACCCCCGACTACAGTAAGCCCTTTACACTGTATGTCCATGAGAAAGAGGGTTGTGCATTGTCAGTGCTGACACAGTCTTTTGGAGACAAGCAGCGTCCATGCGCGTATTTTTCATCAACTTTGGATCAGGTAGCTAAAGCATTGCCGAGTTGCTTGAGAGCCACAGCGGCAGCAGCTGTTTCTATTCGACAGTCTGCTGGGTTAGTGATGAATAATATGTTGATTGTGATGGTTCCACATGCAGTGGACACGTTGTTAAACAGGACCAAGACACAGCACTTAACTAGTGCTCGATTGTCAGGTTACGAGTTGACAATGTTAGCGAGTCATGTGCACATAAAGAGATGCAGTACGTTGAATCTAGCCACGTTATTGCCGACTTCAGTAGAGACAGATGATGTTGAACAGCATGATTGTTTTCTCAGGACAGAAGAAGAAACGAAAGGGAGAGTAGATCTTAAAGATACTCCTCTTGTAAAGTGTGATGGTACCTTATGGGTGGATGGTTCATGCTTCAAACTTCCAAATGGTGATACGACTGCAGCATATGCTGTCACGACTTTGCATACGATTGTTGAAGCTGCACGTATACCACATAATTCAGCTCAAGCAGCAGAGTTGATTGCACTTACGAGAGCGTGTGTGTTATCGAAAGGAATGAAAGTGACCATATATACTGACAGCCAGTATGCGTTTGGTGTAGCTCATAGTTTTGGACGATTGTGGAAAGAGTGTGGGTTCCTGACTTCGCATGGAGCTAAGATTCAGCATGGTCAGTTGGTGAATGAGCTTCTTGAGTCACTGACCTTGCCATTACAAGTTGCGATTGTGAAATGCAGTGCACACAAGAAGGTTACTGATGATGTGGGTCGTGGTAATGCATTTGCTGACGAAATCGCAAAAGAAACAGCAAAAGATGTGATGAATCGAATGTATGTTGCAGGCCCTGCAAGATGGGTTGGTGATGTTGGAATGTGTGAAGATACGATAGAGAGTGTGAAGTCTCTCCAAGCTGAAGCTTCAGAGAAAGAGGTGAGTGTGTGGAGAGAAAGTACGGGTAAATTGGATGAAAATGGTTGTTGGGTTGACTTGTCAGAACATCAGCGATGGTTGTTACCCGATGCGTATGTGCTTGCAGTGGTGACAATGGCGCATGGAATGGCTCATATCAGTGTGAAAGGGATTTGTAAGTTGTTGGCTCCAGTATGGCAAAATGCTGGAATTCCTAAATGTGCAGAGAACGTGGTCAAGAATTGCATGGTGTGTCTGAAGTACAATCCTGGTAGGGGAACCCCAACTCCAGCTGGTCATTTTGCACCTCCAACGTATCCGTTTGAGGTTTTGCAGCTAGATTTCATCCACATGGAAAGGTGCAACAATTTGAAATACGTACTTGTTGTTGTTTGTGCCTTTTCAAGATGGGTAGAAGCATATCCCTTAAAAGACAACACTGCCTTATCCACAGCTAAAGCCCTTGCCAAAGAATTCTTCCCTAGGTTTGGAATGCCGAGAATGGTCTGGAGTGATAATGGGAGTGAATTTGTGGGTCGAGTGATGAAGAAAGTATGTGAAGGGCTAGGTATCCAGCAAAAATTTCACGCTGCAAATCACCCCCAATCAGCTGGACTAGTAGAGTGCTATAATGGCACGTTAAAATTGAAGTTGGCAAAAATACAAGCGAGCACTGGTCTTAAATGGCCTGATGCTCTGCCCTTAGCACTCCTATCGACAAGAATGACTGTACATTCGCGAGTGGGACTTAGTCCCTATGAAATTGTGTTCGGCCGCCCGGCCAACATATGGGGAGTGCCAAGACCGACAAAATTCAGTGAGATAGAACACCCGGTACTTCTTGATTATCTGTATGAATTGACGGCTAAATTGCGTGTTTTACACCAACAGGTTCACGATACTCTGCCTCAGGTCTCTGAAGCTCCAGGACATCTTATCGATCCTGGATCATTGGTGCTGGTCAAAAACTTCCAACGGACAAGCAATGATCAGCCCCGCTGGACCGGCCCCCATCTCGTCCTTCTTTCAACAAGATCAGCTGTTCGAGTGGAAGGGAAAAAGAACTGGATCCACGGCGTACACTGCAAGAGAGTCCCTTTGCCTCTACCGTACGACCGGTGGGTCCAGGAGGGGATCGCCGACTCTGAGACTGAGACTATGCCTCGTTTCCTGCCTTTTAGCGATGCACGTCTAAAAGGAACACTTTCTGAACAAGAAAGTGACAATATTTAGCAGGAAGCTGTGCCACCGTCAATTCGATTGAACACTACAGAGCCTGAACTCTTGTTCCAGAACCAGACAGTACCTGGAAAAAGCCGCTACAATCTGAGGCCGAGAACTATGGACAAATAAAAATTCTTTTTCTTTGCTATTTTTGAAAGTGCAGCTCTCTGAGAAACTTCCTTATTTTTGTTTTTTCGAACCGCCATCCGGGTTCAGCTGTAGGGTCGTGGTTGCCCAAGTCTTTGGAGTGCAGCTGAAGACGTTAGGTCGACAGTTCTGGTCGGTCTAAGGGAGTTGCCCTGGACTGACAGAAGCATTCCTTAGCATAGAACACCCTACCACCACGAGCAGCAATTAGAGAGGATGGAGTTTTTCGAGAATGAGAGACCTGCCAAACAGATGAACTTTAAAGCCAGAATGTGTATAATGATGGCAAAGAAACAATTTTTGATATTATGTATTTTCATGCTGCTTAGTGTAATGACGTTTTTAATAGGATATGTTTTATTCTCTTTTCAAGTAACATTCGCACCCACTACACAGCCCATACCTCCTTCTACTGTTCCCTCGCATTCTTTTCACCCCCTGCCTGAACACGAGTCTGCTAGAAGATTAGAATTTGTCAATAATTCATTCATTCAGCTTCTACACCAACACCAATTAGTAGTTAACACAACTAACTGTTGGGTGTGTGGTCTTATGCCTCATACTACTGATAAAGGTATCCCTTATCTGGTCCTGCCTTTCAGCCATAATGGTTCTGTGTGGGCATATAGAACGATATTCATATACGCTCATGAAGCCAACCCCCTACGTTCTGTGAAAGATAATGCTAAGAATAGTGCTCTAGTTAAGGGTATAGTAGATATGATTAGGGAAGATATTTCCTATGAGACTATCCCGAGAGATGAGACACTAGCATATATTGGATGGAACATAACAGGATATGGAGTTACTTTGAGTGAGAACCAGCGAGCAAAGAGATCCTCCCCGATTTGGATTGTACCCCATCAGGGTCACCTATGTCTGCAAGGTAATGGCAAGAATCCCAGAGCTCAGTTAGGGAAAAGTATCTGCACTGAAACATATGTTTTTGCGTCTCAGACTTCCCCTTCGTTCTTAGCAGCTAAGGGTTCCTATTTCATCTGCCATAATAGAGCCTATACATGGTTGCCCCCTGACTTCTCAGGCACATGTTTTGTTTCGTTCCTGTTGCCTCCCACCTACACGGCCGCGGCAGATTACCACAAGACAAGGATAGTTAGAGGTGTCATCAGTAAAGAAGACACTGCAGGACAAGAACTTGAAGATTTCGTAAAGGGTTTTCTGCCGTTTTGGGGGCCTATGGTTAACAGCAGGAACATAAGGCAATTGACAAGGGTGGTTGAATCCACGGTAGATGAAACCGCCGGTGCCCTTAGTAATTTGACAGCTGAGCTCCAGTCGGATCGCCTTATGACTCTTCAGAACAGGGTCGCATTAGACGTCATACTTGCAGACCGAGGTGGGGTGTGTACAGTGATCCAATCAAGTTGTTGTGTTTTCATTCCAGATAACGCTCCAACAGTTTACCAGGCCATTTCCAAACTGCATAAGATCTCCAAATCTATTCACGTGGATAAAGGAGATTGGTCATTGATGGGGTGGTTCTGGGAACTGATATCCGCCTGGGGATGGAAGATTCTGATAGTCATTGGGATGATCTTAGCCATTCTTTTCCTGTTCTGTCTGTGTGTACAGTGTGCTCCTGCAATATGTGGCCTCTGTGCTACATCGTGTGTAAGGAAACCTGTATCAAGGGACGAGCTAAGTAATAGGATGATGCTACAGCAACATCTCAACGACTTTATGAACATAGACCTGGACTCAGACCTAGACTCAGATTAACGTGAGTATAGGTTATTGCCTATGTAAGGGCAAAAGGAGGGTCTGTGGTACTTTAAATTCTGGACGCGTGTTCTAAACATCGTCGTATCATGACGATTTTGGTATCAGCAGACCGCAAATGATTAGGATACTATGCACAAGCATTTTCGCCATATTCGGGTGAAGAAATCACCCTGAAATCATAGTTTCCGTTCTGATCCCTCGGTTTCCATTGAACGACAGCCATTTTGTGATTGCCCTCACATAGGCCAATGACTAGGCCAAAATCGAGTCTGAAGGACACATACACCTTTGCTGACTCCTCTGTGACCTGGGCAAGCTGACTCCACTGCCTGAAGCCAAACCTGTTCGGCCAGTTCCTTTCCCAGTGGCCGAATGAGATTAGTATCAAAGCACAACATATCGTAAAACCTTTCATCACTCACAAGCCATGCCTAATCCCACACACACCTGTCCCTGTTTCTTACTTTATGACTTGCTTTACGAGGAGGAGGTGCCCGTTTTTATTGGGGGTCCGTCGATATCTGATGAAGGTACTGAGCCTTGCCCGGTAATTGATTGAGGGCTGGACAAACTGAAATATGGGCTTGTCGTCATGACTCTGCTTTTTCTTTGTAGTGAAAATATGTGAATGGTCAACTGTAAAAAAAGGAATGTTTGCCTAAAGCATAATATTTTGTATAAAAGAGAAGGCTGGCTTTGTAAGTTTGAGCAGTCTCCTGAGAATATACACCGTGTTGTACTTCTAGGATACCTGTTACTGGTTGCAGCCAATAAATACGATCTTTGACTTCACCAAGAAGACTCTGTGTTTCTGTAGTCTGAAACAGGAAGAACTCGAAGTCTTACCCAGTACTTCAACTGACAGCTCTGACCATACTTACCAGCATGTGGAGATACACACCCCTCTCAACACAAACTCCACACAACTCACTGGGTAGAATGCATTGACCCACACCTCAGTGAAATATCAGCAAAAGATACACCGTACTGGGTGCTGCTGTGTGAAGCACAGGGGCTCTCTTTGGACTTGTAGCCAAACAAACACCAGGATTTCACAGTCAGCCATCTTGACATTGCTATCACACCCCCTCACAGGGAAGCAGAGTCAAGAGGAAGGAAGTATGGGCATGCTGGGAAGGGGGGTGTAGCCAAGAGCATAATGGGAGTTGCAGTCACAGACAATCCCCAGCCACCCACATGGCCCAGCAAACTCACACTGAACCATGCTCGCCTCACAGGGAGTGGGAAGGGACTGACAGGATGTCTGACACTGGGCTCTGTTGTGGGGAGCACAAGGCCATGCTGGGAACTGGGCACCAACAAACACCAGGACTTCACAGTCAGCCATCTTGCCATTGCAGTCACACACCCTCACAGGGAAGCAGAGTCAAGAGGAAGGAAGTATGGGGATGCTGGGAAGGGGGGTGTAGCCAAGAGCATGATGGGAGTTGCAGTCACAGACAATCCCCAGCCACCCACATGGCCCAGCAAGCTCACACTGAACCATGCTTGCCTCACAGGGAGTGGGAAGGGACTGACAATATGTCTGACACTGGGCCTGAGAAATGATGTGTCTGACAATCACACAGTTGCACTGGCCTAACAAAAACCGGTCGCACACACAGCCATTGCAACCATATGTTCAAAATCATTGTCTGGGGATGAAATGTTCAGGGGTGCCCCCTGGCCGGGCAGGGGAGGTGTATCTTGCAGATGACAAATGTGGAGAGCCACATATGGTACATTGCACAAAACACACAGGAACTCACATATACATCATTGACAGGGGACATCTGACAGTGAATGGAATGGACACACCAATATAGCCGACACCATATCATGTTCGCATTCACACTCGGTGCTGTTGTGAGCTGCATTCCACTCCTATATTGTGCTGAAACATAGGCATCCTTCACACAACACACCACTCACTGACATAGACACTGTAGACACACGGTCAAACCTGGACAGCATTGGAGGAGACATGCTACTCACAGCAGCCAAACTGCAACACACACACCACCGGCCCTCACTGTCATGAGCATTGAAAAGCCTGAGTGCTACCTTGCCCAATCCATGTCACCATGGAGAACATTGACAAGTCAAATCACATATGCACGTACAAAACTCAGCACCAGACTCATTAACTATGGTGACATCATCACTTGTATGAAATGAGATGGGAACTAGGAACACTGTAAAAAAAAACTTCCTCCAAAGAGATCACAGGCCTCCCGGACTGTGACCATGTCGTACCAATACACCAATGTGGCACACAAAGACTAGCAAACTCTGCTACCACACATGCCCCAATAGTACAACATATCCCCAGTGGAATAGCACGTATGTCCTTGTTAAATCCCACATGTGTACAGGGATGACACACCTGTTTCAGCAACGTGATGGCCCTCGAGTAGTAATGGTCATGTACAGACAAATCTATCCATGAGTTGGGCATGCACACACTTCGACATGCACATTGAAATGTTTCATTTTGGCTGGGCAATGTGCAACAACAATATCAATCTCTGTCCGTGACAACCCGGAACAAAGCAGTGTACAGGCAGGCATCCGTTCGTACAGTTGAAAATGTCATGTTTGTGAACCATTGATGCCTGTAGAAACATAACTTACATTGTGTGTCTCTTCCAAACACAGGTGGTGCTGGGGACACAGCACCAAATGAAGAGGAGTCCCGGTCCCAGACTCTGGTGGACCCTCAGCTCTCTGGTTTGACTCTGTCTCTGTCCTCTTCGGATGACAACGAACAACCTGGCACCTCCAGTGTGAGTCATCATGCAGCACCAGCAGCACCAACATCTGCATCCCCTGTACCCATGCCTCCAGCATCTGGAAATAGACAGGGCACCCCCACCAACACGGACAGACCAAGGCCACAGAACACCCACAGCACAGGGACACAGGACCCCCTGGAAGCTACAGCCAACACCACCAGCAACACCACCCAAGGGGTCCCAGCGTCACGTGTGCGTGCTGCCACTGGTCCTGCCCGTGTGGATAGGGGTGCTGGGAGGGGTGGGAGGCAGAGGGCGCACCTTGCAGAGGGGTCTGGACTGCACGATGACCCCCAACTGGCACGCATCATAGATGAGTACCAGGATAGCACCGGAGGATTTGGCCAGGTAGTGGGGATCCTCAAGGACATACAACAGGAGCATCGGGACATACTCCAATGCCTCCGCCAGATCAGCACACACATGTCCACACCTACCTGTGTGGCCACAACATCTATTGCCACACCATCTGCCAGTGCCACAGGGAGGGAGGAGGACTCTGGCGGAGAGTGCCCTGCACCGCAGAGGCCTGCACCTGAGGATCCCCCCCCAAGAAGTAGAGTGGTCGTCCGAAGAAGGACATGTGAGACGCAGATGTCCCTGCACATCCCCCAGGGCCTCTAAACCTGTTCTGGACAATGTTCTTTGTGCGCAACCCGTTCACTTTGTCCGATCGGACACAACTCGCCCACATGACATGGAGGGTTCATGTTGGTCCAATGTAGCAGATGACTGTGGATTTTACTCTGGACATTTCATCTACCAACACTTCCAACTCTACTGTGAACTTTGGATTCGAAACCCAATGTACAGCACCCACCATCCTGTGCACTTTGCTCACACATGTTCGTAAATAAACTCACCAGTACACCATACTTGCCTCTGTTGTGATTCCAACTTGTCATATGTCATGGAGATGTTGATCTGCTAAACAACACAGTGCATGCCAAATACTACAACAATGTGACCACCGTTATGTGAGTCATGGTGATGTGACACATGTGATGGAGACACACTACTATGGCTCCACAACACATACACACCATGGCCATGTTATTCATCCCACACAATGATGTTGACCTGCTAAAAACATTGGTATGCACAGACACAACACCTATCCACAGTCAGTGGTAACAAGTCCACAGATGAGGTAAGCAAATGTCACTCAGATGTGGGAAGACAGACAACGCACCTAACAAAGCATAGCACAGGTTCATTACACATCAGCAACATGTTTATTCTAAAATAGTTGCAAGGAAATTGTACGTTACGGTGGACACACGGTCACAGAGTGTCTGAGAATTGAAGACCAGGGGTGTGTGGCACATCACTTCATGGCAATTGACTACTCCTACACTGGTGTTGGATTCTGGGTGTTGGGGGTCAGTGTTGACCAAACAACAGGCAAAGTACCCTGGGAAGGACAGACACAAGACACAGTCAAAAGCACAGCAGAACAGGAGAGAAATGCAATACATATGCACAAAACATTTCACAAGAAACCTACACAGAAACAAGTTAGCAGTACTACGCTATTGTGCAGTACAGACCACCTGAATGGACACATCACTGAACGCATCCAGTCAAGTGGCACACAGACACACTCAGACAGCAACAGAGCAGCCACAACACATTTCAGGCTAACTCCATACATTGACATAACAACCCTGTAATCTCACATTCAGGTGAAGAAGTTGTTGATGAGCTGTGTGCAGACGTCACCCTCATCTTCATCATCACTGGCATCATGGCCCAGGCCGGGATCCTCCACAGGTGGCGGAGGTCGGTCATCGTCAACCTGGATGAGAGGCACCTTCTTCCGCACTGCCATGTTGTGTAGCATGCAGCATACAAGGATAATTTTGCACACCTTTGCAGGGTCATATGGGAGGGCACCTCTGGTCTTGTCCAGGCAGCGGAAGCGGCTTTTCAGGAGACCAAATGTCCGCTCAATCCCCCTCCTGCTCCGACCATGTGCCTCATTGTAGCGCATCTCAGCTGGTGTCACAGGGTTCCTGAGGGGTGTCAGCAACCACGGCATGTTGGGGTATCCGGAGTCACCTACACACAAACAATTGAACAATTAGCTGAGTTTTGTAGGAGTGCGGAATACAACATTGCCAAACACACACAATGGTAAACAGTCATTGTGCGCAGAACTGGGGAAACATGCACACACATGTGTGATACACATGTCTGCAAGACATACCACCAGAGCATTGATGGAATGGAAATGTTTCCTGTTCCGGTATGCCTGCTCATGTGCCTGTGGTGGTATCAGGGCCACATGTGTACCATCAATAGATCCGATGACATTCGGCATCCTCCCCAGTGTATAAAAGGAATCCTTTATTTCAGGGAGTTGAGCTGGGCTAGGGAACTTGATGTACAGATCAAGGAAATGCAACATCCCCTCCAAGACATTGCGTAGCACACGACTAAACATAGTTTGCGACATACCACCAGCAGTAGCCACAGTGTACTGGAAGGTACCAGTAGCAAAGAAGTGCAGTGCTGCCATCACCTTCACCTCTGGGGTCAGTGCTGTAGGGTATTTTCCAGCCAGGTAGCAGATGTGGCGCCAACTGCTCCACCAACTCCTCAATCAGTGGCCTGGTGAAGCGGTACCGTCAGATACAGTCGCGTTCCTGCATGGTTTCAAGGTCTGGGAACGGTCTATGGACAGCTGGTGCCCTGCATAACAGAGATGCACAAAGGAAGATTGTCGGTTCATCCACCCATGTGGCGTTGACCAAGCAAAATATCACATGATACATCGTGACAATACACAATGTACTGAGGTGTGTGCTGTTGGGCATGGACACATATGTCACCTACATGGACATCACCTCACATTTCAAGTCCACAGAAGTCCCATGTAGTGCAATGGCCAATCATTGGTCTGTGTCACCCTACCTATGTACTGCTGTGACGTTACAAACACACACCACAGTGACAAGTGAGGCCTGATGTCTCCCAGGCATCACAGATCTTTGCCATGCAGATACCCAGGGTCCCTATTTTGCCACATCGACACTGGCATGACCTGGCGTATCATGTACACACCACAAGGCAAGCGTGAGTCCCACAGGTAGTGGCCACTGTTGTCTCTGCAGGCCCTACATTTACGTCTCTTAGACACACACACAACATCAAGGTTGCTGCACAAACCACATGGATGTGGAGACTGTCTCCCATTGGGCACATTTGATCAGCCACATCTGAGAAACAACATGCACATAGACTGTGGGTGTACATCAGAATTGTGGCTACAGGTCTCACTGTGACGTACATGCCATCACCCCCAGGACTCAGGGTGTATGTGACATGTCCTAAACATATCCAACATGCAACTGTGTCCATGACTCATGCCCATAACTGTACAGTTGGACATCACAGTGGTAATGTGCACAACACACAAAGGATTCTGCCCCCATGAACACGTGCACAGCCTGGGAGTGGCTGAACAAAAGTGCCACACATCAAACCAAATGTTGCCTCCCCCAACACACAGGAAATGCAGCCTTACATGCCATGGGACACTGTGTGGCCAATGCTGTAGTGTGGCAGGTGTGCACATGTGTCCCTGGCAAGTAATTGTGTGTTGAAGCCGTCAAATAGTCACACCAATGAGGCCCAACGCAGGGGACAATGCGTACGCATTGCACGGTTCATGACCGAGCCGTGTGTACGCTTTGCCATTGACTGCAATGAGGCCCGATGCGGGTGACAATGTGTATGCATTGCACGGTTCATGACCGAGCCGTGCGTACGCTTTGCCATTGACTGTAATGAGGCCCGACGCGGGTGACAATGCGTACGCATTGCACGGTTCATGACCGAGCCGTGCGTACGCTTTGCCATTGACTGCAATGAGGTCCGACGCGGGTGACAATGCGTACGCATTGCACGGTTCATGACCGAGCCGTGCGTACGCTTTGCCATTGACTGCAATGAGGCCCGACGCAGGTGACAATTTTTTAAATTTATTTATGTATTTATTTTAAACTGACAACACATGAGGACATACATAGCTGTGCACCTACAACCCTGAGGCCGGCTGCCATGTTGCAAATATTCACACATCCTATCAGTTTATCCCACATCCCAGAGGCTGGGCATCACTGTGTTCAGACGTTGCGGCACCAAATATCGTCATTGTTTTTACTCCTGTATGCCATTTCCTTTAGACTTTCCCCCCTTGCGGGGGAACAGTTTTTTGCCATAAAAAACATAACCCCCAAATAGAACTTAACCCCCATCCCACCCCCCCACTCACAACAGTTGAGGTGTCCTGTCAGCAACCTACCTAGAGCTTATTGTTGCGCCCAGCGCCAATCCGCCCAACGCGGTCCTGAGGTGTCGCAAATGCCTATCATTCGTTTCAGACCAAAGTGCGCCAGTGAGTGAATTATGTGCCTTCCCTACCATCGCTTGCTCCTGCAGCACTACTCCCCGGGGCCTCCATGTTGTCCGTCCCCACCGCAGTCTCCGCAGCCCCACCACCCCTCCCGAGATAATCGACATATAGCCCCCAAAAGGTTTTTGGCCTGCTGCGTGGTGGGAGAAGCTCACAGAACCTCTCCGTCTGAGTACAGTAGTAAAGCACATCTCGCGACCACTGCGCTACCGTGGGCAAGTGGCCCCGCATCCAGCAAAGCGCAACCCTACGCTTCGCTATGAGCATACCCATGTCAACCAGCCGTCGCGCCGCCCTGGGTATCACTCTAGAGTGTCCCAGCAGGGCCACCGCAGGGTCTGGAGTTAGATCTAATTCTGCCACTCTAGCTATCTGCTTATAGATCGCTTCCCAAAAGTTGCGTATACCAGGGCAGTACCACGCTAGATGCATAAAGTCAGCCACAGGGTGGTTGCATCTTTCACATGCAGACCCCTCCCGTAGGCCATAACGATGCAGCCTCTCCGGAGTGTAATAAACTCTATTTATGAACTTGAAATGGATCAACCTGTGCCTGCCATGCAAAGATATACGACGAATCCCCGAACAGCTGTACACCCACATGGCGTCGTCTATTGCAGTTTCAAGGTCTCTCTGCCAGGCTAATCTAGCCTTAGTGTATTCCTGTGATCTCTGCAACATCGCCATACGATATAATTTAGACATTAGCTTATGGGGACTTTTGTGCTTAATGATAAAGGACAACTCCGGGACCTCCGGGGGTTCAGCCATGTCGTCCCCTAGGAGTTGCCGCAATGCATGTCTCACCCTATGGAATTGGAAACGCTGCAATTGTGTGGCGTTATCTGCCGTGACAGCTACCACGTCCCATGTCTTAGCGGCGCCGTCTGCAAACAGGTCCCCCATCGAGTGTATACCCAGCCCCCGAAGGGACCGCACCACCCCCTCCTCCCTGCAGGGGGAAAGCCAGACCGCCCAGTCAAGCGGCATTGCTGGGGAGTATAATAATGCCCCCGCCGTTTGCTGCAATATGTTATGCCATGCATCCTGGGTTGAGTTCAATGAGTCTAAGAACCCAGTCTGAAGGTCCGGTGCCTCAAAAATAACAGCTGGAAGCGGGAGCGGAGCCGCAAACAGTTTCTCTAATTTTAGGTATGGAACAGCGTCATCGCCGTGTATCCAGCTGTGAGCCTGAGCGCCCTGCGCAATCCTGTAATACAGTTCTAGATCAGGTGCCCCCAGGCCGCCCAGGTGATAGGGCAACGTTAAGACGCGCCAGCTAACACGAGCCTGCCTGCCCGCCCACGCCAGCCGCAACAGGGACCCAGTCAGCCTAGCAAAGAAGGCGCGCGACAGCACCATAGGGATATTGGCAAACAGAAATAGGAATCTAGGGAGTACTACCATCTTCATGATGGATATGCGACCCATCAGCGAAATGGGTAGTTTGATCCAGGTCTCAACATCATCTTCGAGTTTGCCAATGGCTCTGCCGTAGTTCTCAGAGAGCACTACCTCCGGATCCATATGTAGTTGGATTCCCAGGTATCGGACCGACTCGTCCGACCACTGGAGCGGGTACTCCATCTCGAAAGGGGTAGTAACCGGGGTCAGCGGGAAAGCGATGGATTTAGTCCAGTTCACTCTCAAGCCAGAGAGCGCCCCAAAATGTACCACCTCCCGTAGTACCGGGGCTAAGTTATTCTCCGGGTCCCTGAAGTATAACAGGGTATCGTCGGCGTAGGTAGAGACCACTATCTTATATGTAGGGAAGTTTAGTCCTCTGAGGCTGTGATATTCTCGGAGGGCGCACGCCAGAGGCTCCGCCACAAGAGCATATAGTATAGGCGACAGGGGGCAACCCTGTCATGTCCCTCTCGAGATGGGTATGGCCTCCGTAACCAGGTCGCCCAGTCGTATCCTCGCAGTAGGTCCCCTATATAGTACCCCAACCAATTGTAAGAATACCGGGCCCAACCACATTCTTGTCAAAACCTGTCGCATGAATGGCCATTCTACCGAATTGAACGCCTTCTCCATATCCAGGAAGACTGCCAGAGCACGCGTGTCCCGACGTACATGCTGCATAGTGCCGAACACCCTCCTCAGATTATACGTGAGGTTCCTGCCGGGCACAAACCCCGCCTGTTTCGGGGCGACCAGCTCCGATATGAGCAGAGCCAAGCGTGTGGCTAAGACTTTCGCGTATAGTTTGGTGTCGACATTGAGCAGCGACAACGGCCTATAAGAACTGCATTCCTCCGGCGACTTACCCGGTTTGGGGATCGCCACTAAAATAGCCTCTTTCATGGATTGTGGCATGTGTCCCGTAACGCACATATCATCAAACAGTGTCGATATGTGTGGGAGTAGCTGATCAATGAACGTTCTGTAAAAGCTACGGTGAGACCATCCGCCCCCGGGGCGCTATGCGCCTTCATGCTCGCCAGCGCCTCCAAAATCTCCTCTTTCTCTATGGGGAGGGCCAGAAATTCCCTATGCTCGTTAGTAAGGAAAGGCAGCTTAATATAATCCAGATAGTCCCGGATGCTCTCTTCCATATCAGTCTGTTGGGAAGCATAGAGAGTAGTATAATACGACTGAAAGCGCACCGCAATGTCGGCTTCTTCCGTTAAGAGCGCGCCTTCCTCCGATCTGATCTTGGTGATAGCAGTTCTACTCCTACGGGCTTTTAGGATATTAGCTAGTACCGATCCGGGCCTATCGCCTTCCCCATATACTCTGGCCGTGGCATACTTCCCCAAGTGCAGCACCTCCGCATCCGCGGCCCCATGGTATTCCGCCAGGAGAACCTTCATCTCCTCCGCAATGCCTGCCGACGCCTCTCAGCGCTGCTTAGACTCCAGCTCCCCTAGTTTGCGCTCCAATGTCAAAAGTCTCTGCCGGATATCACGCAACACTCCAGAGTGTTTGGCCATTGCCGCCCCTCTAATGTAAACCTTGAATGTTTCCCAGATCGTCTGAAAGCTATCAACAGAGCCCACATTAGTGTCGAAGAACAACGTGATAGCCTCAGCTAGTTCTTCCTTAAAAAGGGGGTCCAGCAGCGAGTATGGGGGGAATTGCCACAAAAGCGGCGGAACGGATTTTCTGGGCGCCGCCAAGAGCAGCAGTACCGGGGAGTGATCAGATAGCGTGCGCGGCAACACCTGGTATGCCCGCACCTGCGGCAGGAGGGACGTTGACGCCAACCAGTAATCTATGCGCGTATGTAAGTTGTGATAAGCAGAGTAGTGCGTGAAGCCCCCCCGCTCAGGACTAAGAGTTCTCCACACATCTGCCAGACCCAAACAGAGCATTTCCCAGCTAACAACTTTAGCTGCAGCCGACTGCGTCCTAGCCGGGCCTCCAGATCTGTCCAGCTCAGGGTTCAGGACCATATTAAAGTCTCCGCCCCACAACATGTGCTGCACCCCGCAGTCCCTCACCGTGCCCGCCAGCGCTGTGTAAAATTCCGGGCAGTCGTAGTTCGGACCATAACTATTGACCAACACTATGTCCAGCCCTCTGCACTGGAAACGCGAGAGTACAAACCTGCCTGCGCCGTCCGCTGCCAGAAAATGCGACCTATAGTCCATCCTAGGGTTGACCCGTGTCAACACCCCCCTGGAGTGAGTGGTGAAACCAGCCGCGTGCGCATTACCCACCAACCCTCTAGTGCGCAGCATGGGGCTATGGTTAGGGAGATGCGTTTCCTGGAGGAAAGCAATGTCTATAGCGTGCCTTTTAAGGTAGTGCAGGACTTTGCGTAGCTTCCGATGGTCATTCAGGCCCCTGACGTTCCAGGTCAGCACTCTAATAGAGCCAAGCGCTCCGGATGTATCTATGGAATTGGGCATTGCCATTCTCTGTGAAACGCAGATCGTCTGCTACTATGTGCCGCATGTAGCAAGTGCGCTGAAGTGAGAAATTCAGAGCATACTGACAGTATAACCTCATAACTTGAAAAATGAAACCCACCATCCTCCCACAGCAGACCCCCCCCAACTTGGCCCTGCCGCATCCCGTATAGGAACTACCAACACCTCCCGCCACCCTACCCCCAACAAATTGATCCCCCCAAGTTGTGGAATTCACTCGCGGGCGGAGGTCGCTCAGTTCTTAGTCTATAGCGGGTTAGCACCCAGTACCCAATGGCGACCCCCAGGAGCGGCAAGCGAATATCTGCCCCCACGCCATACCTTGGCCAAATCAGGACGTACCTCTCCGCCAACCCCTGAATACCAGACAGCCAGCGAGGTCCCCGCGCCCCACCCAGTGTATCTAACAGGATAACCTGCCCGCCGGGATTTGGTCCCTGTGCCGGGGCTCCCCTCATCAAACTCCGTTTGTGAACGCTCAGCGGGCACGTAGCACCACAGTCTATGAGTAAGCGGCAGTCCATTCTTCCCCTTCGAATCTTACCATTTCAATTCCCTCCCACACATTACCACCCGCTCAAAGCTGCTCCGTAATCAATCAATGCGTCCCTTTCTTGCCTGCCAGCCAGGGTCAGTCCTGTTTGTCCATTCCGCCGTCCGTTGCTCCCCCCTGCAGCTGCCTCTCTGGACTCCGCCTCAGCTCCTTATTCCAGTCTTTCAACGCTTTCTGCAGCGCCTTCGGATCAAGGAAGATGTGTGATTTACCCTGTCTGTTGACTCGCAGCTTGGCCGGATACAGCATCGCATAGTCCAGGCCCAACTCCCGCAGTTGTTTTTTAGCTGGAGCGAACTGACGCCTAGCCTCCTGTACTCTGGCAGTGAAATCGGGGTAGAGCGCGATGGTCGACCCCTTGTACACCAAAGTCTTCTTCTCACGAGCCACTCGCAGGGCCGCATCTCTGTCCCGATAGTTCAGTAGCTTTGCTATAATCGGTCGAGGCGGCGCTCCCGGAGGGGGCCTGGGACCCAGGGATCTGTGCGCTCTCTCCACTACAAACATCCCTGAGAACACATCTTTACCAAGCAGCTCTACCAGTAGCGACTCTACAAAGCACTCCATTCTGCCCGTGGACGTCGTCTCCGGCAGGCCAGTTATGCGCAAATTGCACCGACGGGTACGCGCCTCCAGGTCCTCTGTTTTGTCCTGTAGTACCTGCATAAGGCGCCCAAGCTTCTTTTGGTCCACGTCCAACGTGGTCTGAGCTTCTTCCACCGCCGAAAGGCGCCGGTCCGACTGGTCCAGCCTCTCCGCCTGCTTATCAATGCGCTCTCCCATACGATCCATCCTATACGAGAGGGCGTCTATCTTGGCACCTAGGGAGGTGATACCATTCTGCAATCCTCGCTCCATGGACAGCAGCAGGCCCCGGAAATCCTGTTCGTCCTCCGGGGGTACGGAAGCGCCCCCGGCCGCCCCCTCCGCCGAGGGCTGGGTTCTGGGGCGCCTCTGTTCAAATGTCAGTTTCGACTGGGACTCGTCGGTCTTACCCATCGTGGGTATCACTGCCGCGGGGCCACATACTCCTCGCCCCAAAATGCAGCCGGTAGTGCCGATCAGGGTGCCACTTCGTGTAGAGGAGGCCACCAGTATCCACTCCGGCCGTGCTCGTCCCCCGGGGCCCGGCTCCAATCGACACAGTCTCAGCGCCGTTAGGAGACCCCTCAATCGGCGTGCCAGCCCAGCTTCCCAGATCAAGCCCACCGTACCGCCTTGCGGCTCACTACTCTGTCCATCCACCTCTTCTCCAGTCGAAGAACTAAAGTGTCAGAGAATTGGGAGGCATGAAGGGGGAGGTTGCAACACTGAATCACACCTGCTCCACGTACCTCACCACCTGCTATAGTGTGGCACTGCGTCAGGGCCCGCACTCTGTCCGCTGCGCCGAGGTGCCAGCCGCGAGCTGCAATCCAGGTCTCCACTCACCGCACGCCTCGTCACACCCGTAACCAGCAGCACAGCAGCGACCCCACACGCGGCCACAGGCCGCCTCTCCAGCACCCAGGACGGTCTCCAATCCGTTACTCCTCCTGGCCGGCTCGATCCCCCAGGCCGCCCGCCAGCAATTGCCTCCGCGTTGCGGTGTCAGCCGTTCTTACCGCGGCGGAGCAGCGTTGCCAGCGGCCGGGAGTCTCCTGCAGTGTAATCGCTGCTACCCGTCTCTCAGGTGCCTCGCCCCCATACCGTGCAAAGTGTCCTTCCTCCGAACCAACAGTTCCGGTCGTCGCAGCTCGCCTATCCCTGGCGATCGCAGGTACTGCAAATAGGCCATTTGCGGCCCGAGTTATTGCAGGGGGTGAGGGAGCCCAGCTCCAAGTTCTGCTCCTCCGTTACCCCCGATTTGGAGCTGCGCTTTAGACTTCACCGCAGAGTGTCCCTCCCAGACGTCAGCAGCAGGAGCGAAGGGCCATCATGTGGGTGTACATCAGAATTGTGGCTACAGGTCTCACTGTGACGTACATGCCATCACCCCCAGGACTCAGGGTGTATGTGACATGTCCTAAACATATCCAACATGCAACTGTGTCCATGACTCATGCCCATAACTGTACAGTTGGACATCACAGTGGTAATGTGCACAACACACAAAGGATTCTGCCCCCATGAACACGTGCACAGCCTGGGAGTGGCTGAACAAAAGTGCCACACATCAAACCAAATGTTGCCTCCCCCAACACACAGGAAATGCAGCCTTACATGTCATGGGACACTGTGTGGCCAATGCTGTAGTGTGGCAGGTGTGCACATGTGTCCCTGGCAAGTAATTGTGTGTTGAAGCCGTCAAATAGTCACACCAATGAGGCCCAACGCGGGGGACAATGCGTACGCATTGCACGGTTCATGACCGAGCCGTGCGTACGCTTTGCCATTGACTGTAATGAGGCCCGACGCGGGTGACAATGCGTACGCATTGCACGGTTCATGACCGAGCCGTGCATACGCTTTGCCATTGACTGCAATGAGGTCCGACGCGGGTGACAATGCGTACGCATTGCACGGTTCATGACCGAGCCGTGCGTACGCTTTGCCATTGACTGCAATGAGGCCCGACGCAGGTGACAATTTTTTAAATTTATTTATGTATTTATTTTAAACTGACAACACATGAGGACATACATAGCTGTGCACCTACAACCCTGAGGCCGGCTGCCATGTTGCAAATATTCACACATCCTATCAGTTTATCCCACATCCCAGAGGCTGGGCATCACTGTGTTCAGACGTTGCGGCACCAAATATCGTCATTGTTTTTACTCCTGTATGCCATTTCCTTTAGACTTTCCCCCCTAGCGGGGGCACAGTTTTTTGCCATAAAAAACATAACTTCCAAATAGAACTTAACCCCCATCCCACCCCCCCACTCACAACAGTTGAGGTGTCCTGTCAGCAACCTACCTAGAGCTTATTGTTGCGCCCAGCGCCAATCCGCCCAACGCGGTCCTGAGGTGTCGCAAATGCCTATCATTCGTTTCAGACCAAAGTGCGCCAGTGAGTGAATTATGTGCCTTCCCTACCATCGCTCGCTCCTGCAGCACTACTCCCCGGGGCCTCCATGTTGTCCGTCCCCACCGCAGTCTCCGCAGCCCCACCACCCCTCCCAAGATAATCGACATATAGCCCCCAAAAGGTTTTTGGCCTGCTGCGTGGTGGGAGAAGCTCACAGAACCTCTCCGTCTGAGTACAGTAGTAAAGCACATCTCGCGACCACTGCGCTACCGTGGGCAAGTGGCCCCGCATCCAGCAAAGCGCAACCCTACGCTTCGCTATGAGCATACCCATGTCAACCAGCCGTCGCGCCGCCCTGGGTATCACTCTAGAGTGTCCCAGCAGGGCCACCGCAGGGTCTGGAGTTAGATCTAATTCTGCCACTCTAGCTATCTGCTTATAGATCACTTCCCAAAAGTTGCGTATACCAGGGCAGTACCACGCTAGATGCATAAAGTCAGCCACAGGGTGGTTGCATCTTTCACATGCAGACCCCTCCCGTAGGCCATAACGATGCAGCCTCTCCGGAGTGTAATAAACTCTATTTATGAACTTGAAATGGATCAACCTGTGCCTGCCATGCAAAGATATACGACGAATCCCCGAACAGCTGTACACCCACATGGCGTCGTCTATTGCAGTTTCAAGGTCTCTCTGCCAGGCTAATCTAGCCTTAGTGTATTCCTGTGATCTCTGCAACATCGCCATACGATATAATTTAGACATTAGCTTATGGGGACTTTTGTGCTTAATGATAAAGGACAACTCCGGGACCTCCGGGGGTTCAGCCATGTCGTCCCCTAGGAGTTGCCGCAATGCATGTCTCACCCTATGGAATTGGAAACGCTGCAATTGTGTGGCGTTATCTGCCGTGACAGCTACCACGTCCCATGTCTTAGCGGCGCCGTCTGCAAACAGGTCTCCCATCGAGTGTATACCCAGCCCCCGAAGGGACCGCACCACCCCCTCCTCCCTGCAGGGGGAAAGCCAGACCGCCCAGTCAAGCGGCATTGCTGGGGAGTATAATAATGCCCCCGCCGTTTGCTGCAATATGTTATGCCATGCATGCCGGGTTGAGTTCAATGAGTCTAAGAACCCAGTCTGACGGTCCGGTGCCTCAAAAATAACAGCTGGAAGCGGGAGCGGAGCCGCAAACAGTTTCTCTAATTTTAGGTATGGAACAGCGTCATCGCCGTGTATCCAGCTGTGAGCCTGAGCGCCCTGCGCAATCCTGTAATACAGTTCTAGATCAGGTGCCCCCAGGCCGCCCAGGTGATAGGGCAACGTTAAGACGCGCCAGCTAACACGAGCCTGCCTGCCCGCCCACGCCAGCCGCAACAGGGACCCAGTCAGCCTAGCAAAGAAGGCGCGCGACAGCACCATAGGGATATTGGCAAACAGAAATAGGAATCTAGGGAGTACTACCATCTTCATGATGGATATGCGACCCATCAGCGAAAGGGGTAGTTTGATCCAGGTCTCAACATCATCTTCGAGTTTGCCAATGGCTCTGCCGTAGTTCTCAGAGAGCACTACCTCCGGATCCATATGTAGTTGGATTCCCAGGTATCGGACCGACTCGTCCGACCACTGGAGCGGGTACTCCATCTCGAAAGGGGTAGTAACCGGGGTCAGCGGGAAAGCGATGGATTTAGTCCAGTTCACTCTCAAGCCAGAGAGCGCCCCAAAATGTACCACCTCCCGTAGTACCGGGGCTAAGTTATTCTCCGGGTCCCTGAAGTATAACAGGGTATCGTCGGCGTAGGTAGAGACCACTATCTTATATGTAGGGAAGTTTAGTCCTCTGAGGCTGTGATATTCTCGGAGGGCGCACGCCAGAGGCTCCGCCACAAGAGCATATAGTATAGGCCACAGGGGGCAACCCTGTCATGTCCCTCTCGAGATGGGTATGGCCTCCGTAACCAGGTCGCCCAGTCGTATCCTCGCAGTAGGTCCCCTATATAGTACCCCAACCAATTGTAAGAAGACCGGGCCCAACCACATTCTTGTCAAAACCTGTCGCATGAATGGCCATTCTACCGAATTGAACGCCTTCTCCATATCCAGGAAGACTGCCAGAGCACGCGTGTCCCGTCGTACATGCTGCATAGTGCCGAACACCCTCCTCAGATTATACGTGAGGTTCCTGCCGGGCACAAACCCCGCCTGTTTCGGGGCGACCAGCTCCGATATGAGCAGAGCCAAGCGTGTGGCTAAGACTTTCGCGTATAGTTTATTGTCGACATTGAGCAGCGACAACGGCCTATAAGAACTGCATTCCTCCGGCGACTTACCCGGTTTGGGGATCGCCACTAAAATAGCCTCTTTCATGGATTGTGGCATGTGTCCCGTAACGCACATATCATCAAACAGTGTCGATATGTGTGGGAGTAGCTGATCAATGAACGTTCTGTAAAAGCTACGGTGAGACCATCCGCCCCCGGGGCGCTATGCGCCTTCATGCTCGCCAGCGCCTCCAAAATCTCCTCTTTCTCTATGGGGAGGGCCAGAAATTCCCTATGCTCGTTAGTAAGGAAAGGCAGCTTAATATAATCCAGATAGTCCCGGATGCTCTCTTCCATATCAGTCTGTTGGGAAGCATAGAGAGTAGTATAATACGACTGAAAGCGCACCGCAATGTCGGCTTCTTCCGTTAAGAGCGCGCCTTCCTCCGATCTGATCTTGGTGATAGCAGTTCTACTCCTACGGGCTTTTAGAATATTAGCTAGTACCGATCCGGGCCTATCGCCTTCCCCATATACTCTGGCCGTGGCATACTTCCCCAAGTGCAGCACCTCCGCATCCGCGGCCCCATGGTATTCCGCCAGGAGAACCTTCATCTCCTCCGCAATGCCTACCGACGCCTCTCAGCGCTGCTTAGACTCCAGCTCCCCTAGTTTGCGCTCCAATGTCAAAAGTCTCTGCCAGATATCACGCAACACTCCAGAGTGTTTGGCCATTGCCGCCCCTCTAATGTAAACCTTGAATGTTTCCCAGATCGTCTGAAAGCTATCAACAGAGCCCACATTAGTGTTGAAGAACAACGTGATAGCCTCAGCTAGTTCTTCCTTAAAAAGGGGGTCCAGCAGCGAGTATGGGGGGAATTGCCACAAAAGCGGCGGAACGGATTTTCTGGGCGCCGCCAAGAGCAGCAGTACCGGGGAGTGATCAGATAGCGTGCGCGGCAACACCTGGTATGCCCGCACCTGCGGCAGGAGGGACGTTGACGCCAACCAGTAATCTATGCGCGTATGTAAGTTGTGATAAGCAGAGTAGTGCGTGAAGCCCCCCCGCTCAGGACTAAGAGTTCTCCACACATCTGCCAGACCCAAACAGAGCATTTCCCAGCTAACAACTTTAGCTGCAGCCGACTGCGTCCTAGCCGGGCCTCCAGATCTGTCCAGCTCAGGGTTCAGGACCATATTAAAGTCTCCGCCCCACAACACGTGCTGCACCCCGCAGTCCCTCACCGTGCCCGCCAGCGCTGTGTAAAATTCCGGGCAGTCGTAGTTCGGACCATAACTATTGACCAACACTATGTCCAGCCCTCTGCCCTGGAAACGCAAGAGTACAAACCTGCCTGCGCCGTCCGCTGCCAGAAAATGCGACCTATAGTCCATCCTAGGGTTGACCCATGTCAACACCCCCCTGGAGTGAGTGGTGAAACCAGCCGCGTGCGCATTACCCACCAACCCTCTAGTGCGCAGCATGGGGCTATGGTTAGGGAGATGCGTTTCCTGGAGGAAAGCAATGTCTATAGCGTGCCTTTTAAGGTAGTGCAGGACTTTGCGTAGCTTCCGATGGTCATTCAGGCCCCTGACGTTCCAGGTCAGCACTCTAATAGAGCCAAGCGCTCCGGATGTATCTATGGAATTGGGCATTGCCATTCTCTGTGAAACGCAGATCGTCTGCTACTATGTGCCGCATGTAGCAAGTGCGCTGAAGTGAGAAATTCAGAGCATACTGACAGTATAACCTCATAACTTGAAAAATGAAACCCACCATCCTCCCACAGCAGACCCCCCCCAACTTGGCCCTGCCGCATCCCGTATAGGAACTACCAACACCTCCCGCCACCCTACCCCCAACAAATTGACCCCCCCAAGTTGTGGAATTCACTCGCGGGCAGAGGTCGCTCAGTTCTTAGTCTATAGCGGGTTAGCACCCAGTACCCAATGGCGACCCCCAGGAGCGGCAAGCGAATATCTGCCCCCACGCCATACCTTGGCCAAATCAGGACGTACCTCTCCGCCAACCCCTGAATACCAGACAGCCAGCGAGGTCCCCGCGCCCCACCCAGTGTATCTAACAGGATAACCTGCCCGCCGGGATTTGGTCCCTGTGCCGGGGCTCCCCTCACCAAACTCCGTTTGTGAACGCTCAGCGGGCACGTAGCACCACAGTCTATGAGTAAGCGGCAGTCCATTCTTCCCCTTCGAATCTTACCATTTCAATTCCCTCCCACACATTACCACCCGCTCAAAGCTGCTCCGTAATCAATCAATGCGTCCCTTTCTTGCCTGCCAGCCAGGGTCAGTCCTGTTTGTCCATTCCGCCGTCCGTTGCTCCCCCCTGCAGATGCCTTTCTGGACTCCGCCTCAGCTCCTTATTCCAGTCTTTCAACGCTTTCTGCAGCGCCTTCGGATCAAGGAAGATGTGTGATTTACCCTGTCTGTTGACTCGCAGCTTGGCCGGATACAGCATCGCATAGTCCAGGCCCAACTCCCGCAGTTGTTTTTTAGCTGGAGCGAACTGACGCCTAGCCTCCTGTACTCTGGCAGTGAAATCGGGGTAGAGCGAGATGGTCGACCCCTTGTACACCAAAGTCTTCTTCTCACGAGCCACTCGCAGGGCCGCATCTCTGTCCCGATAGTTCAGTAGCTTTGCTATAATCGGTCGAGGCGGCGCTCCCGGAGGGGGCCTGGGACCCAGGGATCTGTGCGCTCTCTCCACTACAAACATCCCTGAGAACACATCTTTACCAAGCAGCTCTACCAGTAGCGACTCTACAAAGCACTCCATTCTGCCCGTGGACGTCGTCTCCGGCAGGCCAGTTATGCGCAAATTGCACCGACGGGTACGCGCCTCCAGGTCCTCTGTTTTGTCCTGTAGTACCTGCATAAGGCGCCCAAGCTTCTTTTGGTCCACATCCAACGAGGTCTGAGCTTCTTCCACCGCCGAAAGGCGCCGGTCCGACTGGTCCAGCCTCTCCGCCTGCTTATCAATGCGCTCTCCCATACGATCCATCCTATACGAGAGGGCGTCTATCTTGGCACCTAGGGAGGTGATACCATTCTGCAATCCTCGCTCCATGGACAGCAGCAGGCCCCGGAAATCCTGTTCGTCCTCCGGGGGTACGGAAGCGCCCCCGGCCGCCCCCTCCGCCGAGGGCTGGGTTCTGGGGCGCCTCTGTTCAAATGTCAGTTTCGACTGGGACTCGTCGGTCTTACCCATCGTGGGTATCACTGCCGCGGGGCCACGTACTCCTCGCCCCAAAATGCAGCCGGTAGTGCCGATCAGGGTGCCACTTCGTGTAGAGGAGCCCACCAGTATCCACTCCGGCCGTGCTCGTCCCCCGGGGCCCGGCTCCAATCGACACAGTCTCAGCGCCGTTAGGAGACCCCTCAATCGGCGTGCCAGCCCAGCTTCCCAGATCAAGCCCACCGTACCGCCTTGCGGCTCACTACTCTGTCCATCCACCTCTTCTCCAGTCGAAGAACTAAAGTGTCAGAGAATTGGGAGGCATGAAGGGGGAGGTTGCAACACTGAATCACACCTGCTCCACGTACCTCACCACCTGCTATAGTGTGCCACTGCGTCAGGGCCCGCACTCTGTCCGTTGCGCCGAGGTGCCAGCCGCGAGCTGCAATCCAGGTCTCCACTCACCGCACGCCTCGTCACACCCGTAACCAGCAGCACAGCAGCGACCCCACACGCTGCCACAGGCCGCCTCTCCAGCACCCAGGACGGTCTCCAATCCGTTACTCCTCCTGGCCGGCTCAATCCCCCAGGCCGCCCGCCAGCAATTGCCTCCGCGTTGCGGTGTCAGCCGTTCTTACTTCGGCGGAGCAGCGTTGCCAGCGGCCGGGAGTCTCCTGCAGTGTAATCGCTGCTACCCATCTCTCAGGTGCCTCGCCCCCATACCGTGCAGTGTCCTTCCTCCGAACCAACAGTTCCGGTCATCGCAGCTCGCCTATCCCTGGCGATCGCAGGTACTGCAAATAGGCCATTTGCGGCCCGAGTTATTGCAGGGGGTGAGGGAGCCCAGCTCCAAGTTCTGCTCCTCCGTTACCCCCGATTTGGAGCTGCGCTTTAGACTTCACCGCAGAATGTCCATCCCAGACGTCAGCAGCAGGAGCGAAGGGCCAACAGGAACGGACCGCCTCCGCGCGGCCCCTCTGCCCTCGTGCACAGCGACTCAAGGCGGTCTGTGCGCACACTCGAGGCCGGGGATCAGCGGCCCAGCACCACCCCCAAAGTCGCCGGCCTCCGCTTCGGCCTTTGGCACACCCCGGCGCTAAAATCGCGTCCACGGGTTGTACATCAAGCACGGCGTTCAGGCCACCAATTCGGCTTCAGTTTCTAGGCACGTGGGGCCGGATAATGACATGATCGTAATGCCGCTTGCCGGAGCTCCGGACTCAAGCAGCCATCTTCGCTGCGAGCTAAGCTCCGCCCCCGACGCAGGTGACAATTCGTACGCATTGCACAGTTCGTGACCGAGCCGTGCGTACGCTTTGCCATTGACTGCAATGAGGTCCGACGCGGGTGACAATGCGTACGCATTGCACGGTTCATTACCGAGCCGTGCGTACGCTTTGTCATTGACTGCAATGAGGTCCGACGCGGGTGACTATCATGCATGCGTGTCGGGCAGCCATGGTCCGAGACAGGCATACGCCTTGCCCATTGAATCGTATGGAGACGGGTGCATGTGTATTTTCAAAATACGCGTTGTACAGTCAGTTGACTGAGCCGGGCGCACCCATTGGCTCTGGACTGTCATGGAGACGGATGCAGATTCAAAACTTGTATGAGTTGTGCGCTGGAAATTCAGTTGGATGCCTACAACAATGTTGCAATTCCTAGGGTTTTATGAAGGTGAAGATTTGAACGATGCGGAAGACGTGTACGAGTCGTACATTTCCATGGATTGGCCAGATTCATAGAATGCAACCGTGTTGGACCTATCACTGGGGACACATGGCACAGAGTCTGCCTCTGCAGCACAGATATAAGGCTGGCTGTCCCCCAGGGAGCTCACTTGCCTGCACTACATGCTACTGGACCACATCCCTGCAACCACTGCTGCTGTCTCTGCATCCTCTGGCTACTGCTATGGCACGTACTCTGGAGAGGGCCCCAACCTTCACTGAGGAGGAGAACCAGGCCCTGCTGGATGGGCTCCTTCCACAGTACAGCAAGCTGTATGGGAAACCAGAGGAGCAGGTGAGTGTGCAGTCCACTGCCTTCCTAATTATGCAAGTTGTCTGACTAGCAGTACTAGCAGTGTGTACACCAGTGGCAAGCATACTCACTGAGTACTTTCATCCCCAAAGTGTGTAGGTACATGTAATGAACAGGTGTTCTGAAGCTAAAGTGCATTTGTGCAAGCTTAAACTTCCCAAGCATTGTTAACATGTCATATATGCAGGCCATTTCTCCTTTTCCATGGGTGCACTACCTGTGTCACTCATTTCCCTTTGTGATGATGACATGAATATCCAAATGTGTGCAGCACAAATATGGGGCATGTGTGTTAATGGACTTTTAACTTTGTCATCTTCACAGGTTGATGCCCACCAGAAGCAGGAGATATGGCTGACCAGCGCCCGGGCAGTTCGTTCGGTGGGGGTCTACAAGCGCCAGATCCACAACTGCCAGAAGAGGTGGCAGGTCCTTCGGGCTGGACCCGGAGGATCGCAAGGGTCCAGCTGAAGCTGTCGCCTCCTTGCAGGAGGAGCGGACACCGGACCCTGACCCCCCACATGCTCCAGATACTGGTGGTGGTCTTCCTGGACCTGGATAGGCAGCTGAAGTCCAGACAGCAGCAAGGAGGGGGTAAGTCCATGCCTAATCTGTGTACTATGTCTGACATGCTAATTGCAGTCTTTTGGCCTGGTCACACTTTCACATTACGTAGGTCTTGTAGTCCAATACTCATGTCCCTCAATTGTGTGATGCACCCTCCTCATCTGATCCACAGGTGTGGCCCCTACAGTCTGTTGCTTGTGTCACTAGGGCACTGTGTCCCTGCAGTCGGCTATGCTTCAGCTTCCGGACAGCATCTGTTCCCGTGACTCTGTTGTGTGTTTCATGGGTGGGTCAATTGTTTACCCAATGCCTGAGATCTGACATGTGATCTGTGTGTGCCCTTGATATGTGTTCCAATTGCTGGTGTGACTCACCACATGTGGCTGGGGTATTTCAACCAAACCCATGCAGCAGGGGACTCCAATTTGTGTGCCTCAGGAGTAAGTATATCAAGTGTGTCAAACTTGCTTAGCCACCTGACTACTGTCCAGGGCTAAACACTGTGTCACGTAGACCTGGGCAATCATGCCTACTCAAGGGCATTTAGAAGCACTCTGTAATCCCACTCCTGTGTATCAACTTACAGGTTGTGCTTAGTGACATGTGCCTTCAGGTGTCTGCCTCTGTGTCATTGTGGTGTGGCTTCCTGTTACGTATAACTGGAGTGTTCATGAGTTTGAGGGTCAGCAGGACATCTGAGGTGTGACTATGAGAGACAAGACCTGTGTGACATATAGGTGTGTGATCATTTGACAGTGCACAATGGTGTATGCAACTGTGCACTTTAGGCAGCTGGGTTACATGCACAGCAGACTGTGATGTGCTAATGTACAGGGAGATGTGTTCGCAGTGACTCATATGTCTGATTTGTATTATGTGGGGTCTTCTGGGTCCGGGATATGTTGTTTGCAGGTGATGGGCATGTGCACTTGTCAGCTGCAGAGTTTGCTTTACCCCTGAGCTATGATTGTGGCACAGTGCATACTGTTGTTGTCTGGATGCCCTGACCCTGCGCCAGGAGACAGTGTTGACTGACTTTCCAGGCATGCCTGTGCCATGGCATTTAACTTGCTATGAGTGATCCTGCATTGTGTTCAAGTGTGCTCCATGCACCCCATTGTGGCATTGACTATCAGGACATGAGAACATCATAGTGTGTGTTGCTAGCATGCATCACAAGTATGTGAAATGAGTCTCTGCCCATCCCTTCATCCGGACACCAGTACTGAGTCAGTGGCAAGAGATGTGCTGTGTGTATAGTGACATACTCCTACATGTTTACTTGCATGTCCAACAAATGTGTGGGTGGTGCATGTCGGCACATTGGGGTATTAGCATCCAACAAGCAACAGACATATGGGTGCAAGTCCAGGAGGCATATGAGTGCCATGGTTGATGGTGAGAATGACAATTGGCTTATTGTAAACAGTGTGAGCACTTTGAGCTGTGTTCAGCTGATGATGCCAGGCTTTGCCCTGTGATGTGATGTACTCACTGTGGTGTGTGCAGTCAGTGCAGGTGACTGATGTTGTTCTCTTTTTTTCCTATTTCTATCCAGATACATCCATGGCCACAGGAGGGGACAGCTCCATGGTCCAGGAAGAGCCACAGAGCCTGACTGGGACAGAATGCGAGGAGTCGGGGGGACCCAGTGGCATGGAGGGCGAGTGAAGCCACAACGAGGAGTCCTCAGCACCATCCACCCCAGCTGAGGGCCACAGCAGCTCGGAGGATGACTCCCTTGTGGAGGCGGGTGTCAGTAGCCACCAAACCCCAGTTAGTGAGGCTGTCCCCGCCACCGGCCCCACCACCACCATCACCACCCTCTCATCGGCTCCCATCCCAGAGGTCTGTGGAGGCTCCAGTGTTCGGGAGCATGTCTCCTTTGTGCCAGGCACCGCACCCCCTGCCCCTGTGTCCCCTGCTGCCCTGAGTGAGGAGTCTGTGGACTTACCTAGACAGATCCAAGTAGGTCAGACATCAGTGCTGAGTGTCCTCCATGCACACACCAGTCTGTTGACACAAATGGTGTCGTTCATGGAGGGCATTTCATCGGGCATGTCTGCCCTACAGAGGACCAATAAGTCCGTGGCCTCCTCCCTGACGGCAACAGTGTCCCTCCTCCAACAGTCCCGCACCCCTCCTACCCCTGAACCACCCACGATTCCTAGCACCCTACCTGTCCCAAGCACACACACACCTGCACATTCTCACAAACCCACAGACACGGGCAGCACACAAACACCCAAACCAAGGTCTAGACGTGCACACAAGCAAGCGCAGGGGACTGATGTCAGGAGCTCACCTGTTTTACTGCAGAAGTGCCCAGGAACTGAAGACAAGGTCTGCTACCTCCCCCAACCACCCATCGTACCTATCAAACCCTAAGCAAAAATGGTGATTAGGGGAAGAAGGGAGACAAAACAAGGAAAAAAGGGGAAGAAATCCCTCGACATGGTTCACCTTCCACGGGGCTTTCGTCTTAAACAAAACTAAAAGAAAAGAAGGGGCGTGTTAGATAGCAATGTGTATTTTCTGTATGCAACAACTATAAACCCTTTTATGAGTTCCTTAATACTCCCTTCTTCTGATTAGGGCTGGGGAAGATGAAGTATAGTCCAGGATACTGTGCTATGTGGAAGGAGTGTTGTACATAAACACACTTAAACCAGTAAGAAATACACAACTAGATTCATAGACGTAACACTACTGCTCACCAGTCTTGCTAAACTACTGGTCGGTAGTTAATGAGTTGAGTTGAGGTGATTGGAACTTCATGATTCCTTACTCTTTTCATAAAATACACATGACTTGTAGAACTTCTAAGCATTTAGAGAATACTATCCTGTCTTCATGTAAGAGGTTCTTGAGTACATAGAAAACAAATAAAAGGCAGCGCCGAAACGCTGTTACCGTAAACTTCAGTTTCCACTTCTGTGCAGTCTCGGTAATTAAAGTCTCGACCAGCAGAAAAGGGAAGCAGGCTGGAGTGGGGGCTTAGGAGGACAGATGAGCGGAACTACAGAGCGGGGGTGGCCCGGGCGACAGTCAGAACCAACAGCCAGAAGTCTGGCCGGCGGCGGCACTATCAAAGTCCGGCCGACGGGCAGAACCCAAAAGCTATCGTCCCACCTGCCCCCGGAACCAACCCCCCCGCCGTCTGGCTCGGTAATTTTGGGGGTAGAAATTGAGGCAGTCCAAAAGAATGGGGAAATCACTGGAGCCAGGGACCCAGCACGCCGTCAGAGGTCCCAGGAGATAACAGCAGCAAAAGGCACAGGAGAATGCATGAACGGGAGATGCTGAAAACAGGAACCACCGACGGGAGTGAGGGACTCCACGAACCGGAAGTGCAGAACCAACGCGGAAACACTAGAACGCAAAACGCGATGTCCGGGGAGAGTCAGGCTTTTGAGCTTGCCTGACTTCCTTGCGCATGCGTGTTCCTGAGCCGCCATCTCGAATAAGTGTTGCTGGCAATCGTGACAACTGATACCACACTCACAGGGGATGGTTTGCAGACACACACACAGTCATCCACAACCACTCCGCAGTCCTCCGATACCTCTCCCTCCCAGCCCCCTTCCCTTGCCTCACCTTCAACCCCATCTCCACAGAAGCTCTTCCTCTGTGACCTTGGCCTCATCCCCACCGACCCAGCAGATCCATCTTACAAGGGGAAGAGGAAGTGCCCACACACAGAGGGGAGTGACCCTCACACCCGGACACCCTCCCCCAGGCGCAGTCAGACTGAGGCCCCCACCCACAAGTCCCCCCGGAGCCGGAAGAACAAGACCCCACCCCGCCCGCAGCTCCAGGGCGAAGTCTCCGTCCTTCATCCCCCAGGCCACCACTCCAGAGGTTCCCCCGCCACACCCTGCCCCAGGTTCCCCCACCCACAGATACACCATCCCCAAAATGCTGAGGCCCTCCCCCCCACCACTTGCTCTTCCAACCCCGGTCAGACGGTTAGTGCCACTGATGTGGGGACCGTGTCCCCTACTCTGTCCTGCCGGCCTCACCTGAACCCCATTCCGCTCCCATTGAGTTAGGCTCTGCAGTGGAGTCCACGACCACCCCGTCTGACTTGGGCACTGCAGTGGGGACCCAATCCACTCCATCTGACCTGCCCACTGCAGTTGTGCTGGCCCCCACCCCATCTGACTTGCCCCACAGTTGTGACTGCACCCACTACTTCAGTCAGCTCCACTGCAGTTGCCAGCGACTCTCCTGCATCCACCACCCCTTCACTGCCTCCTTCTGCTGCGCCCTGATCCTGTCCCTGCGGTGCCTGGCCTGCCCCCATGTATGCCCCTCCGAGGGGATGTCCCCTGTCCTTAGCAGTGCAGGCAAGCAACGTGTGACATTTGTCACTCAAGTTCACTTCTTGTCATTTGATAATGGACTGGCCATTGGCCTTTGTTTTGAACGGACTTTTAATTTTTCATCTGCTGAATAAAGCTTTTTTCTTTATCCTTGTGAATTTGATTTAGCTGTACATTATGTTGATGATGTTTAGCATGACCTTGCAGTTGTAATGCTGTATTTCAAATGTTGAATACTGAGGTGTTGATGTGAGGTACTCCATGTGGTCCATGAGATGTGTATCCTATTCTGATCGTTATCCATATCATCTTTTGCAGCTAAATGGGTGTGTCATGATTAGCAATTAGTGGACACTCTGTAAACATTTCATTTGCATGATCACATCTGTGGCTTGCACACATGCACAAATTATGTGCTTCCCATTGTCCAATTTGTCTATTTCCCTGACTGTGGGCGCATCTCCACTGGACATGTAAGTGTGGGCATCATTGTTGTAGAAGCAACTGGGTCCTCTGTGCAAGTTACTGGACATATGTATTGAGTATGTGCAGATGACTTAAGGGACACTGCCGTACCCAGGCTGTTGTGACCAGAGCCTTCATTGTGTGGTAACTGATGGCTGACTGGCCAAGTGTTCTGCTGAAATGACTGAGACCTGCTGGGGCTATGTTTGGCACAGCTGAGCTTCCACAGGAGTTGAGTCCCCTCAAGTAAGGGTGTTGTTCCGTGACATTGCCAGGGCCCATGTTGTGTGTTGTGTGGGCATGTGTGTGTGTGTCCACATCCCTTTTCATACACAGGCAGTGTTCCCTTGATATGTTCCTGTTGTTGATGCTTGCTGAGTGGTACTGTGTTCATCCCACAACTTTGCCATGGGCTACCAGATGTGTGGGTGCATGACACACTACTGTTAATTGGTGTTTCATCATTGGGATTTGTCAGTTCTGAGTGGTGATGATGTTGCCAGACGCAGATGGGACACAGTCAGGGGTCCCCAAGGCACTTGTTTGTTCGCAATATCATGTAGTTGTCCCTAGGTGGTACCTTTCAGTGATTGAGACATGTGTATGTGTGTGTGACTGATCCCACTTGTCCGGTTCAGGGCTGCAATGTTTGCAGGTGTCGGCATGTGTGCCTTGTGGTTCTCCTTGGCTTCTGCATTGTCCTGGGACTGTGGCAGGTATTCCCCAGGTTACGTGAGCTTTGACGTCATGGCCATGTACCGCATACTGTGCAGTATGTCTGTCATTCACCAGGGTTGTAAACTGTCCTTGTGTGATGAGTCTGTGCACCTTAGTTCCTCCCAACATTACTGTGTTTGTCATGGGTGCATGTGCAATGTCACCTGTCGATGTGGGCTTCACAGATGCACATTGGTGCAGTTCAGGGTGTTTGGTGTTGAGGGTGGACTGATGTAAATGTTTGCATGGATGGCCCCTAGCTCCCGTTTGTCCATGGATGAGGGGCCATTCTGAGTGACTGTGTTTGTGTAGGTGTGATGTACGTTTGTGGCACAGGACACATGTCTGGGTTTCACAGTTTGTACGACATCTACCTTTGTCAGCACAGTGGAGGTGTCATGCATGCTTGTGTCACCCCAATGTGTGGTCCCTGGGGGTAGTGCTGTTGTGTGTCAGTCTCTTGCTGTGTTAGTTGCTGTTCATTCCAGCTTGTGTCACATGTGTCTGTTGTGCTTCCTCTCATCTCACAATGCCTGATTGCCCACTAAGGGGGGCCCATTGATGGGTTACTTTTGTATGGCACTGTGTCCACATCTGTCTCACTGTGGTTCATCCCCCCTCATGTGTTGTGTAGTTGCCTGGGGATACTGTGACACACACACATGTTGTGTCAGATGTGCAGTGTGAGGTTGCCTGTTTGTGTTTGTGCATCTGCATCAGTGCATTGGTATTGCTGTTGTGGGCCATTGTCTGGATGTTGTTTTTGTGATTTACCCTGCTGTCCCTGTGAATCATATCATATCATTGTGCACATTCATCCTGGTTGTTAGGTCCATTGGTGCCATGGAATGGGAGTTTGTGACCTGACACCTACAGTCTACACAGGTTGTTTTGATTAGTGTGTCTATTTTCGAGATGTGTGTATGCTTTGTGATGGTCACTTCTGCTTTTGTGTCATTGTACATTGTATGCATTGTCAGCCCCCATGGGTGGTGCTTGTCTGCACATGGCCGAGAGTATGTTAGGTTATCGCAGCACTGTTAGCCTCACCAAATCTCTGTGGGCATGGGACACAACCACTACGTTGCCCCAAAAGTGTTTCATGTGTTGTGACCAGAAATCATACATGCTGTTTGGCATTTGCAGCTTTGTCCATGATGGCACTTACCCTTTGGTCACTGTGATGAGGGGGGTTTTGGACCCCATCGCCACAATGCTCAACATCTGCTGCAGTTTGGAAGCACACACTTAACTTTTGTTCTACACAGTGAGGGGGTGTTATTTTTAGATTGCCACAGTGCTAGTGATGCTTGCCTTCTGTAGGCCACACTCAGTTTTTAGTCACACATGTGATGGTAGTTACATTGTATGTTCGAAGTCATGATCACTGTTGTGGGCATTTGTCACTGTTGTCATGATGTTAGGGGGATGTATTTTGCTGACTTACCTAATGTTGGTGTATGATGGATGTGTGGCGCATCACACATCCTATGAGTGGGGTTGGCATTAGTGCTGGGCAACTGGTCCCCTATGTGTGGGGGTGGCAGTAGTGATGGGCAACATAGTCCCTATGGGTGGGGGTGGCAGGAGTGATGGGCAACAGGTCCCCTATGGGTGGGGGTGGCAGTAGTGATGGGCAACAGGTCCACTATGGGTAGGGGTGGCAGTAGTGATGGGCAACAGGTCCCTATGGGTGTGGTTGGCAGTAGTGATGGGCAACATAAGCCCTATGAGTGGGGGTGGCAGTAGTGATGGGCAACATAAGCTCTATGGGTGGGGGTGGCAGTAGTGATGGGCAACAGGTCCCCTATGGATGGGGGTGGCAGCAGTGATGGGCAACAGGTCCACTATGGGTGGCAGTAGTGATGGGCAACATAGTCCCTATGGGTGGGGGTGGCAGGAGTGATGGGCAACATGTCCCCTATGGGTGGGGGTGGCAGGATTGATGGGCAACAGGTCCACTATGGGTGGGGGTGGCAGTAGTGATGGACAACAGGTCCCCTATGGGTGGGTGTGGCAGTAGTGATGGGCAACATAAGCCCTATGAGTGGGGGTGGCAGTAGTGATGGGCAACATAAGCCCTATGGGTGGGTGTGGCAGTAGTGATGGGCAACAGGTCCCCTATGGGTGGGGGTGGCAGCAGTGATGGGCAACAGGTCCACTATGGGTGGGGGTGGCAGCAGTGATGGGCAACAGGTCCACTATGGGTGGGGGTGGCAGTAGTGGTGGGCAACATAGTCCCTATGGGTGGGGGTGGCAGGAGTGATGGGCAACAGGTCCCCTATGGGTGGGGGTGGCAGGAGGGATGGGCAACAGGTCCCCTATGGGTGGGGGTGGCAGTATTGATGGACAACAGGTCCACTATGGGTGGGGGTGGCAGTATTGATGGACAACAGGTCCCCTATGGGTGGGGGTGGCAGTAGTGATGGGCAACAGGTCCCCTATGGGTGGGGGTGGCAGTAGTGATGGGCAACATAAGCCCTATGAGTGGGGGTGGCAGTAGTGATGGGCAACATAAGCCCTATGGGTGGGGGTGGCAGTAGTAATGGGCAACAGGTCCCCTATGGGTGGGGGTGGCAGTAGTGATGGGCAACAGGTCCACTGGGGGTGGCAGTAGTGATGGGCAACAGGTCCACTATGGGTGGGGGTGGCAGGAGTGATGGGCAACATAAGCCCTATGAGTGGGGGTGGCAGTAGTGATGGGCAACATAAGCCCTATGGGTGGGGGTGACAGTAGTGATGGGCAACATAGTCCTATGGGGGGGGTGGCAGTAGTGATGGGCAACAGGTCCACTATGGGTGGGGGTGACAGTAGTGATCGGCAACAGGTCCACTATGGGTAGGGGTGGCAGTAGTGATGGGCAACAGGTCCACTATGGGTGGGGGTGGCAGGAGTGATGGGCAACATAAGCCCTATGAGTGGGGGTGGCAGTAGTGATGGGCAACATAAGCCCTATGGGTGGGGGTGGCAAAAGTGATGGGAAACAGGTCCCCTATGGGTGGGGTTGGCAGCAGTGATGGGCAACAGGTCCACTATGGGTGGGGGTGGCAGGAGTGATGGGCAACATATGCCCTAAGAGTGGGGGTGGCAGTAGTGATGGGCAACATAAGCCCTATGGGTGGGGGTGGCAGTAGTGATGGGCAACAGGTCCACTATGGGTGGGGGTGGCTGTAGTGATGGGCAACAGGTCCACTATGGGTGGGGGTGGCAGTAGTGGTGGTCAACATAAGCCCTATGAGTGGGGTTGGCAGTAGTGATGGGCAACATATGCCCTATGGGTGGGGGTTGCAGTAGTGATGGGCAACATAGTCCCAATGGGGGGTGGCAGTAGTGGTGGGCAACATAGTCCCTATAGGTGGTGGTGGCAGGAGTGATGGGCAACAGGTCGCCTATGGGTGGGGGTGGCAGGAGTGATGAGCAACAGGTCCACTATGGGTGGGTGTGGCAGTAGTGATGGGCAACAGGTCCACTATGGGTGGGGGGTGGCAGGAGTGATGGGCAACATAAGCCCTATGAGTGGGGGTGACAGTAGTGATGGGCCACATAAGCCCTATGGGTTGGGGTGGCAGTAGTGATGGGCAACATAGTCCCTATGGGGGGGTGGTGGTAGTGATGGGCAACATAGTCCCTATGGGGGGGAGACAGTAGTGATGGGCAACATAGTCCCTATGGGTGGGGGTGGCAGGAGTCATGGGCAACAGGTCCCCTATGGGTGGGGGTGGCAGGAGTGATGGGCAACATGTCCACTATGGGTGGGGTGCAGTAGTGATGGGCAACAGGTCTACTATGGGTGGGGGTGGCAGGAGTGATGGGCAGCATAAGCCCTATGAGTGGGGGTGGCAGTAGTGATGGGCAACATAAGCCCTATGGGTGGGGGTGGCAGTAGTGATGGGCAACATAGTCCCTATGGGGGTGGGTGGCAGTAGTGATGGGCAACATAGTCCCTATAGGTGGGGGTGGCAGTAGTGATGGGCAACAGGTCCTGGTTGTTAGGTCCCATTGCTGCCATGGAATGGGAGTTTGTGACCTGACACCTACAGTCTACACAGGTTGTTTTGATTAGTGTGTCGATTTTCGAGATGTGTGTATGCTTTGTGATGGTCACTTCTGCTTTTGTGTCATTGTACACTGTATGCATTGTCATCCCCCATGGGTGGTGCTTGTCTGCACATGGCCGAGAGTATGTTAGGTTATCACAGCACTGTTAGCCTCACCACATCTCTGTGGGTATGGGACACAACCACTACTTTGCCCCAAAAGTGTTTCATGTTTTGGGACCAGAAATCATACGTGCTGTTTGGCATTTGCAGCTTTGTTCATGATGACACTTACCTTTTGGTCACTGTGATGAGGGGGGTTTTGGACCCCCATCGCCACAATGCTCAACATCTGCTGCAGTTTGGAAGCACACACATAACTTTTGTTCTACACAGTGAGGGGGTGTTATTTTTAGATTGCCACAGTGCTAGTGAGGCTTGCCTTGTGTAGGCCACACTCAGTTTTTGGTCACACATGTGATGGTAGTTACATTGTATGTTCGAAGTCATGATCACTGTTGTGGGCATTTGTCATAGAATACACACTGTTGTCATGATGTTAGGGGGATGTATTTTGCTGACTTACCTAATGTTGGTGAATGATGGATGTGTGGCGCATCACACATCCTATGAGTGGGGGTGGCATTAGTGCTGGGCAACAGGTCCCCTATGTGTGGGGGTGGCAGTAGTGATGGGCAACAGGTCCCCTATGGGTGGGGGTGGCAGTAGTGATGGGCAACAGGTCCACTATGGGTGGGGGTGGCAGTAGTGATGGGCAACAGGTCCCCTATGGGTGGGGTGGCAGTAGTGATGGGCAACATAGTCTCTATGGGTGGGGGTGGCAGTAGTGATGGGCAACATGAGCCCTATGGGTGGGGGTGGTAGTGGTGCTGGCCATACAACCCCTATGGTGGCCTGTTGTTAGTGGCCAGGATATGGATCCCCTGTGTGTGTGTGACAGTTTGCGGGCATGTGTCGTTAGTTTGTGTGGTGGGTGTCTGACTTACCATCTGCGCCGTCCGTGTCTGTTCCTGATCCGGTCATAGATGTAGAGTACTGGTATGACCTGCGCGATGGGATTTATGATGTGTTCATCTTGTACACGCTGCTTGTTGCTCCGTCTCGTACCCGTTGCAAGCTTGTCCGTCTTGTAGCCGTGGATTGAGTTGTGGCGTGAATCGTACCTTATATGCTTCTTTTCCGGATGCTGTGACGTGCCGTACGTGGCGACCCATCCGGCGCGTAGGAAGTACGCATCGTACTTCTCCGGACGGAAACTGCTATGGATACTGCTTCCGGGCGACTCGGTTCGGCGTTAGGAGTTACGGCTCGGACGGAGAATGGAGCTTGAATCACAGCCTACTTGTCGGTCGGATTTTTGGCAGTTTTGCGCATCGTACTTCATCAACTGGACGGACCAGCTCCGGGTACAGGTCGGTCGCAAGGTAAGGCTACGAACAGCTCTCGGAGAGCTGTCCGACCCGGATCGGAATCGACCCCTCAGTGTGTTTCTTTCTTTCTTGTGAGTTAAGTCCATTCAGCAGTGTGTCTGAGATGTGTATTTCAAGGAAGTTGGCCCTTCCAGTGGTCCCTCTGAGCTCACCCTTCCAGTTCCTCGCCTTGAAGGGGTTTCTACATAATCAGTGGAAAAAATGCTCCATGCACAGCTTACAAGCAAACCTATGAAAGATCTGTCTATTCATCCCACCCTTATGAGGGATGGCCGTCCCAGAATCAACTATAAACTGGGGAAGGAGCGGGCTTTTTTCTTCTGAAATTGGCTTCGTCGGACCAGAGAATCATACGTCAGTTATGGGCAGGAACCCAGCTCTGTTAGGTTTTCATATGTCTATTGTAGGAGACGTAGTGGGTCTTAGGGATGAGCAATGCCAAGACAGAGCAGTAATGTTGAGGAAGGAAGTACTTACCTAACCCTCACTAGTTCTAACTGGTGCAGGTGTTCAGCCAACTAATTTTCAATATGTGCCATATAAAAATTTATTTTTGCTTCCAAAATGACATAACCTTTATTTTTGGGCTTTGTGTGGAGTTATCGTATTTCATAGGGATGGAATTTAGAACATGTTGCTAGACTGGAATGTTGCTCTTTGAAGATAAAGTAGTTGGAGCTGAGAAGCTGGGAGGTAGAGACAGAGGTATCTGTGATTATCTCTTGCTTAATAAAAGATAATAATCTTCCTATTCAGCGTGCGAGTGGATCTTTACACTTTCCTTTGCGTGTATGAGTCTTAAGAGGATTCTCACTTGTCCTACAACTAGCGGCAATTTGTGGACCCTTGATCTAAAGGGATTATAACAATTTTTAAAAGTTTGATTTTTGTAGGTCAGACATACTCGTTTTGATTCCTTTTCAAATCCTGACTGCTTTCCATCTCTTCTAAACACTTGCTCCATTTCTACATACACTTTCATTTTTATTTGTGCATTTTTAAATGTGGACGTTCCATAATATGTTTTACATGTATTTGAATTGTACAATGTTATGCTCAGCAGCCTCGCTCTCCTAAAAGAAGCGTTAATGCTTGGTTGCACAGTACTGCAAGACACATCTTTTTGATGACTTAAAAGGAACTGCCTGTCGAACCAGTTTATCACCTAATTATGACCTTTAGCTGGACTCATTGTACTGGATTAAAGGCTTAGACCATAATATTGCTAATGTTAAAAGTAATATTGAAGTTCATTCCACTGGATATTAAGTTGTGTCCTTGCAACCTTTACAGTGCCTGATAGCGCCCCCAAGTCAGTCCCAATAAAAAGGCTTCTCTCGCCCTTTTCTTGTAATTTGGAACCACCGAGCGGGGGAACCATATGATTGTTGCCTTACTCCACTTAATGGAAGCACCGGCCTGGCAAGTGTAACTGTACCAAGGCATGATTGGGCTTGGTGAACAGGCAGAGTCTATGGAAAGGTATAAACAATAGGGTTGAATTAACACATTCCCTCTGGAAACTGACCATAGTGTGGACACACTGAGGTCAGGAGGGAAGTGGACGAGGGGACTTGCAAATCATGGTGTGAGGCCGCTTTTGTACATTAATTAAGAAACGTGCATTATTAACAGTGAGCAAAATATTACTTTACACTTTATTTCACATATACATGTTAATATATTATTGAAGGGGAAACTTTTTTGTATGATCCATTGAAGTATGTTTTTTTGGCTTACGTTAACTACGCCTCAGCTAGACCTCGACAACATCTTGTTTAAAATAGATGTCTCATCATGTTCATGCTTTGTTTATGTTCCTGTTGCACATAGTCAAGCAAGATGTGGATTTGTTTATTTCTGAATGACACTGTTCTCCAACAAGGCTCTCTAGCAGGGGCTCACTATTGTTTCATGTTTTCAAGGACCTTCTGCCTGCAAGCAGTATTATACTCAATCACAATGGTTCACTGCTGTTTATTAATTTGTTCTGACGCCTCCATGTGACATAGGTCAGATAGGCTGTATCAATATTCATGTAGTGGGTTAATGCTTCGGTGGTAGGGCAGGATGAGAGTTTTAAAGTCTGTTTTCTAATTTGTTGAAAATGTACTTCTTTGTTAGCACTAGAGTGACATTGTAGTTTTTATACTCTGCTATGAGGAAATTTGCTATATACACCCTCAAAAGTGGGGGTGAGCCAGAATCTTTTGGGGTTCTACTAGGTATGTTCTCTGATTTCTTAACAATTTTGATGCACATTTTGGATTTAGCAGTTCTCTTATTTTGTCACTGTGCTGTATCACTCTGAATTGATGGCCTTTATGGCAACTAATTTCAATGTAACAGCGGTTTCTGCATTCCATTATCCTGTATTGTACCTTTTGAATTTTGTAATAAACCTTCATGGCTTTTCTAAATTCCGGAATAGATCTCCCTTTTTGAGTCAGTCCTTTCTTGTTTGACAGTACTTGAAAATGTTACTTTGTACCGTGTCTCTGCGACACATTGCTTCATAACATTGAGGTTAACACAGTCCCCGATCCAGCCAACTCCTAAGCGTGCTTATGAGGTGCACAGCACGCCCAGAGTTGTATTTTACTATGTCGGTGGCATGTTCTCTTGGTGCTCTATCACCATCACATTTGTTTCCATGCAAAGCTTTTGTACTACTTATATAAATACAAAATAAGAAAGAACAATTTAAAAAAACAAAACCGGTCCAGTGTCGTTAGAGCCTAACAAGAGGAATTGGTGTAATGGAGGCCAATGTACATGGAAACCTCCAATCCCTGTATAAAAACCTGGCTCTAATTTCCCTATCACAGTTGAGTAGTGACACCTCTAGTCACTTGTAATAAGATTATGTAGCTGCTCAACTGTAATTTCATAGTGGCGCTCACCACTCTCTAGATATGGTTCAGACACACATCCCATAGAAAAAGCATTTTTTGATCTGCTTATAACTTTTGACTCTATTGATGGATGTGCACCACAGTTGGCAATCGCATGGCTGTGAGCTAAGCTAAGGTCTGTGCAAGGTAAAAAGTTATTGGGGGAGGGTGTCAAAAAAGTTGTGTAGTTGTTTTCTCCCATTTTCCTACCAAAGGAAAATTTGCATGCACCTACAGCAAAACAGCTGAACACGTTTATGCCATACTTGGTAGCAGAACTTTACTCAGAAAGTGTGCTTTCATTCGTTGAGTGGAAATCTGTTCAGTTGTTTTTGAGATATAAGCGTCTAAAAAGTTGCTGAGCAGACTTTAACATGTTAACACTTTTGTAAATCTCTGCTGTTTAAAACTACAATTTAGAAAATTGTGAATCCTGTCAATCATATTAGAATTGTGTCTCAAATGGAGATTATTTATTTTTTCGACCATCTTGGAAATAGCGATTTAATAAAAATCTAAATTATCACACTGTGGGAAAAATTCGACAGCCATGGAGAGCCATCCCAAAAGAGTGCTGGGAGGCTCACAGAAGCATGGAAATACGGGTAAAAAAAATAAAATAATGTGGTTCACTGTGGTAACATTATGATTTTAATGAAAATCACAATTTCCCAGCCACCATTTTGTGAGAAGAAAACACTATTTTGGTGCCGATTCCGATCCGTTTAAAATAATTTGCGTACGACCCGTATCCGTATTTTTTTACGTACGAGTCGTACAAGTACCGTACAAACGGCCATAAATAACTATGAATAGCGTCGGGATAAGTGTACGAGAGTGTGTCGGAAAGTTTTTACGTCCGAATATCGTCGGAAAAAGTGTACGAGAGTGAGCCGGACATTTTTACGTGCAAATCGTAAAACACAAGTTCGAGCGTGCAAGTACGATCCCGACCGTCCGTCCGAATACACAATCGCACGTAAAATGGCCCGTACGGAGCCAACGCAGTAGCACACATGTACACGAGTAAACTTATGCCCGTGTACGAGCCGTACAGCCCCCCCACCCCCCAATATATCAGCACCGTACACCACCCTGTCCGCACTGTACCCCAGCCCCGCAACTGTACGCGCTGTACCCCCCATGTACGCACCATACCTCCGCATGTACACGCCGTACCCCTGCATGTACGCGCCGTACCCCCCCATGTACGTGCCTTACCCCCCATGTACACGCCGTACCTCCGCATGTACGTGCCGTACCCCCGCATGTACGTGCTGTACCCCCCATATGTACGCGCCTTACCCCCCTGTCCGCACTGTCCCCAGCCCCGCAACTGTACGCTCCGTACCACCCCATGTACGCACCGTACCCCCCCATGTACACGCCGTACCTCCGCATGTACGTGCCGTACCCCCGCATGTATGTGCCGTACCCCCCATATGTACGCGCCTTACCCCCCTGTCCGCACTGTACCCCAGCCCGCAACTGTACGCGCCGTACCCCCCATGTACGCGCCGTACCCCCATGTACGCACCGTACCCCCCCATGTACGCGCCTTCCCCCATGTACACGCTGTACCCCCGCATGTACGCGCCGTACCTCCGCATGTACGCGCCGTACCCCAGGCCCACACCTGTACGCGCCGTACCCCCCTATGTACGCGCCTTACCCCCCCGCATGTACGCGCCGTACCTCCGCATGTACGCGCCGTACCCCAGGCCCGCACGTGTACGCACCGTACCCCCACCGCATGTACGCGCCGCACTCCAACACCGTACCCCAGCACCCTCACCCAGCATCGCGTATGTATGGACTGTACCTACGCGAAAAAGACTCTTACAGAACCAGGACACTGTAAAACAGCACAAGGAGGGTCAATTCGACTCGCACAACACCACAAAACACGTCTACATGACAAAATACATCTCAATGACTGACCTGGCACATCCAAACAGGCAAACAGAGGACCAAATCACAACCACCTCTTATAACACACCCACCAAAATTCAAACACAGCCACACCCAAACATGGACCAATAAAAAGGGCCAACACACACAACCCATGAGCCTTTGCAACCGACCCACTGCTGCCAGACCCCACAGAGAAACAACTCTACATTACTGATACCTTCACTACACCTTCACTCACACACCTTCACACAACCGCCTTCACAAACATCCCCCTCTTCACATTCACACACACACCATCACATTCACACCCACACACCCACAACCATCCACACCCACACCCACACCCCACACCATGCCCACAGACAAGAATCCAAAGTTCACAACGGCGGAGCTGGACCTCCTTGTCAACGAAGTCATCAGAGTCGAGCCACAGCTGTTTGGAACATTGGTCTGACAGACCAGCATAGCTGAAAAATCTGCCATGTGGCAGAGGATTGTCGATAAGGTGAATGCTGTTGCGCCCATCCGAAGGACCAGGCATGAATGCCAAGCCAGGTGGTACGATCTGCGCAGGGCGGTCAAGAGGAAAATGAACGAAGAATATGCCCAGAGTAACATCACTGGAGGTGGGACGCCCCGCAGACCTGTACACTACCATCCCTGGGAGGAGAAGGTGATGGCCCTGCTACCGCCGGTGGGAGTACACGGAGTCGAAGGAGTCGCAGAGCCTGGTGAGTACACAAACAACTTACGTAACATGGGGGCAATGGGGTCCACACCACATATACACCAAATGCACGCAACTTCCCCCAAGCACTCACCGCACACAACCACACTCAAAAACCACGCTCATGCCACTAACGTCTCCATGCACCCTTCACAAATCAAGGCAAGGCCATGTCCAAGGCTACAACAACCTCAAACACAAGACTGGATGTCCGGGAGGCCGGGAGGGTGGGCCCCACACAACACATTGTGAAAATGAGACGCAGACACCAATGCCCTCAGCCCATATGGCATAGGTACATACCCATGCACAATGCACAGGGACTGGCAAAGTACTGACAAGGTAGCTGACACTTGGCCCTGCTGTATGCAGCACAAGGCCCTCCTGGGACCACTGTACACTCAAACACCAACTCCTCAAGCACAGGTATCTATCACAGGAACTCACACTCACTGTCATGCCAGCATGCACCATGAGGGGACAGACACATCACCTGGGAGACCCAATGACAACTCACACTACACACAACAGCACGCCCGGTCACACCCCCCCCCTAACACAAGCACACACCCCCGGGGCAGGCAACGGATTTACACACTCCCACAATGGACATGTGACACAACATGACCAATCCTTAGCCAACTAAGCATCATAGCCAACAATCTACAGGTCAAACACTCAGGAGAACATCCCAATCTGTCCCCCGCAACATACCCATCCCCAAGTGGACATTGAGAGGAATGCTAGGCACATCCAACTACCTGGAGGAACTGTGTCAACTTGAATATGTATGAAACATAGATGTCGCATGAAACACCATTAACATTGTCTCTCTCTCACACACAGGGCAACGTCGTCGATCTCCCCCCAACACTGGGGGGGAAGAATCACAGTCCCAGGCTCCGCGTGAAGATGATCCCACCGGCAGCGACGACTCTCACCACTCCGTGGATGACCCCGACCAACCTCGACCCTCTGGTGCCCAAGCCCCTGCAGCACCTGCGTCAGGTACATCTGTGCCAACCACCCCCCCCATTCCTGCCACATCCCAGGACACACCCAGGAGCCCTGCTCGCACTGAACAACAAAGCCAGTCTGACCAGGAGGGCAAGGTTCTCCAGGCACCCAGGAGGAGGCAGGCAACCCTGCAAATGCCATCCCTCAGGGGTCCCGTAGACCCGATGTGCCCACAAGGGCAGGCCAGGCTCTAGTGGGCAGGGGTGGTGGGAGTGGAGGCAGGCGGAGGCGCGAACCTGACCAGCCAGCTCAGGACACCGGTATGTCACACATACGCAACATCCTGGACACATACCGGCGTGACACCAGAGGCATCAACCAGGTCGTGTCGAGACTCTCAGAGATGCAGGGGACCCTCGATGAGATAAAGAACCTGCAGGTCGAGCATCATGCCAGTCATCAACAACACCAAGGACGGATGGAGGCAAGACTGGCTGAGCTCCTGGCGGTGCACAGGGACATGAGCCGTTCACTCCGTCACATCGCCCAAAGCATGGGCAACCCTCCCTGTGCCACCAGGCATAGACCAGCACCAGACAAAGGGAGGGAGGAGAAGGATTCGTCTGACGGAGCGTCCCAAACATCGTCAAGGACTGCATCTGAGGGTCCCCGGAGGAAGGTGGGTCATCCACGGAAAAGACCGTGAGAGTCAGCGGACCATCCACATCTCCCAGGTCACCTGGCCTGGCACCTGGCCCTCTGGCACAACAGCAGCACCTCATCCAATGACATTCTCTGCCACATGGACTTGCTGGTCACAGTCTGACCAATGATGACCAACACTGTGCCCTGGACTCTGATGACTTCCAATGCCAAGGATACCATCTCCCCCTGTGAACTTTGGATTCTATTCCCCCGGTAGAGCACCTAATTTCATCTACCAAAACACGTACCCCAACGCAAATAAATATATTACTTTGGTCATGAGACGTTCCTGTCATTTTGCATTATTCAACAACATATGTGTGTGGAAATGTCAAACTATGCCTGAGTGTTGAACTAACTCCAGCCATCCATACCCTGGGATCAGAGTCTGGTACAGGACACACATGGGTCACAAGGTATCATTCAATGTAGGCATGGAGCACAACACTCACCTGTGATGGCCTCTGGCTGCTGAGAGGGTGCTTGCTAAGCTGTGCGGACAGACCTATTTGGGAGATTATCATCAAGGCGTAGAGGTCATGACTCATGTGGAGGTTCCCGGGGAGGGAGTCCCAGGTATGTGTGGCCAGGTGGGAGAACAATGTCCTGTATGCTGGAGTACGGTGGATGTGAAGAACGGTGACCAGGGCAAGGTTGGATGCATGGAGATGGACCAACGGGATCTAGGATGACAGACGTACAAGGTTGGTTTGGGGTCGGGGTTGTGGACTGCCTCCTGAGTGTGGGTGGGGAGTGTGGAGGTCATCCTGCAGCAGACAGTGATCCATTGCAGCTCTCTATGGTGGACGGTGAGGTGGCTGGGGCGCAGGGTGTTGAAGCTGAGGTGTGCAGATGCACCCTGGATGTGGACAAGTTTCCTGGGAGTTTGGATGTACTTGCTCCATAGAGGGCAGGGCAGTATTTGACACGGATGTTGTCATGGACCTGGGGGATGGTCTGTCTTTTCTTGGAGTGGATCTATCTGTGGATCATGTGCATAATGCAGAGGGCGTTGCAGCATGAGGTACAGATGCTGTGGACTAGCATGGCAAATGTGAGCGAGCCAAACATGAGGCACACCATCTTGTGTGTGTGGCCACTGGGTGCTTGTGCAGGGCTCTTGCGGGTGGGACACAAGCACTTGACCCAGCTGGAAGGGGACAATCCTCAGATGATCACCTTAGTCCTGTACAAGTCCAGCCTCAGGTGGCTCGTGTTCAGCCATTCATCAATGGATCTCATGCATACTTGAATGATGGAACTGCCAATGTCTGTGTCTTTGTTGAGGGTGAGGAGCACCTGGCTGTCAATGGCATACGAGCTGATGATGAGGTGCTGTGTGCATGTGATGGTGGAGAGGGGGGTCCTGGACACTCTGTAGATTGACATGCTGAGAGATGATACCTGTGCCATGTCCCAGACGATGACACCATACTACATGCTGAAGCCTTGAGTCCCACTCCCATGCCCTTGCTGGGCTACAGAGCCGGTGGGGAGTATTATGGACGTGACCTGGTTGGTGTGACAGGGCCTGGAAGGCGGGGCAGCGCAGTGTAGGCAGTTGGAGTTGCACACTCAGCATGCAAAGGTGTCGTGTGTGTGCCCAGGGTATGTCTGACAGCAGGCGTTAGCTGTGCGGATGGACATAGCTCGGAGTGTGGCTGCTACATCAGACTGTAGTGTGATGTGGGTTATGCAAGGACAGGATGGTGGTGCAATGTGCACCTTGCATGTGCTGATGGTCCTGCCTTTGGCACCGCGTGGCGGCAACAGTGGCATAGACAAGCTGAGGACAGCCAAATGAATGGGTGGAGGGAGGAAGTGAGGAGCATCTTGGAGGCATGTGTGTTGCCAAATCTGGATACTCTGTGGGCCCTTGCTGCAGGGGCCGCAGCAGCAGGCGGCATCTCCTTGCCAAATGCCAGAATTTGCACACAAAGACTAGGATGTCAGAAGGACAACTGCAACAGGTGCGTGTGTAAAGTAAGGAGTGTCCAGTGTCACATGGCACACCCAGAGACAATGCATGCACAATCACCAAAGAAGCATGACACCGGATCAGGAAACTGAAGGCCGACCTGCGCACAGGAGACACACCCTCAGCAGGTGTTGATGGCCCATTGTGTGGACCAACATGCCAAAAAACATACACAACCATGTACTTCATGCCCAATAGGGAGCCTAATCCATGAGCAACTGCATGCATGTTGCTAAACTACACATGGACTCCTATGCATAATCTTCCACAACTATGCCAGATATGCCGCATGCAAAGTGGCAAGAGACCTGCATTGACAGAGATGAGGCACCTTGGAGTGTGACGAACACCTTTATTACTCAGCCTCACACTAAGGGAAATGCATCAATTGGAACAGACTCACAGGTCATTTGGCTGACCATGTGTGACCTACACTGGATACCCCCTTCAACACGCAGATGTGGTAAATCCTACTGAGCTGGCACACAAGTGAAGGGGTTGAGCCTAACACCCCTTGCTGCACACGGAGAGTTTGCAATTCCCCATTGAGCCTCATATGGGGATGTCCCACACTATGTCCACCATTAGCATCCCGTATGTTCCTGGGGGAAGTCATCGAGAAGACCGTCAACAAGCAGCTGGCCGCCTTCCTCGAGACGAACGGATCCCTCGACCTCTCGCAGTCTGGCTTCCGGGCCAACCACAGCACCGAGACCGCCCTGATCGCAGCCACCGATGACATCCGAGCTCTGCTTGACAACGGAGAAACAGCGGCCCTCATCCTCCTAGACCTCTCCGCGGCCTTCGACACTGTCTGCCACCGTACACTAGTGCAGCGACTCAGCACATCTATTGTGCCACAACATGATGAGACATGTGCCACATCACTGCCTGACACACCTAGGCCCCGCACATGAAGGACTGCACTGAAAATGACTTGATGTCCAGCCTTGTGCGAGTCTCACACCTCCATTCCTTTTGTGTGCGCCTCCTATCACCAGTGTAAGCTGTGAAACGCAGTACACATGCTCTGAGGGCGTGTGTACGCGCCGTACTCATGCGTGAGTACGGGCCGTACACGCGTGAGTACGTGCTTACCACTATAGTTGTGTTACTGTAAGTCCGAGTGATACGGCACGTACTCACGCGTGTACGGCCCGTACACGCGTGAGTACGTGCCTATCACTATAGTTGGTGTACCGTAGGCCCTAGTGATACGGCCCGTACTCACACATGTACGGCCCGTACACGCGTGAGTACGTGCCTATCACTATAGTTGGGGTACCGTAGGCCCTAGTGATACGGCCCGTACTCACGCGTGTACGTGCCATACACGCGTGAGTACGTGCCTATCACTATAGTTGGGGTACCGTAGGCCCTAGTGATACGGCCCGTACTCACGCGTGTACGGCCCGTACACGCGTGAGTACGTGCCTATCACTATAGTTGGGGTACCGTAGGCCCTAGTGATACGGCCCGTACTCACGCCTGTACAGCACGTACTCATATGTGAGTATGGGCCGTATCACTAGGGCCTACGGTACCCCCAACTATAGTGATAGGCACGTACTCACGCGTGTACGTGCCGTACACGCGTGAGTACGTGCCTATCACTATAGTTGGGGTACCGTAGGCCCTAGTGATACGGCCCGTACTCACGCGTGAGTACGGGCCGTATCACTAGGGCCTACGGTATCCCCAACTATAGTGATAGGCACGTACTCACGCGTGTACGTGCCGTACACGCGTGAGTACGTGCCGTATCACTCGGACCTATGGTACCCCAACTATAGTGATAGGCACGTACTCACACGTGTACGTGCCGTACACGTGTGAGTACGTGCCTATCACTATAGTTGGGGTACCGTAGGCCCTAGTGATACGGCCCGTACTCACGCGTGAGTACGGGCCGTATCACTAGGGCCTACGGTATCCCCAACTATAGTGATAGGCACGTACTCACGCTTGTATGTGCCGTACACGCGTGAGTACGTGCCGTATCACTCGGACCTATGGTACCCCAACTATAGTGATAGGCACGTACTCACACGTGTACGGCACGTACACACGTGAGTACGGCCCGTATCACTGTAGTGATGGTGCCCTAGGGGTAGGTGTGAAACGCGCCGTACCTGTGTGGGGATTTAAGAATTACAATGGGGAAACATGAGGGACAAGTATTAGGGCCTAAATGCATGCTGGTTTTCATGGATACTGAGTTACAAGTTCAAAATTTAACATCATGTGGTCTGGAAAAAGCAGTTGGCCACATTATACATTGTTGCAAAGTGGTTGTTGACTTGACATGATGCTGCAAATTCGAAAGATGCTAAGGCGGTCACTGGTGTATGTTTAAAGGGATTGGAGGAAACGTAGGATGCAAATGAGTCTGACCAATCACTCTGTACTCCTGTAAATGAAATAGGCCAGCAAGGCAGATATAAGGCAGGCAGAACCCATGGGAGGGCACTTGCCTGCACAACATGTCAGTCGATACCACTGCTGCTGTATTGTCTCCCTCTGGCACCATGTCAAGGACTGTGGAGAGGGCCCAGCCTTTCACCCAGGAGGAGAACGGGGCCCTGCTGGATGTGATCCTCCCACGGTACCCCATGCTGTATGGTCGACCAGGGGAGCAGGTGAGTGCTGACTCCACTACCTTTGCCTGTGCACCTTTTTTGTGTCTGTCACTACTGGAATTGTGTCCAGGTGTGACAGACATGCAATGTTGGTTGGAGTGGGTCCCAGGGGGGGGTGGATGGCTTATGTCTCTCATGCAGGGATTGATGTAGTTCATGTGTGCACTCCTCACTTGCATTGTGCTTACTGTGACATTCACTGCATAGTGCATGGCACATTCAGCCAGCCTAATCCTCTTGGGCATTCTTGTTCTATTGTCCTGCGGTGTTTCAGTGGTCACCCCGGTGTGACAGGTGACTGCACCCACAGATGTGTGTGAGAGTTGAGTGGAGCTGTGGTGAGAGTGGTGAGAGTGTCCAAATGATATGTACACCCCCTGGACATTGATGTGTGTGAATGTCATGTGGGTGAGTGTCTATGTGGAGTGTTGCACCACAGCTGCATGGAGGAGGCAACTGCTCAATCCATCTGATGTGAGAAGTAAGCCGTGCTGTGTGTCTGAATTGCTGAGCTAGCCCCACACCTGTGACCCCCCCCTGGCAAGTGGCACATGTGCAGAGTGAGGTTTGCATCCGCTGTTGCCAATGGCAGGTGATTGATGTGTGCCTGTGTGTGTCTGTGTACTCTGCTGAGGTTTCGTCAGAGGCCTGGGGCATGTGACTGCTTTGCGGTGCTGTCCATCAGCCTTGTGTTGCTTGGGATGCACAGTGTGTGCCATGATCAGGGATTGTTTCGCACCCCTCATGCCACCTGTGTACTTACTATGCCATGTAGTGCATTGGTGCGTCCACAGTGGAAAAAGTCCCTATGACTAAGGTGCTATTACTTGCCAGCATAGTATGCCCTGTTCAACAAATCAAAGATGTTCAAATGTGTGTCTCTGTGACATGGTGCAGGTGTAGTGATGTTGTCCCACTTTGTCATCCACACAGGTAACCGCCTACCACAAGGGGAAGATCTGGAAGGATGCCGTCAAGGCCGTGCAATCGGTGGAGGGTCGCATTCGGCGCCTGCCACAAGTGAGGAAGAGATGGCAGGACATCTGGTGCTGGACCCAGAGGATCGCCCGGGTCATGCTGAAGGAGGAGGCTCCTCCCAAGCATGGCGGGCGCCGGCACCTGACCCACCAGATGAAGCGTGTCCTGGCGGTGGTCTTCCCTGACCTGGATAGGCGGATACAGGAGTTACAGCAGCAGGAAGGGGGTAGGTACATGTGTGTTTGTTGTGTGTCGCCAGCTTTTGTAGCTGCTCAGTCGCCTGGATACACTGCCAGGGTATATATGTGCAGTGCATATCCTGTTCCCCCAAGTCAACCTGTGCTGTTCTTCCTCCCTTCCCCTCTTTGACATGTGTTACCTGGTCTGTGTGTTATCACTATTGCACATGGTCATCTAGGCTGCCAGTTAATCAAGGTGCACACTGCTTTCAGCATCATGTGTGGGGGTGGTCTGCCTGTGCCCTGTCCTGTTCATTCATTTGGGGGTGCATAATTGTTGGCACTGATGCTGAGTCTCAACATAGGAGTGTGAGGTTTCAAATGAACAGACTTGCAGCATGCATTACCAATGTTGTGGCCTCAGACATGATGTGCATGAGTGGGATATATGCATAGTGCCGGGACGGTTGCTCCTGTTACAGTCAGCTCATTCCAGGACCATGGAGCAGTGTGCCCCCTACAGTCCCCTGACACAGCCTGCCCTCCTACTCATGTGTGTCATCCAACACTGTGCACATTCACTGTGGGTTCAGCATGGCTCTGCCTCTGTGGCATTGTTCCCTGGCCTAGGTAGTATTTTTCACATGTGTGATACATTTGTCCACTGGACAGGGATACACCAGTTTGCTTGTGCATACTCACACTGGGCAGTGCCTGTGTGGCTATTCACAACAATCTGTTGATGTTTGTTTTTGACCAATATGTTTTGGCAGCCCTACAAGGTGATGTCGTGTTAATGAAGCTAGTTTTCAAACACAGTTATTGTAACCCTGAATAAGAGGTGTCACTTCTTGATCGGTATCAGTCACATTGACTCAGGCATGGGTGGGTGTGTGCGGGAGGGGTGTACATGTTCAACCCTGATGTTTCATTGCCAGTTCTGACTTGTGTGTGATGATTCGCAGTACAGAAAGTCATCGTGCAGTGCCCCCGTGATGTTGGCCAGTGCTTAATGTTCGTGCTTCGTAGCCTGTGTCAGTTTTTGACAATCATGTATCCTGCTTGTACATTTTTGGCACCTGTGTGTGGTTCAGATGCTACACAGTTGTGACTTTGTGTGCTGACATCTGTGGGTACATTCTGGCTTGCCATGAGGGGGAACCCACAGTACAGCTAGGCTTTTTTGCTAAACAATTGCAGGCCCATTAGCTTATGCATTGTCCTGGGTGTGGACATGTGTGCCACTCCAGATGACAGTCAGTAGGTCATATGTGTAGCCAACTGTGTGATCAGGTGACGGATAGCCATGTGACAAATGACATTATTCAAGTTGTTACTCAGAGAAAATGTCCATTGGCACTCACTACACCTGTCAACATGTCTCAATGTTTCATATGCTTGACCTTGTTGTTTTGTTGTGAAGGACAATGATGTGCCTGCATGACAGATGTCTCCCAAGGAAGTGCACAAGACACCACCTTTACACTTTCCAGGGACACACTGGCACATTTTAAAGTAAGGAACAGTTTGAACAAAACTTGTTTGGAGTTCATACATATACATGTTCCCACAGTGTGGTAGCATTTGGGTTAGTCCTTGGTTGTTGCTGATACCAACTTACGAGTGTCAAGTCATCCAGACCACCGTGGTGCCATGTATATGTACTTACTGATACGCCATTTCTGCCTAACAGTGGCTGATTTGAATGAGTCTGGCAGCTCAGACAATGACTGTGTACATGTAGTTTGGTGTGCACCTCCTTGTGTGACTTCTGCTATACAGACACATGTGTGTTGTGTTCACAGAGTGCCACATTCACACATTCTAGACATGTCCATTGTGTAAAGGGTTGTGATTCTCCAGGAGTCACAATGTATTTCTTTGGGGTTTCAAAAGTACTCACAGGTCTCTGAGTGTGGGGACACCTTCTGCATTGGCATGTGGTATTTGGCCTTGGGTGCGACAATACTGTTTGGTTCACAGTGAACAAGAGGTGGCATGCCTTCATAGTCTTGCTGTGCTCAACTGATCCCAGACACTAGCTTCTCATGATCTTGTGATTTCAAGTTATTTGCTGTTGTGTCCTAATTTTGTTTCCAAGTGGCATGGTGGGTCAACCAACTGGGGAGTGCAGGGCTTACCTATGTGGGGAGTATTCTAGATGTTACTTGTTAGATCTGGGGGGTCTCTAGTTGGCAGAGGTAAGTACCTTAGACCAAATAGGGACCCTTGCTTCTAGTCAGGGTACAGGGACACACACGGTAGATAACCCCTGCTCACCCTCTAGGTAGCTTGGCTCGAGCAGACAGGCTTATCTCCAAGGCAATGTGTAACGTATTTGCAAGTAACAACCACAATGACCCCCCCTGGTACACCACAAATGTAGACCACACAGGTGAGTATATCAAAAATATAACTTTATCTATTGTAGCAGGAGAAAAGACGATCACTTACAGGGTAATTGCACATAAGCTTAATGGTTGCATTAGGTTACTAGGAAGTTTCTTCTATGTTAAGAACAGTCTCAAGTCTCTACTCGCTATCATAGGGGGTATTACAGCAGGGCTGTAATATCCCGTCAGCTCTTCTCACCGTGCGCGTTATGCTGCAGCCTCAGCGTGGGCAGATTCTTTCTTGACAGCCCTGGCCGGTCACGTCCGCCCTTCCGCCTGCTCTCGACAATCCAACGAGCGGCGGGAAGGCAGTGCGGCCCTTCTCTTCCTGGGTTCACAGGCTGGGGACACGCTGAAGGCTCTCGCGGCTCCTTCGGCGAAGACGGGTTACGCAGGTGACTCGGGCACCACTCCGCCGGCTTCTCGGGACGTCCTGATGTCGCTGGCCAATCCCAGCGCGGCTTCAGCGAGGGGGCTCGATCCTCTCAACCAATGAGAGGGCAGCGGCTTCTCAGGATGCTTCGATGACGCTGGCCAATCCCAGCACGGCGTTAGTGAGGGGGCTCGGTCCTCTCAACCAATGAGAGGACAGCGGGCTCGATCTTCGCCTCGGGAGCGCTGGCAAGATACGGCGAGATTGCGGGGCGATGTGCGGCCCTCTGGCAGTGCAAAACCCTCACGGCAACAGGGATTCTAGCAGCTGCAGGCAACTTCTCGCTCCAGGCCGGGGCAGCACACTCTTGATAGCTTAGTTCAGTTTCTTGGGAACCTTTTAGCCCTGGGTTCCGGGACAGGAGGCCAGCTCTTCTCAGGCCCTTGGAGATTCAGTTTCAGACACAGCACACAGCAAAGTCTTGGTAGTACAAGCAGGCAGGGGCACAGCACACAGCAAGCCCTTCTTCTCTCCTTCAGTTGAACAGCAGAACAGGTCAGCCCTTGGAGCACACAGCAAGGCAATCTTCCTTCAGTTCCTCAGCGGTCCTTCTTCTGGCAGAGGTTCCTCTTGATTGTAGAATCTAAAAATCTGTTGTCAGGGGTCTTGTACTTATACCTCTAAAAGTCTTTGAAGTCTTTGTGCAAGTGGGTCCTGAGCCCAGTCTGATCCAGTTCTGGGTGTTGCTGGAGCACTTTGTTTTCCTGGCTTCTGCTTTCTTTTCAGAGTGAGGGGCAGAGTCGTCAGCCGCCCAGCAGGAGGTGGAGCCAGCAGTGTGGCAGGCAGGCACAGCCCTATTCACTCCCAGGTGCTATCTCCTCCCTCCACTCTACTTGCAAATGTCGCCATTCAGCAAAGGGCTGACTCAGCCAACCTTCTGGGGGATCCCCAGCCCCTGTCACTCTCAAGCCAGACAGTCAATCCACAAGCATGCCCAGGCACACAGAAGGGTCAGACAAGAGAACAGCTACTCTCTAAAAAGTATTATTCTCCAACTCAGGATTTAAAAACAACCTCTCCTAAAAGATGTGTTATTAAATGCTGAGCTCAGGGATATCAAACACTCATGTCTTATCTTGTTCCTATGAGAAGATAGGCGGATAGCCATTGGCACCAGCCTCCCCCATGTTAGCCTATGGAGCAAGATAACCTTGCAGCAGTGAACACACAAAATGGCCGCTGTTCACTACCAGAGCATGATACCTGCACTAGTACATGCTCTACCTTTTACATACACTGCACCCTGCCCAGGGGGGTATCTTGGGCCTTCCATAGGGATGACTGACGTGTATAAAAAGGGAAGGGTTAGGCCCGGTTAGTGTGGACACTGGCCAGGAGGACATGGCAGTCCGGGGACTGCAGGCAGGCCTGCGGTGGCAGGCCTGAGACACCATTTTAGGGCTACACAGGTGGGTGGCGCAATCCGCGCTGCTGACCCACTAGTAGCATCTGTCATCACCAGCCCTGGCACACACAGTGCACTTTACTAGGGACTTCATGGTGATACAGATATGCCAATCAGGTATATCCAATCAATATGATATTTTACACAGGGAGCACTTACACTCTGGCACTGATTAGCAGTGGCAGAGTGTCCAAAGCATCTAAACCAGCAAAAACGAAATCCAGCACAGCGTCAAAAATCCAGGTAGTAGAGGCAAAAGATAGGGGAAAAACCCACGCCAAGGATGTCAGGTCTAACACGTGTCCCCTCCAGCTGAAAGTGGGGAGAACTACCCACCCTCTTGGGAGTTCTCATCACTAAGGCGGAAAAACCTGGACAGACCATCAGCATTGGCGTGTTCTATACCGGGACGGTGTTCCACCGTGAAGTCCATTCCCTGTAGGGAGATGGACCACCTCAACAGTTTTGGATTCTCACCCCTCATCTGCATTAACCATCTGAGGGGCCTGTGGTCGGTCTGAACACGGAAGTGAGTCCCAAACAGGTAGGGCCTCAGCTTCTTCAGGGCCCAGACCACAGCAAATGCTTCCCTTTCAATAGCACTCCACCTCTGTTCCCTGGGGAGTAGCCTCCTACTAATGAAAGCTTCAGGTTGGTCCCCGCCCTCGTCGTCCATCTGTGAGAGTACTGCTCCCACACCTTGCTCTGAAGCATCTGTTTGCACTATGAACTCACTGGAAAAGTCAGGTGCCTTAAGCACTGGTGCTGTGCACATTGCAGTTTTCAGGGCATCAAAAGCAGTTTGACAGGCCTCGGTCCAATTCACTTTCCTGGGCTAATTTCTAGAGGTTAATTCTGTCAAGGGGGCAACAATGGTGCCGTATCCCTTAATGAACCGTCTGTAATACCCGGTGAGTCCTAGAAAGGCTCTCACCTCTGTCTGGGTCTTGGGGGGTTCCCAAGCCAGAATGGTATCAATCTTCGCCTGTAGGGGCGCCACCTGGCCACTCCCCACCTAGTGTCCCAAATATACCACTGATCCCTGCCCTATCTGGCACTTGATGGCCTTGATAGTGAGGCCTGCCTTCTGCAGGGCCTTCAACGCTTCACAGAGGTGTTGCAAGTGTTCCTCCCAAGTGGAGCTGAACACAGCAATGTCATCCAAGTACGCGGCGCTGAATTGCTCCAGCCCGGTCAGTACCCGGTTGACCAGTCTCTGGAAGGTGGCAGGGGCATTTTTCAATCCAAAGGGCATGACGCGAAACTGGAAGTGCCCCTCTGGTGTTGAAAATGCCGACCTCTCCTTTGCCCCCTCAGTTAAGGCAATCTGCCAGTACCCCAAAGTCAAATCAAAGGTGCTGAGATACCTGGCAGCTCCCAACCGATCCACGAGCTCATCAGCTCTGGGGATGGGGTGCGCGTCAGTCTTGGTGACCGCATTGAGCCCACGGTAGTCCACGCAAAACCGAAGTTCTGGCGGGTCACCGGGTGTAGCAGCTTTCTTGGGAACTAGGACCACTGGGCTAGCCCAGGGACTGCTGGAGGGCTCAATTACCCCTAGCGCCAACATCTTGGAAACTTCTTCCTTGATGCTGGCCCTGACCTTGTCAGCCACTCTGTAAAACTTCTGTTTCACCGGTAGACTATCTCCAGTGTCCACATCATGGACGCACCAGTTGGTGACACCTGGGGTCAGGGAGAACAGGGATGCAAACTGACCCAACACCTGGCGACAGTCTCTCTGTTGCTCTGGGGTCAGGGTGGGGGAGAGGACCACACCATCCACTGACCCGTCTTGCTCCTTGGTTGCCAGGAGGTCAGGGAGAGGATCACTATCCTCTTCCCCACCATCATCTGTAGCCATGAGCATTGTCACTTCAGACCTCTCAAAGTGGGGCTTGAGGCGGTTCACATGCAAGACTCTCAGGGGCTGCCTAGGAGTCTTCATGTTGATCAGGTAGGTCACCTCACTCTTGCGCTCTACCACCTCGTATGGCCCGGTCCACTTGTCACGGAGCGCACAAGGCTCCACCGGCGCCATCACCCACACTTTCTGCCCAGGATGAAACTCTACCAGAGTGGTATTCTGGTCGTACCATTTTTTCATCTCCTCCTGGCTGGCTTCTAGGTTCTCTTGAGCGAGCTTCCTGAAGCGCTGTGTCTGGTTGCGGATGGCCAGCACATAGCTGAACACATCCTGGGGGGTTTTCCCACGGGATTTCTCCCACCCCTCCTTCACCAGTGTGAGAGGTCCTCTAACAGGGTGGCCATAGAGCAGCTCAAAGGGGCTGAACCCTAAGGACTTCTGCGGCACCTCCCTGTAGGCAAACAGCAGGCATGGTAACAAGACGTCCCACTTCCGTCTCAGGGGCTCCGCTAGGCCTATAATCATACCTTTCAGGGTGCGGTTGAACCTTTCAACCAACCCATTTCCTTGAGGGTGGTAAGGAGTGGTGAACTTATAAGTTACACCACACTCCTCCCACAGAGACTTCATGTACCTAGAGATGAAGTTGGTACCCCGGTCGGAGACCACCTCTCTGGGGGACCCCCACGCGGGAAAAGATCCCCATCAATGCACGGCCCACCACGGGGGCTGTGATTGTCCTGAGAGGGACTGCTTCCGGGTACCGGGTGGCGTAGTCCACCAAGACCAGGATGAACCTGTTGCCTAAGGCAGTCTTGGGGTCCAGGGGCCCTACGATATCAATGCCCACCCGCTCAAAAGGGGTGCTCACCACAGGAAAAGGTTGGAGGGGTGCCACGCACTTCCCTCCGCTCTTACCACTGGCTTGGCATGTTTGGCAAGACTTACAAAAGGTACTGACGTGCTTCTTCATCTGGGGCCAGTAAAAGTGGGTGACAAGCCTGTGATAGGTCTTGTCTTGCCCCAGATGTCCTGCGAGAGGCACGTCATGAGCCAGACCCAGTAAGAAGTTCCTGAAGCGCTCGGGTACCACCAGCACACGGGCTGCACCGGGCTCAGCAAACTTAGGCTCACTATAAAGTAAGTCGTCCTCCCAGTAAATCAAATGTTCCTTGGACCCTAGGCCCGCTGCCTGGTCTGCAGCCTGCTGCCGCACACCAATGAGAGAAGGGCACTCCTTCTGAGCCTGGCAGAATTCCTCCCTGGAAGGACCACCCTCTTGCTGCCAATGGGTCAGCTCAGGCAATTCCCCCAGTTCGGCCACCTGTTCCCCTGTAGGTTCCAGGGCATCCTCCTCAGGTTCTGCTTCCTCCTGGACCGTGGGAACAGTGGGGGCCGGTTTCCCGCGCCCTCTGCCCCTTCCTCTCCTGGCAGGTTCCTGGGCCATTGTTCCAGGCTCCAGTTCTACTAATCCACCCTTACTGGCTGTCATGGCACGTGTGGATACACAGATCCACGCTGGCAGTCCTAACATTTCCAAGGGAGTTCTGTGCTCTACGTCCTTCCATGGAGAACTCTCCAGGTCGTTACCCAACAAACAATCTACTGGCAAGGCATCACTGACACAGACTTCCAAGGTACCAGAGACTCCCCCCCCCATGTAAAGGGAACACGCGCCATCTAGCAGAGGCGCACTGAGGTGTCAGCTGCCACTACTGGGCGGAGTACATTAGGAATGACTTGCTCTTCAGACACCCACTGGCACCGGACAGACGTCACACTGGCCCCGGTGTCTCTCAGAGCCTCTATCTCCCTCCCATTGATGGTCACCTTCTGCCCGTATTTTTTAGTGTTAGCGGGTATCAAGGTATCCTGGACCATCTCTTGGTCTCCTAAAGAGACAAGGGTCATCATAGCTAATCCCTCCTCCCCACTGGAAATCAAATCCCCTCCCAAAGCTACACTAGCTAACCCTGGGACTGGAGCAGCAGCTGGTGCTGGGGGTTTCTTGGGACATTTAGGGGCGATGTGCCCCACTTCCCTACAAGCATAGCAAGTAGGCGGTGGTCTGTTATCCTGTCGGCCCTTATGGGGCCAAGACTTCTTAGGCTTGGGGGCTTGGGACTCCTTTTCCTGTGAACTGTTTTGGGGCCCTTTAGAGAACTCCTTATTGTTACCCTTGTCCTCCCCACCTTTCTGCTGGGGACCCTGTCCACCCTTGGCTGGGATACTTACCACCCCTTTGTTGACCCTGGTGCTAGTCCAGCGGTCTGCCTCTTTAGCAAGCTCACTGGGATCAGTTAACTTGCTGTCTAAAAGATGCTGGCGCAGCTCTGGAACACATAGACTACTCAAGTGCTCCCAACTAATCAAGTGACACAACCCCACATAATCAGTAACTTTGCTGCCCTTTATCCAACCTTCCAGTGCACGCGTGTACATACTCACACACTCCACCCAAGTACTTGCATCAAGTTTCTTGAAGTTCCTAAACTTCTGGCGGTACTGTTCTGGTGTAAGCCCATACCTGAGGCATAAGGCCTCCTTCATAGTGGGGTAGGTTAAGGTACCTGCTGCTTCTAAGGGTGCTAAGACATCCCTCCCAGAGGCCTCAAAATGCTTCCACAAACCTGCTCCCCAACTCTTCTCAGGCACTTCATTCATCTTCAAGGCAAGCTCATAGGATCTAAACCATGCATAGATATCCTCACCCCTCTGATAATTCTGCACCAAATCTTTCGGTATGTATACTTTACCCGCCTGTACTGGTTGTGCGCTGCCACCATTCGGACTGGACTCCACCTGTTTAGCTTTAATGTCCAGCTCTCTCATGCTCAACTCATGAGCCAACTGGAGTTTTCTCTCTTCCAAAGCGAGAGCATTCCTCCTCTCCTCCGCCTTCTTTTCACTGTCAAGGCGCAGTTTCCTCTCTTCTGCTTGAGCTTTGAGCTTAAAAAGTTCAATCTCATGGGCCCTAACCCTCTGATTCTCCTCCAGCTCCTCTGGAGAAAGGCCCCTACTGGAATGGGTGCTGCCCGCCCTAGAAGGCGGCGCAGTTACTGGCAAATCATGGGATCCCAATCCATGCTCCTGTGTACCATCCTCTCCAGTAGTATCTTCTGTTACAACATTTTTGGCCTCCCACCAGGCCCTTAGAGCTTTCTGTAGCTCTTCCTTGTTAGCGCTGCCCTTCACTGGGCATCCAAGCTGCTTGCAGAATTGCTTTAGTTGCTCCTTCTTATATGTGAGCAACTCCTTTACTTCAAATTGCAATTCCCCCTCCTCGCCTACTCCATTCAGAGACATGACGCTTCCTAGGTCTTCCAAAAATAGGTTTCAAAAACTTTGTGCAATGCAACTGCTAACTAGACTAGTGATGTACAAAGAATCACTGCAGGTCAAGTGCAAATACTGGTTCTAATCCGCACCGCTGACCACCAATGTTAGATTTGGGGGTCTCTAGTTGGCAGAGGTAAGTACCTTAGACCAAATAGGGACCCTTGCTTCTAGTCAGGGTACAGGGACACACACGGTAGATAACCCCTGCTCACCCTCTAGGTAGCTTGGCTCGAGCAGACAGGCTTATCTCCAAGGCAATGTGTAATGTATTTGCAAGTAACAACCACAATGACCCCCCTGGTGCACCACAAATGTAGACCACACAGGTGAGTATATCAAAAATATAACTTTATCTAGTGTAGCAGGAGAAAAGACGATCACTTACAGGGTAATTGCACATAAGCTTAATGGTTGCATTAGGTTACTAGGAAGTTTCTTCTATGTTAAGAACAGTCTCAAGTCTCTACTCGCTATCATAGGGGGTATTACAGCAGGGCTGTAATATCCCGTCAGCTCTTCTCACCGTGCGCGTTATGCTGCAGCCTCAGCGTGGGCAGATTCTTTCTTGACAGCCCTGGTCGGTCACGTCCGCCCTTCCGCCTGCTCTCGACAATCCAACGAGCGGCGGGAAGGCAGTGCTGCCCTTCTCTTCCTGGGTTCACAGGCTGGGGACACGCTGAAGGGTCTCGCGGCTCCTTCGGCGAAGACGGGTCACGCAGGTGACTCGGGCACCACTCCGCCGGCTTCTCGGGACGTCCTGATGTCGCTGGCCAATCCCAGCGCGGCTTCAGCGAGGGGGCTCGATCCTCTCAACCAATGAGAGGGCAGCGGCTTCTCAGGATGCTTCGATGACGCTGGCCAATCCCAGCGCGGCGTTAGTGAGGGGGCTCGGTCCTCTCAACCAATGAGAGGACAGCGGGCTCGATCTTCGCCTCGGGAGCGCTGGCAAGATACGGCGAGATTGCGGGGCGATGTGCGGCCCTCTGGCAGTGCAAAACCCTCACGGCAACAGGGATTCTAGCAGCTGCAGGCAACTTCTCGCTCCAGGCCGGGGCAGCACACTCTTGATAGCTTAGTTCAGTTTCTTGGGAACCTTTTAGCCCTGGGTTCCGGGACAGGAGGCCAGCTCTTCTCAGGCCCTTGGAGATTCAGTTTCAGACACAGCACACAGCAAAGTCTTGGTAGTACAAGCAGGCAGGGGCACAGCACACAGCAAGCCCTTCTTCTCTCCTTCAGTTGAACAGCAGAACAGGTCAGCCCTTGGAGCACACAGCAAGGCAATCTTCCTTCAGTTCCTCAGTGGTCCTTCTTCTGGCAGAGGTTCCTCTTGATTGTAGAATCTAAAAATCTGTTGTCAGGGGTCTTGTACTTATACCCCTAAAAGTCTTTGAAGACTTTGTGCAAGTGGGTCCTGAGCCCGGTCTGATCCAGTTCTGGGTGTTGCTGGAGCACTTTGTTTTCCTGGCTTCTGCTTTCTTTTCAGAGTGAGGGGCAGAGTCGTCAGCCGCCCAGCAGGAGTTGGAGCCAGCAGTGTGGCAGGCAGGCACAGCCCTATTCACTCCCAGGTGCTATCTCCTCCCTCCACTCTACTTGCAAATGTCGCCATTCAGCAAAGGGCTGACTCAGCCAACCTCCTGGGGGATCCCCAGCCCCTGTCACTCTCAAGCCAGACAGTCAATCCACAAGCATGTCCAGGCACACAGAAGGGTCAGACAAGAGAACAGCTACTCTCTAAAAAGTACTATTCTCCAACTCAGGATTTAAAAACAACCTCTCCTAAAAGATGTGTTATTAAATGCTGAGCTCAGGGATATCAAACACTCATGTCTTATCTTGTTCCTATGAGAAGATAGGCGGATAGCCATTGGCACCAGCCTCCCCCATGTTAGCCTATGGAGCAAGATAACCTTGCAGCAGTGAACACACAAAATGGCCGCTGTTCACTACCAGAGCATAATACCTGCACTAGTACATGCTCTACCTTTTACATACACTGCACCCTGCCCAGGGGGGTACCTTGGGCCTTCCATAGGGATGACTGACGTGTATAAAAAGGGAAGGGTTAGGCCCGGTCAGTGTGGACACTGGCCAGGAGGACATGGCAGTCCGGGGACTGCAGGCAGGCCTGCGGTGGCAGGCCTGAGACACCATTTTAGGGCTACACAGGTGGGTGGCGCAATCCGCGCTGCTGACCCACTAGTAGCATCTGTCATCACCAGCCCTGGCACACACAGTGCACTTTACTAGGGACTTCATGGTGATACAGATATGCCAATCAGGTATATCCAATCAATATGATATTTTACACAGGGAGCACTTACACTCTGGCACTGATTAGCAGTTGCAGAGTGTCCAAAGCATCTAAACCAGCAAAAACGAAATCCAGCACAGCGTCAAAAATCCAGGTAGTAGAGGCAAAAGATAGGGGAAAAACCCACGCCAAGGATGTCAGGTCTAACATTACTCATGATGCCTTTCCTGATATGCAGTTGCCTATTTTGTTTGGACTCGTGTGTCAGATGTATACAGGTGACTGATTTTTTCATGTCTCTTCACCTTGCCCACAGCATCATCGGAGGACACCGAGGGAGACACCGGCATGGACGTGGAGGAGGGATCTAGCTGTGGTGCTACCACTGCTGAGAAGTCGGCGGACTCAAGTGGCACCGAGGGCGAGGGGAGTGAGGCGGAGGACCCGCCCAGTACCAACACTGACTACGAGGCTGACGGGTCCGAGGCAGAACTCCCTGAGGGGGCGGAGGCTGCTCCAACAGCTGGCAGCAGCACTCCATCCGTACCCGCCCCCTCCATTCCCATCACCACCCTCCCACTTGCTCTGGTCCCTTCTGTCCGTGCTAGGCCACACCGTGTCTCCTTTGTGCCAGGCACCGCACCCCCTACCCCTGTCCCCCCTGCTGCCCTCACTGCCGAGTCTGTGGACATTCAGCGGCAGTTGCAAGTTGGGCAGACATCGATCCTGACTGTCCTCCATGGCCACACCAGACTGCTGACCCAGATGGTGTCGTACATGGAGGGCATGTCATCAGCGATGTCTGCCCAACGGATGTTGCTGAGGTCCCTGGACTCGTCACTGACGGCAGTAGTGAGTCACCTGCAGTGCTGCGTCCCCCCCCTACCCCTGCCCCATCCACAAGTCCCACACCCATGCCTGTCCCAAGCACACCAAGACATCCACACACACGCACCCCACCAGACACAAGCAGCACACCACCACGTAAGGGCAAGCGCACACCTCCTGACACGCACACTCAGGGGGAAGCAGGCACACCCACTGGGTCTGGGGCACACAGGCAGGCACGCAGCCACAGTCCTCGTCCACATGACTCACTCCCCAGTCCCTCCGATGTCACTACCCTTGGCTCCCCTGCCCCAGATTCGGAGAAGGAGGCCTACTTTGCTGGGCTGGGCCTCAGCCCCACTAGTTCACCTGGCCGGAAACGGTCAAGGCACTCCACGGGTAGGGGAGTTAAGTCCCCCAGCCTGTCCACCACCTCACCCAGTAGCGCTGCAACCCATCCCTCCGACCCCCCCCCCCCCTTCCTTGGGGCCTGTTGTTTCTCCGGGTGCAGGGGAGACGCTTTAAGAACTGGCAGAAGTGTGCAGCGCCGAGCTCACCTCCACCTTTGGCGCTGCCCCACCCCCTGTGGTGGAGTAGTCCGTCCCTGCACCCACCACACCTACCCTTCCCCCTCCTGTCCCTGCGGTGCCTGGTCCTTCCCCACATGATGCCCCCCCCCCAGTCGACGACACAGAGTCTTCTGATGTGCAGACAAGCTAGGGGAGACGCATGGCCATGTGTCCCCCCCCCAAGGACTGATGATATGGACTGGCCATTGGCCTTTGTGAATAGTCTCGTTTACACATTATTATTTTCATGCTGAATAAAGCATTTTCTATTTTCGTTAGAAAAGTCTTGCATTTCAGGTATTGATGTTGATGCTGATGCTACAGGAGTTGGGGTTGTGGGCATGTGTTATGTTTCAGGGAAATGTTGTAGTCTGCTGCTCATGGGGTGGAACCTGGTATCTGCGTGCCATCACAAGGTCTCTGCAAAGATTCTTTGTCGTGTATGCTCTTTGTGTTTGGAGACATTGTCCCAAGGAGTGTTCCTTCCTCTGTGGCACCTGACATCTTCCCTGCAGAGAGTTGCACAATTGTTGTGTTGACCTGTGTCTACATTTCCTTTGTTGGTGATGGATCCCTTCAACTCTGGCCATGTCTGCTCAGCAATGTCTCCGGCTGCATCGTCTGTGCCATCCTTGGTACTCACCGTACTTGTGTATAGAGTATTTTGCCATGCCTTCATGGAGAAATTGTCCCTTTTCCGCACAATGCATGTGTGTAATCCCAGCCTAGCACACATATGGTACTTGTTCTGCTGGGTATTTGAACACCTGACTCACAATTGTGGGCATTGTATCTGTGGGAACTCCACCCTATTCCTTCCATGACAGACAATATCTTGGTGGATGGCCCAGCACCTGAACATTCCTATCAGTCCTGGGATGTGCGTGACAGTGTGTGTTCTCTTTGGCTCTCTTAGTTTAGTAGGCAGTGACATGACTATACAGTCTTGTGGCATGATCTCAGTGTGTGTATTGTGCTGCATCTGCCAGGGGTGGGTATGCATGTGTTATTTGTCCTCACACCCACATGTGGTGTGTCATGCAGTGGGGGAAAGACATCCATCCTCCTGGGAGTGGGACACTGCTGTCAGTGATGTGTTGTCATGGCACTATCATTATTGTCCAAAGATAGGGATGCGTACATACACCCATGGAGTTGTGGTCATCTGATAATGATGTACACCCCCCCATGTCTGTGTCCACTGCTGGGAGTCCTCTGCACCCACTCATATATGTCTGTCCACTGCTGGGAGTCCTCTGCACCCACCCCCATGTCTCTGTCCATTGCTGGGAGTCCTCTGCACCCGTCCCCATGTCTCTGTCCACTGCTGGAGTTGATATGCACCCACCCCCATGTCTGTGTCCACTGCTGGTATTCCTCTGCACCCACCCCCATGTCTCTGTCCACTGCTGGGAGTGATGGGCACCCACCCCTCACATGTCCCTGTCCACTGCTGGTATTCCTATGCACCCACCCCCATGTCTGTGTCCACTGCTTGTATTCCTCTGCACCCACCCCCATGTCTCTGTCCACTGCTGGTGTTGATATGCATCCACCCCCATGTCTCTGTCCACTGTTGGAAGTCCTCTGCACCCACCCCCATGTCTCTGTCCACTGCTGGGAGTCCTCTGCACCCACCCCCATGTCTGTGTCCACTGCTGGGATTCCTCTGCACCCACCCCCATGTCTCTGTTCACTGCTGGGAGTGATGGGCACCCACCCCTCACATGTCCCTGTCCACTGCTGTTATTCCTCTGCACCCACCCCCATGTCTGTGTCCACTGCTGGTATTCCTCTGCACCCACCCCCATGTCTCTGTCCACTGCTGGGAGTCCTCTGCACCAACCCCCATGTCTCTTTCCACTGCTGGGAGTCCTCTGCACCCACACACATGTCTCTGGCCACTGCTAGTGTTGATATGCACCCACCCCCATGTCTGTGTCCACTGCTGGTATTCCTCTGCACCCACCCCCATGTCTCTGTCCACTGCTGGGAGTGATGGGCACCCACCCCTCACATGTCCCTGTCCACTGCTGGTATTCCTCTGCACCCACCCCATGTCTCTGTCCACTGCTGGGAGTGATGGGCACCCACCCCTCACATGTCCCTGTCCACTGCTGGTATTCCTCTGCACCCACCCCCATGTCTCTGTCCACTGCTGGTGTTGATATGCACCCACCCCCATGTCTCTGTCCACTGTTGGGAGTCCTCTGCACCCACCCCCATGTCTGTGTCCACTGCTGGGAGTCCTCTGCACCCACTCCCATGTCTCTGTCCACTGCTGGGATTCCTCTGCACCCACCCCCATGTCTCTGTCCACTGCTGGGAGTCCTCTGCACCCACCCCCATGTCTCTGTCCACTGCTGGGAGTCCTCTGCACCCACACACATGTCTCTGGCCACTGCTAGTGTTGATATGCACCCACCCCATGTCTCTGTCCACTGCTGGTGTTGATATGCACCCACCCCCATGTCTCTGTCCACTGCTGGGATTCCTCTGCACCCACCCCCATGTCTGTGTCCACTTCTGGTATTCCTCTGCACCCACCCCCATGTCCCTGTCCACTGCTGGTATTCCTCTGCACCCACCCACCCACCCACTTCCGCCCTTCCTGTGGTACACTGCTGTCCTGGGTATACACCACCCCCAATTTACAGCTGATGTGCTGCACCAAGCTGTACACCTACATCCGTGGCGTGTGTACGCCTTGTATCCATCATGTAATGGGGCTGTAGGGGTACGGGTGGTACGGCCCGTACCCATGCTCTGGGGGCGTGGGTACGGGCCGTACCACCATAGTGGCGGTGACGTAGGGGTACGCGTGGTACAGCCCGTACCCACGCTCTGGGGACGTGGGTACGGGCCGTACCACCATTGTGGCGGTGACGTAGGGGTACGCGTGGTACGGCCCGTACCCACGCTCTGGGGGGCGTGGGTACGGGCTGTACTACCATTGTGGCGGTGACGTAGGGGTACGCGTGGTACGGCCCGTACCCACGCTCTGGGGGGCGTGGGTACGGGCCGTACCACCATTGTGGCGGTGACGTAGGTGTACGCGTCGTACGGCCCGTACCCATGCTCTGGGGGCATGGGTACGGGCCGTACCACCATTGTAGTGGTGACGGGTACAAGTCGACGTCCACTTCCGTTGTGGAGGTAGGTAGGGATTGGTGGACACGCCCCCCCCAAGTGACCAGAGCCTGGAGGTCATTTCTGTGTAGGACATATGTATATTTGTACTTGGGTGGGGGTAATGTTTCCTGCCCCAGCCCCCCCACCCCCCTTTGCCCCTGAATGTTGTTCTGACCTTCTGCGGCGTCTGCGTCGGTTTCTGAACACGAGGTTGTAGGCTATGAGGGCCGGGATGACGCGTAGGTTGGGGTCCATCGCTGTCCGTCGCGTACCGGTGCTCCTTCTTCGCGTCGTCCTCAATTTCCCGGCAGTTTTTGGCTCCCGTAAAAAATGCTACGTGCGGAGTGACGTAGGCACGAATCGTACTTGCTGGTTCGTAAAACGCTGCCTGATTCCGTCCGGACGTCGCGTATGCGCTGTCCAGATTCAGATTTGTATGTATTTTTTTGCCGGTCGGTGTTTTGTACGAATCGTACGGAAATTGTATTTCTGTACGAATCGTACTTGCGGGTTTGTAAGGTGTTTTTCCCGGGTACGAGTCGGACGGAGAAAATGCTCCGTACGACGGTTCGTACCCGGGTTTTACAGGATCGGAATTGGCACCTTTGTGTTGAAAACAGGGGTTTAAAAAAAAAATGAAAAAATTGAAAAATGAGGGAAATAATGTCACATATATAAACCCATTAAGTACAGTATGAGGGTTGGCTGCCCATAGTTGACTGGGTGCTGGGTCTGGCCAAAGGCCTGGACCTGCGACCGGCCGTGACCAACATGGGTTTGTGGCCTGTGCAGGGTCGGCCGCTGGGCCTGGGCCTGGCCATAAGCCAGAGCCTGCTGCCAACCTCCTGCTGCACATGGCCAAAGATGTGCACAGCAGGGTTGATAATAAGTGAATTATAATAATACCTTAGAAATTCAATGAAAAAACTACAGTTAAAAAGTAAGAGTTAAGGTTCTGGCTCAAACGTTCATTGCTTATTATAGCTAGCAAATTTCAGTGACTATGTATGTATGTTTGAAGCAGAACCAGAATTAAGGCCTGATATAGAGTTCGGTGGGCAGGTTACGGATATCCTCTACGCCTTATTAGAAGTGCATTATATCCAATTGCACTAGTATTACGGCGGATGGGATATCCGTCACATTCATGATGGAACAACCTGTCCATTGAATTCTAAACCAGGCCCTTCGTTTATAACTGTGATTTTTTCAGTGAATAACTTATTATACTTGAGTTGCATCTGCTCACAGAACCATGAGCCAAGGTGAAAGACAAGTCACGGTGCCTCATTGCAGCTGCAGTTTCACTAAAAAGGAAAACTGCTATTTACTTCTTATGATTAATGTTTCTAAACCAAACTGTGATCAGCAGAAAAGAAATATTTAGGGCAACATGTTTATTTTGTGCACGCTATAGATCAGGAAAGAAAGAATCACTCTGCATGTTACTACTCACTGTGAGCTGCAGTCTTTTGTCAATCTGAATTTGATTCTAATAGGTTTTTACAAAAAATTACTAACTGCTTCTTGCTGTGTTGTACTGCACATTCCACTTTTATGCTTCATATATGAATCCTAATATCTCTTTCATATAAAGGAGTGAGACACCAAAGTTGTAAACTTTTTGTGAGAAAGGTGATGTTGCCATGTATTATAAGGAATAAAATACCATTTGGCATATGTCAATAATGGATTAAATGTCATCTTGGAGTTCATGACCTTATTAAGGAGCTCGGCCTTTAGCTTAATTCTCTATATGGTCACGGAACTCCTCTGTGACTTGCAATATCCTAATAATGTACAGAAGGGGCTAATTGTATCCCATATAAATTTAGTTAGGGGAGTGGACACCAAAGAACCAGAAACTGAATTGTTGAGACATGACCTATTAGCTAGTGATTGAATTATAGTAAGGGGTGAAATGTGGACCCGATGTTGAATTGTAAACGGGAGACCAAACAACAAGAGATTGAATTGTAGATACAGAACCAATCACTATGTTGGAATTTAGATAGTTGACCAGAGATACATTGTACAGGGGGAACAACGAATCAGAGCTTGAATTGTAGAAGCTGCAACTACATTACCAGCAATTCAACTGTATATGGTGACCAGATATTGAATTTTGAATGGAATCAGTAAACGAAAGATTAACTTATAGTGGTGACACGGGTGGAACAAAGATTGACTTGTACAGATAACCAGTGGATCAAAGATTGAATTACAGAGTTGAGACCAAAAGACTAGACATTAAATTAAAGAAGTGACCAGTCAACATTGGATTGTGGACCAAAAGACCAAAGATTCAGCTGTGGGTATACAGCAATGCTAAGAACGTTTGGGTACAGGGTATTAGTTCTGATATTGAAAGAGTGGCACAAAGCAAAGGAAGAACATATATTGTAGTAAGTGAGTAGGAGTGTTGCATTCTTCAGTACAAGGAAACCATGCTTTCCTATTCTTTATTGTTACTGCCCTACCTAATACTTTGTTCCTTGTCTTCTGGAAACTCTTCAACTCACCCAAGCTGGTCCTGCTTCTCCTTCCCCTCACTTCCAGTCTAATCCCCTGGTCAGGGGGTGCTATCTGGTGCCTCATTTGGAAGAGTTCAGTGTTCTTGGGTCTTTCTCACAATACAGTAAACAATGTGACTTTACCCTCATCACACACACACACATCCCTCCCCCATCAGAAGGTGTTTTTCTATTGGTGTGTTGTTGCTTCTTGTCATGTATAAGTTAAGGTTACTGTAGTGTGATATGGTGGTTTTAGACTGACTACCTAAGTTAAGACACTTAGGGGGTGATTACGATGGCGTAACAATCGCCACTGCCGTGCCGGTGGTGGCAACCGTCACACCATCGTAACGTGCATTACCCACTGCCATATTACGATGCCGGTGGGTATCGCGGTGGACAGAAAGTCCGTCCGCCGCTTTTCTTCCGGTCGGCACTCGTTACGCTTGCCGGTCGGGCGGAGCTGGGGCTCATATATGGTGGCAGTGCCTAGCAGGCACCGCCATCCTGCCGCCATGGAAAGGCTGGCAGGCCCCCAATTTGGGGGCCTGTTGCGGGGTGGGGGCTGGGGGGTGCACTTGGGGGTACCTATGGTACCCCCCTACATATCCATGCACAAGGTGGCAGGCACCGCGCAGTGCCTGCCACGTTCTGCATGGAAATGCACGCATGGCATTTCACCATTGCGGCGGGTGCTGCAGCCAGCAGCACCCGCTGCAATGTTAAAATGCCAGATGCGACCGCCGCGGAGGCGTTCGCATCATGATCAGGGGAGCGGGACCGCCGCATGGCAGGCGAGCGGTCCCGTTCCCACTACTATGGCGGGCAGACTCAGGTCCGCCCGCCATCCTAATAGGCCCCTTTATTGGATAGATGGTGATTACATTGCTCAGACAGAATTTGATGAGATGCTCTCAAACTCTAATGTGCTTAAGTGGTTTTTTGAGTCTCCCTCTTCTTTCCTGGCGTAAGCTGCATTAATCAATTGCGTCATGATTCAGTTTGACAGATTCTCTTGTCTGATGACCACTGTTGACTTTTATAGACCTAGTCCAGTTTATGACTATCTGTTGTTCTATCTTCCTGTGGGGCTAACGGTTACTCTTCATGGTTGGATTTGTCATGTTTGTGTCCTTTCTTTTTCATGCATTTGGATTTATCAGAACTGCCACTCTGAGCCAATTCTCTTTTGTCTTTTGGCTGAGCATCTTTCTGTCCATATTTCATACTGTTTCTCTGTCTGTGAAAACACCTGCATTGTTGATCTCTGATGGTGCATCAGTAGTGGATCTACAGTTGCCCATTTGTACATTTATCTTTGTGTATCACTCTGTAGGAAAGTGGCCCTTTTCGATATGGTTACCCCCACGTTTTGCCTGGTATGGTTCAGTGATTAAATATCGAGGGACATAATAAATAATGCCCAAAATATCGACGCCAAAATATAGAAGGACAGAATATCGACTCCCTATCTACAAACAGGTAAGTACTAAAATATCGATTCCAAAATATAGAATGTTAAAATATAGTTAGCTAAAATATCGAATTTTTTAAATGTATTAAAAATAATATAAAAGTAATTCAATATTTAAAAAAATTAAATAAAACATACATAATATAATATAAAAAAGCTTAAAATGTAAACATAATAAAAGTAATGTAAAAAAAGTAGAGCTTTTGTTGGATAGTGAGAGCGTAAAAATTACTATTCCCACTCCAGAGAGTGCAACAGTAGGGAAAGCGTTGGATAGCGGGAATGGAAAAATTACTATTCCCACTCCAGTGAGGGCAACAGTAGGGAAAGCGTTGGATAGTGTAGGGGTAAAAATTACTATTCCCACTCCAGTGAGTGCAACAGTAGGGAAAACGTTGGATAGCGTAGGGGTAAACATTGCTATTCCCACTCCAAGGAGTGCAACAGTAGGGAAAGCATTGGATAGCGGGAGAGTTAAAATTGCTATTCCCACTCCAGAGAGTGCAACAGTAGGGAAATCGTTGGATAGCGGGAAGGGAAAAATTACTATTCCCACTCCAGTGACTCCAACAGTAGGGAAAGCGTTGGATAGCGTAGGGGTACAAATTACTATTCCCACTCCAGTGAATGCAACAGTAGGGAAAACGTTGGATAGCGTAGGGGTAAAAATTACTATTCCCACTCCAGAGAGTGCAACAGTACAGAAAGCATTGGATAGCGTAGGGGTAAAAATTACTATTCCCACTCCAATGAGTGCAACAGTAGGGAAAGCGTTGGATAGCGTAGGGGTAAAAATTACTATTCCCACTCCAGTGAGTGCAACAGTAGGGAAAACGTTGGATAGCGGGAGGATAAAATTTACTATTCCCAATCCAGAGAGTGCAACAGTAGGGAAAGCGTTGGATAGTGGGAAGGGAAAAATTACTATTCCCACTCCAGTGAATGCAACAGTAGGGAAAACGTTGGATAGCGTAGGGGTACAAATTACTATTCCCACTCCAGTGAATGCAACAGTAGGGAAAACGCTGGATAGTGTAGGGGTAAAAATTACTATTCCCACTCCAAAGAGTGTAGCAGTAGGGAAAGCATTGGATAGCAGGAGGGTAAAAATTACTATTCCCACTCCAGTGAGTGCAACAGTAGGGAAAGAGTTGGATAGCGGAGGGTAAAAAATACTATTCCCACTCCTGAGTGCAAAAGTAGGGAAAGTAATGATTTAAATTTAAAATAAGATTACATTAATTATCAATACCAATAAAAAGTTAATTAAAAATAATTACCAATTAATAACAATTAATTACCATTTAAAAATATTAATTAGCAATTAATACAAATTAATTACCAATTAATACAAATTAATTACCAATTAATAATTAGCAATTATCAATACACATAAAAAAAATATTTACTTTATTACAATTAATTTACTTCACACCCAATTCCCCTATAAACCCACAACCCACTCCCAATAATAAAAAATACTATTAACATTATCAATTAATCAATTAGTAAAAATAATTTTGCAATTAATAAAAATTAATTAGCAAATCATACAAATTATTTACCCATTAATACAAATGAATTACCAATTAATAATTAATTATCAATTTATTATCAATACACATAAATAAAAAATAATTATTTACTTTATTACAATTAAATTACTTCCCACCCAATTCACCTACAAACCCACAACCCGCTCCAAATAATAAAAAATACAATTAACATAATTATCAATTAATCAATTAATATAAATTAATTCTATATTATGGAATTCGATATTTCGTACCCCAATTTCGATATTCTGACCTATCTATATTTTGATAATTCGCTATTCTGTCCACTCTATATTTTAACTTCGATATTCTGGCCAGTCAATATTTTGGAATCGATAGGGTGTTCACCGCCTGGTATATGATGTGATTTCGACTGGAAGTGCACTGGTTTCCTGCTAACCAGGGTCCCAGTGCCAGATGGTTGTACGACGGTACAGCGCTGGTGAATACATCGCATGCATTTTCTTCGCATTTTTAGCGTGCATGTTTTTACCGCAATTATGCATTTACATCGCATTCCAATACCACGCATTGTTTTTATATTTAAAAACAATGTATTTGTGGAGGCAGACCCCCCACCCACCCCCCACTTACCTTAAATTTGTGGTTTTGGTATGCGATGTAAATGCATTATCGCGGTAAAATAATACATGCTAAAAAAATGCGAGGCAAATGCATGCGATGTATTTACCTCGTTGTAAAGGCTGTTTCCCGTGCCAGGTCACTTTTACAAAAATGAGCTATTGTTTACCCAATTGGCAATACCTTTAGTACCCTCTGTAAGTCCCTAGTGAATGGAACCCCTGATACCTGGGCATGAGGTACTAAAGAGGGTCCCTAAGGGCTGCAACATGAATTGTGCTACCCTCAGGGAACCATCACCAAACTCATGCAAGACTACCATTGCAGGCTGCGTGTTTTGGTGCAGACAAAAGTGAAAACATGACATGACACACATCCCTGTGTGCCATGTCCCCTAACACTGCATGCAGTATTTGTATGTCACTCCTAGAGCCGGCCTTACTGCCCTAAGGCAAGGTACATTGTATTACATAGAAGGACATATCTGCATGAGCAGATATGCCCCTGTGCTGGTCAGTTCGATTACTGTCAGTACCAGTGATCATGAAAGCTATTTTACAAGCATATGCTGGACACTGGTGAAAACGAGTTCCCCAGCTACATGATGGCTCCACTGAAGAGAGGGATGTTTGGTATCAAACAACATGTCAGTGGCGTAGCTAGAGCTTCTGGCGCCTACAGATTGCCGCCCATGGCAGGTAGCGGGGGGGGGGGGGTTGAGGGGGATGCTGGGTAAAAAGAACGGCGAGCACTTGAAAGAGGTCCAGGAGACACGTGGTATCGCTGCCAATAGTTACCTCGATCATGCAAGTTACATGCACATACATGACACGGGCCAAGGCTACACAGTTGAATACACCGGCAGTACAAAGACATACAATTGATGGACGGAATGCAGAACAAATCAAAACATTTACCCCCAGTCAAGAGATCTGGGTTAAATCCATAATTCTTCTGCTCACCATGCAACCCCAGTTTAGACTTGGTCATATGCAAATCAAGTCTGATTTGCATATGGCTGGGTTCAAACTGGAATGGCGTAGGGAGCAAAAAACGAAGGCTTTAGGCTCAGATCTCACTGGGGTGAATGTATGACATTGTTCTGCATTCTGTCCATCAATTGTTCTTTTTTCAATAATAATATATAAGTACAGAGGTATCAAGGTTGACTTGTTTGCAACCTCTAGCATATTTAACCAAAAATATGACCAAAGTCCTATATGCAGTGGCAATGTGTTGGTCTGAATAGATGTTATTACACCTTCCTAAATTGAGGCTAGTAATAACTTATTGCAATTTGTTTCTGCTTTTGAGCACTCTTCAGGACTTTGAGTTTAAAAAAGTTCATGATTGTGTTGTATGACTGTAAGATGCTTGCTAACCAACGTGATTTCAGATCTACGCTGTGTTTATTCACAATCGAGGCTGCGACTCTCTCGGTGATGGCTCACAAATATGACTGAACACTTTCACTTTCATGAACCCTGGGTCCCATGTCCACCTTGCTGACCTGATTTCCCACAGCTTGCGATTGGCTTTTTGTTCTTGAGAGATTATTGATGCCTGAGTTGCTCACTGTAGAGCCATTGTCTCCGGCCTCACAGCAGCTCACTTGTAGTCAGTGTCCAAAGACAGTCAAACCTTGTCTCATTGCAAGCCATTTCAAAGCTGTAAGAGGAACATGTCCAGGAATCAGATGTCACCTTACAGTTTTAAGGTGCCGCCTCCGTGCGTAAGTGGCCCTAACATCCAGTGTCACACTAAGAAAGCATGAGCTGTTCTTGATGACCTATGGTGAGAGGAAGTAAGAAACCTTTGTAAAGGCAGCTGGTTTCCTTTCCTTTCTTTTGCACCCTGCATTCTGAGTGACTATGGCTACTTTAGAGCCATGCATGTAAAACGTGACTTACATTAACATAGAACACATGCTTGTACATGCTGATCTCTTGTGATGCGCCGACACACATACTAGACCAGAAATTTCACTTATAAGATGGTGGCTATGGAAGATCAAAATAAGGAGAAAAGATACCTATTATATGTATTTGATAACACAAGTAAGAAGAGTAATGGTTTCATTCTCAGGAATGTTCTAAGATGAAATTGTTCCTATCACTTGCCAACCACACCAAAGACAGCAATCGCGAATTTCCACCTGAAGCAAACTACAGTTTATTTATCGCCTGCTGTTTGGTGCTCAGCAGCATGACAGGCTGTCTCCTAAACCAAGGCTAGCTTGAAACCTATGCCAATTAATTCTGTATCTGGGACCCCATGCTTCTTTACCCCGTTCAGTTCTGAGTTTTTTCTTGGAGATCCATTGATTAATTCAACCATACATAATAAATAAAGCTTCTTAGGGAGTGCTAGTTTTCCTGATAGAGTTAATTAGAGTGTGAGTCAAAAGCAAACCAGCTGAAGCTTGGAACAGGCATGGGTTCCTCTCACAAATTAGGTTACTTAGGGAAAGAATGAAATTTTAAATGTGGCCAACAAATAAGCAAGAAATAATCTTTGTGAGATTTTTTAAAAACAGATGGAAACTTCATAGCTCTACAGGATCATCCATAGGGGATTAAGGATGTAACACACATTTTATAAACCCATAAAAACACCAAGGTGCCGATTCCGATCCTTTAAAAAAACTTACCGTCCGACGAATATCCGTATTTTTTTACGTACGAATAGTACAAGTACCGTACAAACTGCGAAGTACGATTCATACTTGAAAAATACATATGAATTGCGTCGGGAAAATGGTCCGAGAGGGAGCCGTAAATTTTTACGTCCGAATAGCGTCGGGAAAAGTGTCCGATAGGGAGCCGGACATTTTTACGTGCAAATCGTAAAACAGAAGTCCGAGCGCGCAAGTACGATCCGTACCGGCCGTCCGAATACACAACCGCATGTAAAAGGCCCCGTACGGAGCGAACGCTGTAGCCTACATGTACACGGGTAAACTTGTGCCCGAATACGAGTCGTACAGCCCCCCTCACCCCGCACATGTCAGCACCGTACCCCCGTATGTCAGCACCGTACCCCCCTCCGCACCGTACCCCAACAGCGTAGCACAGCCCCGCCCCTATACGCACTGTACCCCAACACCGTAGCCCAGCCCCGTACCTGTACGCACAGTACCCCAACACCGTAGCTCAGCCCCGTGCCTGTACGCACCGTACCCCAACACCGTAGCACAGCCCGTACCTGTACGCACCGTACCCCAACACCGTAGCACAGCCCCGCACCTGTACGCACCTTACCCCAACACCGTAGCCCAGCCCCGTACCTGTACGCACCGTACCCCAACACCGTAGCACAGCCCGCACCTGTACGCGCCGCACCCCAACACCGTGGCACAGCCCCGCACCTGTACGCACCGTACCCCAACACCGTAGCCCAGCCCCGTACCTGTACACGCCGCACCCCAACACCGTAGCACAGCCCGCACCTGTTTGCGCTGCACCCCAACACCGTAGCACAGCCCCGCACCTGTACGCACCGTACCCCAACACCGTAGCACAGCCCGCACCTGTACGCGCCGCACCCCAACACCGTAGCACAGCCCGCACCTGTATGCGCCACACCCCAACACCGTAGCACAGCCCTGCACCTGTACGCACCGTACCCCAACACCGTACCCCAGCACCCTCACCCAGCATCGCGTATGTACGGACCGTACCTACGCGAAAAAGACTCTTACAGAACCAGGACACTGTAAAACAGCACAAGGAGGGTCAATTCGACTCGCACAACACCACAAAACACGTCAACATGACAAAATACATGTCAAATAAGCATCCCAGCCAAAAATCTACTGGCAAACACTCAGGAGCACATACCAATCTGTCCCCCGCAACATACCCATCCCTAAGTGTACATTGAGAGGAATGCTAGGCACATCCAACCACCTGGAGGAACTGTGACTACTTGAATATGTATGAAACATAGATGTAGCATGAAACAGCATTAACATTGTCTCTCTCTCACACACAGGGCAACGTCATCGACCTCCCCCCAACAATGGGGGGGAACAATCACAGTCCCAGGCTCAGCGTGAAGATGATCCCACCGGCAGCGACGACTCTCACCACTCCGTGGATGACCCCGACCAACCTGGCCCCTCTGGTGCCCAAGTCCCTGCAGCACCTGCGTCAGGTACATCTGTGCCAACCCCCACCCCCATTCCTGCCACATCCCAGGAGACACCCAGGAGCCCTGCTCGCACCGAACAACACAGCCAGTCTGACCAGGAGGGACAAGGTTCTCCGGGCACCCAGGAGGAGGCAGACGACCACACTAATGCCATCCCTCAGGGGTCCCGTAGACCCGATGTGCCCACAACGGCAGGCCAGGCTCGTGTGGGCAGGGGTGGTGGGAGTGGAGGCAGGCGGAGGCGAGAACCTGACCAGCCAGCTGAGGGAATCGGTATGGCACACATGCGCCACATCCTGGACACATACCGGCGTGACACCAGGGGCATCAGCCAGGTTGTGTCGAGCCTCACAGACATCAAGGGGACCCTCGACGAGATGAAGAACCTGCAGGCCGAGCAACATGCCAGTCAACAACAACACCAAGGACGGATGGAGGCAAGACTGGCTGAGCTCCTGGCGGTGCAAACGGACATGAGCCGTTCACTCTGTCGGATTGCCGACAACATGGGCAACCCTCCCTGTGACACCAGATGAAGACCAGCACCAGCCACAGGGAGGGAGGAGGAGGAGGAGGATTCGTCCGACGGAGCATCACAGACATCGTCAAGGCCTGCATCTGAGGGTTCCCGGAGGAAGGTGGGTCGTCCACGGAAAAGACCGTGAGAGTCAGCGGACCATCCACATCTCCCAGGTCACCTGGCCTGGCACCTGACCCTCTGGCGCAACAGCACCACCTCACCCAATGACATTCTCTGCCACATGGACTTGCTGGTCACAGTCTGACCAATGATGACCAACACTGAGGTCTGGACTCTGATGACTCCAACTGACAAGGATGCCATCTCCCCCTGTGAACTTTGGATGCAATGCACCCGTTAGAGCACCTTACTTCATCCACCAAAAGACTTACCCCACCAAAAATAAATACTTAATTTTGTCATGAGATGTTGCTGTCATTTGGCATTATTCACCAACATATGTGTGTGTAAATGTCAAACTATGCCTGAGTGTTGAACTAACTCCACACATTCATACCCTGGGATCGGAGTCTGGTACAGGACACACATGGGTCACAATGTATCATTCAATGCAGACATGGAGCACAATACTCACCTGTGATGGCCTCAAGCTGCTGAGGGGGTGCTAGGGAAACGGTGAGGACACACCTATTTGGAAGAGTAACATTAAGGCGTAGAGGTCATGCCTCATTTGGAGGTTCCCGGGGAGGGAGTTCCAGGTATGTGTTCCCAGGTGGGAGAACTATGTCCTGCATGCAGGAGTACGGTGGATCAGAAGAGTGGTGGCCAGGTCAAGGTTGGATGCACGGAGATGGCACTACGGGGTCTCGGATGACAGTGGTGCAAGGTTGGTTTTGGGTCAGGGTTGTGGCCTGCCTCCTGAGTGTGGGTGAGGAGTCTGAAGGTCATCCTGCAGCACACAGTGATCCATTGCAGCTATCTCTGCTGGACGGTGATGTGGCTGGGTCGCAGGATGTTGACGCTGAGGTGTGCAGATGCAGCCTGGATGTGGACAAGTGTCCCTGGATTTTGGATGTGGCTGCTCCGTAGAGGGCAGGGCGGTATTTGACACGGATGTTGTCGTGGACCTGGGGGATGGTCCGTCTTACCTTGGAGTGGATCTATCTGGGGATCATGTGCATAATAATGAGGGTGTTGAAGTGTGAGGTACAGATGCTGGTTATTACCATGGCAAATTAGAGCAAGCAATCCATGATGCACAACATCTTGTGTGCGTGGACACTGGGTGCCTGTGCGGGGCTTCGGTGGGTGGGACACAAGCAGTTGAGCCAGCTGTAAGGGGACAATCCTCAGATGTTGACCTCAGTGCTGTACAAGTCCAGCCTCAGGTGGCTGCTGTTCTGCCATTCATCTATGGATCCCATGCAATCTTGAATATTGGAACTGGAAATGTCTGCGTCCTTGGTGAGGGTGAGAAGCGCCTGGCTGTCAATGGCATACAAGTTGATGATGAAGTCGTGTGTGCATGTGATGGTGGATAGGGGGGTCCTGGACACATTGTAGATTGACACGCTGAGAGATGATACCTGTGCCATGTGCCTCACGACGACAGCATACTACATGCAGAAGCCTTGAGTCCCACTCCCATGGCCTTGCAGGGGTACAGATCCGGTGGGGAGTAGGAGGGACATGACCTGGTGGGTGTGACAGGTCCTGGAAGGCGTGGCAGCGCTGTGTAGGCAGTCGGAGTTGCACACTCATCATGCAAAGGTGTTGTGTGTGCGCTCAGTGCATGCCTGAGAGCAGCCGGGAGATGTGTGGATGGACTTTGCTTGGAGGGTGGCTGCAACATCACACTGTAGTGTGATGTGGGTCATGCAAGGACCTGAGGGTCGTGCAATGTGCACGTTGCATGTGCAGACGGTCCAGCCTTTGGTACCGCGTGGCCACAACTGTGGCACAGACAAGCCGAAGACAGCCAAATGAATGTGTTGAGGGAGGAAGGGAGGAGCACCTTTGATGTGTGTGGGTTGCCAAATCTGGAAACTACGTGTGCCCTTGCTGCAGTGGCTGCAACAGCAGGTGGCATGTCCTGGGAATTATGCCACAATATCCACACAAAGACTAGGATGTCAGAAAGGACTACTGCAACAGGTGTATGTCAAGGAAGGAGTTACCGGTTTGCAATGGCACACCCAGAGACAAAGGATGCACAATCACCAAAGCTGACTGACACCGGATCATGAAACTGAAGGCCGAGCTGCGCACAGGAAACACACCCCAGAAGGTGTTGACGGCCCGTGGGGGGGACTACCATGCCAAAACACATACAAAGCCATGGACATCATGCACAATAGAGAATCAAATACATGAAGAACAGCATGCAGGGTGCTAATCTACACATAGACTCATATGCACAATCCTTGACAACCATGCCAGAGATGCCGCATGCACAGTGGCAAGAGACCTGCATTGACAGAGATGAGGCACCTTGGAGGCTGAGGAACACCTTTATTACTCAGGCTCACACCTATGCAAAAACATCAACATTAACAGACTCACAGGTCTATTGGATTAACATGTGGGACCTACACCGTACACCCCCTTTGCACCACAGATGCTGCAAATCCATTGTACTGGCGCACAAGTGAAGGGGTTGAGCCAAACATCCCCTGCTGCACACGGAGAGGCTGCAATTCCCCATTGAGCATCATATGGGGATGTCCCGCAATATGTCCACCCGTAGCCTCCCGTATGTTTCAGAGGGAAGTTGTACACACATTGATGCCTTCATCACAAACGACAATCCCATAACAGATGACTGTCATGAAGAGTGACTATCAATTCATGTGAGTCATGCCACATGTCATGTGCCCCATGGTGAGTCGACATGTATGCATAGTAACATAACCTGCACCGGAGCAGTGCCCACACATTACAAACAACTACCACACCCAAAAAGCCTTGCTGCAATCCTTACCCAAAGGAGAATTTTCACCATGTCCGTGCATGTAACGCTGATTCAGCACACGTTGCATTACTCATGAGGAATAGCAGGAGCACAACGATGCCACGAGCAGACAGCATGCGCAACTACCTGGGGATGAGAGACACACAAGAAGTCAGGAAAAACATAGTCATCCGCATGCATGGTCATGTACTCTACATGAATAAGGTCGACACCATGCCAGTTGTCAATTGAGTGTGTCAGCTAAAATGTGTGGAATGACATCAGCACTCGAGTGACACATCAGCACACACCTCAAAGTCACTTAGCATACAGTCAGCTGGACACACACATTGCAACACATGCCACACAAGGCTCAAAGCGTGCACACTCAGTCCCAGGGACTCACCATTATGAGAAGAAGTTGCGTATGAGCTGACTCCGGATGGCCTCCTCCTCCTCCTCCTCCTCACTTGCCTCGTGACCAAGGCCGTCATCCTCCATGGGTGGATGTTCCTGCTCATCGGGATCCAGGATGAGTGGCACAGCTTTCTCCACTGCCATGTTGTGCAGCATGCAGCACACGAGGAAGATTTTGCAGACCTTCACCGGTGCATATGGGAGGGACCCACCGGTCTTGTGGAGGGACCGGAATCGGCTCTTCAGGAGGCCAAACGTCCTCTCAATCACTCGCCTGGTCTGCCCATGGGCGTTGTTGTAACGGTGATCTGCAGCTGTTCTCGGGTAGCGGAGAGGCGTCACCAGCCATGGCATGTTGGGATAGCCAAAGTCCCCTACATGGAAACATCATGTAAAGAAGTGGGTCAGGAGATGCCGTCACATACTAAGATAACGCAGAATACTAGACAAACAGAGTCTACTCACCAACAAGACATGCTCGTTTGTTGTGCAGCTGCAGCATCATTTCTGGCACCCTGCTACGCCTCATGATGTAGGCATCGTGTGCTCACCCTGGAAAACGTGCACAGACATGGGAAATCACCATGTTAGCAAGACACACCACAAGGGCATTAATGGAGTGGTAATGTTTACGGTTACAGAAGGCTACCTCCTGTGCCTGTGGTGGTACCAAAGCCACATGTGTCCCATCAATGGACCCAATTACATGGGGCATCCCTCCCAGGGCATAGAACTCACCCTTGATACCTGTCAACTGCTCACGAGTTGGAAAATGGATGAATTCATCCAGGTGCTCCAACATGGCTTCTAAAACATCATGCAGGACACGGCTGAACATGGTCTGAGACATGCCACCCACATCAGCTATGGTCAATTGAAACGTACCGGTGGCAAAGAAATGTAGGGCTGATATCACCTTCATCTTGGGGATCAGCGCAGTCGGATAACTGTGTCGCGGTTGGAGGTGTGGTGCCAGCCTGTTTGTCAGGTCCACAATTAACCGTTGGGGGAATCGGTAGCGGCGTATGCAGTCACGTTCCCTCATGGCAGCCAAGTCTGGCATTGGTCGGGGGAGAGGCGATGCCCTGCAGAAAATTGGAAGGCATAACGAAGATTGAGCACATTACTACACCAATGTCAATGAACTGAGCACATGTTCAACAGCTAATACACATATGCCACATACAGAGTCAGGTCTGTGCAATACATCCTGCACACGTATGCCAGCCAGGTGATACTCCTACCAAGAGCCAGCTACAAACATGGATGGTCAAGGTCTACATGACATACAATGAAAGTAGCTGTGGGCCAGTGTGAGTGAACAGCCAGACACATTAAAGGAGTGACATACATCCACATATGTGCATTTGAAGGATGTCATCTCATACAGACAGCTGCCGGCAAGCTAGACGCACAGGTCACATGTCATGGAAAAAGGATAGACCACACACCTTGCCATGAAGGGGTACATGTCAAATATGATCACACAGACATTGAGACTACGCAGATATGTCCTAAGCTCGCAAGTCCCTGTTAGATGCATACAGACACATGTCACGTGTTATTCCACATGTGTCCTGGTGTGCGTAATAGTGTGACATGGGCATCTACACACAGACACATGTTGGATGCAGCTACAGCAGATGCCGTTGACGGAACACCAACAGCAAGATCATGGGAACACATGACACACATAGTCACATCGTGGCATGCTGGTAGTGAGATGTCAGGTGTCATCATCCGTGTACCTGGCATCAGGGGACATTTGCGGGTGTTGGGGACTGTGCCATGCCAGTGATGCAGTGCTTGACAAGTTTGAAATACATGCACACATGTAAAAGGTGTGAAGGGGAAGTGCGCCACATGGTGCCCCATCACACATGACATGTGTACACAGGTCATCACACAACTATTGGGTTAAAACATGAGGAGACATGTGCCAGCTCACTGCCTGACACACCTAGGCCCTACACATGATGCACTGCACTGACAATGACTTGATGTCCATTCTTGTGCGAGTCATACACCTCCATTCCTTTCCTGTGCGCCTCCTATCACCAGTGTAAGCTGTGAAACGCACCGTACACACGCTCTGAGGGCTTGTGTACGGTCGTATCACAATATGGGGTTTGGGTAGGAGTACGCGTGTGTGCAAGGACAGTACACAAGTACGTGTACACACTGGTCCTATCCCCATGGTAGGGTTGGCGTAGGCGTACGCCATAGAGATACGGTTCGTACCCGCGTATGTATGGCCCGTAGCACTATGGCGTAAGCCTACGGCAACACTACCATAGTGCTACGGGACCTACACACGCGGGTACGGCCCGTAGCACTAGGGTAGTGTTGGCGTAGGCGTACACCATAGAGATAGGGCTCATACCCGCATATGTACGGCTCGTATCTCTATGGCGTACGCCTACGGCAACACTACCATAGTGCTACGGGCCCTACACACGCGGGTACTGCCCGTAGCACTAGGGTAGTGTTGGCGTAGGCGTACGCCATAGAGATACGGCTCGTACCCGCGTATGTACGGCCCATAGCACTATGGCGTACGCCTACGGCAACACTACCATAGTGCTACGGGCCCTACACACGCGGGTACGGCCTGTAGCACTAGGGTAGTGTTGGCGTAGGCGTATGCCATAGAGATACGGGCCCTACACACACGTGTACGGCCCGTATCACAATGGCGTACGCCTACGGCAACACTACCATAGTGCTACGGGCCGTACCCGCGCGGGTACTGCCCGTAGCAGTAGGGTAGTGTTGGCGTAGGCGTACGCCATAGAGATACGGGCCCTACCCACGCATGTACGGCCCGTTTCACAATGGCGTACGCCTACTGCAACACTACCAAAGTGATACGGGCCCTACACACGCGTGTACGGACCGTATCACTGGAGTAGTGGTGCCCTAGGGGTACGTGTGGAACGCACCGTACCTGTGTGTGGATAGTGAAATTACATAGGGGACACATGAGGGACAAGTATAAGGGCCTAAATGCATGCTGGTTGTCGTGGAGACCGAGTTTTTCAGCAGGTGGCCAGCAAAAGTTGGTTGGAGACAATATACTATGTTGCAAAGTGGTTGTTGACTTGACATCATGCTCAAATTTTGAACCATGCAAAGGCCCTCACTGGGGTAGGTTTAAAGGGATTGGAGGAAACGTAGACTGCAAATGAGATTGACCAATCACTCTGTACTCCTGTAAATGAAACAGCCCAGCAAGGGAGATATAAGGCAGCCAGGACCCATGAGAGAGCACTTGCCTGCACAACCTTTGATTCCACACCACTGCTGCTGCTCGTGATTCCTCTGGCACCATGTCCAGGTCTGTGGGGAGGGCCCAGCCTTTCACCCAAGAGGAGAATGAGGCGTTGCTGGACGTCATCCTCCCACAGTACCCCTGCCTGTATGGGAGACCAGGGGAGCAGGAGAGTGCTGACTCCACTAGCTGTGACTGTGCCCCTTTTTTGTGTCTGTCACTTCTGGCATTGTGTCCAGGTGTGACAGACATGCAATGTTGTTCATGGTGGGTCCCAGGGGGGGGAATGCCTTATGTCTCCCATGCAGAGCCTGATGTGGTTCATATCTGCACTCCTCACTTGCATTGTGCTTACTGTGACAATCACTGCATGGTGCATGCCACATTCAGCCTGGCTAATCCCCTTGGGAATGTTGTTTCCATAGTCCTGATGTGATTCTGTGGTCCCCCCAGTGTGACAGGTGACTGTACCCACAGATGTGTGTGATTTGAGTGTACCTGTGGTGATAGTGTCCAAATGATTTGTACTGCCCCTGGACATTGGTGTGTGTGTAAGTCCCCTGTCATGTGGGTGAGTGTCTATGTGGAGTGTTGCACCCCAGCTGCATGGAGGATGCATATGCCCTACCCATCTGATGTGAGCAGGGAGACGTGCTGTATGTCTGATGTGCTGAGCTAGCCCCACACCTGTGACTCCCCCCAGTCAAGTGGCACATGTGCAGAGTGATGTTTGTACCCGCAGTTGCCAATGGCAGGTGATTGTCCTGTACCAGATATTGACAGGGTGAGAGCCTGTATATAACTGTGCACTGTACACAAAGTATCTAGTCTGACACTATACAATCTTTGAAATCATATTGTGCTTTAATTTTCAACACAGAAACAACACTTTATCTAAAGCATTTCACGTTTTTTGGGTGCGAAACAACAAATGAAGATATTGCGGTTTGTACCAATAAGTAATTCATCCAATATTTACATAAAGAACACGATGTTATACAAAAAACATGTGTAACTTTAGGTCAATTACATGTTACAAACATATGTTAATGCAACAAAATTGCAACACAACAGAAATATAAATGCCCAATGCATTTCGGAACCAGCCGGTTCCTTCGTCAGGGGCCAATCTGAAAGATATAAAGTAATCCATATGCTTGTGAGTGCAATGTATTTCGGGCTCAATCTCTAGAAATCTGGTAATGAGCAAACGTCACTCAAAGAGTTACCTGTTCGTGTATGCGATTTAGTATACTCTGAAAGAAACAATGATGTGACACTGTCAGCTACGACTAGAGCTGTGAAGTGTACGTGAGTGGTGGCAATGGTAACTGCCAAATACACGCTTACCTGTTTAAAAGGAAACTCGTGATTCTGAAAAATGTAAAAAAGCGAACTATGTTGGGTGAGTGGGGCTAACAAAACCTGAAACAGAAGTAAGTTTTCAACAATATGTAGTGTATTTCCAAGGGGATAGAGATCTTACCTCTACCAAGATGCTTTGGGAAACTGGGGAGAGAGTAAACAGAAAATATAAACTGGTGTACCGTGTGGAGTAAATAGAGCTAATGGAACTTGCGACTGGTGGAGTTCACGGAAGTGTAATACGTTTGAAAAGAGTAGAAATCTTACCTCTAAGAAGGTGTTTTTAGAAGCTACGGAGAGAGTAGACAGAACAAGGTTTTAAAATGAAGCGTGACCAAAGCGAACGGATACATCGACCAGCAAAAAAACTCGTGACAGGACCCTTACCTAAAGGATGACAAGAAGAGAGAATAACCGACGGAACTCCTCAAAGGTTAAGTGGGTGAAAAAGTCAAGCCGAGGGTGCTTTTTCAAAAGAGAAAACCGGAACCAAACCGGAAGTACTCGACATAAACAGCGGACTGCTGGGTTCGAATGTAACTAGCTTGATGTTACAAAATAAACAAACGCGCGAAAGCGCCATTTTTAAACGGAGTCGATAGACTGCCTGATAGATGTGAAAATGACACAAAAGACATTGCAAGCTTTCGTGAGACAAAATGGAAATGTGAATAAAGCGGACAATCAAAATGAAAAATAATATTCGAGGGATCACGATCGTTTACGAGAGAAAAAACGCTAGGGGGGAAGTAAATACAAGTCTCAAGTGTAGTGATTCCTGCCTAGGAGGTTAAAAACAAATATAGCAATCTCGGCTCGGAAAAAGAAGATGCACCAAGAAAAGGGCCTGAGATGCCACCTATGTAAAGAGAGAGAAAAATCTCATATTAGACGAGAGGAACATGTGGGGAATGTAGGTGCTAAACAAAGAAATATATGAAGATCAAATAAATCATGTAAAAACAAGAGGATGGTCTGGCCACCAGAGGAAACGAGAGGGTGACTTATAGCTTGAACAATGGTGAGCTGGTGGGTAATATATATGTAACGCTGTTTAATGTTCTAGTGGTGCTAAAGTGCATATCAGTTGCTTAAGTGGTGAAAAGCCTCCTGGGGCTTGTCTGTAGGGTCGATCAATTCCTAATTAGATAAAACATGACATGTCTAACCTATCATTGAGACCAATCGGTGCCATGGTATCCAGAAGTTTGATCCAAAAGACCTCTCTTTGTAGGAGTCTGAGGTGGGTATTGACTCCTTGTCGTTGCTCAACGTGTTCAATAATTTGAAATCTAAGTTGTGATATTGAATGGCATGCTTCGTGCCAATGGGTCGCCAGAGGTGAATTTTTGTTCTGAGTTCTGATGCGACTTTTGTGTTCTGTAAGTCGTATTTTCATTTTCCGTTCGGTTTTGCCGATATACAGTTTGCCGCACGGGCATTTGATCCCGTATATTACATTCGTGGTGTTGCAGTCACTGGTATGTCTGAGCAGGACATCCTTGCCCGTGGTGGGGTGTTTTAAAATGTTTCCTGGGATGATGTTGTTGCAATGCGAGCAGTTGTGACATTTCATAGTTCCTTTTTTGGTGTTGGTGATGTGGGGTTTCTTCGTGGAGGATATTAGTTATCGAAGATTTTGGCCCCTGGTATAAGCATGCAGAGGCAATTCCCGAAAGATGTTGTTAAAATCAGTTTCATTGGCTAGTAGTTCCCAACGTTTGTTGATAATTCTTTTGATTGCAGTAGAACTAGTTGAGTATTTGGATATGAACACAATGTTCGATTTGTTTGTTTTCCTGACGGGTGTGAGTAATTCTCCACGAGATTTTGCCATCGCTCTTCGTGCACATGAATCAATGATAGTGGGAGGGTACCCCCGTTCCTGGTATTTGTCCTTGTATTCACTGATTTTGGCTGTACTGTCAGTTGTTTCTGAGCAGATGCGTTTGATCCTGATGAACTGGGAGTAAGGTAGATTGTTAATGAGGTTGCTAGGATGGAAGCTGGAGAATTGTAGTGCATTGTTCCGGTCTGTGGGTTTAGTGTAGACTGTTGTAGTCAGTCCATGTCCATCTGAGTTTTTATTGATTGTGACGTCGAGATATTGGATGGACTGTGTATCAATTTTGTATGTGAATTGAATCCTGGGGTTGTGTGAGTTGAGAGTGGTTACCATTTGTTCGAGGAGTTGTTGTGAGTTAGTCCAAACCAAAAAGATGTCGTCGATGTACCGACAGTATGTGTAGATGTTTGACCACCACTGGGGAATGTCCATGATATACTCCTGTTCGAACATTGCCATGAAGATGTTGGCGTACGATGGGGCCCCCGGAAAACCCATAGAGGTTCCCGAGAGTTGGGCGTAAAATTTTTCATTCCATTTAAAGTAGCTGTGGTGAAGGCAGAAATGTAATAGCTGTAAAATGAAAACTTTTTCTGTGTCAATGTCTTCGCGTTGGAGAAGAGCCCATTCAACTGCCTCCATACCTGTGGAGTGAGGAATAGAGGTATAGAGTGCCACCACATCGATGGTGCACAGTAGCCATGTTGATTGAATGTTAGGTTGAATTAGCTCAAGTTTTTTAAGGAAATCTGTAGTGTCCCTGGTGTATGACCACCAGTTCTGCACGAACTTCTGCAGGTAATGATCCAGATATTTGCCAACGGTGTCAAAAATGGACCCGCATCCTGAAACAATAGGTCTAAAAGGTGGTTGCTGTAGATTTTTATGTATTTTAGGTAACATGTAGAGATGGGGTCTGCGAGGATCTGGTGTAGTAAGAAACTGTTTGGTCTGGTCATCGATCCACCCCAAGTCATATGCTTTTTTCAGGATATCTTGTAAGATGGTTTCAAGTTGTGACGTTGGATCCGTTTGCAATGGTAAATATATAGATTGATCATTCACGTGATTGTTGACTTGTTGTTGGTAAAACTCTGTGTCCATTATGACAATTGCTCCTCCCTTGTCAGCAGGTTGGATGGTAATGTCTGGGTTGTTTGCAAGGGTTCTCAGAGTGATTCTTTCATTATTCGTCAGGTTCTGGTGTGTGTTCGAACGGAGGGTCAGGTTTTGTATATCCTTTTTGACCATGGTCTCGAATGTATCCAGCATTTTATGGGACACTGGAGCTTGGAAAGTGCTGCGAGGTTTAAATTTCGTCAGTTTGCCTATTGCTGGAGTTACATCTGTAGCCACGATGTTAGAGAAATAGTGTCGTAAGCGTAATGTCCGCATAAACTTATATAGTGCAACATCAATTTCCAATTGGTTAGCATGATTAGTTGGAACAAAAGACAAGCCTCTGTTCAAAACTGCTTTTTGGTAAGGTGTAATGTTTACCGTTGAGATGTTTATGATCAGGGAATGTTCTTCCCGCTGCGCAACGATTTTCCTGCCCTTTCCTCGCCTGGTCTTGCTGTTACACTTTGTATCTCTAATTGTGAGGCTGGTGGTATTCCTTGGTCCGGGGCCTGAGACAAAAAAGACACCGAGCTTGTCTTATTGGCATGTTCAGTTGAATCCTTGGTGGAAATTTGTTGGTTGGAAGCCGAGGTTCCCGGCTGCACTGGTGTTCTAGATGTTGAGATATCCTTGTCAGAGACCAAACTTTCTTCCGATGAGTGCGTGTTTGGTTTGCGAGGTTCAAATCTTTTGCGTGCATATATTTCGGCCCAGGTGTAAACCTCGTTCAACTTATAGTCAATAGTATCTCGTTTATACTTCCTTAGTTTCCCTTCTTGTAATTCTCTGCTGTATTTGTCTAATTATATGTTCAGGCCTTCTAGATTGATTCTCCACGTATCATGTTCTAACCTTGTCTGAAGTTCTCCTTTCAGTGTATTGATTTCTTGTTCGAGATCCTTGATGGTTTTGGAAAGCTCCTCAATAATAAGAAGAATCAGATCAAGGGAACATTTGTTGAGAATTGAAAACCATTTGTTCATGAAAGTGGGGTTAAGGTGGAAACGGAATAGCATAGGTCTTATTGAAAGTCGTAGTCCTCTGGGGATCCGTTGGGCTTTGTGATACTGTACTAATGTCGAAGCATGAAGTTGTTGGTTGAGTTGAAGTCTGGTTAGATATTCTAGTTGCTTAAGTTGTTGCGAGATCGAGCCGCTGTGTGTGTCCATGTTTTTTACTTCCTGGATTAAAGAGTAAATTTCAGATGCTTGGTCTGTGGTGTAGACCAACGTGGTTGCTCTGTTGTCTGTAATGTTCGTTATGGACTCAAACGACATTTTTGTTTGGGTGGGTGCTACTCCTTGGTGGACAAAAGAACTGGTGAAACAGCGGTTATGTAGGGAGAGCACTCCGGTATAGAAACAGTTTTGTGACAAGTTCTAACGAAGTTAGTACAACAGCGGTGCTACAGTTATGTAGGAGTTTGTCCTCTCCTACTGTGATAAATACCAGATATTGACAGGGTGAGAGCCTGTATATAACTGTGCACTGTACACAAAGTGTCTAGTCTGACACTATACAATCTTTGAAATCATATTGTGCTTTAATTTTCAACACAGAAACAACACTTTATCTAAAGCATTTCACGTTTTTTGGGTGCGAAACAACAAATGAAGATATTGCGGTTTGTACCAATAAGTAATTCATCCAATATTTACATAAAGAACACAATGTTATACAAAAAACATGTGTAACTTTAGGTCAATTACAGGTTACAAACATATGTTAATGCAACAAAATTGCAACACAACAGAAATATAAATGCCCAATGCATTTCGGAACCAGCCGGTTCCTTCGTCAGGGGCCAATCTGAAAGATATAAAGTAATCCATATGCTTGTGAGTGCAATGTATTTTGGGCTCAATCTCTAGAAATCTGGTAATGAGCAAACGTCACTCAAAGAGTTACCTGTTCGTGTATGCGATTTAGTATACTCTGAAAGAAACAATGATGTGACACTGTCAGCTACGACTAGAGCTGTGAAGTGTACGTGAGTGGTGGCAATGGTAACTGCCAAATACACGCTTACCTGTTTAAAAGGAAACTCGTGATTCTGAAAAATGTAAAAAAGCGAACTATGTTGGGTGAGTGGGGCTAACAAAACCTGAAACAGAAGTAAGTTTTCAACAATATGTAGTGTATTTCCAAGGGGATAGAGATCTTACCTCTACCAAGATGCTTTGGGAAACTGGGGAGAGAGTAAACAGAAAATATAAACTGGTGTACCGTGTGGAGTAAATAGAGCTAATGGAACTTGCGACTGGTGGAGTTCACGGAAGTGTAATACGTTTGAAAAGAGTAGAAATCTTACCTCTAAGAAGGTGTTTTTAGAAGCTACGGAGAGAGTAGACAGAACAAGGTTTTAAAATGAAGCGTGACCAAAGCGAACGGATACATCGACCAGCAAAAAAACTCTTGACAGGACCCTTACCTAAAGGATGACAAGAAGAGAGAATAACCGACGGAACTCCTCAAAGGTTAAGTGGGTGAAAAAGTCAAGCCGAGGGTGCTTTTTCAAAAGAGAAAACCGGAACCAAACCGGAAGTACTCGACATAAACAGCGGACTGCTGGGTTCGAATGTAACTAGCTTGATGTTACAAAATAAACAAACGCGCGAAAGCGCCATTTTTAAACGGAGTCGATAGACTGCCTGATAGATGTGAAAATGACACAAAAGTCATTGCAAGCTTTCGTGAGACAAAATGGAAATGTGAATAAAGCGGACAATCAAAATGAAAAATAATATTCGAGGGATCACGATCGTTTACGAGAGAAAAAACGCTAGGGGGGAAGTAAATACAAGTCTCAAGTGTAGTGATTCCTGCCTAGGAGGTTAAAAACAAATATAGCAATCTCGGCTCGGAAAAAGAAGATGCACCAAGAAAAGGGCCTGAGATGCCACCTATGTAAAGAGAGAGAAAAATCTCATATTAGACGAGAGGAACATGTGGGGAATGTAGGTGCTAAACAAAGAAATATATGAAGATCAAATAAATCATGTAAAAACAAGAGGATGGTCTGGCCACCAGAGGAAACGAGAGGGTGACTTATAGCTTGAACAATGGTGAGCTGGTGGGTAATATATATGTAACGCTGTTTAATGTTCTAGTGGTGCTAAAGTGCATATCAGTTGCTTAAGTGGTGAAAAGCCTCCTGGGGCTTGTCTGTAGGGTCGATCAATTCCTAATTAGATAAAACATGACATGTCTAACCTATCATTGAGACCAATCGGTGCCATGGTATCCAGAAGTTTGATCCAAAAGACCTCTCTTTGTAGGAGTCTGAGGTGGGTATTGACTCCTTGTCGTTGCTCAACGTGTTCAATAATTTGAAATCTAAGTTGTGATATTGAATGGCATGCTTCGTGCCAATGGGTCGCCAGAGGTGAATTTTTGTTCTGAGTTCTGATGCGACTTTTGTGTTCTGTAAGTCGTATTTTCATTTTCCGTTCGGGGAAAGGGCAGGAAAATCGTTGCGCAGCGGGAAGAACATTCCCTGATCATAAACATCTCAACGGTAAACATTACACCTTACCAAAAAGCAGTTTTGAACAGAGGCTTGTCTTTTGTTCCAACTAATCATGCTAACCAATTGGAAATTGATGTTGCACTATATAAGTTTATGCGGACATTACGCTTACGACACTATTTCTCTAACATCGTGGCTACAGATGTAACTCCAGCAACAGGCAAACTGACGAAATTTAAACCTCGCAGCACTTTCCAAGCTCCAGTGTCCCATAAAATGCTGGATACATTCGAGATCATGGTCAAAAAGGATATACAAAACCTGACCCTCCGTTCGAACACACACCAGAACCTGACGAATAATGAAAGAATCACTCTGAGAACCCTTGCAAACAACCCAGACATTACCATCCAACCTGCTGACAAGGGAGGAGCAATTGTCATAATGGACACAGAGTTTTACCAACAACAAGTCAACAATCACGTGAATGATCAATCTATATATTTACCATTGCAAACGGATCCAACGTCACAACTTGAAACCATCTTACAAGATATCCTGAAAAAAGCATATGACTTGGGGTGGATCGATGACCAGACCAAACAGTTTCTTACTACACCAGATCCTCGCAGACCCCATCTCTACATGTTACCTAAAATACATAAAAATCTATAGCAACCACCTTTTAGACCTATTGTTTCAGGATGCGGGTCCATTTTTGACACCGTTGGCAAATATCTGGATCATTACCTGCAGAAGTTCGTGCAGAACTGGTGGTCATACACCAGGGACACTACAGATTTCCTTAAAAAACTTGAGCTAATTCAATCTAACATTCAATCAACATGGCTACTGTGCACCATCGATGTGGTGGCACTCTATACCTCTATTCCTCACTCCACAGGTATGGAGGCAGTTGAATGGGCTCTTCTCCAACGCGAAGACATTGACACAGAAAAAGTTTTCATTTTACAGCTATTACATTTCTGCCTTCACCACAGCTACTTTAAATGGAATGAAAAATGTTACGCCCAACTCTCGGGAACCTCTATGGGTTTTCCGGGGGCCCCATCGTACGCCAACATCTTCATGGCAATGTTCGAACAGGAGTATATCATGGACATTCCCCAGTGGTGGTCAAACATCTACACATACTGTCGGTACATCGACGACATCTTTTTGGTTTGGACTAACTCACAACAACTCCTCGAACAAATGGTAACCACTCTCAACTCACACAACCCCAGGATTCAATTCACATACAAAATTGATACACAGTCCATCCAATATCTCGACGTCACAATCAATAAAAACTCAGATGGACATGGACTGACTACAACAGTCTACACTAAACCCACAGACCGGAACAATGCACTACAATTCTCCAGCTTCCATCCTAGCAACCTCATTAACAATCTACCTTACTCCCAGTTCATCAGGATCAAACGCATCTGCTCAGAAACAACTGACAGTACAGCCAAAATCAGTGAATACAAGGACAAATACCAGGAACGGGGGTACCCTCCCACTATCATTGATTCATGTGCACGAAGAGCGATGGCAAAATCTCGTGGAGAATTACTCACACCCGTCAGGAAAACAAACAAATCGAACATTGTGTTCATATCCAAATACTCAACTAGTTCTACTGCAATCAAAAGAATTATCAACAAACGTTGGGAACTACTAGCCAATGAAACTGATTTTAACAACATCTTTCGGGAATTGCCTCTGCATGCTTATACCAGGGGCCAAAATCTTCGAGAACTAATATCCTCCACGAAGAAACCCCACATCACCAACACCAAAAAAGGAACTATGAAATGTCACAACTGCTCGCATTGCAACAACATCATCCCAGGAAACATTTTAAAACACCCCACCACGGGCAAGGATGTCCTGCTCAGACATACCAGTGACTGCAACACCACAAATGTAATATACGGGATCAAATGCCCGTGTAGCAAACTGTATATCGGCAAAACCGAACGGAAAATGAAAATACGACTTACAGAACACAAAAGTCGCATCAGAACTCAGAACAAAAATTCACCTCTGGCGACCCATTGGCACGAAGCATGCCATTCAATATCACAACTTAGATTTCAAATTATTGAACACGTTGAGCAACGACAAGGAGTCAATACCCACCTCAGACTCCTACAAAGAGAGGTCTTTTGGATCAAACTTCTGGATACCATGGCACCGATTGGTCTCAATGATAGGTTAGACATGTCATGTTTTATCTAATTAGGAATTGATCGACCCTACAGACAAGCCCCAGGAGGCTTTTCACCACTTAAGCAACTGATATGCACTTTAGCACCACTAGAACATTAAACAGCGTTACATATATATTACCCACCAGCTCACCATTGTTCAAGCTATAAGTCACCCTCTCGTTTCCTCTGGTGGCCAGACCATCCTCTTGTTTTTACATGATTTATTTGATCTTCATATATTTCTTTGTTTAGCACCTACATTCCCCACATGTTCCTCTCGTCTAATATGAGATTTTTCTCTCTCTTTACATAGGTGGCATCTCAGGCCCTGTTCTTGGTGCATCTTCTTTTTCCGATCCGAGATTGCTATATTTCTTTTTTAACCTCCTAGGCAGGAATCACTACACTTGAGACTTGTATTTACTTCCCCCCTAGCGTTTTTTCTCTCGTAAACGATCGTGATCCCTCGAATATTATTTTTCATTTTGATTGTCCGCTTTATTCACATTTCCATTTTGTCTCACGAAAGCTTGCAATGACTTTTGTGTCATTTTCACATCTATCAGGCAGTCTATCGACTCCGTTTAAAAATGGCGCTTTCGCGCGTTTGTTTATTTTGTAACATCAAGCTAGTTACATTCGAACACAGCAGTCCGCTGTTTATGTCGAGTACTTCCGGTTTGGTTCCGGTTTTCTCTTTTGAAAAAGCACCCTCGGCTTGACTTTTTCACCCACTTAACCTTTGAGGAGTTCCGTCGGTTATTCTCTCTTCTTGTCATCCTTTAGGTAAGGGTCCTGTCACGAGTTTTTTTGCTGGTCGATGTATCCGTTCGCTTTGGTCACGCTTCATTTTAAAACCTTGTTCTGTCTACTCTCTCCGTAGCTTCTAAAAACACCTTCTTAGAGGTAAGATTTCTACTCTTTTCAAACGTATTACACTTCCGTGAACTCCACCAGTCGCAAGTTCCATTAGCTCTATTTACTCCACATGGTACACCAGTTTATATTTTCTGTTTACTCTCTCCCCAGTTTCCCAAAGCATCTTGGTAGAGGTAAGATCTCTATCCCCTTGGAAATACACTACATATTGTTGAAAACTTACTTCTGTTTCAGGTTTTGTTAGCCCCACTCACCCAACATAGTTCGCTTTTTTACATTTTTCAGAATCACGAGTTTCCTTTTAAACAGGTAAGCGTGTATTTGGCAGTTACCATTGCCACCACTCACGTACACTTCACAGCTCTAGTCGTAGCTGACAGTGTCACATCATTGTTTCTTTCAGAGTATACTAAATCGCATACACGAACAGGTAACTCTTTGAGTGACGTTTGCTCATTACCAGATTTCTAGAGATTGAGCCCAAAATACATTGCACTCACAAGCATATGGATTACTTTATATCTTTCAGATTGGCCCGTGACGAAGGAACCGGCTGGTTCCGAAATGCATTGGGCATTTATATTTCTGTTGTGTTGCAATTTTGTTGCATTAACATATGTTTGTAACATGTAATTGACCTAAAGTTACACATGTTTTTTGTATAACATCGTGTTCTTTATGTAAATATTGGATGAATTACTTATTGGTACAAACCGCAATATCTTCATTTGTTGTTTCGCACCCAAAAAACGTGAAATGCTTTAGATAAAGTGTTGTTTCTGTGTTGAAAATTAAAGCACAATATGATTTCAAAGATTGTATAGTGTCAGACTAGACACTTTGTGTACAGTGCACAGTTATATACAGGCTCTCACCCTGTCAATATCTGGTATTTAGCACAGTAGGAGAGGACAAACTCCTACATAACTGTAGCACCGCTGTTGTACTAACTTCGTTAGAACTTGTCACAAAACTGTTTCTATACCGGAGTGCTCTCCCTACATAACCGCTGTTTCACCAGGTGATTTTCCTGTGCCTGTGTGTGTCTGTGTACTCCGTTGAGGTTGCGTCAGTGGCCTGGGGCATGTGACTGCTTTGAGGTGCTATCCATAATCCTGGTGTTGCTTGTGATGCACAGTGTGAGCCATGATCATTGATTCTGTCCCACCCCTCATGCCACCTGTGTACTTTAAATGCCACGTAGTGCATTTGGCCTTCCCCTGAGGATAATGTCCCTATGACAAAGGTGCAATGAGTTGGCTGCATACTATGCCCTGTTCAAACAAGCCCAATTGTTCTAATGTGTGTCTCTGTGACATGGAGCAGGTGTATTGATGTTGTCTCACTTTGTCATCCTCACAGGTAGCCGCCTACGCCAAGGGGGAGATTTGGAAGCGGGCCGTCAGGGCCGTGAGGTCGGTGGAGGGTCGCAGTCGGCGCCTGGCCCAGGTGAGGAAATGCTGGCAGGATATCCGGTGCTGGACCAGGAGGATCGCCCGGGTCCTGCTGGGGGACTCACCAGAGGGCAAGAACCGCGGGCGCCGGCGCCTCACCCACCAAATGAAGCGTGTCCTGGCGGTGGTCTTCCCTGACATGGATAGATGGTTACAGGAGAAGCAGCAGCAGGAAGGGGGTAGGTACATGTGTGTTTGTTGTGTGTCACCAGCTTTTGGAAATGCTCAGTCGCCTGGATACACTGTCAAGGTTTATATGTGCAGTGCATATCCTGTTCCCCAAAGTCAACCGGTCCTGTTCTTCCTCCCTTCCCCTCCTTGACATGTGTTCCCTGGTCTGTGTGTAGTCACTTTTGCACAAGGTAATCTAGGCTGGCAGTTAATCCAAGTGCCCAATGCTTGCAGCATCATGTGTGGGAGTGGTCTGTGACATGTGTTGGGACCTTGCCTGTGCCCTGTCCAGTTCAGTCATTTGGGGGTCCATGATTGTTGGCACTGATGCAGAGTCTCAACATAGGAGTGTGAGGCTTAAAATGAACTGCCTTGCAGCATGCATGACCGATGTTGTGGCCTCAGACATGATGTGCATGAGGGGGAGATATGCATAGTGCGGGGACGGTTGCTCCTGTTGCAGTCAGATCTATCCAGGACCATGGAGCAGTGTGGCCACTACAGTCCCCTGAGACACCTTTTCCTAGGAATCATGGGTGTCATCCAACACTGTGGACATTCTCAGTGTCTTCAGCATAGGTTGGCCTCTGTGGCATTGTACCCTGGCCTCATTTGTATTTATGTAAAGTGTGCTACATGTGTACACTGTACAGGGTGACCCAATGTGGCTTGTGCATCCTCACACTGGCCAGTGCCTGTGTGTCTGTGTACAACTATCTGATGATGGTTTTTTGTCAATAATATGTGTGGTCCGCCCCACGAGGGGTAGTTAGAGTACAATTAGGATTTAATGGAGCCCATTTTTGTGATCCCTGATTAAGAGGTGTAAGTCCTTCCTCTGTCTCAATCACATTGTCTCAGGTAGGGGGGGGTTTGTGCGGGCAAGGCCTACATGTCCAAAGCTTATGTCTCCTTGCCAGGTCTGGCCTGTGTGTGATGATAGTCGGAACAGACACTCAACAAGTATTGACCCAGTCATGTTGTGCAGGGTTTAATGTTTGTGCTTTGCAGCATGTGTCAAAAGTTAAAAGACATGGTTCCTGCTCATCCATTTTTGGCAACGGTGTGTGGTCCAGATGCTGTGCTCGACTGTCCACAGACACTAGCTTCTCTGTATAATTTGATATCAAGTTCTTTGCTGTTGTGACATGCCATTGTTTCAAAGTGGCATGTTGGGTCAACCAACTGTGTAGTGCAGGGCCTACATATGTGCGTAGTATTGTAGATGTTACTCATGATGCTTTTCATGCTATGCACTGTGACCTATGTAGTTTGGACTCATGTGTCATATGTATAAAGGTGTCTGATTATTTCCTGTCTCTTCACCTTGCCCACAGCATCGTCGGGGGACACCGAGGGAGACACCGGCACGGACGTGGAGGAGGGATCCAGCACCGGTGCCACCAGTGCTGGGGAGTCTGGCGCAGCAAGTGGCATGGAGGGCGAGGGGAGTCAGGCAGAGGACCTGTCCTGTCCCAACACCGACTATGACGCTGACGGGTCCGAGGCTGAGCTCCCAGAGGGGGCGGAGGCTGCTCCCACAGCTGAAAGCAGCAGTACATCTCTCGCCGCCCCCTCCATTCCCATCACCGCCCTCCCACTTGCTCGGGTCCCTTCTGTCCGTGCTAGGCGACCACATGTCTCCTTCGTGCCAGGCACCGCACCCCCTGCCCCTGTCTCCCCTGCTGCCGTCAATGCCGAGTCTGTGGACATCCTGCGGCAGTTGCAGGTTGGTCAGACATCGCTGCTTAATGTCCTCCATGGCCACACCAGACTGCTGACACAGATGGTGTCGTACATGGAGGGCATGTCAGCAGCGATGTCTGACCAACGAATGTTGCTGAGGTCCATGGACTCGTCACTGACGGCAGCAGTGGGTCTCCTGCAGCGCTCCGTCCCCCCTACCCCTGCACCATCCACGCTTCCCACTCCCATGCCTGTCCCAAGCACACCCAGACATCCCCATGCACACACCCCACCAGACACAGGCAGCACACCAACAGGGAAGGCCAAGCGCACACCTCCAGTCACGCACACACAGGGGGAAGTAGGCACACCCACTGGGTTGGGGGGCAAACGGCAGCCACGCAGCCACAGTGGGAGTCCGCAGTCCTCATGACCCACTTCCTCCAAAACCACTCCCCTTAGCTCCCCTGCCCAACAGTCGGACAAAGAGTCCTTAATGGCCAGTCTGTCCCTCAGCCCAAGTGTGACACCACCCCGCAAGCGGTCGAGGAAGTCCCCAGGCAGGGGAGTTGAGTCCCCCCCCTGTCCACACCCTCCCCCAGTAGCGCTGCAACCCATCCCTCCGACCCTCCCCCCCTCCTTGGGGCCTGTGGTTCCTTCGGGTGCAGGGGAGACGCTGGCAGACCTTGCAACCGTGCGCAGCGCCATCCTAACCACCACCTTTGGCGCTGCCCCACCCCCTGTGGTGGAGTCGTCCGTCCCTGCACCCACAACACCTACCCTTGCCCCTCCTATCCCTGCGGTGCCTGGTCCTTCCCCCCCCACATGATGCCCCCCCCCCTGTGGATGGAAAGGAACTCTGAACTGTGCAGGCAAGCTAGGGGAGACGCGTCCCAATGTGTCCCCCCCGGGAATTCGCATATGGACTGGCCTATGGGCCTTGTATATAGTGTACATTTCAAATCCAATCTTTTTTTTTTTTTTTTATTCTTTTTATTTGCATTTTCAACAACAGAACAAATAGAAGTCTCTGCAGTATGAATCAAATAGTGTAGTGACAACACAGTCCCCCACCAATACAACAATAGAAATAGGAGGACCAGGTGCCAATCCGTTAGTGCTCGGTAAGTCTTGCACGGCCCCCCCCACCCTCGCCCCCCCGCCCCGTAACCCACGCCCCTCACACATGATGACCTCGACACCCCACGATCTCTCCAGCTCCCGTCCTGCCCCGGCTATTATCAGTGTACATTACTTCTTTACAATGCCTGAATCGTAGTTTGAGCCAACCAGTGCGTGAATGGTTCCCATATGTCCTTCGGCCGCGAATGCACTGGTAAGAGCTCCCAATAGAAAGCAAGTTGTGTCTGGCAGTAGACCACGCTCTTGATCCAGTCCCTAATAGTAGGTGATGTAGGCGCTCCCCAGTGCATCGCAACCTGTCTTTTTGCAAGCAGAATCAGTATGGCCGGCAGTTTACGGTGTTTAGGCTTGACCATATGTAAGATCCCCAGTAATGTAGTCTGCGGAGTGCATGGGATCAGTAGGCCAGTGATCGCACACACCAGCTCCATTACCCTAGTCCAGAAGGCGGCCAACGCGGGACACTCCCACGCCATATGCAAGAATGCGGCGCCGGGCGCACTACAACGCCAGCAATTGTCCGCGTCCCTCACGCCCATACGATGGAGCCGGCTCGGAGTGCGATATACCATATGTATGTATTTAAAATGTATCAGCCGGAGTCTATAGTTAGGGGAAAGAGTCTCAAGTAGTTTACAGCACATATCCCAATGATCGTCAGTTAGTTCGATGCCTAGTTCCGTATCCCACAGATGTCGCGCCGCTGGGACCACTATTGGGTGATTACTCTGCATGCTGCCGTACAAGCGGGACACTAGTTTACGCCCCGATTCCACCCGGAGCACGTTCTCAAGGGCCAGCAGATCTGGTGGCGGTGCCGGAAAAGTAGGAAATAGCTTTTGACATGTGTGGCGAAGCTGATGATAGAGCAGTGTGTCGAGCATCGTCGGGGCCTCCGTACCACACATCTGTGCTGGCGTGAGGAAGGTATCGTTCGGGAAGAGGTCCCCCCCAGTATTAAGGCCGTGTGTCATTGCTCGTTCCCCGGTTTTCATGTTTTGCAGTGGGGGGCCACATGGGATTTCCACGCAGGGGTATCGATTTGGTATAGAGAAGGTCCAACTTGGCTCGACGACGCAGCCCGTCCCAGGCCCACTTAAGGGCGTGCACAGTGTCAACGTCTTTGCATCTTCTCTTGTGTGGTGCGTACAGGGCCGTGCTTAGCGGAAGCGGGGCCACCCTATCTATCTCTATCGCCACATGCGGCTGAAATGGCGTGGGGTGTTCCCAGTAGTGCAAAAACTGCGCTTGTGTGCAGTAGGCATATAACGTGAAGTCTGGAGCCGCCATTCCGCCTTGTCGTTGTGGGAGAGTAAGGGTCTCCCAGGCCACCCTCGGCTGCCCCCTGCCCCACGCCAGTTCTATCATCTGCGAGCGCACTTGTTTCAGAAAATGTGCGGTCAGGGGCAGTGGGATGTTGGCAAATAGATACAGCAGTTTGGGCAATATGACCATTTTGGCCACAGCTATTCGCCCAGCTAGAGAAAGGGGCAAGTGCTTCCATCGGCTCACCTTTTCCTCGACCCATCCCAGCGCTCGCCCATAATTTTCGGTCCACAATTCCTGCATGTCAGTGCTAATCCATATCCCCAGGTAGCGCACTGGTCCGCTCGCCCACCCCAACGGGCAGTCCGGAGTAAAGCGGCGTGTCCCAGTCGTCAGGGGCAAAATGACCGATTTCTCCCAATTAATAGTTACTCCCGATGGCGTGCCATAGTGTATCAACTCTCTCGTCATGGGGGAGAGATTTTCATGTGGATCAACCATGTACAGAGTGATGTCATCAGCGTACATAGAGATGGTTAGTGCCCGGGACGAGAACCCGATGCCGCTGGCCGTGTGGTGCTGTCTGATCCGTGCTGCCAGTGGCTCAGTGGCGATCGCAAAGAGTAGGGGCGACAGAGGGCAACCCTGCCGCGTGCCTCTGCCAATGGCAAAGGGCTCAGAGATAAGCCCGTTTACCCATACTCGGGCAGAGATGGTAGTGTAGAGCAACCTGATATAGCGAATAAAGGACTCACTTATCCCCATTCGCTGCAGTAGCGGAAACAGGAATCCCCATTCCAGGGAATCGAACGCTTTCATGGCGTCCAGCAGCACCGCAGCGGCTTTTACATGCGGGGCCAAATAGTGCAGTACCCCAAATAGGGTTCGGAGGTTGTGAGATGTGGAGCGGCCAGGCACGAATCACGACTGATCTGGGCGTATCATAAGGGGCAGTGCTGGCTGCAGCCGCGTGGCAAGCATTTTGGCGAATATTTTCGCATCTGTGTTGATTAGGGACAGTGGCCTATAGGAGTCGCATTTCTGGGCATTCTTGTCTGGCTTTAAAAGAGTAATGACGACTGCCTCCCTCATGGACGCCGGGAGTAATCCCGCCTCCACCGCCTCCGCGTAGACGGCCAACAATCTGGGGGCTGGGAGGTCAGCATATTCCTTATAGAATTGCGCTGGTAGGCCATCTGGTCCTTGCGCTTTTCCGGCCGTTAGGTACCCTATTGCTTGCTTGACATCTTCTACCGTAAAGGGGAGATCGAAATAGCCTTTTTGGTGCGCATCAAACCAGATCAATTGTACCGTGTCAAGGTAATCGGACAATTCTTCCGATGTAGGAACTCCCTGAGATCTGTATAAGTCTTTATAGAATGTCTGAAACGTACCCCAAATTTCCGGGGGCGTGTGTGCAAGGCTACCCTGTGCAGTTTCGATTGAGGAGATATAAGAGGAATTTTTTTGTGACCGTAACAAATTGGCACGTGTTCTGCCCGGGCGGTCCCCTTCACCATACCGGCGGGCCACCGCGTGCTTATGCAAAAATTTAAGCTCCCTATCCGCCTCAGTTTGATATTCCGTAAGCTTGGTGCGTGTCTCCGCTAGCGTGGCCGCCGAAGGGTCAGAGCAATATTGCACCTCCAGGGCGTGTAGTCGTTCCTCCAGCCCTTGGAGCGTGTTCCTAATATCCTTCAGTACTCGGGCTTGCCCCGCAATACAGTGGCCCCTTATAACCACCTTAAATGCGTCCCACACGGTGCCCAGCGAGGGCACCGAGTTAGTGTTAATTTCGAAATAGTCGAGGATGTGCTGGTGTATATCTTCGCGGAACACCTGATCTAACAAGGCGTGCGCCGGCAGTCTCCATGTGAAGGGTGGAATGTACGGTTTGGGGACCTGTAGCACTAGCTCTACCGGGGAGTGGTCTGAGAGGGTGCACGCCCTAAGATGAACCCCAGACACCCAGGCGTGCACATTCGGGGACAATAGCCAAAAGTCTAGTCTGGACCAGGCTCCTCTGTGCGGTGTGAAACAGGTGCCCTCCCTCACCGCAGGGTGCAATATTCGCCAAGAATCCAGTAAATTATATTCCTCCATCAGGCCCCGAAGGAGACCGGCCGTTTGTGGGTGGTGTGTGCGAGCAGCCCCCTCCCTGTCCAATTCCAGTGAAAGCACGGCATTGAAGTCTCCGCCCCATATGTATGCCCCCTCGCCCAGTGTCTGTGCTTTGAGCCAAACATGCCGGAAAAAACCTGGGTCGTCCGTATTAGGGCCATAAGTGTTGATAACTATTACCTGTGTGTGAAATAAGCGCCCCAACAGTAATATATATCTCCCCTCGGGGTCGCTGTGTACCTTCAATGTTTGCCACGGTAGGCCCCTACGAATCAATATGGCCACCCCACGGGAGTAGTTGGAGTATCCAGAGGCGTGGATTTCACCCCATCTGGCATGTCTGAGACGTTTCCCAGCCCCCCCCCCCAACAGGTGGGTCTCCTGTAAGAGACATATGTCGATGTGGTGTCTGGTCAGGTGTGCGTGCGTCAGCCGGATCTTGCGGTGGTCATTTAAACCGCAAATGTTCCATGTCAGGCAGCGCAGCGCGGACAGAGGGATATATATACACGTATCCTACGCGGCTGTATGTCTACCTTTAGATCAGCAAGTGGGGCATGTGGTGGGAGCCCCAGTGCACCATGGCCCACCCCCAGCATCAACTTGGAGACGGTCGGAAATAGTGATGTCCTATCAATCAGATGTGTGCAAGAGTACTGCAGTACATTAACACAAAACAACAAAGAACGTACAAAATCAAATCCAATCTTTTTTTTATGCTGAATAAAGCTTTTTGTTTTTCATTTGCACACGAATGCTTTTCTGGTATTGCTGTTGGTGCTGCTGCTCCCTGAGTTGGGGTGGTGATAATGTGCTAGGTGTCTGGGAAATGTTGTAGTGTGCTGCTCATGGGGAGGACCCTGGTATCTGCGTGCCATCACAGGGTCTCTGCTAATAATCTTTGGTCATGAAAGCTCTTACTGTATGGTGACATTGTCCCAAGGAGTGTTCCTTCCTCTGTGGCACCTGACTTCTTCCCTGCAGGGTGTTTCCCAATTGTTGTGCTGACCTGTGTCTACATTTCCTTGCTGTGTGAGGGATCCCTTCAACTTTGCCCATGCCTGCTCAGCAATGTCTCCGCCTGCATCGTCTGTGCCATCCTTGGTAGACACTGTACTTGTGTATGGAGTATGTTGCCATGGCTTCATGTGGACATGGTCCCTTTTCCGCACTATGCATGTGTGTACTCCCAGCCTAGCACACATGTGTTACTTGTTCTGCAGGGTATTTGGGCACCTGACTGACAATTGTGGGCATTGTATCTGTGGGTACTCCACCCTTTTCCTTCCATGGGAGGCAACAACTTGTTGGCTGCCCAAGCACCTGTACATTCATATCAGTCCTGGAATGTGGGTGACAGTGTGTGTTCCCTTAGGCTCTCTTAGTTTAGTGGGGTTTCACATGAGGATACAGTCTTGTTGCATGATCTCAGTGTGTGTATTGTGCTGCCACCGCCAGGGGTGGGTATGCATGTGTAATTTGTCATCACACCCACATGTGGTGTGTCATGCAGTGGGGGAAGGACATCCATCCTCATGGCAGTGGGACACTGCTGTCAGTGATGTGTTGTCATGGGACTATCAACTTAGTCGCACATTGTGGATGCCTTCATGCACCCATGGAGTTTTGCTAATGGGAGGATGATGTACACACCCCCATGTCTCTGTCCACTGCTGGGAGGCCTCTGCACCCACCCCTCATTTGTCTGGGCACTGCTGGGAGTGATAGGCACCCACCCCTCATATGTCTGGGCACTGCTGGGAGTGATAGGCACACACCCCTCATATGTCTGTGGACTGCTGGGAGTGATAGGCACTCACCCCTCATATGTCTGGGCACTGCTGGGGGTCCTCTGCACCCACCCCTCATATGTCTGGGCACTGCTGGGAGTGATAGGCACCCACCCCTCATATGTCTGGGCACTGCTGGGAGTGATAGGCACCCGCCCCTCATATGTCTGGGCACTGCTGGGAGTCCTCTGCACCCACCCCTCATATGTCTGGGCACTGCTGGGGGTCCTCTGCACCCACCCCTCATATGTCTGGGCACTGCTGGGAGTGATAGGCACCCACCCCTCATATGTCTGGGCACTGCTGGGAGTGATAGGCACCCACCCCTCATATGTCTGGGCACTGCTGGGAACTCCTCTGCACCCACCCCTCATATGTCTGGGCACTGCTGGGAGTGATAGGCACCCACCCCTCATCTGTCTGGGCACTGCTGGGGGTCCTCTGCACCCACCCCTCATATGTCCGGGCACTGCTGGGAGTGATAGGCACACACCCCTCATATGCCTGGGCACTGCTGGGAGTCCTCTGCACCCACCCCTCATATGTCTGGGCACTGCTGGGAGTGATAGGCACCCACCCCTCATATGTCTGGGCACTGCTGGGGGTCCTCTGCACCCACCCCTCATATGTCTGGGCACTGCTGGGAGTGATAGGCACCCACCCCTCATATGTCTGGGCACTGCTGGGAGTGATAGGCACACACCCCTCATATGTCTGGGCACTGCTGGGGGTCCTCTGCACCCACCCCTCATATGTCTGGGCACTGCTGGGAGTGATAGGCACACACCCCTCATATGTCTGGGCACTGCTGGGAGTCCTCTGCACCCACCCCTCATATGTCTGGGCACTGCTGGGAGTGATAGGCACCCACCCCTCATATGTCTGGGCACTGCTGGGAGTGATAGGTACACACCCCTCATATGTATGGGCACTGCTGGAAGTCCTCTGCACCCACCCCTCATATGTCTGGGCACTGCTGGGAGTGATAGGCACCCACCCCTATGTCTCTGTCCACTGATGTGGATCGTAGCACGACACCCACCCACCCGCCCACACGCTCTGAAGGCCTGGGTACGGGCCGTACCCCCAATGTTGGGGTGACGGGGTAGGCGTGGTACGACCCGTACCCACGCTCTTCAGGCCTGGGTACGGGCCGTACCCCCAATGTTGGGGTGACGTAGGGGTAGGCGTGGTACGACCCGTACCCACGCTCTTAAGGCGTGGGTACGGTGCGTACCACAATTGTTGTGGTGACGGGACGCGTCCACGTCCACTTCCGTTGTGGCGGGACGCAGGCCTTGGTAGACACGCTCCCCCCCGGAGTGACCAGTCCCTGGAGGTACGGTATGTACAGGGCATGTATACATTTTGCCTTGGGTGGGGGTTATGTTTCCTGCCCCTGCCCCCCACCTTTGCCCCTGGGTGTTGTTCTGACCTTCTGCGGCGTCTGCGTCGGCACTGCTGGGGGTCCTCTGTACCCACCCCTCATATGTCTGGGCACTGCTGGGAGTGATAGGCACCCACCCCTCATATGTCTGGGCACTGCTGGGGGTCCTCTGCACCCACCCCTCATATGTCTGGGCACTGCTGGGAGTGATAGGCACCCCTATGTCTCTGTCCACTGATGTGGATCGTAGCACGACACCCACCCACCCGCCCACACGCTCTGAAGGCCTGGGTACGGGCCGTACCCCAAATGTTGGGGTGCCGTAGGGGTACGGCCTGTACCCAGGCCTTCAGAGCGTGGGTACGGGTCGTACCAAGCCTACCCCTACGTCACCCCAACATTGGGGGTACGACCCGTACCCAGGCCTATAGAACGTGGGTACGGGCCGTACCACCATTGTTGGGGTGACATAGGGGTACGGCCCATACCCAGGCCTTAAGAGCGTGGGTACTGGTCGTACCACGCCTACCCCTACGGAACCCCAACAATGGTGGTACGGCCCGTACCCTTCCTCTTCAGGCCTGGGTACGGGCCGTACCACCATTCTTGGGGTGACATAGGGGTACGGTATGTACAGGGCATGTATACATTTTGCCTTGGGTGGGGGTTATGTTTCCTGCCCCTGCCCCCCACCTTTGCCCCTGGGTGTTGTTCTGACCTTCTGCGGCGTCTGCGTCGGTTCCTGTGCCCCAGGTCGTAGGCTATGAGGGCCGGGATGACACTTAGGATGGGGTCCATGGCTGTCCGTCGCGTACAGGTGCTCTTTCTTTGCGCCGTCCTCAATTTCCCGGCAGTTTTTGACTCCCGTAAAAAATGCTACATGCGGAGTGACGTAGGCACGAATCGTACTTGCTGGTTCGTAAAACGCTGCCTAACTCCGTCCGGACGTCACGTACGCGGTGTCCCGGATCGGAATTGTGGGTATATTTCAGCCGGTCGGTGTTTTGTACGAATCATACGGAAATGGTATTTCTGTACGAATCGTACTTGCGGGTTTGTAAGGTGGTTTTCCCGGGTACGAGTAGGACGGAGAAAATGCTCCGTACGACGGTTCGTACCCGGGTTTTACAGGATCGGAATCGGCAACCAAATAGCTTGTTTAAAGATTTGAAAAACTAATGTACCTCGGCACTCTCTAGATATTTTCCAGTTAGTCAAAAAAAGTATGACATCATTTAAAATTCAGCAAGTAGTATGATTACTCACAGGAAACCAATCCATGCAACAAATCTTTTGCACAATATCATTTAATTTCAAATATTGACATTTCATACAAATAAATTCAAACAATGAATGGGGTGTGATCCAAAATACAAACAAATATTCTTTAAAAGTCCACAGAAGGTCAAGATCGTATGATCTCTTTCGTTAGTAGTGATGGATATGCAGCAACATCTGTGGTAGTGAGGTGTCTTTATTCGGCTACTTTGAAGCGCACCAACACTATTGGTATCAATTTAATAATTCAAACCATTTACTGTATATGATTGATGTGCAATCCTGTTGAACCATCACTACCATTTTTCTTGTGTGTTTAGCTTGTTTAAAGATTCAGGGGTCTTCACAAATAGGGTTAAACCTAACAGTGAAACATGGAGTCCTAACAAAACCAGGTGTGAGAATAATTGAGAGCTCCTTTAGGCATACATGAAAGTAGACTCACATAGCCCTAACATCAGACTACAAGTGTCCTCTGCAATACAGGTTGTTTTGTGTTCAGAAAGTTACAGACGGTAACTGTATGCACACAAATAACAGAAAGGAGTAGTCCTGTAAAATCAAAAATATATTGATATATGCAGAAGTCAATCAGTGAATCAAAGTTGATACAAGCATGAGTGTACATCATTAAAAGTTGCAAGGATCAGATGCCTTTAAAGCACAAGTGTTGGGTTCAAAATAGAGATATTAGGATTACATGCATTAAGAAAACGATGGGCCATAGTCACAAAAATCTGGTTACAAAGTACTGGCTGCATATTGAGACCAGTTAAGATTTTTAAGAAGTACTATAGGTTGATTCTTAAAAATCCAAATCGTTGTGGGTCAGAATCTGACCTACCTTATGAAAATAAATAAGGTAGATCACAAATTGCGACACAGTACTATTGGAGAAAATTACAGCGATGGTGGCCTGCTGGGGTTTGCAGACCACCATGTCTGTGATTACTTTTTAGTCAATTACATTTTTGATGCTAAGTGGTGTAATATGCCAGTGGTCAAACGTTTTGATTTATGATTGGAAAGTTAATAGGTCTCGCAATTGTTTGATTTAGAGCTATTGGCATTACAAATGTTAGTGTATATCTGTAGTAAAAAAAAAGGTAAATGAAGCCTTTAAAGCATGCAGTTTAAATACATGCGAAAAACAGTTTCCATTAAAATGACTGACTGTGAGGGCCCTGAACAGCTGTACTCTACAGCTTCCCCATCCCCCGTCACCAGCAATCGCCTTGGCGGCCTGCTGCAAATATAATTACCACTACCCTCACGGTCAAATTTCGGGTACAAATATTTTGCACTTCATGTATGATCACCTGGTTAATTATCCATTGTAGCCCTTTTCCCCTTCTTGGGCCTCTGTCTTCGGGGGGCCTGGTGCTTGTCCGCTCTTCATTAAGATTGTCTGTGCTTCGCCATGCCTTTGTGTTCCGGCACTGCTGCCTCCTCGTGCGACTATTTCTTCTAGTGAGCCCTGCTTTTTAGGCCTCACCGCAGCAGCTGCCCGATGTAACTAACTTGTGTGGTGTGCGGAGAGAGCCCTTTTCTTTTCCTGCTGTTTGGCCTGGCCTCTAATATGATGCTCCCGACCTGCCTTTCAGTTCCATGATGCATGTGGCTGTGAGAAGTTGGCCTTATATGTAGTGCTCACTATTCTAGTGATCACTGTGTATCATTCCAAACGACCCTTATTGGTGATTGGTTGTAAGTCAACCTTGTAGACCAGCTATCCTAGTAGCGTGGACAAGAGCAGTCTTCAGGCTAAACTCTAGAGGGCATGTTAAGCCAGCTGTTTACCATCACATATACCCCTTGAACACCAAGTGAAAGGACACCACACAAGTTGTTATGAAAATAAAGGATATTTATTTATAACAAGACTACCCTGGCTCTTTATGAGTCAGGGAGCTAAGCACAATACAAAACTCTTGGGAAAATACTCCTAGTTGCACAATTTACACAAATGCCCGAAGGGCACGAAACCATTTACACTGCAAGTGGACTGGGAGAGATTAGAGAGTCTAAAGTTACTGATTCCGGAGGAATCCGATCAGTTGGACTAAACGGAAAAGGAGCTGGACACTTGTAGAGTGAACCTACGATGGAGCACCGAAATGCTCGAGTTACCTAGCCCAGAGGCTGCGGCTGCGTGGGGTTCAGCAAGATGTTGGGAGTCCTCGTTGTAGTCTCGGGAGCCTGAAAGAAGAAGTTGCTGGCAGGCGACCAGTGCCGATGTTCAGCGAGATCCAAGCCTGGATCGGTGATGAAGGAAACCTGAAAGCAGAGGGGACTCAGTTCTCAACCGCTAGCCAGCGATCGTGTGGGCACCAGGAAGGTACCGGCTGAAGTCACCTCGACCAGGTGAGTGGGTGACATCGGACTCGGCTGTTCCTCGGACCAGGAGGCGCGGCGGCGACCAGGATGGAGGGCGAGCTGTCCCACGAAGGTGTCTGCTGTCGATGATGCTGGGCCCAGGAGTGGGGCAGCAGGTCTTGGCAGAGGCAAGCCCACGCGGGGGAGTCAAGATGGCGTCTGGAGTGGACCAGGAGGGTCCGAGGTACTCCTCTACTGAAGGGGAGCAAGGACCAGTCTGGAGCAACCAGACCAGTGATGAAAAACTGTCGTGGTGCGTTGTGAAGAGGGCCACTAGCCGACGGCGAGTGGCCGGACAACGCGGTGAGCAGCAAGGAGCAGAAGGGCCCCCACGCAGATCTCGGGGATGCTGGGGAGGCAGGCTTCGGTGCTGGAGCTACTCAGGGTTAGGGCTTCTCAAACCCTAGGTGCACTCACTCGAGGGTCCCTCGGTGGTTGTGCTAGATAAGCGTCGTGCAGGTTCTGAAGATGGCCGGTCCCGCAGGTCTCGTCACACCTACGAATCTCAGCTGGGCTGACGATGTAGGTAGAGGTCAGAGATGGCGGGGAATCCGGGTCTCATCGAGCTGGGTAGTCTTGATCCGTAGGAGAGACGTGCAGCAAACCGCAAGCGCTTAGGTGGTGCCTGCTGGTGCAGGGTGGCTACTCCTTAGCCACAAGGGAGAGTCTTCAGAAAAAGTCAAGAGTTCCTTTCGTGGAAAGTAGTTCAAGATTCAGAATTATCCAATTTGGGAAGGGGACTCGCTCCTACCTTTATACTAGGAAAAGGGGCTGGCCCGTGGCTAGGTCCTACCTATGGGTGGGACCAGGAGGGGGGTAGTTACACCCCTATCCTTTGTCCGGCTTCGCCCCAGCTCAGGGGCTGGGGTGCCCCCGAAACTGGTTTGAGCCGGGCTATGCACAGTGAGCACCGGGGTGCCACTTGCAATCACCTTCCTTTCAGCCCTGCCTACCTGGGATACACAAACCCTGTCTGGGATGGTGCTAACACCGCCCTCGACAGGAAACCCTTTGTCCAAGCTCCCCTCGCTGGAAGGTCTCCCAGCAGCAGGAGGTCAGACTTGTGTCTGGTGGCAGCATCCATTTTGTGATGCTGAGGCTTGAGTCAACTTTAACCGGGGTTCAAGGTTACTTCCATGTCGTGTCCCTCTAGAAGGGTGGAATGCTAACTCCATCGCCAGAATTGGCGAGGGGTTCGTATTCCAATTCGTATGACACCTTACTCGACATGTGTGGGGGATGCGATGCCATAGTTAGCAAATAATCGCGAGGATTATAATGCATTTTAAGGTAGATGGCACGCGTCACCATGGAACAGCTATTAGGACTTGGTTCCGCAAGCCGTCGACGGGCTCAGCTCGCGCCAGAGCACCATCTCACATGACTCCCAGCACTCTGCCTTCAGGATTGATAAGGCCTGCCATAGGAGTGACTGATAGGAATCCATGCGTCCACTTTAGGGTTAGGTATAGGAATACTACACCTACAGCAACGGGTGATTACACCACCTTGCCCCAGCTGTCGTGCAGCCAGTTGTGTCAGATTTGGGTGGCCATCCAGGGGTGGCATAATACATGCTGCAGCCCCTGGTAGGCCCTGGGTACGCCGATGCCCTGGATACCTGTGGTATGCTGATACAGGGACTGATAAGGCGGCCCAGTTCCAATTAGTGGATGCACCTAATGTACATGTGTTTTAATCTGGAGAGAGAACAGCTAGGCTGTGGGTCTGATTGGCAGGCCCACAGCCAGGGAAAGTCGTAAACCAATGAAGCAAAAGCAAAAAATCTGGGTGATCATAGGATTGCAGACCCTACTCTCCTACATGACCCCCCCCCAAACTTTGGGACAATAAGCTAACCTTGACCAGGTGAGTCTTCTTGCTCTAAGTGGAAATACCTGGAGAGCCCATCTGCATTGCCATGATCAGTGCCAGGTCTATGCTCCACTGTGAAGTCCATCCCCTGTAGGGAAATGGACCACCTAAGTAGTTTGGGGTTTTCACCCTTCATTTGATTTAGCCACAAGAGGGGCTTATGGTCGGTCTGAATCTTGAAGTGAGTGCCAAACAAGTATGGCCTCAACTTCTTCAGGGCCCAAACCACAGCAAAGGCCTCCCTCTCAATAGCTGACCAATTCTTCTCTCTGGGGGTCAGCCTCCTGCTAATAAAAGCTATGGGCTGGTCATGACCATCAAAATTCAGCTGAGATAGAACAGCTCCCACACCCAACTCCGAAGCATCTGTTTGGACAATGAATGTTTTGGAGTAGTCTGGACTCTTTAGGATAGGTGCTGTGCACATGGCCTGCTTTAGGTCATTGAATGCCTTCTGACAGCTTGCTGTCCACTGAACTTTTTTTGGCATCTTTTTACTTGTCAGGTCGTTTAGCGGGGTCACAATGGATCCATAATTTCTGACAAATTTCCGGTAATAACCAGTCAGGCCCAAGAAAGCTCGAACCTGAGTCTGGGTGGTTGGAGGAGCCCAGTCCTGGATGGCCTGTATCTTGCTCTCCAATGGCTGAACCTGGCCAGGTATACAACCTGTGTCTGCCCTATCTGGCACTTAGTGGCCTTGATAGTGAGGCCTGCCTTTTGCAGAGCCTCTAACACTTTCCTCAGGTGGACCAGGTGATCCTCCCAGGTGGAGCTAAAGACAGCGATATCGTCCAGATACGCCGCACAGAAGTCGTCCAACCCAGTGAGAACTTGATTCACCAGCCTTTGGAAGGTGGCAGGTGCATTTTTCAAACCAAAGGGCATCACCACGAACTGATAATGCCCACCCGGGGTAGAAAATGCGGTTTTGGGCTTGGCCTCCTCAGCTAACCTGATTTGCCAATACCCAGCTGTCAGGTCAAATGTACTTAAGTAGTTGGCCGAAGCCAACCGGTCTATAAGTTCATCTGCTCTTGGTATTGGGTGGGCGTCAGTCTTAGTGACTGCATTGAGGCCTCTGTAGTCTACGCAAAACCTCATTTCTTTCTTACCGCCCTGGGTGTGAGGTTTTGGCACGAGAACTACTGGACTAGCCCAGGGGCTGTCCGAGGGCTCAATGACTCCCAGCTCCAATATTTTCTGCACCTCTGTCTTGATGCAGTCTCTGACATGATCAGGCTGTCAATAGATTTTACTCTTTACGGGCAGACTGTCCCCAGTGTCGACCTCATGGGTACACCAATTGGTCTGACTGGGTGTCAGAGAGAACATATGTCGGAAGGATTGAAGAACCTGTTTACAATCCTTTTGTTGATGTCCAGAGAGGCTGCCACAAAAGACAACACCATCTACTGACCCATCGTCAGGGTTCTGAGAGAGCAGGTCCGAGAGAGGGTCACTCTCCTCCTCCTGTCCCTCATCTGTGGCCATGAGCAAGCCCATGCCCTCCCTGTCGACATATGCTTTGAGCCTGTTTACATGGAGCACCCTGTGGGGGCTCCGGGGAGTTCCCAGGTCTACCAAGTAGGTGACCTCTCCCTTTTGCTCAATGATCGTGTGGGGCCCAGACCATTTGTCTTTGAGTGCTGCTGGGGCCACTGGCTCCAGCACCCACACCTTCTGTCCAGGCTGATACACAGTCAGGACAGCCTTTTGGTCGTGCCAAGCTTTTTGTAATTCTTGGCTCGCCTCAAGGTTTTTAGATGCCTTTTCCATGTACTCAGCCATCCGCGAGCGGAGACCGAGCACATAGTCCACAATGTTTGATGCCGGCTTTTTGAGAGGTCTCTCCCATCCTTCCTTTACCAAACAAAGGGGTCCCCTTACAGGATGTCCGAACAGAAGCTCAAAAGGGCTGTAGCCAACCCCCTTCTGCGGGACCTCTCTGTAGGCGAACAAGAGGCAGGGTATCAGGACATCCCATCTCCGCCGAAGCTTTTCAGGTAGTCCATGAATCATCCCTTTCAGGGTCCTGTTGAATCTCTCAACAAGCCCATTGCATTGTGGGTGATAGGGTGTGGTGAACTTGTAGTTGACACCACACTCCTTCCACATGGCAGTCAGATATCCCGACATGAAGTTTGCACCTCTGTCAGAGACAACCTCCTTAGGGAAGCCCACTCTGGAGAACACTCCAACTAGGGCTCGTGCCACAACAGGTGCTGTAGTGGTCCTAAGGGGAATAGCTTCAGGATACCTGGTGGCGTGGTCCACCACAACCAGTATAAACTTGTGCCCTGATGCTGTCTGGGGTTCCATTGGTCCGACAATGTCGATCCCCACTCGTTCAAAGGGTACCCCCACCACCGGCAGTGGTATGAGGGGGGCCTTTGTCGTGCCACCTGACTTACCACTTGCTTGGCAAGTGATACAGGAGCGACAAAACTCCTTCGTATCTTCGGACATGTGGGGCCAGTGAAAGTGTGGAACAATCCTGTCCCAAGTCTTATTCTGGCCTAAGTGACCTGCAAGGGGAATCTCGTGGGCCAAGGTAAGAAGGAAACCTCTCAGAGACAAGGGGACGACCAGCCTCCTGGTCGCGCCAGGCTTGGGGGTCTCTTGCCTCGGAGTACAGGAGTCCATCGTCCCAGTACACTTTGTGGGTACCTGTGGCGTTCCCTGCAGCCTCAGCAGCAGCTTGCTGTCTGAGGGGTTCAAGTGAGGGGCAGTCTAACTGTGCCTTCCCCAGGTCTTCCCTAGAGGGTCCCCCTGAGCCCAGAAACTCAACCTGACCAGGTTCAAGCTCTTTTGGCTCAGTTTCCCTCAGTTCTTTAAGGTCAGCCTCCTCAGAGACTTGATCCACGACCTGGGGCAAGGGGGAAGGCGAGGCCTTACCCTTACTGCTCCTTTTCTTGGATGGTGTCTGGTCCGTTCTTCCAGGATCCAGCACCTGTTCAGTGGGGCATCTTTTGGCCTGTGACCTGGTCACAGCAAGGACATGTGCTGGCAAGCCTAACATTTCCATGTGAGTCCTCTGCTCCACTTCTGACCATTGTGACGTTTCCAAATCATTGCCCAACAGACATTCTACGGGGAGGTCTGAACTAACCACAACTTTCTTTGGGCCACTTACCCCTCCCCAGGAGAAATCAACAACTGCCATACTGTGATTGGTAGTGACATTGCTGGCATTGGTCACTAGGTAATCGGTACCTAGCATGATCTGTCCAGGGTCCACAAAGTTAGGTGTCACCATGGTGACACTGGCACACGTGTCCCTGTAGGCCTGAGCCACTTTTCCATTGATCAAAGGCGTCTGCCTGTATTTGCCCAAAGTATTGGGACTGGCATCAGGGGACATATCCATATCCCCTGTACAGACAAGGACGGCCTGAGTGAGCGTGCCAACTAAGTCGTCACACCCCTCAGTTCCCAAGGTTAACCCAACTAATGCCTTGGGAGGCGCACTACCACTGCTGACTGTACTAGGGGGTGCAGGTGCCTTAGGGGCTGCAGTGGCAGGAGTTTGCCCTCCTTTCTTGGTGCACTCACTAAACCAGTGAGTCTTACTTTTACAGTATTGGTACCACCTTTTTGACTGGCCTTCTTGAGTCTTCTTCTTCTGTGAAGCCTGACCCCCACCCTCTTTGGTTGGTTGGGGACCTGTCGAAGACTTCTGGTCATTTTGTTCGTTCTTGTTACTACCCTTTTGGTCTGCTTTCTTCTGAACACCCTGGTTCTGAGTCTGGTTCTGCTTGACCCTTGTTCTGACCCATCTGTCTGCCTTCTTTCCCAATTCTTGGGGAGAGGTCAGCTCCGAGTCGACAAGGTGCTGATGCAACAATTGGTTCTGACAGTTGTTTAAAATCTGTTCTCTCATGATAAGATTGTACAATCCTGTGTAATCAGTAACCTTGCTACCCAGCAACCAGCCTTCCAAAGCCTTAGTGGCACAATCGACAAAGTCAGTCCAATCCTGAGACTGAATTTTCTGGGTGTCTCTGAACAGCAACCTGTACTGCTCAGTGGTTAAGCCGAACCCATCAATCAGTGTATTTTTCAGGACTTGGTAGTTGTTAGCATCCTCAGCTCTTGTAGTGAGGAGCTTGTCCCGTCCTTTACCTTCAAAGGAGAGCCACAGTATAGCTGCCCACTGACTTGGGGGGACGCACTGGACAGTGCAGGCCCTCTCCAAAGCAGTTATCCACTTGTGGATGTCGTCCCCTTGTTTAAAGGGGGGCACTATTTTACTCAGGTGTCTAGTGTCTATACCCCTGTCTTTCTCTCTAATGAGAATGCTGCCACCAGTGGGGTCTAACCCACTCAATCTCTGCTCTCGGGCCAAGGCAAGTCTTTCTTTGGCGAGGGCAAGTTCTTCCCGCTCGATCCTCAGATTGACTTCCCTCATCTTTGCTTCGTGCTCCCTTCTCTGAGGGGACGTCATTCCTCTCTGAGAAGATGCCTGAGAGACATGTGTTCGAACAGATCTGTTAGAGCCTCTCGAGAGAGACCTAGCTCGTCCGTTCCCAAGGTTAAGCCTGCTTGAGCGTGGGCCCGGGGCTCCCCCAGTTCCATTCTCATGCCTGCTTAAGTTGGTCCTCGTGAGCCTGCCGACTACTACTGGACCTTTGTCTGCCTCGTCTCCTGATAATTCCTCCTCTTCCTCCTCTGTATGGAGGCCGAGGTCTGGGTCACCAAGGGTTCCTTCTAAGGGGGGCATGCTCTCATCTGGGTTAGAGGGGCCTACGTTAAGAGCCCTTCTAGCATCATAAGTCTCTAAGAGACCTATCAGGAATGGGACGGTAGGGTTAGAACCCTGTTTTAACTTCCTGGAGGCACACAGTTGTCTCATCTCCGTGAAGCTAAGAGCTGCATATCGTGACATGACCTGTGGAGGGTCAATGACCACTAAGGGAGTCTCTGCAGACTCTCCGCGGACCGACATGCTTTCTAGTGAGGTGTAAGTGATGCACCTACCTACACTATGTGTTTCCCTATTGATCCCTTGCTAGGAGTTATAGTCAGGGTGTGCTAGTCCCTGTTTCACTATAACAGCTGGTTCAGTAGAACTCCGAGTATTCTAAGTTAAATTATATGTACCTGGGTACTTATGTGATCTTTCAACTTGATATTCTTAGGATACGTGTGTGGTAAAACAACAGCAAGCTCAAATCCCAACCGCTGCTCACCAATGTGAGAAGTTGGCCTGATATGTAGTGCTCACTATTCTAGTGATCACTGTGTATCATTCCAAACGACCCTTATTGGTGATTGGTTGTAAGTCAACCTTGTAGACCAGCTATCCTAGTAGCGTGGACAAGAGCAGTCTTCAGGCTAAACTCTAGAGGGCGTGTTAAGCCAGCTGTTTACCATCACATATACCCCTTGAACACCAAGTGAAAGGACACCACACAAGTTGTTATGAAAATAAAGGATATTTATTTATAACAAGACTACCCTGGCTCTTTATGAGTCAGGGAGTTAAGCACAATACAAAACTCTTGGGAAAATACTCCTAGTTGCACAATTTACACAAATGCCCGAAGGGCACGAAACCATTTACACTGCAAGTGGACTGGGAGAGATTAGAGAGTCTAAAGTTACTGATTCCGGAGGAATCCGATCAGTTGGACTAAACGGAAAAGGAGCTGGACACTTGTAGAGTGAACCTACGATGGAGCACCGAAATGCTCGAGTTACCTAGCCCAGAGGCTGCGGCTGCGTGGGGTTCAGCAAGATGTCGGGAGTCCTCGTTGTAGTCTCGGGAGCCTGAAAGAAGAAGTTGCTGGCAGGCGACCAGTGCCGATGTTCAGCGAGATCCAAGCCTGGATCGGTGATGAAGGAAACCTGAAAGCAGAGGGGACTCAGTTCTCAACCGCTAGCCAGCGATCGTGTGGGCACCAGGAAGGTACCGGCTGAAGTCACCTCGACCAGGTGAGTGGGTGACGTCGGACTCGGCTGTTCCTCGGACCAGGAGGCGCGGCGGCGACCAGGATGGAGGGCGAGCTGTCCCACGAAGGTGTCTGCTGTCGATGATGCTGGGCCCAGGAGTGGGGCAGCAGGTCTTGGCAGAGGCAAGCCCACGCGGGGGAGTCAAGATGGCGTCTGGAGTGGACCAGGAGGGTCCGAGGTACTCCTCTGCTGAAGGGGAGCAAGGACCAGTCTGGAGCAACCAGACCAGTGATGAAAAACTGTCGTGGTGCGTCGTGAAGAGGGCCAGTAGCCGACGGCGAGTGGCCGGACAACGCGGTGAGCAGCAAGGAGCAGAAGGGCCCCCACGCAGATCTCGGGGATGCTGGGGAGGCAGGCTTCGGTGCTGGAGCTACTCAGGGTTAGGGCTTCTCAAACCCTAGGTGCACTCACTCGAGGGTCCCTCGGTGGTTGTGCTAGATAAGCGTCGTGCAGGTTCTGAAGATGGCCGGTCCCGCAGGTCTCGTCACACCTACGAATCTCAGCTGGGCTGACGATGTAGGTAGAGGTCAGAGATGGCGGGGAATCCGGGTCTCGTCGAGCTGGGTAGTCTTGATCCGTAGGAGAGACGTGCAGCAAACCGCAAGCGCTTAGGTGGTGCCTGCTGGTGCAGGGTGGCTACTCCTTAGCCACAAGGGAGAGTGTTCAGAAAAAGTCAAGAGTTCCTTTCGTGGAAAGTAGTTCAAGATTCAGAATTATCCAATTTGGGAAGGGGACTCGCTCCTACCTTTATACTAGGAAGAGGGGCTGGCCCGTGGCTAGGTCCTACCTATGGGTGGGATCAGGAGGGGGGTAGTTACACCCCTATCCTTTGTCCGGCTTCGCCCCAGCTCAGGGGCTGGGGTGCCCCCGAAACTGGTTTGAGCCGGGCTATGCACAGTGAGCACCGGGGTGCCACTTGCAATCACCTTCCTTTCAGCCCTGCCTACCTGGGATACACAAACCCTGTCTGGGATGGTGCTAACACCGCCCTCGACAGGAAACCCTTTGTCCAAGCTCCCCTCGCTGGAAGGTCTCCCAGCAGCAGGAGGTCAGACTTGTGTCTGGTGGCAGCATCCATTTTGTGATGCTGAGGCTTGAGTCAACTTTAACCGGGGTTCAAGGTTACTTCCATGTCGTGTCCCTCTAGAAGGGTGGAATGCTAACCCCGTCGCCAGAATTAGCGAGGGGTTCGTATTCCAATTCATATGACACCTTACTCGACATGTGTGGGGGATGCGATGCCATAGTTAGCAAATAATCGCGAGGATTATAATGCATTTTAAGGTAGATGGCACGCGTCACCATGGAACAGCTATTAGGACTTGGTTCCGCAAGCCGTCGACGGGCTCAGCTCGCGCCAGAGCACCATCTCACATGACTCCCAGCACTCTGCCTTCAGGATTGATAAGGCCTGCCATAGGAGTGACTGATAGGAATCCATGCGTCCACTTTAGGGTTAGGTATAGGAATACTACACCTACAGCAACGGGTGATTACACCACCTTGCCCCAGCTGTCGTGCAGCCAGTTGTGTCAGATTTGGGTGGCCATCCAGGGGTGGCATAATACATGCTGCAGCCCCTGGTAGGCCCTGGGTACGCCGATGCCCTGGATACCTGTGGTATGCTGATACAGGGACTGATAAGGCGGCCCAGTTCCAATTAGTGGATGCACCTAATGTACATGTGTTTTAATCTGGAGAGAGAACAGCTAGGCTGTGGGTCTGATTGGCAGGCCCACAGCCAGGGAAAGTCGTAAACCAATGAAGCAAAAGCAAAAAATCTGGGTGATCATAGGATTGCAGACCCTACTCTCCTACATGATCCCCCCCCCAAACTTTGGGACAATAAGCTAACCTTGACCAGGTGAGTCTTCTTGCTCTAAGTGGAAATACCTGGAGAGCCCATCTGCATTGCCATGATCAGTGCCAGGTCTATGCTCCACTGTGAAGTCCATCCCCTGTAGGGAAATGGACCACCTAAGTAGTTTGGGGTTTTCACCCTTCATTTGATTTAGCCACAAGAGGGGCTTATGGTCGGTCTGAATCTTGAAGTGAGTGCCAAACAAGTATGGCCTCAACTTCTTCAGGGCCCAAACCACAGCAAAGGCCTCCCTCTCAATAGCTGACCAATTCTTCTCTCTGGGGGTCAGCCTCCTGCTAATAAAAGCTATGGGCTGGTCATGACCATCAAAATTCAGCTGAGATAGAACAGCTCCCACACCCAACTCCGAAGCATCTGTTTGGACAATGAATGTTTTGGAGTAGTCTGGACTCTTTAGGATAGGTGCTGTGCACATGGCCTGCTTTAGGTCATTGAATGCCTTCTGACAGCTTGCTGTCCACTGAACTTTTTTTGGCATCTTTTTACTTGTCAGGTCGTTTAGCGGGGTCACAATGGATCCATAATTTCTGACAAATTTCCGGTAATAACCAGTCAGGCCCAAGAAAGCTCAACCTGAGTCTGGGTGGTTGGAGGAGCCCAGTCCTGGATGGCCTGTATCTTGCTCTCCAATGGCTGAACCTGGCCAGGTATACAACCTGTGTCTGCCCTATCTGGCACTTAGTGGCCTTGATAGTGAGGCCTGCCTTTTGCAGAGCCTCTAACACTTTCCTCAAGTGGACCAGGTGATCCTCCCAGGTGGAGCTAAAGACAGCGATATCGTCCAGATACGCCGCACAGAAGTCGTCCAACCCAGTGAGAACTTGATTCACCAGCCTTTGGAAGGTGGCAGGTGCATTTTTCAAACCAAAGGGCATCACCACGAACTGATAATGCCCACCCGGGGTAGAAAATGCGGTTTTGGGCTTGGCCTCCTCAGCTAACCTGATTTGCCAATACCCAGCTGTCAGGTCAAATGTACTTAAGTAGTTGGCCGAAGCCAACCGGTCTATAAGTTCATCTGCTCTTGGTATTGGGTGGGCGTCAGTCTTAGTGACTGCATTGAGGCCTCTGTAGTCTACGCAAAACCTCATTTCTTTCTTACCGCCCTGGGTGTGAGGTTTTGGCACGAGAACTACTGGACTAGCCCAGGGGCTGTCCGAGGGCTCAATGACTCCCAGCTCCAACATTTTCTGCACCTCTGTCTTGATGCAGTCTCTGACATGATCAGGCTGTCAATAGATTTTACTCTTTACGGGCAGACTGTCCCCAGTGTCGACCTCATGGGTACACCAATTGGTCTGACTGGGTGTCAGAGAGAACATATGTCGGAAGGATTGAAGAACCTGTTTACAATCCTTTTGTTGATGTCCAGAGAGGCTGCCACAAAAGACAACACCATCTACTGACCCATCGTCAGGGTTCTGAGAGAGCAGGTCCGAGAGAGGGTCACTCTCCTCCTCCTGTCCCTCATCTGTGGCCATGAGCAAGCCCATGCCCTCCCTGTCGACATATGCTTTGAGCCTGTTTACATGGAGCACCCTGTGGGGGCTCCGGGGAGTTCCCAGGTCTACCAAGTAGATGACCTCTCCCTTTTGCTCAATGATCGTGTGGGGCCCAGACCATTTGTCTTTGAGTGCTGCTGGGGCCACTGGCTCCAGCACCCACACCTTCTGTCCAGGCTGATACACAGTCAGGACAGCCTTTTGGTCGTGCCAAGCTTTTTGTAATTCTTGGCTCGCCTCAAGGTTTTTAGATGCCTTTTCCATGTACTCAGCCATCCGCGAGCGGAGACCGAGCACATAGTCCACAATGTTTGATGCCGGCTTTTTGAGAGGTCTCTCCCATCCTTCCTTTACCAAACAAAGGGGTCCCCTTACAGGATGTCCGAACAGAAGCTCAAAAGGGCTGTAGCCAACCCCCTTCTGCGGGACCTCTCTGTATGCGAACAAGAGGCAGGGTATCAGGACATCCCATCTCCGCCGAAGCTTTTCAGGTAGTCCATGAATCATCCCTTTCAGGGTCCTGTTGAATCTCTCAACAAGCCCATTGCATTGTGGGTGATAGGGTGTGGTGAACTTGTAGTTGACACCACACTCCTTCCACATGGCAGTCAGATATCCCGACATGAAGTTTGCACCTCTGTCAGAGACAACCTCCTTAGGGAAGCCCACTCTGGAGAACACTCCAACTAGGGCTCGTGCCACAACAGGTGCTGTAGTGGTCCTAAGGGGAATAGCTTCAGGATACCTGGTGGCGTGGTCCACCACCACCAGTATAAACTTGTGCCCTGATGCTGTCTGGGGTTCCATTGGTCCGACAATGTCGATCCCCACTCGTTCAAAGGGTACCCCCACCACCGGCAGTGGTATGAGGGGGGCCTTTGTCGTGCCACCTGACTTACCACTTGCTTGGCAAGTGACACAGGAGCGACAAAACTCCTTCGTATCTTCGGACATGTGGGGCCAGTGAAAGTGGGGAACAATCCTGTCCCAAGTCTTATTCTGGCCTAAGTGACCTGCAAGGGGAATCTCGTGGGCCAAGGTAAGAAGGAAACCTCTCAGAGACAAGGGGACGACCAGCCTCCTGGTCGCGCCAGGCTTGGGGGTCTCTTGCCTCGGAGTACAGGAGTCCATCGTCCCAGTACACTTTGTGGGTACCTGTGGCGTTCCCTGCAGCCTCAGCAGCAGCTTGCTGTCTGAGGGGTTCAAGTGAGGGGCAGTCTAACTGTGCCTTCCCCAGGTCTTCCCTAGAGGGTCCCCCTGAGCCCAGAAACTCAACCTGACCAGGTTCAAGCTCTTTTGGCTCAGTTTCCCTCAGTTCTTTAAGGTCAGCCTCCTCAGAGACTTGATCCACGACCTGGGGCAAGGGGGAAGGCGAGGCCTTACCCTTACTGCTCCTTTTCTTGGATGGTGTCTGGTCCGTTCTTCCAGGATCCAGCACCTGTTCAGTGGGGCATCTTTTGGCCTGTGACCTGGTCACAGCAAGGACATGTGCTGGCAAGCCTAACATTTCCATGTGAGTCCTCTGCTCCACTTCTGACCATTGTGACGTTTCCAAATCATTGCCCAACAGACATTCTACGGGGAGGTCTGAACTAACCACAACTTTCTTTGGGCCACTTACCCCTCCCCAGGAGAAATCAACAACTGCCATACTGTGATTGGTAGTGACATTGCTGGCATTGGTCACTAGGTAATCGGTACCTAGCATGATCTGTCCAGGGTCCACAAAGTTAGGTGTCACCATGGTGACACTGGCACACGTGTCCCTGTAGGCCTGAGCCACTTTTCCATTGATCAAAGGCGTCTGCCTGTATTTGCCCAAAGTATTGGGACTGGCATCAGGGGACATATCCATATCCCCTGTACAGACAAGGACGGCCTGAGTGAGCGTGCCAACTAAGTCGTCACACCCCTCAGTTCCCAAGGTTAACCCAACTAATGCCTTGGGAGGCGCACTACCACTGCTGACTGTACTAGGGGGTGCAGGTGCCTTAGGGGCTGCAGTGGCAGGAGTTTGCCCTCCTTTCTTGGTGCACTCACTAAACCAGTGAGTCTTACTTTTACAGTATTGGTACCACCTTTTTGACTGGCCTTCTTGAGTCTTCTTCTTCTGTGAAGCCTGACCCCCACCCTCTTTGGTTGGTTGGGGACCTGTCGAAGACTTCTGGTCATTTTGTTCGTTCTTGTTACTACCCTTTTGGTCTGCTTTCTTCTGAACACCCTGGTTCTGAGTCTGGTTCTGCTTGACCCTTGTTCTGACCCATCTGTCTGCCTTCTTTCCCAATTCTTGGGGAGAGGTCAGCTCCGAGTCGACAAGGTGCTGATGCAACAATTGGTTCTGACAGTTGTTTAAAATCTGTTCTCTCATGATAAGATTGTACAATCCTGTGTAATCAGTAACCTTGCTACCCAGCAACCAGCCTTCCAAAGCCTTAGTGGCACAATCGACAAAGTCAGTCCAATCCTGAGACTGAATTTTCTGGGTGTCTCTGAACAGCAACCTGTACTGCTCAGTGGTTAAGCCGAACCCATCAATCAGTGTATTTTTCAGGACTTGGTAGTTGTTAGCATCCTCAGCTCTTGTAGTGAGGAGCTTGTCCCGTCCTTTACCTTCAAAGGAGAGCCACAGTATAGCTGCCCACTGACTTGGGGGGACGCACTGGACAGTGCAGGCCCTCTCCAAAGCAGTTATCCACTTGTGGATGTCGTCCCCTTGTTTAAAGGGGGGCACTATTTTACTCAGGTGTCTAGTGTCTATACCCCTGTCTTTCTCTCTAATGAGAATGCTGCCACCAGTGGGGTCTAACCCACTCAATCTCTGCTCTCGGGCCAAGGCAAGTCTTTCTTTGGCGAGGGCAAGTTCTTCCCGCTCGATCCTCAGATTGACTTCCCTCATCTTTGCTTCGTGCTCCCTTCTCTGAGGGGACGTCATTCCTCTCTGAGAAGATGCCTGAGAGACATGTGTTCGAACAGATCTGTTAGAGCCTCTCGAGAGAGACCTAGCTCGTCCGTTCCCAAGGTTAAGCCTGCTTGAGCGTGGGCCCGGGGCTCCCCCAGTTCCATTCTCATGCCTGCTTAAGTTGGTCCTCGTGAGCCTGCCGACTACTACTGGACCTTTGTCTGCCTCGTCTCCTGATAATTCCTCCTCTTCCTCCTCTGTATGGAGGCCGAGGTCTGGGTCACCAAGGGTTCCCTCTAAGGGGGGCATGCTCTCATCTGGGTTAGAGGGGCCTACGTTAAGAGCCCTTCTAGCATCATAAGTCTCTAAGAGACCTATCAGGAATGGGACGGTAGGGTTAGAACCCTGTTTTAACTTCCTGGAGGCACACAGTTGTCTCATCTCCGTGAAGCTAAGAGCTGCATATCGTGACATGACCTGTGGAGGGTCAATGACCACTAAGGGAGTCTCTGCAGACTCTCCGCGGACCGACATGCTTTCTTGTGAGGTGTAAGTGATGCACCTACCTACACTATGTGTTTCCCTATTGATCCTTTGCTAAGAGTTATAGTCAGGGTGTGCTAGTCCCTGTTTCACTATAACAGCTGGTTCAGTAGAACTCCGAGTATTCTAAGTTAAGTTATATGTACCTGGGTACTTATGTGATCTTTCAACTTGATATTCTTAGGATACGTGTGTGGTAAAACAACAGCAAGCTCAAATCCCAACCGCTGCTCACCAATGTGAGAAGTTGGCCTGATATGTAGTGCTCACTATTCTAGTGATCACTGTGTATCATTCCAAACGACCCTTATTGGTGATTGGTTGTAAGTCAACCTTGTAGACCAGCTATCCTAGTAGCGTGGACAAGAGCAGTCTTCAGGCTAAACTCTAGAGGGCGTGTTAAGCCAGCTGTTTACCATCACATATACCCCTTGAACACCAAGTGAAAGGACACCACACAAGTTGTTATGAAAATAAAGGATATTTATTTATAACAAGACTACCCTGGCTCTTTATGAGTCAGGGAGCTAAGCACAATACAAAACTCTTGGGAAAATACTCCTAGTTGCACAATTTACACAAATGCCCGAAGGGCACGAAACCATTTACACTGCAAGTGGACTGGGAGAGATTAGAGAGTCTAAAGTTACTGATTCCGGAGGAATCCGATCAGTTGGACTAAACGGAAAAGGAGCTGGACACTTGTAGAGTGAACCTACGATGGAACACCGAAATGCTTGAGTTACCTAGCCCAGAGGCTGCGGCTGCGTGGGGTTCAGCAAGATGTCGGGAGTCCTCGTTGTAGTCTCGGGAGCCTGAAAGAAGAAGTTGCTGGCAGGCGACCAGTGCCGATGTTCAGCGAGATCCAAGCCTGGATCGGTGATGAAGGAAACCTGAAAGCAGAGGGGACTCAGTTCTCAACCGCTAGCCAGCGATCGTGTGGGCACCAGGAAGGTACCGGCTGAAGTCACCTCGACCAGGTGAGTGGGTGACGTCGGACTCGGCTGTTCCTCGGACCAGGAGGCGCGGCGGCGACCAGGATGGAGGGCGAGCTGTCCCACGAAGGTGTCTGCTGTCGATGATGCTGGGCCCAGGAGTGGGGCAGCAGGTCTTGGCAGAGGCAAGCCCACGCGGGGGAGTCAAGATGGCGTCTGGAATGGACCAGGAGGGTCCGAGGTACTCCTCTGCTGAAGGGGAGCAAGGACCAGTCTGGAGCAACCAGACCAGTGATGAAAAACTGTCGTGGTGCGTCGTGAAGAGGGCCAGTAGCCGACGGCGAGTGGCCGGACAACGCGGTGAGCAGCAAGGAGCAGAAGGGCCCCCACGCAGATCTCGGGGATGCTGGGGAGGCAGGCTTCGGTGCTGGAGCTACTCAGGGTTAGGGCTTCTCAAACCCTAGGTGCACTCACTCGAGGGTCCCTCGGTGGTTGTGCTAGATAAGCGTCGTGCAGGTTCTGAAGATGGCCGGTCCCGCAGGTCTCGTCACACCTACGAATCTCAGCTGGGCTGACGATGTAGGTAGAGGTCAGAGATGGCGGGGAATCCGGGTCTCGTCGAGCTGGGTAGTCTTGATCCGTAGGAGAGACGTGCAGCAAACCGCAAGCGCTTAGGTGGTGCCTGCTGGTGCAGGGTGGCTACTCCTTAGCCACAAGGGAGAGTGTTCAGAAAAAGTCAAGAGTTCCTTTCGTGGAAAGTAGTTCAAGATTCAGAATTATCCAATTTGGGAAGGGGACTCGCTCCTACCTTTATACTAGGAAAAGGGGCTGGCCCGTGGCTAGGTCCTACCTATGGGTGGGACCAGGAGGGGGGTAGTTACACCCCTATCCTTTGTCCGGCTTCGCCCCAGCTCAGGGGCTGGGGTGCCCCCGAAACTGGTTTGAGCCGGGCTATGCACAGTGAGCACCGGGGTGCCACTTGCAATCACCTTCCTTTCAGCCCTGCCTACCTGGGATACACAAACCCTGTCTGGGATGGTGCTAACACCGCCCTCGACAGGAAACCCTTTGTCCAAGCTCCCCTCGCTGGAAGGTCTCCCAGCAGCAGGAGGTCAGACTTGTGTCTGGTGGCAGCATCCATTTTGTGATGCTGAGGCTTGAGTCAACTTTAACCGGGGTTCAAGGTTACTTCCATGTCGTGTCCCTCTAGAAGGGTGGAATGCTAACCCCGTCGACAGAATTAGCGAGGGGTTCGTATTCCAATTCATATGACACCTTACTCGACATGTGTGGGGGATGCGATGCCATAGTTAGCAAATAACCGCGAGGATTATAAGGCATTTTAAGGTAGATGGCACGCGTCACCATGGAACAGCTATTAGGACTTGGTTCCGCAAGCCGTCGACGGGCTCAGCTCGCGCCAGAGCACCATCTCACATGACTCCCAGCACTCTGCCTTCAGGATTGATAAGGCCTGCCATAGGAGTGACTGATAGGAATCCATGCGTCCATTTTAGGGTTAGGTATAGGAATACTACACCTACAGCAACGGGTGATTACACCACCTTGCCCCAGCTGTCATGCAGCCAGTTGTGTCAGATTTGGGTGGCCATCCAGGGGTGGCATAATACATGCTGCAGCCCCTGGTAGGCCCTGGGTACGCCGATGCCCTGGATACCTGTGGTATGCTGATACAGGGACTGATAAGGCGGCCCAGTTCCAATTAGTGGATGCACCTAATGTACATGTGTTTTAATCGGGAGAGAGAACAGCTAGGCTGTGGGTCTGATTGGCAGGCCCACAGCCAGGGAAAGTCATAAACCAATAAAGCAAAAGCAAAAAATCTGGGTGATCATAGGATTGCAGACCCTACTCTCCTACAGTGGCCACATCCCGACATGGAAGGTTAAGTCATCATTTGCACGGAGAGACTCTGGCTTCTTTGTGCCTCAGCCCGTCATATTAGGGGCCTCAATTCCCCTTCTCTCGTGTGGTGGGTAGCGTGGTGTAACCTCTCTAGTCTTGCCAGGTCCGTCAGCGCGTGGTGGTGGCTCTGCGTCACTACTGCATTTTAACAGCGCTGCGCAGGGGCTGGCCAAAATTGATGCCCAAGGCCGTCATTCGTAGCGCTTTCATGCGCTACATGATTGACGGCCCTGGGAACCACATACAAGGATACGCCGCGCACCGCACCACCACCACTATTCTAGGTGGTGTGTGCGTGCACTGCAGCCGGTGCGCTTGCACTTACATAACTGCACGTCACATGTGCAGACAGGGCTCCATAGCGACAGACTCACAGCCGCACGTGAAGGGGTGGGTGGTGGGTCAGTGATGTGTATCTCAGTGTCCCCAAATAATAAACGCCGCTGCCACGTGCCACAAGGGTCGCGCAACCGCTGGCTGCTACCGCCCCCAAAATAGTGCCGCCTGGGGCAGACCGCCCCCACCGCTCCCCCTAGCTACACCACTGCAACATGTAGTAATAAATCCCCACTGATCCCAGTGTTGGATTTATTATTACATGCACACAGAGGAAACCGCAGAAGTCCCCCTGAAAACCTGCCAGCAACTGGTGTGCTGACAGACTTGTTTTCGCCAACATGCCACCAGAGACCAGTTTCTGACCCCCAAGGGTGAGGGCCTTTGCTCTCAGGAGGTCAGAAATAAAGCCTGCATGGGCAGAGGGTGCTTTTCATGCCCTACCACAGGATGACCTGCAGATTAGCATTCCAAGGCAGCGGAGCTTCAAAGAGCCCATCGCCTTTGGTATGGAAATCTGGCTTCTCTCACAGGAGAGGAAGCAGACTCCTTTTGTCCAGAGCCCTTTGACACCTGGGCAGATGGGAAAATTAGCTAGCCAAGATAGGCGAGTCAACTGTCATGCTAGTACCTCCCCTAAAGTGAGCTACCTGAAGTGGATATACGACTTTCCTGAGGTGGCCAACTTGGCCTTTGGGACAGGGTTATGCCCACCCCTGCCACCTCTATGGACCATGCAACCTAGGCATCATACTGGGCTCCTCGCTCACAATGAACCGCCAAATCAACGCCGCATCCTCATCCTCATCCTGCTTCCACAAGCTTCGAAAGACATTCAGATGCACTAGCAGACTTGACTACGGCAATGTACTTTACGCCGGCGTCACCCAAAAACAGCTCAGGAAACGACAGAACGTCCAAAACACCGTAGACAGACTGGTCATCGACATCCCCCGCCGCAGCCACATAACACAATACCTCCGACAACTCTACTGGCTCCTAATCAAGAAGAGAATCACCTTCAAGCTCCACACACTTGCCTAAAAAGCTCTCTGCTATGCAGGACCAGCATATCTGAACCACCACCTCGTATTCCACATACCCGCCAGACAACTTCGCTCTGCCCGACTTGCCCTGGCCACAATTCCACGGATTCACAAGACCAGAACCGGAGAAAGATCCTTCTACCTTGCCGCCAAGACCTGGAACACCCTAGCCCTCCAACTCAGGCAGTCCTCGTCGCTGACTCAATTCAGGAAGGACCTCAAGACCTGGCTCTTCGACTGAACCTCCACACCCAGACTGATCCCCAGCCCCCCCAACCCCATTGCCTTGAGACCCTCAGGGGTGAGTAGTCATGCTATACAAACTCCTGATTGATTGATTGATTGATTGATAGTGACCCCAGGGGTAAGTAGCCCATTGGCTACTACTCTACACTCCCCTAACACCCTTAAATTCCATATTTAGGGGAGCCCCTGGCTCCAGGAAATCAGATCCTGATGACCTATGAAGAAAGACACTGAAGAGCCGCAAAAGCAAATATCGAAGAAGAGCAACTAACTTGGCATCAGCCCTGCCAGCCTGTCTGCTATTCCCCATTGAATTGTGCCAAAGTCGACTCGACCTGCAAGCTGTCGTTCCCCCAAAGCCAGGGAGGATTGCCTGCCTTCAATAAAGGCTCAAGGACTCCCATCTCCTGCATCCTGCAGGCATCCCAAGAAGAATCGTGAGGACTTCAGGCCCGCAAAAATCTGATGCCACCAAGCACCACTGCACCCGAGCCCCCCAGCCGAAGTCGAAGTGGGCCAACAGTGTCATCCTGGTCCACTTGCCCTCAAGAGACAGAGTACACCTTGGCTTGCCCCAGCCCCACCTTACGTCCAAGATATTGGCCTTGTAAGTTGCTGTACTGTGCCTGAATGCCATACTTGTTTTTCCTCCCATAGGGTAGCATTACAGCTTCTGAAAAATGCACTAAGTGTCAACTTTTTAAAACGTCAAGTATTTCTCTTGCAAAACGTACTTTCCTGATCGTATTGATTCTGGTGCCTAAACATATATAAAGACACATGTTATTTTTATGAATTGGTGTGGATCTCATTATTGAGTCATGTGCATAATTTATTGACTTTGGTGTGTATTTGCAGATGTCTAACCCTCCTCTCTGATAAGCCTAACGCGGTTCGGCCACACTGCCCCCTAGAGGAGCACCTTGGAATTTGCTAAAACAAGCCCCTGTCAACTCATAAAGGAATACCTGGACTGTTTGCATGATATACCTCTTTTTGGTATACCATATAAAGAGCCAGCTTCTTACACACTCGTCATTGCCACATTTTAGGCAAACTGCATGCTGACAAAAATCTGGTGTGCCACTATCTCTGTGATTTTCTGCCTATATTTGGCGTTCATTCACCGTGCATACTGGATCCAACAGGAGTGTTGATGCTCTGTTCTGTCTCTTGAAGCCTCGACCAGTGACCACATACACAAGAATATAGGCTAGTGGTAGAAACGTGGGAAAGGGGGATGGGATAAGAGAGAAAAAAGACACTGGACTGCACCATCTATCTCATCAACTCTGAGGTGCATTGTATCTGCAGGACGTAGTGCTGTCTAAATGCAATAGGAGATATCTTTAGTAGCCTGCCATGAAAGTCCTGTATCTAACTATAACAGTGAATGGATATACTTTAGTGATATCTCCGTGTGACCATCTCTCTGTATTTTGAGAGGGAACTTAGTATTCCTGTAACTTTGAAACTAAACATAAAAGTGATGTATATATTAAATATATGTTCATCAACAATTCTCTTTATGAGTAGGATAAGTAGGTCATGCTTCATCATTATGCACTCTGTGTGAAAGATGAGTTATATTTTCATCCATGCAAGGTATTTAGCAAACAGTAATATATTGTGATTCTTATTGTAGCAACTCTTATAAGTATTACTAGAACTGTGACTACCTTATGGATGTCCCTGGCTGTCCCTTGAACTCTACACGCAAACACTGAATGAGGTCAAAGGAGGTATTAGTCCCTCCTCGACCTCCCTGGCTCCACCACACCAGAGGAATAAAAGAAGGTCTACCTGAACACAGGTCCCTGAAACACCATTGAAATAATAAAAGGAGCACCTGAACACAAGCTCCCTCTAACTTCCAGTTTGGCAGCTCAAACTCTATTCTCATCTCAAATATACTGCTCTCAGCAACACCTCCCCACACTAAATATTAATCAACCAATTAATCAAGTAGTATTTTTATAGCACTGCTTGACTCCCGCAAGGATGTCCAGTTGCTTATACACTACAGTATAGTACTCTAATACTCAGTAGTGGAAAAGAAGTGCAAAGCTCACCTCTTACCCCTCTCCCCGAAGAACTACCCCACAGCAGAGTCAATTGAAACTCACAGACTTCCATCCAAAACATATACCAGGCCTATTAAAGAAAAAGAAAGGAAATCTGCTTGTCTCTTATAAGATCCATGAGTTCCACCTAAAGGACTAATGATGCAGACCTCCACAGAACTCCCAACTCCTACGCTATCCCCCCTCTTAAAACCTCACGATCGAAACTCCTTCTCCATCACTCTAACCAGCAACCTCTCCCCCACAGCGGCATAAAATCTCAAACACAAATTGAACAAAAACACCCCGAAATTCTCATTGCTGATCTCTATTACAATATTTCCAAAGGCCTATAGAGAACAGACCTCATCTTTTACACTATACGCCCGGTGATATGGAACACACACCTAACTAAATACTTTCGCATTGCCAAATCCACCAACATCCCCTACGGTCGTAAACTTACAATCTCCAACTCAACCATGTTTATGGGCAATGCTACTGCTACCATCTTCAGAAACTGAATTATCATGATACAGGCTAATGATACCAACCTGTGCTCTTTCAAATCCATATTCTCTACTCTAAAAAGCGCCATTTCACAGTCTCAAACCTCTCTCCCCCAGCCACTCCCTCCACAGGATACTGCTCAAAATGGAACAATCACAAGTTATACCGCCAACCCTACTCTTTGACGTCACCCTAGCCGGAACCTATCCTAGCAGACCGGACTGCCCACTGGTCAACACTTCTACCCCTTCTCTGCATAACATGGTCTTCTCACTCACCAACACCCTCTCAAGCCCAGCCCAGACTACCAACTACAATCCCATCCCTCACCCTAACAAATCCCCTGACCTCCACACTCACTCATAACCCTCACCCCCTTCTCCCGCCCTACAGACTGCATGGATCATCAGCAGAGAGGCTCATGCTCCCAGCTCCCACTACCTACCCTCAAAGTCCACCAACACAAGATGACCACTTCTCAAAGGGACCACCACCCTCCCTCACAACCCTCACCTTCATCCCCACCCTACAGACTGCATGAATCGTCGACAGAAATAGTCACGCTCCCAACTCCCACTAACCTACCCTCCACATCTACCAACACACTGATGACCGCTTCTCGAAGGGACAAACACCACTCACCCACCAGCAAATAAACAATCATAAGAGTCGATGCATGTCCGTGTTTTTGCTAGCCCCCATCCTCTCTGTGTTGTTGCTCTGGCTTCCACCTCACCTGCTGTCCATGTTGTTGCTTACCCTACTCTCCAACCCTCTGCCTCTGTGTTGCCTCCCGCACCCAGGCCGCAATAAACAGAAAAAGAGCGCTATAATGCAGCCAGTGCTGGTCACGTCATAGAACGTTTTACACAATGCCCACCATCCCTGTCGCCCCCCATGCACCCTCTCTCCGTGTTGCAGCCAGCCCTCTGTGCAGTAAGAATAAAAGCGCTATGATATGGCCAGGGCTGGTGGCATCATATCGCTTTTTAGGCCTCGCCTGGTGTTGGAGTGCGCATGCGCTTCTCGCCCTGCGAGGGCTATAGTAAACACTGTAAGAAGGGGAGCTTTAATCCACGACCCTGTGTCTCGACCATTTGCAATTAGCTTAGGTCGTGATTAATGTTTTTTCCGTGCTTTTGGTTTGCTGGCTGTCACTTTTGTTGACGCCCTTGCAGTTTTGTGATGCTGCCCATCGTGACAAGCGCATCTGTTTTCACTCAGCCCATGTGACAGCCTGCAAACCAAAAGCACGGAAAAAAAAATTACTCACGATCTAAGGCAATTCTAACAAGTGGCTGAATGATAACAGATGACACGCGTTTTTTTTCTCTTTGTGCTTCACAGCCCTCGTGAATAATTTTCTTATCTGCTTGTTAAATAAACAAGCAGATAAGAAAAGTCTTCACAACAGCCATGAAGCAGTTGAGCCACGGCGCACAGGCATTCCGAGGGCGCCTGTTCCCAGCACTTCACCCTCCAAAGGTTTCCAAGACATATTTCGATTGTTTAGCGCTCATTAAGTGCTGCTTTCGGCTCTATAAATCACTGGCGGCTTCCAGCGTTCAGGGCTGCCTCGGCGCCTTGTTTTGGAAACAGAACTCCATGTTATTGGTGTAGACCTGGTCTAGTGCGCACGTTATTAACGTCGTGAAAGGCAAACAAGTGCATTCTTGCTCTGCTCAGTTGAGATAGCTTTTCATATTTTGTGCATTTGTGAAATGCACGTTCAGGGGTATCTTGTTACTTAATAGGAGGTGTTTATTGCTAAATCGGCAGTGGTACTCATTTTATCGATCTCTGAAGGATGAAAGGCTGAGTAGACGACAGGCTTTTAAATTATGACCCTGAGGTCAAACACCAGTCACTGCAGCAAGTGCATTGGTCTTCAGGCCCGTATGCGAGTCATGGCGTGATAAGATATAGTAAAAAAAAAGACGTTATGTTTACTGTCGCTGATGGAAGAGCTGACCCCGAGTCAGTCACACCTTATTATCTTCCTGGGTACTGCCAGCACAGTTGAGTCCTCCCCTCATCACGGTGCTGTCAGGGGTTTCGCAGCACCCCTTACTCTCACCTGGGACTGCCAGTCAACGGGCTGGTGCTGGCGTTAGGTGCCAGTGTCTAGATTTTCAATTACTGTCTCACTGCGCCTTGATGCCCTCACAGGAGTTCTTCTAGCGCTAGCCCCGCTCAGTTGGGCACCTAGTTGGGTAGGGTGGGCTGTCTGCCTCATGGTTGTCTGCAATTAAGGGTCCTCTTTTGATCCCTCTCGCCGTTTTAGCTCTCTAGTCTTGACCCCCCTCTGGCTGTTCGTTCTCTTTCGACACCCCCGTCCACTCGTTCTCTCACGAGGCCCTCCCGCCGTTCAACCACTTTTTCACCACCCTCTCGTCGCTCTTTCTCTCGCTGCCCTCTGTGATCTCCAACCTTTTGCTCTCTCTTGACTCTCTCTTTGACTGACCTCCCCCGCCTCAGTTCCAGTTTTCTCTTTCTCTCTCACCATTACATCATACAGGACTCTCACTCCCCTGTGCCTCACTCATTACCTCTGCAGTGGCCTCCAGGAGTGGCACACTCAGTGGTCATGTCTCTGGCAGGAACGGGTGGTCTGGCCGTGCCTGCTTCTAGCAGGGGCATCCTCGCCTCCCCCTGCAAGACCCTCTGCCGCCACTCCCTGGACTGCCTTACGGGAAGCACTATGCAACCTCGCTGTGCAGGCAGCGTCTCCATCTGGCACGGCACTCTGGGTTTAATTAGGGGATAAAAGCCATGCCAGGCAGCACCGCCGCGAATGTTGCATGACACCAAGCGCTTGGCACTCAGTGGAAATATCATTTTCATATCCCCTCCTCTCCCATTTGTTAATCTTTCGCCTTGGCTGCGTTTGCTTTGAGACACATGTTGCACATTCTCTCTATGTATAATGCAAATGGATACTGATATTGTCCATACTTTACTTTCTCTGTGAAATTTAAGGAAGCTTGCACCACTGCTGCATATACAATAAATTGGGGAGTAGGCCACCACCTCAGTAATGGAGTAATAAAAGGGGAAGGGGGCAGCCCCTAGTTTTAAATATAGAAATAACGCTAGCACGTGACAGACAGATTAACCCACTTATCAAAAGCCGCGCTCATTGAACTGCTAGCGCACTTTTGTACTCAGTCTTGGGGTGGTTGAAGCTGTTTCTCCAGACTTCAAAGCACCTCCAGCTCATTATCGCGATAATCCAAAAGCGGCACAACGGTGTCTGTGATTGTTGGACCTCTATGAGGAGTCTGTCTGTAGCTATTGCTCCAGCGGAAAGGGCTAATTTGCATATTCTCCCTATGTCACAGACTCGTCATCACACTAACTCATTCATACATTCATTCATTGGTGGGGCCCATAACACCAACACTCATACGTCTCACTCGAATCTGTGCACAGGAGAAAAAGAAGCGCTGGACATGTTGGGGTACCTTGTTACCTATCGGGAGTAATTCCTTTACATTATATACATTATATTCATCCGTACCAATAGAATCCTAACTTTGACATCAAGGCACTCCACCACTTGGTCTGAGGAAATATGAATTTTGTGATCAGTTATGTCCCCTATCGTAGACCCCAACGGCTCCATGTACATGCTATAAGTATATGTATGTTCCCTCCTGCTCCAGTTTTGAAGACGCAAATATATGTGCGTCCACCGTCAACATGTCCTCTTTCAGACCCGCCATGAATGGGTCAGATATTCCATTCCTAAGTATGAAAGGCCACCGACTTTATGTGGTTCACTTTCCACATTTTACAGATTCAGGCGAGTAGGCCCGAATTCTGTCATCAAGCCTTTTCCTGCCTTCTGCTTCTGAAAGCTCCAGTCTGAGCCTGCATCTGTGACCATGAACTTTGTCCTACTCCCTGCGCGGCTAACGGTGCCTGATCCAGCCTATCGCCTGCCAAAAACTGTATTTCACCTTCAAGATTATCTCCTCCCTCCTCATCCGATGCATTCCTGTCTAGCAGTTTAGGTAAACATTCCCCCAGCTACCGTGCAAAGGGGCCAGGCCTCGCTGTCCTCATGCAAGTAATTCATAGCCCCGTTACCATGGAATATTCCTACCCCCTCGCATCTAGTGTAGACACTTAGACGCTTGTACACGCACTAACAGTCAGTATAGAATAGATTCTATCCTAGAGACCTCTCCTTTTGGATAACACAGTTCTTTAAACATAGGATATTAGATATGATTTGGGATTAGGTTGACATAACCCCAGACTTCTGTCTCCACATGTAGAGCTAAATGTCAAGTGCCCTTCACCCTCTAGTTGCACGTCAATCACACGTCATGCGGCTGCGCGCGCATCTCTGCCAAATATTTCTGCTGACATTGCAGGATTCTTCTGTGGATCCACCCACTTGTGACATCATGTTTAATGACGTATTTTAGTTACACCCATGTATACGCCTCTATTAGTTACGTATGCACAGTTTATCTGTATTATCAGCTGTTACGCCTCTTGCATCTGTTTCACTGTAATGCATTTTCTATAAAACTGCTTATCTGACAATAATATATGCCCTTCCTTCCTGAACTTTCGTGGTGATGGAATAGAATGCCTACAATTCGAATTGTATTCCTTTGTATAGGAATAAAGCCTTTTAAAACCTCTAATACCACGGATTCTGCCTCTTATTTTTACTGAGTTATTCTCACTAAGACTTTACCGCATAAAAATAGTACCGGTAACGAAATATTTACCACAGGTCGATGGACCAATTAGTTGGACTGGTTGATGGTGATTGTCAAGACCAGCTTAACCTTACTACAACAATGTATTGAATTGCATAATTAATTTACTCTAAAAGAATCATGAACACCTGAAATCATTTAAAAGATTTTATATAATTAATTTACAGAAAGAAAATTATCATTTATTCTCTCACTATCAATTCTCACTTGAGCATTGCCATTTATTCAGGACATAAATCAAAAAACTGTTTAATAAAAATCTTGAAGAGAAAATGTAGGCTTGCATTCATTTCATTATTCTCAAAATGGTTAAAAATCAATCCTTGGTCATGTAACTGACAGAGGGTTCCAAAATTGAAGGATCAGTGAACCGTAGTCAAAAACATGCATTTAATTCTAAAGATTTCCTACACTAAAACCTTCCTACCCAGCACTAAAACCCCAACTTACTTAATTAACCCTTGGCCTCCTCAATGACTTCTCTCACCCAGGCTAGTGTCCCGCAACGATCTCGAACCTACAGGGGTCATCAGTGCGCAATCTGGCATAGTTTCAAGCTCCCAGCATCTCTTCAAACAGCTTCTCTCCAAAACAGCTTCTGTCCAACCAGCTTCTCTGACACATAACCCCAATTTTGGTCTGATATTTATACTTTGTTTGCTGGCTCTCTACCCTCAAATGTTTCAACTCTTGCCGTTTCCCTTGCTCTGATTGGTCATGGCAATGCAGTTTACAGCTCCCAGGATGTCCGTTCATAGCAATGTAGTTCTCAGCTCCCAGGATGTCCGTGAATAACTTTATGTTTGACAAGCTGATAGATACAAATTCAACTGTCCCACAGTTCATTAGCAGGCATTCAAATGTTCATTGGCAGGGATTCAACTGTTCAGTGTCAGGGATTCAGCTGTTTCCACGTGGTCATTCTTTGGCAGGCATTCGACTGTTTCTCTTTGACAGGCATTCAGCTGTTCTCGTGCTATCATTCTGGCTCTCAGCCACTCGCCGGCAATCATAAGTGACTGCTTCTCTGCCCCACCCTTCATCTTCTTCGTTCACTTACGGGCCAAGCTGTTAATTTTCCAACCAACGCCATCCTACCACCCGAGTGCTTCCATCTCTCTGCCAACATTAATCTTAGTTTATTAAGTCATTTTCGCCTCCTTCTGTCGACAGGGCTGCAGCATCCCTGAGCGGTACTAGGCACCATTACAATATCAGGAGATCTTTTGGGCAGGATAGATGTAAATAAAGCACAGACCTGCATTCCCTGTTAACTTGGGGCCTGGAGATGGATATGGGTGAAGACATTCAGCTGCTAGTGCACATTGTTTTACATCAGAACATTTTTAGACTCAACAGCAGCTACCATGCCATGTTAGAGAGCACTGGCTGCAAGGTGCCCCAGAGCTTCACCAACCTGTTCATGGAACCTTCAAGAAACAAGCATTTGCAATGCAATAGGTCTCGCATTTACGCGAGTTTAAGCTATTGGCATTGTAAATGACAATGCCTTTTATTTATGTTTAAAAAACGAAAACAAAAATAAAAGGCATTGTCATTTGCAATGTCAATAGCTCAAACTCGCATTAATGCGAGACCTATTTCATTTTTAATTACAGAGCGGTAGATTCACAAAGAATGGCATGGTGCCATTTTGTATGGCATTGATACAGATAGTTGCCGGGTCCATTCAAACCGGAAATGCAGATGTGTCTGATGTGCAGTGGCGATTGGCCATCAATGAAACTTTAGAGCTTAGGCTTTTTCAATTCTTTTAGCACAACGTACTCAGAGCAGTGCACCCGCTGCCACGCTCTGTACCGAGCAGTGTTTGTCACCTATTTACAGAAGAAAGCACAATCGTTCCAGTTCTCCGAGGTAATTGAAGGACTTTGTCAGATGACCTGTTTGTTGAAACAGGGATTTTCGAAGAACATGGCAGGTGAGCGCGGGACATAAACAGGCTTTAAAGACAAGTATTTGCAATGCAATAGGTCTCGCATTTACGCGAGTTTAAGCTATTGGCATTGTAAATGACAATGCGTTTTATTTACGTTTTAAAAACCAAAACATAAATAAAAGGCATTGTCATTTACAATGCCAATAACTCAAACTCGCGTAAATGCAAGGCCTATTGCTTTGCAAATGCTTGATTTTTAATTTGAGCCATGCTGCATAGCAGTTGCACTACAGTACAACATAACTAAAAACCTTGACAAAGCCAATAGCTCTCTTAGACGCAGCCTATTGGCTTTGCCAATGCTTTTTTTAAAGCCATACTGCATGGTGGCCGCGCTGCGGTATAACATGGCTAAACTTTGACAAATAGCTCTCACTCTCGTGTCATAACTTGTTTGTTATTACTGTAGATTTTGAGAGGCCTGATTTCTCAATGTAGGATCCAAAACTGTCCTGCCTTTAAGATGGTCACTGAAGTCTCTTGAATTCTTGCATAAACCTATTACCTTTTTGTCTTACCTTAAAATGGACAATAACAGCTCACAAAAGCGTGTGTGTCCTGCTGCCTAGAACAAAGATGGCAGCCAATGTTAGACCACATGTCCAGTTTCAGGTGCTGCTAAAGCTGCATTGACTTACTCCACCCCCCCTACCCCCACCCCCACGTTTCAATGGCATCCGCATGCTCCACCTTTCACTTGGGCACGCCCGCTGGCAATCTTGCTGCAGAATATATGATGTGGCACCTAAATTAAGTTCCTTCCATAGAGCCTTAGATGCCACCTGGGTATACCTACTGATAGCTCTTGCCAAGGTGTTGCAATGCACAGTACCTTGGCACCCTTGCATGTGCTTTTTCTTATGTTTGGTACCAGAGCCACATTCTGCCTCAGATGGGGCCACAACTTGTCGCAAGGCCACTTGTATGAGCGTGTGTGTGTGTGGCAGGGGCAGGCAGTATTGTGAGGTTGTGTTCCTTCATAACTAGTTGTGGGTACAGAGATGTACTAATGATTTTTATATCTTTGTTATCGTTCCAATCTCTTTACATTGTTCCTTGCTCTACTTCCGGGGCCCGTGTTTCCACCTGTGCAGTCCAGTACCAGATTATCTTCTCCATTCACTTCCTGTCTAGTTCCTGGGACAGGAAGTGGTGCTCAGTGTCCTAGCTGTGAGTGATGAATATCACTTGGTTCATGTACCCTCATGAACCGACACTTGGAGTGGGCAGCAATGAAATTAGATCAAGTCGGGGTGAGGAGAAACTGAAGCTTCAGTACAAACCTGCACAGACACCTCGCTCCTGGACTTGTGGGTCCTGACTGTAGAATAGGATCACAGAAGTCAACCAATACAAATAAATATGTGTTGAACTATTTTTACAGGGTTTTTGGACCAAAAATGACCTGGGGTTGACTATGTTTTGTTTACCAATATTGCACTTCAAAGGCTCTTTAACTATTCAAAGGGGTATAACTCGAGCGCGTTCCCTCTGTTTTATTTGTATATAGTTGTGTATCTACCATGTCTCAAAGCTATTTACCTCCTTGCAGCGATGTGTTTAATGAGAACAAAGGCCCGACTTCGCCTTTTCCATCTGTGAATGCGCCGACTCTTTGATTCTGTCATTGTGATAAATAGGAAATAAATTCATCCCTCCCATGCATCTGCCGAGTGCAACGCTCTTTCATCAGCTGAAGAAGCGCAGCCACACAGCCCTGCTTTGAAGGAGGACTCCCACCCAAACAAAAACAAGCATTTACAATGCAATGGTCTCGGCATTGTTAAAGTTAAAGCTATTGGCATTGCTCGTGACATTATTTTTGTTTATGTTTTTGTTTTTAAAACATTTAAAGAAACGGCATTGTTATTTACAATGTCAATAGCTTAATCACTCTCAAATGCGAGACCTATTGCATTTGCACCCACACACAGAGCCACACACCCAAAGCCACCCACACACACAGAGCCACCCACACAGAGCCACTCACATAGAGCAACCCACACACAAATAGAGCCACCCATAGAGCCACCCACAGAGCCACCTACACACACACAGAGTTATCCACACACAGACAGACCCACCAAGCATCGAGCCACCTACAAAAAAAGCCATACACACACACAGAGACACACACACAGAGCCACCCACACAGAGCCACCCACACACACACAGACCCTCCCCCACACACACAGAGCCACCTACACACACAGAGCCACCCACACACACAGAGCCACCCACACACACAGCCACCCACACACAGAGCCACCCCCACACAGAGCCACCCCCACACACACACACAGAGCCACCCCCACACACACACACAGAGCCACCCCCCCACACACACAGAGCCACCCCCACACAGAGCCCCCCCACACAGAGCTACAGGGTGTGAGGTGAGGTGAGGGTGGGAGGGGGGCTGGGGGATCAGTGAGTCGGGGGAGGAGGGCCGTTTAGCAGGGTGGCATAAAGGTGTGGACAGCTGCAGGGCCACGGTGGTGCATAAGAGCCGGGAGGGCGAGGGTGAAGCGCTCTCTGGGGAGGGATGAGGGTCGCGGTACAGGAAGCAATGCTGGAGAGGGCGGGGAGTGGTTGCACTTGGTGATAGCTGAGCTGCAGATTGCTGCTGCACCCCGGCTTCGCCCGTTGCATAGGGGACCCATGCAGCCTTTAGCGGAGGGTCGGTCGCGGTGGTGCTCAGGTGCAACAGGGGGAAGAACTGGGGGTAGGCAGGAGTTGCGTGGTATTTATCCCGAAGCCTTTCGTCCTTCAGAGGCCGGTTGGGTGGGTCACAGTTTCAGCGGGGCGCCCGGGAGCCATTGGGCAGGGGGGGGTAGGTGATGGCCGGGAGGGGCCAAGGAGTGTATGGTAATGGAGGAGGCGGGAAGGGCCGAAGGAGACCGGTGCAAGTGGCGCCGATCAGACTGTCACCCAATGCCAGCCAAATGGGAAATGATTTAGCATTTTGTGGATGTAAAATGCATCACTTTGGAGAGCTATTGAGTGTCGTCGAAATGCACAGCCAAAACAAATGTAAAGAGATGTTGGCTTTACTACTCGGTCTTCTTCCATGTGCACCTACATTAGTTTTGTACCGCACGGTTTCTCACGAAAAGAATGAACATAAAGAGATGTAATATGTCCGAAGTTGGTGATAGCGTGATCAGCCCCAAAGCCCTTGATGACGTGTACCTAGCGCCTAACACAACCCCATCGGTGAGCGCACTGTGTAAGGACTGCACACATAAAATTACGTGCACATCAGCCACCTTGTTTCTGATCACCACAAGCCTCAAGAGTGTGAAGCCTCTACAGTCACTGCATCCTAAACCCTCCACCCATGCATTACCTAGACCAACATACTTCCTCTCCCATTCATCTGTCTGTGTGCTCTACCACAGTCACCAAGTATCCCGGGAAACTGTCTCACGGCCACTAAGTCCCTTTGTAACATCAAAACAAGCCCCCCCTTGCTCCAGACCACTGTTTGCTGACGTGTCGTTTTAAGCCATGCTAGCGTCGCTCCCAACTCCTTTGCTTAATCCGTCCATGACAAGAGTGATGTGCTCCTACTCTCTTAAGCACGGTGCTCTGAAATCAGACAAGGCACTTACTGCTTCAGTACTACCGTGTCTCACCTTAACGACGTCTGGCACTGTCCACAACATGAACAGGAGGAAAGGACGAGTGCGCGTGAGTGAATAGCCCTGCCTGGAGGAAGTCCCGCCCACGGAAACACAAAAGAAAGAGAAGACTGGTGGATCGCTCACTAATCTGTAGTTCGCTAGGTTGCGAACTGATATGGCTGCCATCTTTAAACTACAACTTTTTCATAACTCCGAAAGAAACCTTACTATAAAATTAAGATTTGTAAGGGTATTTAAAGTTATTGATGTGAAATCGAGCCTGTGTAATAAAAACGAAGCTTTATCAATTTGAATACAAAACCTTCAAAAGTACACTTATTTTTCATGGATGGGGTATTTGCTATATAAACATTACTTGCATCATCATTTCTGGATAGAGATTATATTATTCTAAAATATATGCCAGTCTTTGTATTATGCATTATTTGTATTATGTATATATTGTATTGTGATTGAATTTATAGAGCTTGCTTAGTGATTTAAATAGGAAAAATAAGTGCAGCTGCAGCACCAAATTACGCAGTGGACTAGGGGTGGAGTGGGGGTGGGATCAGGGATGGGGCTAGCAATGCCAGGCATTTATTCGGATCAGTATTTCTAATGCATGCCAGTGCACGCTGCTGCAGCAAAAGTTCACATTCATGTCAGTATATAAGTATATCAGCAGCCGAACACGGGAGCCGACAGCAGGGGGAGAGGACGCCATTAACACCGCCGCCTTTCTCCGAGGTGAAGCAGAAATGCCTCGGAGAAACGCAGCGGCGGTTTCGGGTTCGGGGGCGTGTTTTTCTTTTTCTCTCCTCTTACCATTGGCTGGAGGAGAGAAAAACACGCCCAGCGAAAAGTAACGAAAAAACACGCCCCTGAATCCGAAAAGGACGGGGCTTGTTTTGCGAGACGAGCCTCTTCTCCAATGGCTGGCCAGCATTTAAGAGGCCAGCCAATGGAGAAGAGGAGAGAAGAGGGGCGGGTTCAAGCCCCTCTTCTCCAAGTCATTAAATCTCGCGATCGAGACTGCGCAAGCGCAGCCTTCGCTAGCCGAGACCTAACAACAAATCCCACCCCTCAACCCTTGCTGGGCCTCCACGGTACCGTGTCTTAAACTTTGTCAGGCCCTACAGTCGGGTGAGAGAGGCTGGCGGCCACGAAGGCGGCCATGTAGAATTGTAATTGTAATTGCATTTATATAGCACTTACTACCCCTGATGAGACGTCAAAGCGCTTTTTTTGGCAAGGAGCACGCTACTCCGGAACCCATAAAGGATTGGTGGTGAATTAGTACAGTGAAATATGAAAGAAATTTGAGTGGCTACAGAGCCTCCCTCATGATGTCATAATGAATATGACGTAGGAGTGATCTTATATCTGGGAAAAGTTCATCTGTCTGGGCTGTCAGGTACAAGAACTAAAGATTCTGAGCGTCTGAGCAGAGCTGATTTGAGCTCTACATTATCAAGGCTGGGGTGTTATCTATCTCTGGTTTCTCATTCGCCCTCATCGAGTAGGGCTAGGCACAGTGGTAATGAAAGGCCGCAATAGCATAACAACTGATACATAATAAGAACTGCACAGCTGAAATAAACTGCTGTTTTCAGCTGGGTTGCAGGGTGCATGGTGTTACATTACTCAGTTAAGGCCAGACTTGCCATGGCATTTGGGCATTCTGGTATTTCCTTGTTGGGTTTCTAGGTATGAGGCTGCTTTCAGGGCTGGGTGGTCTGCCATGATCCAGCCTAAAAGCTCATAGTTGTATTCTAAAAACAAGCATTTGCAATGCAATAGGTCTCGCATTTGCGAGAGTTTAATCTATTGGCATTGTAAATGACAATGTCTTTTATTTATGTGTTTTGAAAACCTGTAATGTGGTGTGTAAACAAAAAGTCTTTACGAGCCAGCCTTGCTAGTCGCAGGCCCGGCTCCAGGAATTTTTATTTGGGTGGGCCAAGGGTGCATTTGGGTGGGCCACTGTAGGCTCGATTTGTCGCATATATGTCTGGCAGGACTGCTTCAGGGCCCTCCTTTATCTCTTAGTCTTACAAGGCCCAGTAAAACGCACTCTTTTCCAAGTCTCTTTCTCAATGTTATCACTCTCAAAAAGTGTTTTTTCCATGCAATGTCCCTTTGATGGGAAGAGGAGGCTTCTGAGTTGGGAGTCTCAGGCAAGTGACACTTCTCGGGCTCCCTTTCTGTGAGCCTTCAGTGAGAATCCCTCTTCATTACTACCTCCACCCGACCCTAGACTCTGCAACGCACTCCCGTACAGGCTCCCTCTGTGCGAGCCTTCAGGAAGAATCCCTCTTCATTACTACCTCCACCTGACCCCTGACCCTGCAGTGCACCCCCTTACAGGCTTGATTATCCACTACTACCCTCCAGTGCACCTTATCTCACAGCTGACCTTGGGTCCCAGCCCCATATCAGGCACCATCGGGCTCCACTTTCATTTTTCCCTGTAAAAACATTAGTAAAATCACCTTCAAACTTAAAACATTGAATATAGCAGTACATATAATTAGCACGCACTTTAAAGTATGTTCCACAGTAGCCCTTATAACCCGATTGCTAATTAAATAAACAAAAACAGAAAGGCCATGACAGGGCCGGCTTCAGTGCTGATGCGAAAGTCTTTTTTGGCCCCGCACCAATAACCTCTTTCTCTGTAAATACCTTTACTACCACCTTCCAACAGTGCCCCTCATCCCTCCATGGCCCCCCTATTGACCTCCTCCTCGGATTCCCTCACTGCCACACACCACAAGTGCCCCTCATCTCCCCATAGCCCCTCCCCCTCATTACCTCCTCCTCGGATTCCCTCACTGCCGCCCTCCACCAGTGCCCCTCATCTCTCTGTAGCTCCCCCTCCACCCATGACCTCTTCCTCGGATTCCCTCATTGTCACCCTCCAACAGTGCCCCTCATCGCTCCATAGCCCCTCCCACTACCTCCTCCTCGAATTCCCTCTTTGCCACCCTCCAACAGTGCCCCTCATCTTTACGTAGCCCCTCTCTCATATGCATTTCATTTGTTGTATAGCGCTACTCGTATCAGTGTAGTGTGTGTCAGTACTTTACACCACGCGCACATTATACAGAGACAATGAATCATAAAAGTATGTAAATCAGTCTACAGGGAATGTCACATAAGCCAATGAGGATTACAAGGTGTATGAATCACATGTCATCCATACTGGTGGGCAGTATATTTTAAGAGGGTTTGGTCTGGGGAAAAACAACCTTAGAATTTAAAGAGTATTCCAGTGTTTGGGGGTTGGCTTTACTGATAAAAATGTATATCTGCCCAAACATACTCATTTTAGCAACATTAGAATAATGAAAGACTGAGGAAGTTCTAACTATATCACAAAACAAAAAAAACGAAGTTCTAACTATACCATTCATGTTTGTTTGCAGCTCTTTGGTGACAGTTCATTGGTCACTGTCCTATGTTAGGATTGTAACTTCTGAACTGCAAGTAGCACAAGGATCTCTGTGACAAAGGCAGTAACCCACTGAGCTATCCACATAAAATACAGTTCATCTGCATTTAAAAACTACTAACAGACAAATGATTGCTCTCCAGCAGGATCATTAATCACCAGCGTTATCTGGGCATTTTGTATTGTCTTACTGTTGTCCTGCATCAGCCATGATAATGATAAAAACTGTTTAAATGAAGCACACAGGAAGTATGTGTCCTGCTGGGCCTGTGCATATTTTAAATAGAAAAACAACTAGTAACACATTCTCTTAGTCAAACTTTGTGTCACACCTGATGTGATAAGCCGCTGCAGGGGTCAGGAAAGGTGAATAGGAATAAACAAACTTATTTTCTCCTGCACTGCATAGAAAAAGAAATATCCATGCAGCAGAACAGTGGGCAAAGGTTACCCCTGCCAAAGAAAGGATTTGTCGCCTTTCGTCATGTCCTTAGTGGAGATGAAGGGGTGAAAAAATAAACAAAGCCTCATTAACATGTAAATGGTCTTAACATGTTAATAGTCTTGTAAAGACCTGTGAAGTACTCTGGTGCTGCAGCGATAATCTCGAAAACTGTCTGTCTCTGTGTGTGTGCGCCCAGAAAGCTGTTTCAGCCGGGCTGACACACACAGACAGCCCTTTGAGCCAAATGGCGTTGTGCGCCTGCCTTCAAACCCTCACTGCCAGGGGCCAAGGCTCCTGTTTTGGTCGGCCAGGCTCATGTTTGGGTGGGCCTGGCCCACCCGGCCCACCCGCTATAACCGGGCCTGGCTAGTCGTAAGAAACGCCTATAAGTACAAAGTGCGTGTTTACACAATTCTTGCAGGTTTGCAAAACACATAAATAAAAGGCATTGTCATTTACAATGCCAAAAGCTCAAACTCGCAAATGCGAGACCTATTGCATTGCAAATGCTTTTTTGTTATGATTGGGGACCGGAAGCTGTCCCGCCGCGCCACAGGCAGTGGGTGTGTTTCTATGAATGGATCTGAATAAACTGCAGTGCGCATTGCCCCCCCCCCCCCCCCCCCCCCCCCTTACCGTATCTGCTGGGAAGGGGGATGGGATCCAAGCTTCAATAAAGAGGGGGAGGGCTGGTGCTGGAGTAAGATGGGGAGGAAACGTATCAAGGGGGAAGAAGAGCAAAGGCGGGGGAGGGCAGAAGAAGAGGATGATGAGATAGAGAAGAGGAGGGCAGGGTTTCGAGGCAATTTGGGCACGAAGAAACAGGGCAAGGATGCGTGACAGCGTGAGAACCAGTGAGAGGAGCAGACATGTGAGGAGAGAAGGATGGTGGGTTTCGGGGGAAGATGGCAGTTGTTTGGCGGTAAGAGGTTGTGCGGAGTTAGAAGAGTGTGTCGCTTTTGATGACTACAGGGGTATCAGAGAGAGGGTGGGCATGCAGTTAGTTTAGAATGAGACATGGACCAGGGGTTCGGGAGGGGGAGAGGTGATGTATGGGAGTTCAGTCGGCGAGAGGAAATACGATGGCGAAGATGGGTCTGAGGGAAAGGTATGGGCAGGGGATTTAAGATGTAAGAGGACAATGAAAGATGCGATTGAGGAGAAAAGAGTGAGCCGAAAGACGTGCAATGGAACTTCTGAACCTGAGCTTTACAAGTACACCATATTTTGAGGGGATTAGGTGTGTAAGGGCACCCTGGGAAGGGAATGTAATGAGTAGGAGTGTGCCAGTGGGAAGGAGAACTGTGCGTGAAAGGCCAACGGGTGTAAAGGTAGAAAGAGGAGGCGCATGCAGGGCCGAAACCGAAACAAGGTTCTCCGCTCGCCGTGCCGCCAAATACACAGCACCTGAATTTTCTTTGATAAAAGCAAAGGACTGTGATCATCTTAATGCACACGTGTTTCTGGACACATTAAGATATGACGGCCTGGCAAGGGCTGAGTGGAGTGTTAGACGGACGAAGAAGAGGGCAGGGAATATAAAGGTGAGAAGAGGGCAGAGTGTGTGATGAGGCGGGTGAGGGATGAAGCAATGAAGGTATAATAAGACAATAGTACGCTGTTGCTGCTCAAGCCTCATCGTGGGGTAGGACAAACCGGCAATTAATGCATAAAGGAGGACGGGTGCAGGGAAGGGTAATGAGAGAGAAGGCAACAGCCCCCCACCCTCCCTTCCCGCGAGCGAAAGCACGAGCAGCTCGCTCCATGAAACCTGCCATAAACTTGCAAGGGGCAGTGGAAGTGAGGGGGAGGCACGCAGCAGAAGGCTGGTGTGCAGGAGCGGCTGGTGGAATTTGAAACTGGTGGGCGTAAGCTACCATGTTCCGTCGAGCATGGAGGCGGGTTCACATGGTGCTAAACACGCATTTCTCAGATCTTATGATTGACATTTCGTTACCAGATACCAACTGGGCTGACTGGGAGACTCACTCTCTCTCCCTGTCTCGAAAGCACCATTCATGTTCTCTCGGGAAAAAAATGTCTATAAACTAAAATAACTTGCATGTTTGGCGCTCTATGGATTGTATGAAACAGAGACCGGGGATGTATGCCTTCCTGCAACACGCAACTGCTTCTCTGCCGGCACCAGCCAAAGCTTTACAAGTCATACTAGTACCAGCAAAAACTTTGGAGATGCTTTGCACCAAACAATAATTAATCTGCCTCGGTATCTTGTCTGTACGAATGGAAATGCTGGATGAATTTAGCCTGTTTTAGGAAATAACCTACAAGCCCCATATGCTGACCGGAGTGACTGCACAAATTGCTGAGTCCTGATGTGCATATTCCAATATCGGCTCCTCTGCTGTTCAAGGTGGCACCCACATATTGGAAATCAATAATAAAATACGCCACGCAGAACTCTCCTTATGATCCCAATATACCACTGCTATGCCTTCTCACCCCCATGGGCATTGGGCACACTGATGCAACGCATGCTGTCCACATGGGAGCAGGCAGGCGTGACCAATGTGGGTGCACTCACTGGGACTTACATAAACCATGCCGACTTCATAAACGAACAGGGACTCACAGACACACTCTTTTTGTCACATGCAAGCCTTGTAAGATATGTCATATGGCACTGGGCTCCAAACGGGTCTGAACCCACAACATACGAGCTAGTCTACGCAATATATTTAATGGGCACTGGCAGATATTTGATACGTTGGTTATACCGAGGCATACGTATACCCATATTCTCGTCTCTGTTGCCATTACGGGAAAGGTGGGAAAGAGACATGGGCAGGGTTCTGCTAGATAAAGAATGGAGCTCGATCCATAAATACTCAAAACATGTTTCACATAACTCGCTATATAAATTCATACAATGCATGATGGCACAACGGGCATGTCTTACACCACATAGGCTACGCAGAAGGAGAACTGCAAGCAAGCCCAGCACTGCCGAGGCGCCAACCCGGCCAGATTATCCAGCCAAACCTGACCAAACCCAACCCAGCCAAACCACCCTAAAATTAAAAAACAGTTAAAACACTTACTTGACCGGTGACCGCCTCGTCTTCTCCTGGCCCGCGTTGGCGCCTCTCTGCCCTCAAACGGTCCGGAACACCACGTCCACGTGATGCATTGCAAGTGACTGGCAACCCGGCCCTCAGCCAATCCTGGCGCTGCAGCAGCGCCAGGATTGGCTGACGGCACCGCCTACTCCTCGCCCGCCGCCTGCCTATTAGGAGACCGAGGGGCTCCTAATGGGCATGCACAAGGCAGCAAAAACACAAGTACGCATGACTGGGCACGGAGTAAAAATTAAGCTCCATGCCTACTCATGCGCACTTGTGCTGCCTTTCCCAAATGCGTCTGACAATGATGTCAGTCAACATGACGCCGGACCGCCCACGGTCCGACGTCATGCTGATTGACATTCACACAGAGGAGGGAGCTGCGGGCGCGAGGCGCGGGCGGTGACATTCACACAGAGGAGGGAGCTGCGGGCGCGAGGCGCGGGCGGGGGGGCTACGCCCCCACGCCCCAATGGACGCACCGCGCCTGCTGGTGTGGGAGGCAGCGAAGGCCTACTCTCCCCCGAGAGGATGTGAGGCAGATATGCCACAGAGTGTGTGCAGCGCATGTGAGGGGACGGGTACATGTAGGGGCATATATCAGCAAGGCGAGGCGATAAAATTATCGCCGCTCTTGCGGCCGTTTTCGGCCGAAAAGCGGCGATAATTGTATCGCCTAATTACAGGCGGGCAACTAGAGCCAAATTTCGGGGGGGGGGGGGGGAGGTTGGGGGCTGAAAAATATTTTGGGGGGGGGGCTAAGTCTTCCAGCCATAGGCAGAGTGGCTGTAAGAATGGGTGAAAACACAAGAAAAGCCTCATTAACGAGTAATTGGTCTTTTAAAGACCTGTGAAGTACTCGGGTCCGGCTGCAATTAGACGGACGCCAGCCCGCGAGGCTGTCTTAGCCGGGCTGACACACCTGACGGGGGGGGCTGAAGCCCGGTGAGCCCTGCCTGCTTCAGGACTGACTTAGCCATGATATCCTATGGAAGGCGGATATCATGGCTAAGTTTGTGAGTCCCTATCATCAAGCTAACGCCACATTGCGTGACATTATCGCTGGGTTTCCAGTGATAAACTCACGTTAGGCAGTTAGCGTGAGCATTTTTATCGCTATTGAGAAAAGCGTTGCTAATAGCACGCTATCTCAGCGATAAAAATCCACGCTAGCCGGCGATAATTATCCTAGCGCTAAGTGCGCTTAGCGATAATTATCGCCGGTTGTTGCTGATATGCCCCTATGTCCTGGAGTGACAACTCAGAAACCATGTCCAGATGAGGTTTTTTTTTTATTGGCAGTTTTATATAGCGTGAATTTGACCCGAAGGTATTAGAGCGCTTTACGTGAGCACCAATTGCTTTAGGTTTAAGTATTTTCTACCAAAAGGTATTAATATTTTATTCCACACACGACGACTTGCTTGTGGTAGGTTGTAGGGTGCACTGGTTTTGGTCGGGCTTGCTGCTGGTGTGTAAAACCACCCTGCAGTGGGGTAGGGGCCCACTGGAAGGCTATTACAGGGTAGAGAATGTGGGGGCTGCCAGGTGCTTTCCTGCAAATATTACTTTAGTTTTGAGTGGCCTGTGCATGCCAGAGCATTTACCTGTTGTGCAAAGAGTGCATGCCAGTGAGGAGACAGCGCAGGCCCGCACACTGCCCTCAGTTCATGTCTGTGAGGAGCCAGTGCGTGCCACATTGTGCCATCTGTGAAGAGACAATGCAGATTCGTTATCCAGCTTTCTATACGTGAAAAAAAATCTATTTATTTTTTTAACACTCGCAGCACCGGCGCTTTGCCTTTAACCATGTTAAAGTAAAACAATCGCGTCACCCGGGTTTTAACTTAACATGGCTAAAGGTAAAGCGTGTGTGCCACCAACGTGAAAAAAAGTAAATAAATACCAAAAAAGTGAATAAATAAATAACAAAAGCAGTAGACAATAAAAAAAAGCAAGCGCTGTGCTATAACGCGGTGCCCGTGCTTACTTATGTTATCTACACGGCGCCCGTGAAGCACGAGCGCCCTTGCGAAAGCAGATTGAACACGGCGCCCGTGCTTACTTAAATTATGTACATGGCGCCAGTGAAGCGTGAGCGCCGTTGCGAAAGCAGAATGAACACAAAAGAGTGCTTACCCACTAATAAAGAAGACAGTGTAACACTGCAAGAAAAAGATCCAGTCCGGATGGGCCATCCCAAAAGGAGACAGGGCTGCTGTGTGCAGATTTAGAGTCCGTATATAGGTTTCCCGATTTATGCCCTTATATAGGTACAATTCACATTGCCCTTATTTGGACATAGAAATCCTGCCCTTTTTTAAACATTGTCCGTACAAACCAAATACAGGCATGGCCACCTACATCCGTCCATCCACGTCACAACAAATTCTTGGAAAACCAGACCCATAAGCCTTTAGGAATTTCCCTCAGCTTGAATATTGATTTCTCCAAGAACACATTAAAATGCATGAACATCTATTCCTTAGCGGTTTATTCATGATGTTGCTCTGCCTAACTTTTACGTCAATACTGGCATTCCTAGACACCTTCAAGGTATAAATATACCCGCACTTGCCCAGGCAAATTGCGGTTCCCGGAGGATTCGATCCAATCCAGACTACGCGGTTCACCACGGCAAGTTCGGAAGGAGATCAAGTTCCAGCCTGATGCACTGACCTCACGCTGCCATCCTCCTCGCAGAGAATCCAGCTCCAGTGCTCTCTGACTTCCCTTGTGGGGTGTTAGACTATCGAGTCCAGAAAAGAGATTCCAACCTCTCTCATTCTAAGGTATGGAGCTGATTAGAACTTAGAGAAACTTTTGGCAACTCTTGGCTAAACTAAAATATAGCTAGCTATACTTTAGAAATGGCACCTACTTCACACCTCATACTGCACTTAGGTTAGGTACATTGGGGTAGAACAATTTAGAAGCATCAGGTGAGTATCACATTTTAACTTATGTTATTTATGTATGTATTTTGATTAATATATGTCATAGCTACAAACCATGCTATTGCAGTATTATTTTATCTTACTGCTAACCTCGTACATATTGTACTTTGCAGTCTGTCTTACGATTGTAGCAATTCATATCTCTTGCATGAGAAATAAGACTGTTCAATAAACCCTTTTATTGAAACGCCCGTCTCTCTATTTCTGTGCAACTCTAGAAACGAAGCATGCACGATTGACTGAGTGAAACTGTTATCTATTGTTTTCACGATTCTGAGACTGTTCCGATTCTAAAAGGAAACAAAGTTGTCATGTTTATGACCTTTGAGTTAGCTGGAACACACAAGTAATTAAGTTTAATATACTCGATAGAGACATACTGACCTTAGCCCTATGTCAAATCTATAGTGTATGTTATTCCAATGCGCAGAGCCTATCAGGGATATAGGAACTACACTACAGGGCGGTAACAAGGAGGGACTAATAAGCCTCATTTTCAATCGAAAGCCAGCGTTTAGCATGGATGATGACGCAAGCCAATGAAAACAAGGGGCGGGGCTTCCACTCCACTTCTAAAACCTACCCTACTGCAATATGCTTCGCAGAGCGAACAGCGCATGCGCACTGCAACGCTAGGTCTGCGAGACATAACTATGCTTTAATTGATAAGTGAACACCACACCCTCACAAGGCCCAAACTACAAGCGTCCAACCATGACAGAGAAAGACTTGCTCTATACGCTTACTCACATGAAGCAATGTGTTTGCTGGGACTGATTTTGGGGTTTAGCTGGGACTGATTTTAGTTCCCAGTCAGCAGTTGTTGGACTTTGCCCTTTCTGCAGGGTCATCTTCAATCTTTTTGCTTCACCCTCCTGTTTCAGGTCTGCCTTTCATGCCTGTGTGTGCAGTTTTAAACTGCAATTTCAACCTGGCAAAATACACCTTTGGCGAATAGTTGGTCACCAATGGTAGACCTGACCCAAAGTACACAACCGTAAGGCCGTCAAGCTTCTAGTGCACAACCTTAAGGCCCTCGGGCTTCTTATATATACCATTGGTATATATGAGAAGCCAGAAGGCCTTAAGGGTGTGCACTTTGGGTCTGGTCTACCATTGGTGAGCAGCTATTCGCCAATATTTTACATGGCCACTGGGCACAGCTCATACCATTGTTGCCCACCAGAAATGCGTTGATGTTATAACAATTGTTGAATTGTATGATTACCATTTGTTTACACTTTGAGTGCATTTAAAAATAATTGTCAATAAAAACAAATCTTTTGCCAAGCCCAAACCTTCCATTTTAATACATATAGGTCATCCCTAGTGTAGACAGCCCAAAGGGTGCAATATAATTAAAAAGTACGACATTTACTTTCAAGTGTTACATGTCCTGGTATTGAAAAACTCCTAAATGTGTTTCTCACTACTGCCAGGCCTACCTCCCCCATAGGATAACATTGGAGCAATCGTATTCCATTTAATAAGGTGTAACTTCCAATTCGGAACAAGAAGACAGGTCGAGTTTGGTGTCTAAAGAATTTTAATTAAAAGCCCTCTTTAATGATAAAGTCAGATTTTTTTATCACAATTTTGAAAATGCTGTGAGAAGTTGGCCTGATGTATGATGTCACTAGTTCTAGTGTACACCTTATATCAGTCCAAACAACCCTTATGGTGATTGGTTGTAAAGTCAACATTATAGACCAGCTATCCTAGTGGTAGCATGGACAAGAGCAGTCTTAGGCTAAACTCTGAATGGCATGTGAAGCCAGCTGTGATACCATATATAATCCCTTGAATACCAAATGAAAGGACACCACAACAGATATATATATAAAATAAAGTGTATTTATTCTAGTCAAACCCTCAGCACTCTTTATGAGATTAGAGGTAAGTACAACACAGTCTTATTCAAGCATACATTAAGTCACACAGGTAAGTAATACAGTTAGGCCCTAGGGGCCACGCAAACCATATACTAAAGAAGTGGTATAAGGACCACTGTCATGGAAATAGGATAGGCCTAGGCCTAGGGAATCGCTGGGGCTACACTACACTAGCAACAGTTAGGAAGTGGGAGGCCCACGGGATTCAGGTGCAGAGTGGAAACACTCACGCGTAATGCGTAAAAGTCGATAGAATTTAACAGTTTAAGGACACTTCTGAAGCAGCTAGAGAGTCGAGGCTCGGAAACTAGACCCTAGGATAGTCACTACCCTTGTGAGCACCGAAGTACCCAAGTTACCTAGCCCACAGGCTGCGGGTGCATAGGTGTGAACTTGCGTCGGGTTTCGTCGTGGACTTCTATGGATGCCTGAAGGAAAGTTGATGACAGGCGGTCAGTGAAGAGTGTCCGGTGGATCCCAAGGCTGGGATCAAGAAGAGAGGATACCTGCAAGCAGAAGGGACAGAGTCAGGGTCACTAGCCAGTGACCACGTGGAACCAGGAAGGAACCAGGCGATGTCGTGAAGATTGCAGGTGAAAGGTGAAGCTTGTCGCTGCAGCCACGGGTACCAGGAGACGTCGAGGACGACCAGGACCTGGAGGCGAGCTGTCCCACGAAGGCTCTTGCTGTCGGCGGCGTCGAAGTCGAACTAGGACTCACCAAGCCTTGGCAAGCGGAACCCACGAAGAACGGAGGACTTGCTTCTGGTGCAGACCAGGAAGGTCTGGGGTGCTTCCCCTTTGCAAAGAAGCGGGAGCCAGTCTGGAGGAGCCAAACCAGCAGTGAAGATTTCAAGGTGGGTCGTCACAAAGGCCGCTAGCCAACGGGCAAGCAACCGGACAGACGCGGCAAGCAGGAAAATGCAGAAGGGCCCCACGCAGGACTCATGGAGTGTGGGGGGCTGATCTTCGGTGCAGATGGTGCTTGGGGTTGGGGCTTCTCAATCCCCAGTGCACAACTTCGAGGGTGCCTCAGAAGCTGCGCTGGAAGATACTCGCCACTTTTCCCAGGTAGCCGGTCCCACGTCTCTCGTCGCCTCCACGGATCTCAGCTCGGCTGTGGATGTGGATCAGGGTCGGAGAAGTCTGGAAGTCAAGGCTCTGGTCGGGCTCTGCAGTCGGTCCCTCGTAGAACTTCAGCAAAGCAAAGGGTAGTCTCTTGATGGTTCCTGTTTGCACAGGGTAGCCACTCCTTGGCCACAAGGGAGATTCTTCAGTCTTCTTCTTTCGTCGAATGTCGAAGGTCCAGAGTTTCTGTTCAAGTTGCAGGTTCAGGATAATCTAATCTCCTGGGGCCCAGCTACCACTCTTATACTAATCTGGGGGGCTGGGTTGCCTGCTAGGTCACGCCTTATGGGTGGGACCTGGGAGGGGGGTGGTTACACCCCCTTCCCTTTGTCCAGTTTCGCGCCAGGACTGGGGCTGGAGTGCCCCAACACCGGTTTGAACTGGACTATGCATGGAGCACCTTGTGTGCCCCAGGCAGTGTCTCGTTTCATTCATCCCTCCCTGCCCCAATACACTAAGGCCTGTCTGGGGTGGTGCTCGCACCTCCCAAGGCAGGAAACCTATTGTCCAAGCCTCCTTTGCCGGGATCACTCCCAGCAGCAGGAGGTCAGACTTGTGTCGTGGCAGCAGCATCCATTTTGTGATGCTGGGGCTCTGGTTAACTTTAACCGGGTAAGTAGATTACAACAAGTCTTCTCCCTCTAGAAGGGAGGGATAATATCCTCATCCCCAGAAATGGGATGGGGGTATTATTCCAAAGTGTTAGACACCTTACACGACATGTTTTGATAAAGCCAAACCATAGTTACCATAACCGTTTAAGATTATAAGGCACTTTAAGAGTATATGGTAGGCTATATCATAGAACAGCTATAAGGACATGGTTCCGAAAGCTTCAGACAGGCTCAGCTCATGCTAGAGCACCATCTCACATGTTACCAAGCACTCTGCCTCCAGGATTGTTAAGGCCTGCCATAGGAGTGGCTGATAGGTACACATGTGTCTATATGTAAATTAGGTATAGGAATACTACACCTAAGCAAGGAGTGATTACACGACCTTGCCCCAGCTGAGTGATCAGCCAGTTGTGTCATAATGGAAGGCCAGGCCAGGGGTGGCATAATACATGCTGCAGCCCCTGGTAGGCCTAGGGTACACCTATGCCCTGGGTACCTAAGGTACACTGTACAGGGGCCAATAAGGTGATCCTATCCAAATGGGTTATCCACCTAAAGTACATAGTATCAATTTAGAGAGAGAACAGCAGGGCTGTGGGTCTGATTAGCAGGCCCACAGCCACATCTAAGTCGAAAACCAGTAAAGAAAAGCAAAAAGTGGGGGTGAACATAGAAAGCAGACCCTACTCTCCTACAAATGCAACTCTTAGAAAAATGGCATTTTCATTGCCTCAACCATTTGGTCGCTGCTGCCTGTATCTTGGGTCACATCACTAGGTGTAGTTGGCAGTTGGTCTTTGTGTATTGCTCCCATGCAGTGAGACAAAGGGAAGACGGGTGTTGGCAGGATGGGGAACTTTGAGTTAACATGGGGGAGGAGTTGTCACCTACCACACTTGCACATCACAAAGGCCCTGCCTGAGCACTCTCGCAAAGGGTCTTGACTTTAGTCTATTGTGAATCCAGACAATCTGGGTCCAGGGCAGGAAGGCAGGATATTCCAAGCATCTCTGGAGGGGTGGAATCCTCTCGAAGCTTGTCCCACTTCAAAGGGGGCACCAGGTTTAAATATTGGACCTTAGACACCAACTCTTCAGTACACTCTTGGACCTGTGGACTCTTCCAGGAAGGACTGCTGTGCTGCTGAAAGGACTGTCATTCTGCTGGACTGCTGCTCTGTGGGTCTGCTGCCCTGGTGTGCTTCCCTGCTGCCCTCTTGCCAGGGTGAGAAGGATTGAATCTGCATCTCTAAACCCAGGACCTCAGAGTGAGTTGGCTGGCCTCCTGATCAGAAGCCTCAGGTACATAAGACTTCCAACAGTTTTGAACCCAGCACCCGGACTCTGCCATCTGTGAGTCTTACCCTGCCAAGGAAGTGCTGCATAAATACTTTTCACATTGCCTCTAACTTATGCCTGACTGCTCTGTACCAAGCTGCCAGCGGGTTGAGCACAGGTTAATTTGGTGTTTGCTTGTGACTTCACCTTGACATGTATTGTTATTGCTGCTTGTTTAGGGTTCCACTCCCCCTCGACCAGTAACCCATTTCTTAAGGCCGTGTACTTAGTGGATACATGATTCCAGGGCAGGCAGTAAAGATTGACCAAATTTCTATGCCGATTTGGTGCGCCTCTGTTCGTATATGCGCCCTTTGTAAAACATGCATTTCAAGACCTTGTTTGTGCAAACAAAGACTCACTCACTTGGACATTCGGCTTCTCTACTTTTCCATTCACCAAAATCAGCTTCCCTCACTTCGGTTCTAGAACTTGGAACAATGACAATGAGGGCCGGAGGATTCTCTGAAAGGGCGTATGGAGCGAGGAAGGGGGGATGGAGGAATCCAGACACTTGGGGTAGACCAGGGGCAGGAGGGGTTCCATAGTCTGATGACCACATGTGTATGGGAGTGTATTTTGGGGTGTTTTTTTTGGGAGTTTTTATTTAGCGGAAATAATGCAGCTATGAAGTCATAACTTCGAAAAGAAGCACATATGGGCATTCAAGCAAAGCCAGACAACTGTGACCAATGGAAAAAATGCATACCAGCGAAAGAGACACTGTCTTTCTTGTTGCCACCACCTCCAGAGTACGCATTACGCTGCACTTAAAGAGGGCATGTACAAAATTCCCAAAGTCGAATTCTGAGTTCTGTGGTAGCATTGAAATCTAGTGCAACCAGGGTTTTCCCTTAATAGCCCTTTGTTTAGGCTCATTCAAATTCCTCCGTGTGTTACAAGGAGGAGTGTGCTGACGAAGGAGGGCGCTAAAGCCAATATCATGCGGTATTACTGGTGGGAAAGTCAGAAATGTCTGCAAAAACCAAATCAAACTCGTCCAATAATGGTATTTTGTCGGAGAATATTTTTTTACTTTAACTTTACAGAGAAACTCAAAGTAACCGGCATAATTGTGCAGTACAATGAAGGCAACTGGACAACCACTAAATTTCATTAAAGTAAACTTGCACTTATGAGATAATTAACCCTTATGTGTGATGATTCAGAGTACTTTTGGGATGGTAAAATAGTCCCTATACATTGAAATGTAAGAACTCCGTAGGAGGCAGAATTATACACCAAACAGCCAGTAGCATGAGGTGTCCTCAAGGCTGAGTCAAAGTCCAATCAATTATATTTTAAATAATTGGTAACAGTAGGTCATGTTGTCAAAACAACCCTAAAAATATTTCTGGACTCATTAGTAGCAATCTGCCTTAACCTAGTGGTTTGTTGGAGGAACTGGGCAGTCATTAACTATAGTTCTCTTATGGCTTATCCACCAGTCCATATATCGTACTGCAAATAATATTGCCCCCCATCCACTCTCAAACCGGCCCCACCCCGTAACACCAAGATTGAACATGTGCGCTTGTTTAACCACTTTAATTTTGATAAATTGCCCATCCCTCGTTATTGAGAGATACACTACAAGGGAAGCAATCATAGCAAAAACAGGAAAGAGTGAAATATGGAAACAATTTACTTTGCATCAGAAGAATCAGCGGAGAGGCAGAATGTAGAGAGTGAATGGGAGAGAAAGGCAGCAAGAAGGACAGAGTGGCAGAGAGAGAACGAGAACGAAAGTCAGGCAGGAGAAAGATTAGACAGTGAATGAGTGAGAAAAGCGCAAAGGAAAGAGAGGATGTGACGAGGAGAGAGGGGAATAGAGAGAGACAGCAGTACTTAAGAGAGAGGAAAGAAGAGACTGAAAAGTGAGTTAGGAGAAAAACATACAATGCTTCGAGAGTGTGAAGCGCTACAAGGCACAGCTGAACCTTTGGTTGCAATTATTTGACGTATTTCTTAACCTAATAATCCTCTATGCTAGAGACATGAGGGGATTTGCCATCATTCAAAATTAAACGAAGTGGACACTAGCCCAAGACACAATATGGATTTTACCCACTTTCTGTAAGCAAGTACTGACAGACCATTCAAATGCTGCCGCCCGCCAAAAATACATGCCAAGTGGACACTAGTGATAACATCCACTAATGTCTCATGAAAAGAATCCGACAACCATACGAAAAGTGCACTCCGATTAAGAAAAAAGTACTCGGGCACCAAACTAACGCTGAAAGCGTCGCATATAAACTTGCCACAAAATGGTGTCTGCACCACACGGAAAGCAAAAAAATGAGATTTGCTACTTAATAGCAATTCAAATTCACCAAAGCAAAGCCATTAGCATCATTTGCATCCAGGGCACAAGTCCTAAAAAAAGAAGTGGGGGGACGCTGACGTCATGACCGGAAGTGACGTCATGAAAGGTGGCATGCACCATCAGACTCATTGCCTCCCCTCGCTCACCCCTTAGATGCGATTGCATCAGAGAAGCCAGCGCGTGAGCAGCGTTCTGAATGGGCTCCAATCTCGTCACAGAGAGGCCAAAGAGTGAATGTGTGGCTGCATTTGCTCCAGTTATCGAGCTCCTGGTGAAATAAGTGGAGGGACACCGTCCACACGCGTGGTACCCCGACTCGAGCCCTGTTTGCATCACATAACATACCCACACTCACATCCAGAACACACAACCGTACAAACCACACCTGCACAGCAAATACCAAGAACCTCATTCATATCCCTATCACCAGAAGGCACAAAGCAAAAGGACAACCCCTTCCTTCATCACATGCACATGAACGCACACTGCCCTCCACCACTCCTGTGAAACTAGAAATGAATTACTAGAAACATCATCAAACAATACAACTAGGGCACACTCTTCTTCATAGAAGCACAGCTTATTCCCTCTTCCATGAACTTCTTAGAGGTAATCGTCCGACAGGCTGATACATCCAGCCCTCCGACCATGCATATAAGACAGGGGGTCTCTCTATCATGCCAAAAACCACCTGCCATGCACCATAAGTGATCCTGTAACACCAACATCCGCCACTCCCAAATCTCACAATAAACCTTCATCCTTCTCTACAGACCTCACAATCCAAACAAAGACTTCACCATGGAAATCTGAAACCCAATCAATGCTATCTGCATTCAACATACACACCCAAATTTCCACAAAGACGTTAACCTCCTCAGAAGCTCAAGCACCAAGGAATTAAAATACTTCATCAACACACTCCTCAACATGCTGGAGATCAAAAACACATCACTGACCCTGCCCAAGACAAAGGCAGCACCCTCAACTTTATCATAACTACCTTTTTATCTTTTTAGTTCTATGTCCCAATACCATCTCTCCATTCATTCTTCCCCTCTCTAGAGCACACCATTACTTCAGAGACAACCCAAGCTAGTAAAACAAATATACGGGAGTTCAAACACTTCCCCATAGATTCACTACATGAAGAACTCAAGTAAAACACCATTAATTTGCCATCAGCAGACATGAACACACTCCCAACTAGGTTCAACACCATCCTGAAAAACATGTCAACACAGGACACCATGGAAAACATGATTCTTCAAATCCTGAGCATGATGGTACTCCCAAGAGCTCACCAAGAACAGCTGAACCTTTTGTAGACAAGAAAAGAAATGGAGATTAACCATAACCCCTGACGGCCTCAATCAACTCAGAACACTTTGCACTGTGTGCAGTTTCTCTTTACCTCTAAACAACAATCAACAGATCCTCAAACAGAAGAAACGCACTATTCAAGACAGTCAGATACTGTGTCAGGCCCTTTGTGGATCTTCCTGTACTCATTCAATTGATGAGAGCAATGCCAGCAATCACGCATAAAGATCAGATTTCACAACAATGACATTTAAGAGGCATAACTCCACCCCTTCGCACCAGATACTAACATAGAACCTTCCACCTTTTCATGTACCGACATCCTCAGTTCCCTCAAGGCCATCTGCCTTGTTATCCTACTCAGCCTCTTCCCAGTCTTCAACACAGTTAACCAGCGGGCACACATCAAAACACTGGAACCACGCATAAGCTTCTCTGACACTACTGTAATGTTTATTTCCTACTAAGCCAACTTCCACTACTTCATCCAGCCAGGAACCTCAAGATCCCAAAGGCTTCCCATCTCCATCCAGTTTCCTGAAAAGTACAGCAAGCATGTAGCTTACCCTCCATCATCTTCAACATCTGTATAAAACCTCTGGGAGCCCTTCTCACAGCAGCAGTAGCATCAAGATCCTGAAAGCTTCCAATGCTCACGACACTCAAACGCTCAAAATAAGCCTCATTTCAGAACGTCAGTTTCCCGTACTTACTTAAAACACAGCGCGACCAAGACTGAATTGCTCATGTTCACCAGCAGCACCAAATGCAAGGATGGCTTGGGTGTCTTCACCACAAGCTGACATTCAATGCAAAATGATTTGGTTTTACTGCCCCCCTTCATAGAAACCATCACCAAAAATACAAAGGCATTCTCTTACCTGCTCTCCATTCTGAAGAAAGTGAACCCCTTTCTCCTCGAAAACGACTTCAGAACTTTAGTTCAAGCCGTAGTCCTCACAGCCCGGATGGAGAATAATGCCTGCTCCACCATGCCCCCACTTAAAAGCATTCTATATTCTGCAGGATGACATATGATGCCTTCCATGAAGGAGCAAAAACAAGTAGAGAGTTTCCCAGGCTTAACCAGAAGGGACCGGGTACGTAACAACGTTTAAAAACTGTCAAATTTCCCTCATGGATTTGCTCACAAGTCTCCAACTACAAGTTACAGATCAATGTATATTGAACCAAAGATAAGGAGTCCATAAGACTAAACACAACAACGATAAAGTCTATTGTTTTTTTATTTGATTTGAAAACTGTTCTGTATCTCAAATTTATATTACAATAATTTATCCACAATTATCAGAATGCAGTAGGGTAAATCTTCTACAAAAAACAACAATCATGTATGAAAAATAACTCTCAATGACAGATAAAATCATTAATTGCACATAATTAAAGCAAAAACATTTTATAAAAACATTCAATATAGAGATTGGTAATGCATTGCACACATTTAAAATTAATATACAGACACAAATATGGTTTTGTCCTCTTGTCGACGCGTTTCGGTGTAAGATATGATTTGTAACACCTTCTTCAGGACCAATGAATTAAAAGCAGCTCTCTCTATCAAGTTAAAACAATCTATAAAAAGAGAATGTATATAATTACAATACATACATATACTTATGGTGTTCAACCCCATCTTTGGTTCGACACACTTGACTTTGGATGACTATTAGTCTCGATAGAATTTTAGGAAGAATTCTAGAATAATACAGGGTCTGTTGATAATGAACGGTGTAGAAAACTCCACCAGAGATTATCCCAGCCTCACAATTCTAAGACCTATATACGGCCTATCTTGTTATTGCCCATCAATATGTTAAATTACTCAGGTATGGTATTATCAGTTTTGATGAAGGGCCTGCAAATCATTACATTATGTCAGGGGTATATTTTAAATGACTAAATCCTCCCCCACAGCAATTAATTTCTAAATTAGATTGTTATTTAATTCTGTTATTGCTGGAAATGGGTCAAAATGATATATAGGCATATACTCACATGCAGTTAGGACCATTTAGAAGTAGTCCTTAAGTGACCAGAATAGCGTGTTGGCTCAGTACATCACGCTCCAATCTAATTTAAAGAATATACATATATATTTTTATGTCATGAAACATCTCCTTCAAATATGTCTCTTTTGTTTTTAAGTTGTTGGTTATATACTTACAAAAATTTTTTGACTCTGGATCGTAGTCTTTAATTAATTAAGGCGGCGTGACTAACTTGATCCACCGTATTTCAATCTAGTGTCAAGTAACATTGAAATTATTACTTAGTTGTCTCTATTTCTCCATTGGTTACAGAGTTATTTATTCTAAGAGAAATGTTATGTCAACCAGTGAATGAGTGCTACTCACCCTAATAGAGCGGATGTCTTTTCTTAAAGCCGCTTGTTAGAGTTACAGGTAGATTATCATGTTCAGGTTCAATTAATTCTGTATAGACACAAATTCAATATGACCTAATTAATATCAAAAAAGTAGATAGTGTACTCTGATAACTACTAATTTTATTGCATATTAATTTGCTTACCTAAAATTTCAACAACGGTCTATTCATTGATATCTTTTCTCTGTATGCGCAGAATGACCGATTATTCCGCTGAGCACCAAGGTGTCTGTAGATCTAACCTTCGTGTTTCTTTTTTGCGGAAACGATTTCTAAAAGTTGAAGGGAAAGACCGCTCTAAATGATGTAATGCTGGAAATTGTAACTAATGGAGCCATTGTAGATATCATTACAATTTAGGATATACGCCATATGCGTTGTCGGATGGTTAAACTCTGTATATCAAACTAACTTAAAAAGCGCCGTGCTCACTTGTAGGAAGTACAAGGTACCCCGACTGACATTATTTGTGCGCTGAGCGTCATAGCGCGCTGTTATGAAATAAGTTATACCTGTCAGCAAATAGAGAGTATTAACCCCTTATTGTAATAAATTTGGTGGTGTCGCCTCTGATGGTTATATATCGCAGCCACCAAAACGCACGACATTTGAATGAGCGCCATGCTCACTCATAAGGAAAGCTTGATGCCCCGACTAATATTCTTCGAGCGCTGTGCGTTATAACGTGACGCTGTGTCATAACTAGTTCCTATTAGAAAACAGACTATATTTACCCCCTGTTTTTTACACTATATCTGGTAGTACCACGGGTTCTTACCTTTCAAGGAGCGTAGCGTCACCTCATATCGGTATCTCTGGTCTGGCTCACCTACTGAGATTCTGTTGTCCTTCCTTTTTATACGTATTTACGTTTCCGGCAATAGCTTAATTACGTATGTACGTATACTGCGGCCATTTTGGTAGTTTTGACGTCCGCTATGTCTGCATTACTTAATTTGCATATTTTCGTGCCGCACAGGTTCTATTTTTTATATATAATAAATGACATCAAGGCCAACTTTATAAAACCTAAGACGCTGCGGCCGTATCAACTGTCATATATTCATTGTATTCACATGTATCCATACCGTGCAGCCATCTCGCTAGTTTCTAGCACTATTTTTTTTGGATAGAGACTCAAAAAAACTTTATTGAATCTCAACCGCCACGTCGAGTTTACAGAGAACCTTACAATGAATATTGATTTTTATAGAATGGGGTTATATCTATATTAATTTCTTCTATTTGCATACAATCTAAGGGGATGCTTTGATGATAGCTACATGTTCTACATTCCCATTGATCGCAATAAGATGTTTTACGTGCTGCTAACATTAGCATTCGTAATTGCGATTACTGGAAATTAGTGGGGCTCATTGATCGAATTTCCATATAACTAAAGTAAGTTTAAAGGTGAGTATGTGGTACCATATAGGTATACAGGGGTATAGGACTAAGGGATCAGAATGACAGGCCCTCTAAAAACAAGGACAACAATTAATGTTGTAAATAATGTAAATCAGTTTACCTAACAATTCTTTCCCACTCTTCTCTATTATTGAGGCCCTGGTAGTAGGTCTTGAATTTAGACATGAAAAATTGTTCTCTTTGTTTTCGTCTTTTGTCCATGTCGCCGCCTCTCGCTGAAATTTTTATTTTTTCAAGAATGAACCATTTGAGATCATCTTCCTTGTGTTTCATTTGGCAAAAAGAATGCCCCTCTGGTTGATCATTGGCAAGAAATGAAACACAAGGAAGATGATCTCGAGAAAAGATATCAATGAATAGACCGTTGTTGAAATTTTAGGTAAGCAAATTAATATGCAATAAAATTAGTAGTTATCAGAGTACACTATCTACTTTTTTGATATTAATTAGGTCATATTGAATTTGTGTCTATACAGAATTAATTGAACCTGAACATGATAATCTACCTGTAACTCTAACAAGCGGCTTTAAGAAAAGACATCCGCTCTATTAGGGTGAGTAGCACTCATTCACTGGTTGACATAACATTTCTCTTAGAATAAATAACTCTGTAACCAATGGAGAAATAGAGACAACTAAGTAATAATTTCAATGTTACTTGACACTAGATTGAAATACGGTGGATCAAGTTAGTCACGCCGCCTTAATTAATTAAAGACTACGATCCAGAGTCAAAAAATTTTTGTAAGTATATAACCAACAACTTAAAAACAAAAGAGACATATTTGAAGGAGATGTTTCATGACATAAAAATATATATGTATATTCTTTAAATTAGATTGGAGCGTGATGTACTGAGCCAACACGCTATTCTGGTCACTTAAGGACTACTTCTAAATGGTCCTAACTGCATGTGAGTATATGCCTATATATCATTTTGACCCATTTCCAGCAATAACAGAATTAAATAACAATCTAATTTAGAAATTAATTGCTGTGGGGGAGGATTTAGTCATTTAAAATATACCCCTGACATAATGTAATGATTTGCAGGCCCTTCATCAAAACTGATAATACCATACCTGAGTAATTTAACATATTGATGGGCAATAACAAGATAGGCCGTATATAGGTCTTAGAATTGTGAGGCTGGGATAATCTCTGGTGGAGTTTTCTACACCGTTCATTATCAACAGACCCTGTATTATTCTAGAATTCTTCCTAAAATTCTATCGAGACTAATAGTCATCCAAAGTCAAGTGTGTCGAACCAAAGATGGGGTTGAACACCATAAGTATATGTATGTATTGTAATTATATACATTCTCTTTTTATAGATTGTTTTAACTTGATAGAGAGAGCTGCTTTTAATTCATTGGTCCTGAAGAAGGTGTTACAAATCATATCTTACACCGAAACGCGTCGACAAGAGGACAAAACCATATTTGTGTCTGTATATTAATTTTAAATGTGTGCAATGCATTACCAATCTCTATATTGAATGTTTTTATAAAATGTTTTTGCTTTAATTATGTGCAATTAATGATTTTATCTGTCATTGAGAGTTATTTTTCATACATGATTGTTGTTTTTTGTAGAAGATTTACCCTACTGCATTCTGATAATTGTGGATAAATTATTGTAATATAAATTTGAGATACAGAACAATTTTCAAATCAAATAAAAAAACAATAGACTTTATCGTTGTTGTGTTTAGTCTTATGGACTCCTTATCTTTGGTTCAATATACATTGATCTGTAACTTGTAATTGGAGACTTGTGAGCAAATCCATGAGGGAAATTTGACAGTTTTTAAACGTTCCATGAAGGAGCTACACTGTCTTCCAAGATAAGCTGCATCACAAATAAGGTCACCAGAAAGGACACCTTATGCCTAGCTAAGAAAATAACCACTTCAGTTGAACAGTGCCAACCTAGATTTTTTTTTAAACAGATTTTTATTGATTTTTCCGGTAAACAGGCGAAGGGGCCAGCCATACATTTTGAATAAAAATCAGGAGGCAGTGTTACATAACAGAATGTTCAACATTGGGATACATTTCACATTGCGTATTAATGTTGCTATCTTCACAAATATCTTTGTCCTGCATCTGCCGAGATCTATACAATTCGTAATTTAGCTGTATAATAGGGAACCAATATGACAAAACATGGCTGTTAGCCAACATAAACCCCCATCAGCTCCCCATCCCTCTTTCGTTCTGGTATTACAATCAGTTATGTGCATGTTAGAAATGGGATTTTTGGTAGGCTAGGGCATGTGCCAAAGCCAGTCAGAAACCACCACTCCAGTCAGGATAAGGGAATAACCCCTGCTCACCCCCTTGGTAGCTTGGCACGAGCAGTCAGGCTTATGTTAGAGGCAGTGTGTAAAGCATTTGCACATAACCAACAGTAATACAGTGTAAGAACTACAAAAGGACACCACATCAGTTTAGAAAAATATCCAATAATTTGATATACTTAAGACAAGACCCAAAACGATAAAAATCCACAATACAGTACTTAAAAATCTTCAGTTATCAAAATATGCTTGAAAAACAGTTCCTTGATGTCGATAGCTCCGTCTGAAGTTATCACGGTGTAGTGAACAAACAAATCCAAACAGTTCTGGCTGACCGCGGCTTCGCGGGCCAGCTACAGTGTCGGGAAGACCCGCAAAACAGTACCTTTTAGAAATGCAGGGCGTCGGCGACCTCTCGTTGAGCTTCTGAAAGCCCGGCGTCTGCAGGCGTTGGTTCCGGAGTTCGGTGCAGGAGTCGTCGAGGCCCTCGAAGTGACACACGTTGCAGATTGAACTCCTCTCTGTTGAAGTCAGGAGCGCTGGCGTCGACAGGCGTTGGGTGCTGCGGTGTGAAGTCCAGCGGTGCCCTCAGGTCGCGGTGTGAGCAGCAGCTCGGTGGCGGCATCAGATGGCTTCGTCAGTGAGACCAGGGTCGCGGTGCGAAGTGAATGCGGTGCTGGCAGGTCACTGTGCAAGCAGCGTCGTCGTCGTTGCTGAAGCGTTGTCGTCGGCTGACGAATGGGAGTTGATGGCGCCGGCGTCGGTAGGCCAAGGCTGCGGTGCGGGATGAGGGCGGTGCGTCATGTAACTTTACGAGCAGTGCCCTTGAACCACGGTGCAAGCAGTGGCGTAGATTTCAGCGTGGAGCGTCGTCATCGGGGATACCAAGGGGTCGTCATGAAGCGAGGCGGGGCGAAGTGCAGTGCCCAAAGGTCGTGATGGGAGCAGCGGCTCGGTGGCGGCATCAGCGGGCATCGTCGGTGAGACTAGGGTCGCGGTGCTGAGGGCAGAAGAGCTTGAAGTCTTTGCTGTTCCTGAGACTTCTTGAACAGGGGGCAAGCTCTACCTCAAGCCCTTGGAGAAACTCACAACAGTAGATTGCAGAAACTCCAGTCCAGTCCTTTCACTGCCCAAGACAGAAGCAGCCACTGCTGGCCAACACAGCAAATCACACAGTTCCTCCTCACAGCTTCTCCAGCTCTTCTTCTTGGCAGTCTTCTTGGTACAAAAAACTTCTAAAAGTCACGGGTCTGGGCCCCAATATTTATATCCGAAAATCCTTTGATCTCTTAGGCAGAGAGTGTCTGTGCCCAGCCAAAACCAGTTCTGCCTTCTCTGGTGTGACTTCCTGGCAGGAGGAGGAGACGGCATGGTCAGAGGCATACCAGGCCGTTTGAGGTGCAAGGAAATCTCCTCCCCCTTCCCCAATTGCAGCCCAGGTCTATTCAGCCCTTTCTTGACCCACGTAGACTAATTGGAGCCACTCCTGCTCCCCAGCCGTCTGTCATCGAAAACCCAGACAGGCAATCCACATTCCAGCCGAGGCACACAGGATGACTGAGCAAGAAAATACCTACTTTCTAAAAGTGGTATTTTCCAACACTGAATGTAAAAACCACCTTCACTAAAAGATGCATCTTTAGATTCTGAGTTTAGGCATACTAAACTTTATTTTCCTACCTAATTCCCCGGGCCAGTTATGTTTATAAGATGTTATAAACAAGCTCCCCATTCTGTCCTAATGAGAACAGGTAGCCTTGCAATAGAGAAAAACGAAATTGGCCGTAATTCACTATCAGGACATGCCACACACACCAGGGCATGTCCTACATTTCCCATACACTGCACCTGGCCCACAGGGGTACCTTGGGCCTACCTTAGGGGGGCCTCACATGTAAGAAAAGGGAAGGTTAGGGACTGGCAAGTGTGTGCACTGGCCAAGTCGACATGGCAGTTACAAACTGAGCGCAGACTCCGCAATGGTGGGTCTGAGTTAGCTTTTCAGGGCTACTCATGTGGGTGGCACAATCAGTGCTGCAGGTCTGCTAGTAGCATTTGATTCACAGGCCCTGGCACACTCAGTGCACTTTACTAGGGACTAACAAGTAAATCAAATATCCAATCATGGAAACACCAATCCATAACACAATTTACCACAGGAGCACTTGCACTTTACCACTGATCAGCAGTGACAAAAGTGCGCAGAAACACTACGCCAGTAAAAACAGAGTCAAAACCGGGAGGTCAGAAAGCAAAAACTCAGGGGTAACACGCCAAAAGATGCCAAGTCTAACAGTGCATATTTTTGTGACCTGCTCTATTGTTGTGTGCTCTGTAACTGTAGAGGGTACAGCCATTAACTGAACCTGTCCTTCACCATATTTCTCACATTGTTTTATCTATGCTGTGGGTTACTACGAGTTCGGGGTGCTGGCTCTAAGATCAAAGTCTACTCCTTTAAGGGCTTCCAGCATGATATCCCATTCCATGGCAATCGGGTTTTTCCGCAGGCCCCTGGTTTCCTCCCTTCGTATTGCGGCGTTCTCGGCTATGCCCCATCTGAGCATTTCATGATGCCAATTGTGCTCGGTGGGTGGTTTAATTGATTTCCATCGCATAGTGATGGCTCTCTTTGCTAATATTAGGGCAAGGTACATGAATCTAAGTTGTACCTTAACAGTGCCACTCTAGCTGCCAACACAGCACTAGGCTGGAAACCAAAAACCGCAAAAAGAGAAAAACAGAACATGGTGTCCTCCATCTACTCTCAAAGGACCTTAAAAACATTCCAGTCAACATCAGAAAAGATCAATCCCTCCTCCAATTTAGAAAGGACTTAAAAATTCACCTTAAATAACACTATACCTCACAATGTTAAAAATTGCTATCCATGTTCTGCGCACCATTGCTCTGTAGTTCAGTTTGCACTGTACAAATATACACAGATACATGAAATGAGATGAAATTTGTAAAGCGCAATACAATTACCTGAAGGTGTCAAGGCGCTGGCTCATCAAGTAAACATATGCCGTGGGGTCCTAACTTAGAGTCAAAGGTTAAACAGCCATGTCTTCAGCACCTTCCTAAAGGTCAACAGGTGAATTTAGTCTTTTAGCCTTTGGAGAAGAGAGTTCAAGAGTTTGGTCATATCAACTAGAAAGCTTCTACCACCCCAAGCGCTTTTGTTGAACCTGGGGGCCATCAGATTATGGGCCTGAACTGAGCGTAGCTGACGTGCAGGAACATACAGGCAAATATTTTGCTTGAAAAAGACCGGCCTTACGTCATGAGTTGCTTTAAATGCTGTGCAAAGTGCTTTAAACTCAATGCATTGCTTCACTGGTAACCAGTGTAATTCTCTTAAGGTAGCAGTGGTCGATTTATGTTTAGGAATGTTCAACAAAAAACGGGCAGCAGCATTTTGCACGATCTGTAGTTTAGTCAGGCATTTTGACCTGAGGTTGATAAAATGACCATTGCAATAATCGGCTCTGGATAAACCAAAGCAGTGATCACCAGCTTGCATAGATCAGCAGGAATAAGAGGGAGGATCTTTCTCAAACGTTTTAGCATATAGAAGGATGCTGAGGTAATCTGGTTCACATGACCTTAAAAAGTGAGCTTTGACTCAAAGGTGACACCTAGGTTTTTTACTTTATTTGAGGGGGTGGGCAGAGGGCCCAGTTCCGATGGCCAGAGGGCTGGGGACGAAAAGGCGGTGTTGCTGCCAAAGAGTAGAACCTCAGTTTTGTTGGAGTTTAACTTCAAACAGTTAGTAGCCATCCATTCTCCAACTTGACGGAGGCAGGTATAATACTGAGATGCCGTGTCCGATGGTGAACCTGCCACTGACACCACAATTTGGGTATCATCAGCATAGGATATTGCTGAGAAGCCCAGCGATCTAATCAGCTGCGCCAATGGGGCAACATAGATGTTAAAAAAGGGATGAGCCCTGAGGGACCCCACAGGGTAGTTTAAAGTTATGTGACTTGAATTCAGAAAGCGCTATGAATTGTTCTCGGTCAGCCAGAAAGGATCTAAGTAGGGTGAGAGCTTTTCCTTCTTTGCCTATCCTCTCAAGGTATTCCAGTAGTTTTGTATGACTAACAGTATCAAATGCAGCAGAAAGGTCAAGCAGCACAAGTGCTGCATTGCCCCCTGCATAGACCGTCTGCCTAATCTGTTCTGATGCAGAGATCAGTGCCAGTTCCGTACTGTGGTGTTTCCGGGAGCCGAACTGGGTGGCATCCAGGAATGCATATGACTCGATATATTCAGATAGTGCTGTGTTCATGGCCCTCTCTACTGTTTTAGCGGGTAGGGGTAGTCTTGAAATTGGCCAATAGATATTAGGATTAACCCCATCAAGATTAGCTTTCTTTAGAAGGGGAAGTACTGATGCTAGTTTCCATTTAGTAGGAAAGATGCCTGAGGAGAACATTTGATTAAAAATGGGGGAAAGATGAGGAGCAATTGTTCCTGATAGAAGATGAAAAATCTTGGGGGTGGGCAAGGGTCTAGTGGTGATGGCGATTTGGTAGATACAAGTAGTTTGATGACCTGATCAGATGTTAGGAATGGAAAATGTAATTGTTCTGGAGCCTCCATAGATTTTGGGTTCTTTCAAGTTAGAGCTGACCGACGTATCTTGTGGGACGGTCGCTGTGAGAAAGTGCCCTCTTTCTGCATGGTATGCCCCCACTTTTTGCTGAATTGCTAATGATCTTTGACTGAGTGTGCCCTGGCTCCTGCTAATCAGGTACCCAGGGTCTATGTTCCTTCCCTAAAATTGCATTGAAGCCTAAACCCAATTGGCATCCCTGGCCACAGGAAGGCCCCTGGTAAATGGTACCACAGGTACCCAGAGCACTGTGACCAGGGAAGGCCCCTAAGGGCTGCAGCACTTATAGTGCCACCCTTAGAGGCCTTGCACCTTTTCACTCACACACTGCCTGTGCAGGGTGATTGTCTTGGTGCAGAACAAAAGTGAAGAGTTGATATGGCACACATCCCTGTGTGCCATGCCTCCAACCCACTGCCCTGGCCTAGATCAGCCACCCCTCCACCTGGGTGCACTATGCCAGTGGTGAGGGTACAGGTGCATGAGCCCTTTACCCCTACAGTGCCCAAGTCTATTCTTAGGCATTGTAAGTGCAGTGCTGCCATTACGAGTATATGGTGCTGGGAGTTTGTCATTATGAACTCCACAGTACCATAATGGCTACACTGAAAACTGGGAAGTTTGGTATCAAACTTCTCAGCACATTAAACCCACACTGATGCCAGTGTGGGATTTATTGTAAAAGGCACGACAGAGGGCATCTTAGAGATGCCCCCTGAAACTCGACCAACTTCTAGTGTCCCGACTGAGTGGCTGCTTAGGCTTCCATCAACAGACATGTTTCTGGACCCCTGGGTCGAGAGCCTGCTGCTCTCGGGGGCCTGGAACAATGCACATCCTGGGACGAGGTGCCAAGCCTCCTCCCCCAGGATGGACAGGTTTCACAAAGGGGAAGCCTCAAAGGCATGCCGCATTTGTAAGCTTCCCCAGACCACTTGCTGCTTTCAGCAACTGGTCCCCACTGGTTCTGCCCCCCATGTTGGGTAGGAGAACTGGCAGGAAAAACAAGTGAGGGACCAAACCAATCAGGGACAGGCTCATGCCCCCCTCCCACTGGAGGGTGGCACAATAGGGGGTGTACCCACCCCAGGGAAGGGACCCATTGGTCCCTGCCCTCTACCTACCTGTAACACCCCAAAAGCTAGTATTTAGGGGGCACCCTGAGCCTTGCTTCCTCAGATCCAGAAACAAGAAGAAAGAAGATAAGAAGAAGGACCGAAGAACCGTGCAGACCTAACAAGAGGACGACACCCACTGACTTGGCCCCAGCCCTATCGGCCTGTCTCCCCTCAAACCTGCTCCTGCGAAATCCCAGTGTGTCCTGCAGCCAGCAACCTCAAAAACCCTAGAGGACCTGCCTGCCTTCACTTCCAAAGACTGCTTCTCCTGTGAACACCGGATTTGTTCAACTGCAACCTCTGGCTCCAGCCCACTCTGCACCCACCAAACCCGACCCGAGTTTGAGTGGAAAAACCCGACGAGGTCTCCCTGGTGATTGTGAGCCAAGAGCCGGAGAACCCAGACCAGCCTCAAGACCCCAGCTGACGCCTGCAGCCTCAATCCACCAGAGGATCCCCTCTACCGCGACCAAGAGCGGGTAAGAATTTCCGACGCCAAAAGGCGCCCCTGCACCCAAATCCCCATGACCTTGTGTGCCCTAAACAACGGTGCCTAGCCAACCCAAGACATCCCAACTTACCCCTCGAAGTGGTGGTCGCACCCAGAAGATCTTCGTCCCCGAGCTTGCAGTGTTTCTTTCGACCCGAGTCGCTCCATAGGAAACAACAGGGCGCCTGGTGCCAAGACAGCACTCTGCACCCGGCCGTCCCAGTGCCGCTGAGGGTGCACTCTTTGTGCTGACCTGCAAACCCAATTGCCCTGAGCTAAACCCTAGGCGCTTTGCTCCCACAGCCGTCTGGCCTGCTTTCTTGCAGCCACCAACCGGAGACCCCCTATCCTCCATAGGATAACATTGGGCCTCAACACTCTGCACCTTGCCGCCATAGTGCCGCTGAGGGTGTAACAAGTGTGAATCACTGACCCTGGGGGACCCCTGAGTCTAACCCCAGAACCTTAACCCCCACAGTCGATAACTTACCTTTGAACTGATAACCTTTTTCCTCCATAGGATAACATTGACAATTTTTCTCCCAAAATGTTTCTAAGTGTGGAGTTTTGAGATCTAAAAATATTCTTTAAAAATCGCATGAATAACCAAAACGCATTTACTTACCTGTTGGCAGGAAATGTGCCAGTGATGAATCTAGGTATCCAGCACTGAGTTAGAAAAGTAACGTAAAAAGTAACTTACGTGTCATTTACTGAAAAAGCCTATTCATTTCAATGTACTGTATTTGCTAAGTATTGCAACCTACTGCATCCCCTGTAAATCAAACAAAGTACAATTCCTATTGCATTTTCAAACTGTTCTACATTTGGCAACCTACTACTGTAAAGTATTTAATGCTTACCTGTGCCAGGCTTGCTTGGTTCTAAAAATAAAACAACAGTATATTTTTTATACAAAAACAATTGGCCTAGAGTTCAGTTCTTGAGTGTGTGAACTAATTTGCTCACTGAGGGTCTACACCAAATACTTAACACTGTCCTCTGATACTGCCTTACTGCTCGACCACTCTACAACAAATAGAGAGTAAGTTTCTATCTAACTTTAACCTCTGTCTACCTCTGGGGTCACCTGGACTCTATACACACTAAACCTAATTTTGGTGTAGTATATATAGAGCCAGTTTCCTACATTGTTAGATCAGCGGTGGGCTATGCAACTTTGCATTTGTTGGAGTACTTGGTTACCACTTGATCACACCACAAAACTCTTAAATTGCCTGTAGAATTCAGATTTTTTTCAAATTGGCATTTTTGCAAAAACAACTAAAAGTATTGTTAGGGCCTTGCTTAAGTCCCTTTAGAATTTTAGAAAATAAAAAGTCCCTCTAGTCAAGGGTAGAGGTATTAGAACTTTTTTGTGAGAATGTCTCAAAATAAGAACCCAGCTACTAGTGACGATAACCATAATGACATACAGGACATGGTTGAGGAGCTTGACCTCACCCCTTACCTTCACTTGTCTGCGCCGTATAGAACTTACACTGAGGGGCAAAATATAAAAGACAATCTCACCGCAGAGTCGGGTGCAGCTGAAGGTCTCTCCCCGCCGCCGCAACCCTCTACATCAGCGCAGCCGCAGTGAGGGAGGGACCACAAGTCCCACGAGCCTTTGCAGCAGGAAGCCGCCACCGCCGCCACCGCCAGCGCTCATTTCCCGCCAGGAGGCATTTAAAATCCGAGGAGAGTACCCGCGTGGCGGGAACGCGCGCGGGTAGCGCCGGGCTAAGCCCGGGCAAAGGGCGGGCCGTCTGTGGCCGTCAGGGGCAGGAAGAGGCAGGGCCGGGCCCCTTATCGTGGCCCCGCTACAAAGGACTACCAACGTAAGACTGGTATTTATGTTCGCTGTGTAACACTGATGCGAGTATTTACTGCCTGGGTGTTCTCCTTCTTTTTCGTCACCCCTTTCGGGTGTATACTCCATTGTGCTTCAAGGACTGTTGTGTTGTGAAATTTTATTTTACTCTATACTCACCATGTCGTCCCGTAAGTCACAAGGTAGATCATCGCTATTAGGAGGTTCTGTACATGGTACACTGGACAATTTTATTATAAGGGCCACATCGGTTCTCGAAAAAGAAATCGCTTTGGCAGAGCGACGCTTATCGGCTGACAATCTATCGAATAAGCGTTCCTCATTAGGCTCGATTCAGTTGGCCACCTCCCCAGAGTCTGTTCCACCTCTTCTTTGTCTGGGGAATAATACAATGAGCGACGCCAGCACTTCCATATCAGTGCAGGATAGCATCCTTGTAGTAAACACGTCTAACAATCAGACAGGGTCAACGACCAATCAATCCCCTGTCTCATTTCCAGTTTCCACTAGTGTAGAGAGCCATACACCTAATATTGACACTGTAACTGCTCAGATGAACAAAAGTAAAGAAATTCCCGCTGTTGGCCCACCACCCAAAAAAAGGAAGAGGGGAGGGAAAAAATCTCTTAATAAAACGAACCCTTGTAAACTCCCCAAGAGGCCTGTCTCTTCACCCTCTTTAAAGGTCGTGGGGGGCGATACCCTTCCGAACCCTCATTTTTTTGATTCTGTAACTGACGATCTAATGGAACGTATGGAGTCTCTTGTCAGATCACTCCTTCTTCCATTCTTGGAAAGATTGAAGAGATTGTCCACCCAACTTGGGTCATTAGAAAATTCACAGCAAAATAATACAAATCAAATAAAACTTCATCTCTCTGATAGAGTGACTCACTCAAATTGTCCGTCATCATTAAATCCCCCTCCATTGACCGCTGGTAGACAGAGCAAGACAGTGGCCGTCCAAACAGTACCATCCTCCTCAAGCACTAAATCTCAGAACACCCCTCAGATGGTTGTGACCGGCATAGAAAACTGCAAGATAAATCCCAGTGAGAAATCTCTTCGGACCGTCTCGTCCACCACACATGGAACTGCACTTAGTGCCCCGGGTCTCACCGAAGGGGATAATATCCAGCATATAGACCTCCCTCCGGAGGCGGTTCCTTATGTTGTAGCCTTAGTAGGAGTCCCTATACTAGAAACAGGAAAAAAAGAGGGATATTGTGACCTAAAGAACAAGGTCATTCATTGGCTGGCCCAGAATAGACCTTTACCCCCAAATATTGATGGGCAAATCTTAAATGTCCGTAGATTGGACTGGGTTGGCCCTAGACCGAAAGACATACAAGGCGATTTGATTATTGTAAATTTTAGAGACCGTAGGGCAACATCTTATATAGCAAATTATTATCAAGGGGCAGGGCAGAGTGCTATCAGAACTTATGATCTGACTTATTTTTACCCACAGCCCCTATTGATGAATTTTATTTACCCTACAACCCATTCCCGTCTTCAATCTGGGGTTCAAACTTCAACATTCCCATCTCCAATCACTATTCAATTCTCCGGGGTTTGGAAGATGTGGATTGACTCTGTACCGGGAAAAAAACCTGTGATCTCCCGGGGTTTGTTGACAGGAATGTAGATAACCCCGACTTTTGGCCCTCCAACTCTAATCCTCCCACTGTTCAAAATAGGAACATACAACTACGGGACTTAACCCCTGTACAACCTGGGGTGGGTACCCCATGGGTCCCCCCCCCCCATCCTCAAATACCATCATTGGTCATAATCAGAAGACCATGAGTTCAAAAATTGAGGTCCTATTTTGGAACGTGGCTGGCCAACGCTCCAAGCTTGGGAATGAAGTTTGGAGTAACTTTATTTCTAACTTTAATATTCTGTGTCTGCAGGAGACGTGGCTGTCATCGGAGATCCACCTAGAGGGGTTTAAAACTTACTTTTCACCTGCTCAACCTTCTAATTCCGGCAGAGCTAAGGGTGGACTAACCATCTACATTTCCAATCTGATTAATACTAATAACTTCCAGGTAATAAAACTCGACCCCAACTATCAGATCCTTAGCTTTGGATTAAACACGAAGGACCATTTTCTCCTGGTAAATTTGTATAATAACCTCCCAGAGATAGAAGCTGCCAATCTAGTAAATACTATCAGTTCCTTAATTTCATCCACTACAAGGAAACTATCCAGGGGGGTAACTACCTTATGGAGTGGTGATTTTAACCAGCCCCCCTGTCAAGTGATTAACCAATTTTTATGCGGTATGAATGACTAGAGTGATAATCCAATTTCCCACTTTAGTCATACAAGATTGGGCAGCTCTCTAAACAAAGCTATGTTTAACTTAAACTTAGGAATGGCTAATAATTTAGTCAATCCTAACATGTCAATGGCCCCTACCTTCCATGGGAGAGGTTTCAATTCTACTATTGACTTCATTCTGCTGTCTAATGATGCTTCATTTGGTGACTGCTGTTTTCATTTACATCAGATTGTCCTGAGTGACCACTATCCTTTGAGTGTTTCTTTTCACCTCTTGCTCCGACATAATCCTAACATTCATAGCCTACTGGATCAAAATAATTTGGCCATGGATAGGTGTAATGGCTATTCACTTAAGTGGTCTGTTGTTAACCCTGCTGATATTATAAAAGCTGTGGTCACCAATGCATTTTCGTCTATTGAAAAATGTTTGGATCTGACTACAGCAGATATTGATGTTGTTACCAACTTTGGACTCTTGACCAAAGCTATAAACGAAGCTCTGAGGGCGAAAAATAATAACAAATTAAGAAACAGAACAGGCTGGTTTAATCATAGTTGCACTGTAGCCTATTCAAAATTAAAGTTGGCTCTATGCGTGACAATCAGGGACTCCGCTGAGATCTCCAAATTGAGGAGGGCCTATAAGTCCGCTCTAAAAGAGAGAAAATTGGAGTTAAAACAACAACTCTGGGACCAATTGCACGAGAGCTGCTTATCCAAAAACAGGGCTGCTTTTTGGAAAGTGGTAAAATCACCTTTCCTAATAGACAGTGGAAGCATCCCCAAAATTGAGGTTGCCATTGATGAAAAAGATTGGGTAGACTATTTTTCTAAAATTTTCATGAAAAATCCAGCATTCAGTGACGAAACGATTGGGGATTCTTGTAATCAATGGTCCTTTCCGTTCCCTCTTGATCTGGATATCTCTCCAGATCAGGTTACACGGGCCTTAAGTGCAAGTAAGCAAGGGAAGGCCCCGGGCCCCGATGAGGTCCCGATAGATTTTTTTAAAACTCACACTGATCTTTGGATTCCTTTTTTGACTAGGGTTTTTAATGCACTATGTACTGTGGGATTTCCGGAATCCTTTAAAGAATCCATCCTAGTCCCTATTTTTAAGAAAGGGGACCGTAACACAGCCTCGTGTTATCGTCCAATTTCTCTCTTAGATTCCTTGGGGAAAATGATGGGCCGGATAATTCTCGGTCGTCTGCAGGAGTGGGCCGAGGATAGCCATATCTTATCAGACCTACAATACGGGTTTCGCGAGGGTCTCGGGACCATAGATCAAGCCTTAAATCTATCTCTTTTGATAGATAAATATGTAAATATTAAGGCCGGAGCTCTTTATATGGTCTTCGTTGACCTTTCTGCCGCATTTGATTGCGTCAGTCACGCCAAACTCTGGTTTGTCTTGCTTGGGATGGGGGTGGAGCAGAGAGTTGTCACCGTTTTGAGAGAACTATACACTAACGCGACTGCCAGGGTGAGATTCGGGACCAGTGGAGAACTCACGGCGCCGTTTGGAGTGGAGCGGGGCGTTAGGCAAGGCTGTGTCTTGGCCCCCTTTCTCTTTACCCTTTACACCAACGGATTGGAGAAAGACATGCTGAGGGGGGCCCGCGACCTTCCTAACATAGGAAATCGCCCTATTCCTGCCCTCCTTTACGCGGACGACGCTGTGATACTGGCCCGTACCCCAAATGAATTACAAAGGGCGCTAAATAGGTACTCATCCTTCATGACCAGCCTGGACCTTAAGGTCAACATTAGCAAAACTTTTGTCATGAAGGCTGGTGTTGGTAAAACTAAAAATAACAAAACCAGGGACATTTATCTGAATAAGGAAAAATTGGCATCTACCGATAAATATCCCTACCTAGGCGTAATGATAGACCAGAAATTAAACTGGAAATCGGCAGTTGAAGTGAGAAAACTCCACTTCACGAGAACCACCACCGCCCTGGTAAATTTTTCAAGGAAAATAGGAAAAAAAGCACCCATGGAAATGATCAAAATATACAAGGCTAAATGTATCACAGTGGCCTTGTACGGAGCAGGTCTCTGGGGCTATGTGGTTCTGGATTCTATCCAGGGGATTGAAAACATCTTTTTGAAGTACCTTCTCGCATTGCCGAGGAGTGCTCCAATTTTCCCCTGCCACTTAGAATTGGGCCTTCCATATGTGGCATATCTCGCGAGAATCCAGCCACTTTTATTGTGGCATCGAATCTGGTCATCGGACAATACAGTCTTTTCTCAATCAATAATTCAAGATTGTAAAGCCCTTGAACATGCACTTAAATCAAGGTGGTTATCTTATGTTAAAGGTTTTTTGATTGATCTAGGGCTAGCAAAATATTACTATGATCCCCTCTTAATCCGGGAGTTATCGAGGAAGGTTTTTCAGAAAGTATGCTTAAGTCACCTCGAAGAGTTAAGACTTACCTCTGAAGTCGGGAAAAAGTCTGTTAGACATAGTTTGACCGTTCAGACGGCATTCGGGATCCAGCCTTATTTAACCTGTAACCTCACTCCTTATGAACTTTTCCTCCTGGTCAGGTTCAGGCTGAACTTTTTTCACTGCCTTGTTGCCTTCCCGCTGAGAAATAATTGGGCGAAAATACTTCCCCTCTGCCCTTGTGATGAGACTTCTATCCAAACCACAATGCATACTATTTTTTTCTGCAAATTTTACACGGACCATCGGAAAAAACTTCTCATCCCATTATTAAAACGATTGGGCTTTCGAACATGTCGCCCAGCCTTCCTCTTTTTACAGCAAATGGATGGGGCGGGCCTGGTTTACATTGTCTCTAATTTATTACAATATATCATGCGCCATAGAGCGAATTTAGATTGACTTTGTTGACCTAACTTTGTTGAGCTTGGGGTGCTGATGGGAAATGTGCATTTTATTCTGTATCAACGCCACGATTGTAGTTTTTATTGGTTTTTAACATTATGATCAGTGATGATGAATTTTATTGTCGATGTATTTTACTAAGATGTTCTTTTAACTACTGTACTTGTTTCTGTATCTTTTATGACCTTTCTTCGGAAGGTCGAATAAAGAATTCTTTGACTTTGACACTTGTCTTTCAAGGAAGTAAGGTCCTTATGTAAAATTAAAAACATACCAAAGGGTCCCCATCCAACCAAACAAAAGCTCCAGGAGCTGTTGGCTGAGTATGCAAAGGCCCACCCCTCTGAAAATGGTGATGACCAGTCAGAGGGAGAAGGGGGTGAGGAGGGTGGAGATAGGTGCCCACCTCCACCACTTCCTACGGAATGAAGGGACCCTGTACCCTTACTTCCAAGAATCAACCTCTGGGGACCTAGAGGCCACACAGGTGACTCAGGGTCTGGTGAGGACACTGAGGACAGCCTCAATGAGGAGGACAGCCTTTTAGCAAGGCTGACCAAAAGACTAGATCTAGAGACCAGACTCCTGGCTCCAGAGAAAGAGAGAAAGGAGATGGGTTTAGCTCCCATCAATGGCGGCAGCAATCAAAATAATAAGGAAAAAAGAGCAATCTTATGATCCTAAAATCCCCAAAGGGATTATCCCTCACTTTGAGGAGGGTGATGACATCACTAAATGGTTCACAGCCTTTGAGAGGGCCTGTGACATGAGAAAGGTGAAGAAACCTCTCTGGGGGGCACTCCTATGGGAACTGTTCTCTAGTAACTGCAGAGACAGACCCCTAACCCTTTCTGGGGCAGATGCTGGTTCTTATGACCTCATGAAGAGAACTCTGATTGAGGGATTTGGACTCACAACTGAGGAATACAGAATTAGATTCAGGGAGGCTCTCAAAACCCAAAACCAGTCCTGGATTGATTTTGTCGACTACTCAGTAAAGACACTAGATGGGTGGTTAACTGGACACAATGTGCACGGCTTTACTGGAATTTACAACCTGTTTATGAAGGAACATATTTTAAGTAATTGCAAGAATGAAAAGTTATATCAGCATTTGGTGGACCTAGGTCTAATTTCTCCCTAAGAATTGGGAAAGAAGGCAGACCACTGGGTCAAGACTAGAGTGACTAAGATGACCACTGGGGGTGACCAAATGAAAGGGGTTACAAAACCTCCCCAGGGGAAAGGTGGTGAGAATCCCCAAGATAAAAAGTCAGAGTCTTCTAAAGGGCCCCAAAAACCTGCAAAGGGGGGTGGGTCCCAAAACTCTTCCCAGTCCAATAATAGGTACAGGGGAAAGAACTTCGATCCTTCAAAGGCCTGGGGTAACAACTGTAAGAAGTTGGGACACTTAACTGGAGACAGTCCTTGCCCTAGCAAAAAGGCCCCTAGTCCTACAGCTACAGCTACTCCTGGTGTAGCAAGTCTCCAGATGGGATCAACAGTGTGCCAAGAGCAAATCAGGTTGCACACTGAAGCGGTTCTAGTTTCAGAGGGGGAAGTTGAGTTTGCCACTGGAGCTGTGTGGCCACCTAACTTAAAGAAGTACTTACAATACCCTTGGATTAATGGAAATAAGATAGAGGCTCTGGGGGATACAGGTGCCAGTGTCACTATGGCGAGAGACACACTGGTTTCCCCTGAACAATTCTTGATTGGGCGTACTTACCCAGTCACCAATGCTGACAGTGTTACCACTAACCATGCAAAGGCTATGGTGACATTAGACTGGGGGGGGGGGGTTACTGGCCGAAAACAGGTAGGGGTCTCTCCAAAGCTACCAGCTGCATGTCTGCTTGCCAATGACCTGGATACCTCAGCTTGGGCTGAGGTTGGACTAAAAACCCATGCAGCCATGCTGGATATCCCTGAATTGGTGTGTGTAAAAACAAGAGCACAGAGCAAAAGGCAGGGTGAAAAAGAAGTGTTGGAGCCTGAAAGTATGGCCCAACCTTCCCAGAGAAAAGGTAAGAAGACTGGGGAACCATCTTCTGTTCAGCTAAAGGATCAGGACCCCTCTCCTAAGGGAGAGGACTTGGACACCCCAGAGGGAACTGAGCGGTTGAACTCTTGGGTCCAGGGGGGCCCTCTAGGGAAGAGCTGTGCCAGGGGCAGCAGGACTGTCCCACTCTTGAAAGCCTGAGTCAGCAAACTGTTTCAGAAGCAAAGGGAGATGTCAGTGGTACCCACAACTTTTATTGGGAAGAGGCAGTACTGTACACTGAGGCAAGAGACCCCAAACCTGGAGCCACCACGAGAGTGGTAGTCCCACAGAGGTACAGGGAGTTCCTCCTAACTTAGCTCATGACATCCCCCTAGCTGGACATCTGGGCCAAACCAAGACTTGGGAGAGGCTAGTTAGCCACTTTTACTGGCCCCAGATGCACCAAAAGGTGAAGGAGTTTGTCAGCTCCTGTGTTACCTGTCAAGCCAGTAGCAAGACAGGTGGCCACCCAAAGGCCCCCCTGATACCACTGCCTGTGGTGGGGGTTCTCTTTGAAACGGTAGGTGTGGACATAGTGGGTCCACTTGAACCTCCCACGGCATCAGGGAACAAATTCATTCTAGTGGTAGTGGATCATGCCACTAGGTACCCTGAAGCAATTCCCCTTAGGACTACTACAGCTCCTGCAGTAGCCAAGGCCCTCATTGGTGTCTTCATCAGAGTAGGGTTTCCTAAGGAGGTGGTTTCAGACAGAGGTTCCAACTTCATGTCTACTTTCCTAAAACACATGTGAAAAGAGTGTTGAGTGCAGTACAAGGTAACTACACCCTATCACCCACAAAACAATGGCCTTAGTGAGAGGTTCAACAATACATTGAAAGGCATGATTATAGAACTCCCTGAAAAACTCAAAAGGAGATGGGATGTCCTCTTACCATGCCTGCTTTTCGCTTACAGAGAAGTGCCACAGAAGGGAGTAGGGTTTTCCTCCTTTGAACTTCTGTTTGCAATCCTGTGAGGGGACCACTCTGTCTTGTAAAAGAGGGTTGGGAGAAACCTCTCCAAGAACACAAACAAGATATTGTAGGCTATGTGCTTGGCCTAAGCTCCAGAATGGCTGAGTACATGGAAAAGGCATCCAAAAATCTTGAGGCCAGCCAGGTGCTCCAGAAGCACTGGTATGACCAAAAAGCTGCACTGGTTGAATTTCAATCTGGGCAAAAGGTGTGGGTTTTGGAGCCAGTGGCACCAAGGGCACTCTAGGACAGACGGAGTGGCCCGTACCCTATCCTATAAAAGAGTGAGGTCACCTACTTGGTTGACTTGGGCACTAGCAGAACACCCAAAAGGGTTATCCAAGTGAACCGCCTCAAGCTCTACAATGATAGGGCTGACATCACCATGCTGATGGTGACTGGTGAGGAGCAGGGAGCAGAGAGTGAACCTCTCCCTGACCTCCTCTCATACAGCTCAAAAGATGGGTCAGTAGATGGAGTTGTCTTTTCAGATACCCTCTCTGCCCAATAGCAGATTGACTGCAAGCAAGTCTTGCAACAATATGCTAAGCTCTTTTCCTTGTCCCCTGGTCTGACAAACCGGCGCCCCCATGATGTGGACACTGGGGACAGTGCACCTGTCAATAACAAAATCTATCGACAGTCAGACCAAGTCAAGGAAAGCATCAAAACTGAAGTCAGCAAGATGCTGGAGTTAGGGTTATTGAACCCTCTGGGAGCCCCTGGGCTAGCCCAGTGGTTTTAGTCCCCAAACCTCATTCACAGGGTGGGAAAAGAGAAATGAGGTTTTGTGTGGATTATAGAGGGCTCAACTCTGTCACCAAGACAGATGCTCACCCTATCCCAAGAGCAGAGTAGTTGATAGATAAATTGGGTGCAGCCAAATTCCTGAGTACCTTTGCCTTAACTGCAGGGTACTGGCAAATCGGCATGTCCCCAGGAGCAAAAGAGAAAACAGCATTCTCCACACCTGATGGGCATTATCAGTACACTGTTATGCCCTTTGGTTTAAAGAATGCCCCTGCCACCTTCCAAAGGTTGGTGAATCAAGTCCTTGCTGGGTTGGAGTCCTTTAGTGCAGCTTATCTTGATGATATTTCTGTCTTTAGTTCCACCTGGCAGGATCACCTGATCCACCTTGGGAAGGTTTTAAAAGCCCTGCAAACTGCAGGCCTGACTATCAAGGCATCCAAATACCAGATAGGGCAGGGAACTGTGGTGTACTTGTGCCACCTTGTTGGCGGAGGCCAGGTACAGCCCTACAGCCCAAGATCCAGGCCATCCTGGACGGGGCAGCTCCAACCACCCAGACCCAAGTCAGGGCATTCCTTGGCTTGACTGGGTACTACAGGAGGTTTGTGAAGGTATTTGGGTCCATTGTGGCTCCCCTCACAGACCTCACCTCCAAGAAAATGCCCAAGAAGATAAACTGGACAGTTAGTTGCCAAAAGGCTTTTGACACCCTGAAAGAAGCAATGTGCTCAGCACCAATTCTGAAGACCCCAGATTATGCCAAGCAGTTCATAGTGCAGACTGATGCCTCTGAGCTAGGGATAGGAGCGGTCCTATCCCAGACCAATGATGAAGGCCAGGACCAACCTGCTGCTTTCATAAGCAGAAGGCTTCTCCCCAAGGAGCAGCGTTGGAGTGCCATTGAGAGGGAGGCCTTTGCTGTGGTTTAGTCCCTGAAGAAGCTGAGACTATACCTGTTTAGGACTCACTTCCTAGTTCAAACCAACCACAGACCCTTCAGATGGCTAATGCAAATGAAAGGGGAAAATCCTAAACTGTTGAGGTGGTCCATCTCCCTACAGGGAATGGACTTTTAAGTGGAACACAGACCTGGGACTGCCCATGCCAATGCCGATGGACTTTTCAGGTTCTTTCACTTAGACAATGAAGACTCTCTAGGGAAAGGTTAGTCTCATCATCTTTTGTTTGGGGGATGGGGGAGTTGTGTGAGAAAGTGCCCTCTTTCTGCATGGTATGCCCCCACTTTTTGCTGAATTGCTAATGTTCTTTGACTGAGTGTGCACTGGACTCCTGCTAATCAGGTACCCAGGGACTATGTTCCTTCTCTAAAATTGCATTGAAGCCTAAACCCAATTGGCATCCCTGGCCACAGGTAGGGTCCTGGTAAATGGTACCACAGGTACCCAGAGCATTGTGACCAGGGAAGGCCCCTAAGGGCTGTAGCACTTACAGTGCCACCCTTAGAGGCCTCGCACCTTTTCACTCACACACTGCCTGTGCAGGGTGCTTGTCTTGGTGCAGAACAAAAGTGAAGTGTCGACATGGCACACATCCCTGTGTGCCATGCCTACAACCCACTGCCCTGGCCTTGATCAGCCACCCCTCCAGCTGGGTGCACTATGCCAGTGGTGAGGGTACAGGTTCATGAGCCCTGTACCCCTACAGTGCCCAAGTCCATTCTTAGGAATTGTAAGTGCAGTGCTGCCATTAAGAGTATATGGTGCTGGGAGCTTGTCATTACGAACTCCACAACACCATAATGGCTACACTGAAAACTGGGAAGTTTGGTATCAAACGTCTCAGCACATTAAACCCACACTGATGTCAGTGTGGGATTTAATGTAAAATGCACGACAGAGGGCATCTTAGAGATGCCCCCTGAAACTCGACCAACTTCTAGTGTCCCGACTGAGTAGCTGCTTAGGGTGCCATCAACACACATGTTTCAGGACGCCTTGGTCGAGAGCCTGCTGCTCTCGGGGGCCTGAAACAATGCACATCCTGGGACGAGGTGCCAAGCATCCTTCACGAAGGGGAAGATTTAAAGGCATGCCGCCTTTGTGAGCTTCCCCAGACCACTTGCTGCTTTCAGAAAATGGTCCCCATTGATTCTGCCCCCCACTTTGGGTGGGAGAACCGGCGGGAAAAACAAGTGAGGGAGAGAGGTGTGCCCACCTCTGCCAACTCCACCCCTCAGGTGGGGGAGGCGAGGTGAAGCACAACTCCGAGTTCCCGCCATCTTGAGGATGGGAGAGCCAACCAACCAGGGACAGGCTCATTCTCCCCTCCCACTGGAGGGTGGCACAATAGGGGGTGTACCCACCCCAGGGAAGGGACCCATTGGTCCCTACCCTCTACTTACCTGTTACGCCACTATTTAGGGGGCACCCTGAACCTTGCTTCCTCAGATCCAGAAACAACAAGAACGAAGATAAGAAGAAGGACCGAAGATCCTTGCAGAGCTAACAAGAGGACGACACCCACTGACTTGGCCCCAGCCCTACTGGCCTTTCTCCCCTCAAACCTGCTCCCTCGAAACCCCGGTTTGTCCTGCAGCTAGCAACCTCAAAAACCCCAGTGGTCCTGCCTGTCTTCACTTCCAAAGACTGCTTCTCCTGTGAACACCGGATTTGTTCAACTGCAACCTCTGGCTCCGGCCGGACACCAAAAATCCAGCCCACTCTGCACCGGCCGAACCCGGCCCGAGCTTGAGTAGAAAAATCCGACGAGGAGGTCTCCCTGGCGATTCTGACCCAAGATCCGGAGATCCCAGACCTGCCTCAAGACCCCAGCGGACGCCTGCAGCCTCAATCCAGAGGATCACCTCTACCGCGACCAAGAGAGGGTAAGACTTTCTGACGCCAAAAGACACCCACTGCACCCCACACCCCACAGCCTTGTGCCTCAACCAATGGTACCTAGCCAACCCAAGACATCCCAACTTAACCCCTTGAAGTGATGGTCGCACCCAGAAGATGTTCATCCCCAAGCCTGCAGTGTTTCTTTCGACCGGAGTCTCTCCATAGCAAACAACAGGGCGCCTGACGCCAAGACAGCACTCTGCACCCGGCCGCCCCAGTGCCGCTGAGGGTGCAGCTTTTGTGCTGACCTGCATCCCCAATTGCCCTGAGCTAAATCCTAGGAGCTTTGCTCACACAGCCGTGTGGCCTGCTTGCTAGCAGCCACCAACCGGAGACCCCCTATTCTCCATAGGATAACATTGGGCCTCAACACTCTGCACCCGGCCGCCCTAGTGCCGCTTAGGGTGTAACAAGAGTGCATCACTGACCATGGGCGACCCCTGAGTCTAACCCCAGAACCTTAACTCCCACAGTCGATAACTTACCTTTGAACCGATAACCTGTTTTTCTTCCATAGGATAACATTGACAATTTTTCTCCCAAAAAGTTTCCAAGTGTGGAGTTTTGAGATCTAAAAATATTCTTTAAAAATCGCACGAATAACCAAAACGCATTTACTTACCTGTTTGCAGGAAATTAATCTAGGTATCCAGCACTGAGTTAGAAAAGTAACGTAAAAATTAACTTTCCTGTAATTTACTGAAAAAACCTATTCATTTCAATGTACTGTATTTGCTAAGTATTGCAACCTACTGCATCCCCTGTAAATCAAACAAAGTACAATTCCTATTGCATTTTCAAACTGTTCTACATTTGGCAACTTACTACTGTAAAGTATTTAATGCTTACCTGTGCCAGGCTTGCTTGGTTCTAAACATAAAACAACAGTATATTTTTTCTACAAAAACAATTGGCCTAGAGTTCAGTTCTTGAGTGTGTGAATTAATTTGCTGACTGAGGGTGTACACCAAATGCTTAACACTGTCCTCTGATACTGCCTTACTGCTCGACCTCTCTACCACATATAGAGAGTAAGGTTCTATATAACTTTAACCTCTGTCTACCTCTGGGGTCACCTGGACTGTATACACACTATACCTCATTTTGGTGTAGTATTTATAGAGCCAGTTTCCTACAGTTGCCCATTGAGACAGGGATGTAGAGGAGCCACTGTAAACTAATGTAACTTTATCCTGGAAGAAAGTAGCCAGGGAATTACAGAAAGTCTGTTTTACTGGAGTGTTTACTATTTCATGGGGTTTGGCTAACTTTTTTACTGTAGCAAATAATTCTTTAGAGGTATATCCATACACACTGGGAGCCAAGAACCACACTTCTCAAGGAAATAGCAACTGCTCAGAAAAACACCTCCTAATTTACTATGTAAGACAGAGATGCACAATCCACTATAAAACTTAAGATACAGACACAAAGAAGAAATGCAATGTTGGAAATATGCCTTTATTATACAAGGTAAGGGTCTTCATTAAGAAACTCCATGGCTGCTACTGCAAAGTCTTTATTGATCACCTCTTGGTTTATATTATTGATACTAAACAGACCTTCTAATGTCTGCATCTTCCACTACTATGTCCCTTCACAAATCCCATACAGGAAGATGTACCATATTCCCTTTACTTCCAATAAGTAAATACACAAAGGACAACTCCCATTTCTGAAGGAGCTCCCCGTCCTGAGATTAGACGTGGAGCTTCAAATAGCAATGGACATGCTTCCCTAGCTAAAATAACTGAAACGGTGGGACAGATTCAGACGGACTAGGCCCTAATGGGATTCCTGTGGAACTTTACAAGCGCACCCTGTCGATTCTGGGGCCCCATCTCCTGGAAATGTTCAATGAAGTGTGGGAGAGAGGAAAAATGCCCCCCTGACCTGCGTCTGGTGACGATAGTGGTTCTTCTTAAGCCGGGGTTGCCAGCGACAGAATGCACTTTGTACAGATCTCCTAGTTGAACATCGAGTTGAAGATCTTAGCCAGTGTAGTGGTGAATCGCCTAGTCTGTGTCATCTCCTCCCTGAACCACAGAGATTAAACAGAATTTATGCCTAAAAGGGCGACTAGGCAAAACCTCTGCTGGCTTCACACCTAGCTTGACTATCTTAGGGTTTCTCTGGAGCCTTGGGCTGTCATGGCTCTTGATGTAGAAAAAGCATTTAACAGGTATTGGGGAGATTTGGGTTTGGCCCAGTGTTCTGCCGCTGGTTTGATGTGCTATACACCGGTCCCGCTGCCAGATTGAGGGTTAATGGGGCTTTGTCGGTGGTCTTTCCACTGGGGAGGGCGATGAGGCAGGCTTGTCCACTGTCCCCCCTGTTATTCGCCCTTTGCATGGAGCCATTAGCGATATGGTTCTGAATTAGGGGGGACAAAGTGAGCTTCCCGCCGGTGGAGACAGTGCCAGAAAAGTATCTGTCTAGGCAGACGATGTACTGCTTAATTTATCGGACCTTGCAACATCCCTGCCAGTGTTAATGTCAATCTTTCTGAACTTCAAGAGGTATGCAAGGTACAGGATTAACTGGGATAAGTACAAGTTATTCATATTGGGGGAGGGATGAAAGGACCTCCCACTCCTGACAGTAATCCCAGTGGTTACCGCAGGCTTTTGGTCCTTGGGTATAGATGTTTCCCTTGACAGAGATCAATTCCTGGCCAGCAAGTCAGGAAAGATCTATCGAGAATTTCGTCTCAATGGGTACAGATGGCGGCGTCTGCCCCTCTCCCTCATGGGCAAGGCCATCCTTTTCAAAATGATAACACTGCCCAAATTCCTCCATTTCCCCCAGAATACTTCCTACCAGATACCTGACTCCTTTTTTGATACAGTTGACTGTACCCTGCACACACTTCTCTGGGACAGGGGCCCCTCTGGGACAGGGAGCTGTATGGATGTTACAGAGAAATATGTGCAATGGGTATATCTCCCTGCCAGATCTAAAGGCTTATTACTGAGCAGCCCACCTACAGGTAAAAAAACAAGTGAGCTTTTGCCAGTAGAGATGATCCGGCTGCACGGCTGGAGCAGTCTGTGAGGGAACCTAAGTCCTATATACATTATGTACATGGCAAGACTCACAGACCAGAGCTCTTGGGACTGTCTCGGGCAACAATGGAACCATGGGATAGGGTGGTGTGATATGTGGGGGGACAGCATACCCACACCAAGATGACCCCCTCTTTGGAAGGGTGTTAAGTTAAGGGATGTGGGCAAGTTAGTGGGATACTTAAGGTGGGATGACATAGGCATTTTAACCTGGTTGGGGAGGAAGGGATGACATTTTTTACAGAATTAGAGGAAGAATACGAATTAGACCCATCACAAAGGTTTCCCTAATTTAAACTTAGACATGCTCTCCGAACAGAATCAAAAGATTGGGAGGCCCTAGAGAGGGATAACCCCATTGAAAATAGGGCATTAACTGAGGCAATACCGGACCAGGTGGTTTCCCTTACTTATTGTACACTTATCAATAACAGACCTGATCATTTGACATGTCTGAGGGCCCGCTGGGAGTCCAAGTTGGTACAATTGAAAGCCATGGACTGGGAGGGAGCTCTGATGCATCCTCTGGAGACTGCAATAAAACAAGTTTCAGGCACATTTACTTACAAATTCTTCCCAGGGTGAGTTATGATTGAAGTCGCTTCTTTGAGGTGGGGAGGAGTCCCATGCCTGATTGATTGAGGTGTGTGAATGTGAATGGGGCCTTCTTCCATACATTGTGGTCATGGCCCAGCATACAGTAATATTGTCGTGAGGTATCCGAGGTGCTGTCCACTATCCAGGAGGTGCTGGTAGCTTGTACGCCCCAATACACAATTCTGGGCATCTCAGGCAAGGAGGATCTGCCACGAGGGATCCTCCTTTTTTGTTCCCTGGGGTTTCCACTGGCAAAAAGAAATATTGCGAAGAAATGGGGGATCCACCTGACACCCACCAAGCACATGTGGATTACGGGTATGACTCAATGTAAGGAGGCAGAACGGGTGGTGTTTAGAGCCAGAGGTTGTCTATGGAAGGTCAAGAAGGTATGGGGAAGATGGATTTCTTATTTTGGACTTAACCACCAAGAAGGAGTTGCCACTCGATGTCCCCCACCCTTCCCCACAGGGCTCCTCTGAAGACTCAGATAAAGGGTGAGGCGACGTACATTCCACACTGCTGAGGGGCTTGGTAGCATCCCCGCTTGGTCATCACTAAGCTACTTCTATGTATTAGGTCGTGTGGTTAATCTGCTACATGTTAATTGGGCAACTGTACTGCAAGCCTTGTGTACCTGTCATTTTGTGGGTGGTGGATCTGAAGTGAATGTTTCAAGTTGAAAAACCCAATAAATTTGTTTCAAAAAAAGAGGACCAACTACCCCGCTTCACACCAACAGAATACTCATACTGGAAAATGCCAAAGGAAAACAGAACAAACACAAACATTAGTAAATCTCGCACTGTAACATCTGACACAAGTCAAGGCAGCAGAACAAGGAACACTTGCCCACTGCACCCAATACCCCAGGCTCTCTGAATGTAACACACGATCAATTACAATAGAGATACAACACATAAACATGAAAATGTTATCTGTTACTATAAATCCCCAGCACATACAGCTGAAAAGTCCCCCAATTAAAGAGCATTACTGTATTAGGTTAGATGCAATACCCCGAGCATCCAACGTTACAAAAATACAATATATGTGTACAAAACGTTTCTTTTGTTCCTAGTTCATTTATTTTCTTTTTTCTTCACATTTCAATTGTTGCTCTTAGTACACTTCATAATCACTTGAATAGCTTCAAATGGCATTACGCACACATGGATGGAGTACTCTCTTTCGGATGGTGTAACAAGATACAGAAATAACTGGGGAACCGCAATTTTACCATTCAAGTTTAACCTTAATAAAAATTGATGGCGGCAGCCCTGAAGAAGTCAGAGGTGATTGCATACTTTACTGACGAAACACAAAGTCGGCTACAGAAGCTATTCAAGTGTTTATGAAGTGTACTATGAACAACAATTGAAATGTGAAGGAAAAAGAAAAATAAATGAACCAGGAACAAATAAACCTTTTGTACACATATATTGTATTTTTGTAACGTTGGATGCTCGGGGTATTGCATCTATTTGAAGTGACTGAGGTTTCCTCAGACAAGTTGACAGTGCTGGTGGCCGCTCTTTTCCCCTTGGAGCACCATTAATTTTTAGATTAATTTGGGAACACTCTAGGTTTGCGCTAGTACCTAACCTTGCCACATCATATAACTGTATTAGGTTATATGGGACCACTGCTTCACATACACTATCATAATGAAAATCTCCTCTTGCGTACTTCTGCCCTGATCACGCCTGCGGGATCACTACACTATATACCACGATATGCTTAATTCTCTTCTCAGACATATCTTTGAGCAGTAGACTTCTTCACTGTTCATCATTCTAGCCTTCAAACAAAGTTTTAAATAAATAACACAACCACTTTTGCCTCTAATAATGTTAGTTCCATAAAATAGATACTTTCAGCCTCACAGTGAGTTCCAAAGCCAACCCTCAACCCATCGAATAAGTCACTTGCACTGTTAATGTCCTATGAACTACACACTAACGTTGCTTCTATGAAACGCCACACTCACAACGCACTCTAAACATGTCACACTAGTGCCATACAATACCATGTGCATGATCTGTTCATGTAACAGACTGCAACATCTTGAGTTAAGCACATATTTGCCAACTGCACATGAGTCTCTTGCTTATTAATGTTTGCTATTTTTGAAATGTCACCTAATTCATAAAATGTCATCGCTGAATCTAGTACTACAATTGGACTTTCGTGACCATGACCCCAGTTGAATTTGATTAGCAGGCGTTCTTCTTCGTGCTTTGAAGCAAATGGATGTGCTACCATGTTTAGCCCACTCAGTTCAAAAGCAGTCACGAATGTGGGGCAAACATCCTGGCCCTATCTTCATTTAGGCAAATACAAAAATAGTTAAAGTGGGCTATCTGCACCCCCTCCCCCCATCTGGTACATAAGCCTATGTCCTTAGGAAGTATTGGGCTGTTTTTAACAATCTCTCCCAATACATGACCACCAACATCTTCGCTAGAGGACAGAACAGGACAAAGCTCTGCCACAGCGCTAGACACTCTAGTAAAGTCCAGCTCCACAGACTGACCTGGAGATCTCTCGCACATCCTCTTAGGTTGTCAGCTCATACTCATCAAGTAATTATCCAGCCCCGCAGAAGAATCCTGATATCGCTTGCTGGCAGACGTGAGGGCTGAAGGACCTGCAAGGTCTTCCTGGTTTCTTAGGGGCTTGCTACAGACTTCTACATGGTAGCAGATTTAGCCTCCCATGCCCTACAGAGCCCTCTTCATTGACATGCTGGTCCTTTACTCTACTGGTTACCAAACTGCAGCACATAAATTGGCAGCCTTCTATAAGTAATTCCATGACTCTGGGTGCTACAGTGTCTTCTTAATTGGTCTCTCGGGTTACAGGTTGAAGGCAACACAGGTTTTCTTAGGTCTTCCTCTCCTGCCAGCTAAGTCCCTTTATGGATATCAGTCTCCGATTCTGCGCAGTATATTCCATCGTCATATTCTGTGACTTTACCATGTATCCATGCATAGCACGCACAACACACACTCAAGGCAAAAGGATGAGGTGCAGGGGCACCTCTCTTCTGCTTCAGTGCGACCTTGACCTCACCTTGCTCTTCTGACTTGTTTTGCGGTCTGTCTCCTTCCATTTTTCCTGTTAGCTGCTTGTACTGCCTCAACTCTATAACTACTCTTTTTTTGCCCCGTCTGTTCCATCTGCCTCCTGTCTCTGTTTAACTGCTCCTTTTTGTATAATTTGTTCCTCTCTACTGTCCCTTTTTGCATCTTTTACTCTTCTTACTGCTCCATTTTGCATCTTGGGCTCTTCTGTCAGTGTTTGCCCCCCCACCCCCCCGACTTGCTCTGCCGATTGTGTTTTCCTGCACTGTTGCTCCTGACAGACTTTCCAGCTCTTCCTATCAGACTTTCCCGCACTTGCTGAGTCTGCCAACCACCCCTCTCCACTCTCCAAGACCCTACTCAATGGAAGATGCAGCGCGACCCCTTTGAGTAGGTGCCCAGACATCTCTCTTCTGCTTCAGTGCGACCTTGACCACTCCTTGCTCTCCTGACTCATGTTGGTGTCTGTCACCTGCCGTTTTTCCTGTGAGCTGCTAGTTCTGCCCCCAACTAGATAGTTACTCTTTTTGTTTGTGCTGTCCATTCTGTCTACCCTTCTATATTTTCCTGCTTCTTTTTCTGTCCTTTGTTACTCCCAACTGCGCCTTTTTCCATCTTTTGTTCCTCTTTCTACTTTGTTTTGCATCTTGGTCTCTTCTGTCATTTTTGCCCTCCACTTGTTCCACCAAATGCGTTTTCCCACCTTGTAGCTCATATGGGACTTTCCCGCTCTCCCCGACAGACTTTCCTGCTCTTGATAGCCGCCCACCACCCCACCCCCTCAGGCTCCTCCCTCTCTCTTATTGGAGGTTACAGTGAGGTCTTGTAGTGGTCATGCTGCAGCCCTGCTGAAGGCGCACTAAAGGCAAGCCCTTCTGCGCCCGCCTGTGTCTGGACTGTGCCAGGAACCCTGGTCCAAACACCTCCCGCAGCTACACTGCCCACAAACTCCACCTGCTCAAACCTGGACACTGCCACAAACACTGCTGTCGAGCCGCACCTCAGTACACGGTGGGCCCCTTTGCCTGCTTGCATTGCCACTTCACCTGCCTCCACACCCGCTCCCACAACCCAGACACGCACTGCGCCTCTCACCAAGTCAGATCTCAAGACGCACATTACCTTAGAACCCCACACCCACCCTGCACAAAACACTCACTCACATGCATGCTCCTCAACCACACTCACTCTGCAAGCACTACGCTAACATTTGGGACCTCATTAACTCCAACGCACCGGACCTCCTGGCTGAACACCACATTGGCGCCAGACATCACTGCAGCCCTCCCTAATGGATAACAAATCCTGCACCCGGACCGAACCCATAAACCAGGAGGAGGACTCACCATCATCCACAGAGACCCCATCAAGTGAGCATCTTACACTGACCTAGAAGCCAGTTTTATGAACACATGCACTTCAAGTTTCAGACACAGTTAAACCACTATCAAAGGCACCCTCCCTACCAGCCCCCAGGACCTTGCACGCATTTCAACAACCTTCTCAACAACCCCCTCGCCATGAGCATCAAAGACTTCATACTCCTAGGTGATATCAACTTTCATCTCGACGACCCCACAGACTCCAACTTCACTGTCTTGCTTGAAAGTCTACAGAACATCGGCCTCGCCCAGCTCGTACAAGGCCTTACCCACAGCACCGGACACACCCTGGACCCAATCTTCTCCTCCAGTGACTAGGTTAAAGTCAGCCACATCACTCCATTCACATGGACAGACCACTCCATTGTCCACTTTCACATAACTAGGCCACCAACCACCCCTACGGAGTCTAGCAACACCCCAAGCCACTGCTGGAAGAAAGTTACAGAAACAGAATGGCTCAAATCCCTCCAACTAAGCTACCCAGACCACACCAATGACCTCATCAATGACACAAACAACTTCAACAACTAGTTTACCACCTGTGCCAATACCCTGGTGCCCCTGAAAAACACCAAACCCAAAAGATCCAACAAACAAGCTAGCCGGTACAACGCTGACATCATGGAGACCAAGAGAGGTTTCAAACAAATTAAAAGGAAATGGAGAACCACCCGCAGAACCACGTCAAGACACACCTAAGAGGACGCGCCTAGACACTATCACTATAATTTGAAAAAGACCAAGAAAAGGGCCCTGACCCTGAGAATCAAATCTAGCTCCAACACCTGCAAGGAACTTTTCACCATCATCAAGGAATTCACCAACTCAATAGCTGCAACCAAAACCTTCACCCCTACACAAGCACTCTGCAACAACCTCTCCAGCTTCTTTCTCGAACAAATCACCAAGATCTAAACCAACTTCGAACCTCAGCCAGCCCCATTATCCTTCCCAGCCTGTTAACCTCATTAACCAAACACTACCAACTGACAGCATGGAATCCTCTATCCATCAAGGACAATGCAGGAATAATAATGACAGCCCATTCAGGGGCGGCCACAGACCCCTGCCCCCACCATATCTACAACCTGGGAAGAGCCCTGATCAGTGCTGCACTCACTTCCATCATCAACACATCCCTGAAGACAGCCACCTTCCCAGATAGCTGGGAACATGCCAAAGTCACCGCCCTTCTCAAAAAACCCTAAGCCAACCCCAAAGTACTCAGCAACTACCGACTCATATTGCTGCCCCCTTCCCAGCCAAAGTCACTGAGAAGACCATTGACAGATAAATCTCTGGCCACTTAGAACACCACAAACTCTTTGCCAAATTGCAATCAGGCTTACGAAACAACCGAAGAACAGAAACAGCCCTCATCGCTACCACAGACGACATTTGCACCATTCTTGACTGTAGACAGACCGCCACCCTCATCTTCCTAAACCTCTTCACCACGTTTGACACCATCTCCCACCACACACTCTTCACCAGAATACACACAGCAGGAATACAAGGACCAGCACTCAAAAGGAGAGCTTCCTTCCTCTACAGAAGAACACAATGAGCCAGACTTTTGCTGTGCATATCAGAACCCAAGGATTTCATATGCGGATCATCACTCAGCCCCACACTTTTCAACTTGTACATGACTCCTCTGGCTAACATCATTCGAGCATAGGGAATCAAAATCATCTCCTAAGCTGCCGACAACTAGCTAACTTTTTCACTCTCAGACGGCACCGTCAGCATGAAGACAAACGTCAAGCAATGCATGAGCAGCATGGCCAACTGGATGAAAGAAAACTGCTCAAGCTCATCACCGACAAAACTGAAGTGCTAATCTTCAGAAATAGGAGCTCGCCCTGGGACTCCACCTGGTGGACCGCCAAACTCAGACCCACACCCACCCCAACCAACCACACTAGGAACTTAGGCCTTATCCTGGACATGAACATCACCATAAAGTCCCAGGTCAATGCCGTCACCTCCTGATGGTTCGACATCCTCCGCATGTTACGTAAAATCTTCAAGTGGCTCACACTGGACACCAGACGTACCATCACATAGGCCTAATCACAAGCAGAGTGGACTACAGCGAAGTACTCTACGCAGCCATCCCAAACTATCTTCTTCACAGACTTCAAACCATCCAAAATGACACCGCCAGACTCATCCTTGACCTTCCGTGCTGATCACACACCACACTACTCCTCAGGGAGCTCCACAGACTCCCCATCCAAAACCACTTACAGTTTACACTACACAATATGGGACCGACATACCTGAATCACCAGCTTCATTTCCACCAATCCACCAGACAACTTTGCTCAGCATCACTCTCACTCACGCACACACCCCACATCCACAGAGGCAGAATGGGAGGTCAATCATTCTCATACTAGGCTGTCAAATCCTGGAATGACCTCCCCCAACACATCAGGGCCTCCTCCTCACTTCTTGAATTCCGCAAGAAGCTGAAGGCCTGGCTTTTCAATTAGTCTTCTTGCAGGACCAGCAAGACTGCCTGTACTCAGGCCGAGCCTCACCACAGATTTACTCTCACTTGCACAGTGCAAGGATATCCTCATGGGTGTCAAGCAGTGCTCTGCAAATCCACTTTACATTACATTAAAGGGTAATAATGCTCAACACCAATATCTGTTCACAGTGGTGAAACTCGTAAAGAGACACATAACGACCAAGGGCAGGGCCAGTGACCACAGACTTGTAACTGATAGAAGGCTGGATAGCTGACCCGGACTAGACTTATCCGCAATGAGACATGGGCCGGGTGAAAGTGAGATCCAGTTTCTATTAAACTGCCCCATGTAAAATAAAAACACTGTTGTGGAAATTCTCAAGGTGGGTCACTGATATCACACAGTTAGAAGATCTACCAAAAGATTCAGCTTCTCCTGGAGAAATAGTATATAGAAATCTGTCAGTTAAAAAAGCTTTGGCAAAACATTTCCATCTGTAAACTTTGCATATAAGTCAGCTAAACAACAGAAAGAATTCAAGGAAGATTTTCATGGAAATATGAGATAAATACCCGGACCGTCCTCAGGCTCCAGGACTGTGCGTTCCCACAAAATGAGAGCAGAACAGACCCTACAAATTCAACAATGTCCAATTAGGTGTATTGCTTTTCATCCTCAGATAACTTAACCTCAGATACTGGCAGTAAAACACTGACCATCACCTCTAATTACCGAAGCTCTTGGACGCTGTGCAAAGTTCTCTCTGGAAAAACATCCAAAAGACAAGATGGCACAACAACACAGCAGAGCATGGGCCATTACATTACTACTTGGAGAATGTTTGTATTGGCTGTCTACACTTTTAACCTTATCCATGAAGGTTGTTCCTGTGCACCCTTGAGATGACACATTTTCCCAATGATGTCATTACATAGCAACGCCGACAAAATATTGGTTTACCTTCTGTTACTTGCCAAAGATGATCCTGGAGCCATGTCTCTGTACATGTTAGTGGATCTGGGTCGTCTGGCCCTCCGTATGTTCTAGTGTGATCATTTTGGATGAATTTCTTATGTTTGATTTGCCTTTACAGAAATGCCCTTCTCTCTATTAAGACTAGACGTTACTGAATTGAGGGGCCCACATCCATGGTAAATAGCAAGCCACGGTGCCTTTCCACCCGTCACAGGTTAACTCAGGCCACCTTTGCAGCAGTTCCCGGAGCACCTCCTAAAACGAGCAATGAGATATCACTTTGTTCAGTTCATCCATGTGTAGTTAATGGAACCAATGACAGCCCTCGTTGGGTGTTAATTTCCTATTATTTCCTTCACTGGGATCAGTACAAACAAGCATTTGCAATACAATAGGTCTCGCATTTGCAAGAGTTTAAGATATTGGCATTGACAATGCTTTTTATTTATCCGTTTTGCTAATAAACACATAAATAAAAGGCATTGTCATTTACAATGCCAATAGCTCAAACTTGTAAATGCGAGACCTATTCAAAGAATCAGCCGCCAATGTCCCGGGCTGCTCAGAAAGTGAAATCACGCATTTCGCGCTGACTGTTGCAGGAAAGCATGTAGTGCCTGCAGTAGGAGAAGCTCATTAAAGAAAATAGATTTTACAGACTAAAAAAGATGTAACGTGTACCAACCGAAGTAAAAGGGCCAGTCCTCCTGGGTGGTTACAAATGAAGACAAGGCGGTACTAACAAGCCTATTAACAGATCAGAAGACAGCATTTACGTAGGGCAATGACACAAGCCAATGACAAATATGGGCGGAGAGTGGGTGGGGGCTTCTATTCCATACTCCAATACAGCATGCTGCAGAGCAGCGCATGCGCTGCCCAGGTTCGACCTAAAAAGGGAAGGACCAATGGGTGCCAGAGCTGTAGAACCTTGCTTCCATTTCTCTTTGTCCCACCATAGGTTTCTTCTCCCCTCCCATATCAAATTTGTTGGGTAGCCAATGCTACTTGCACCAAGTAAGACATAGACCTTATGATATCAGGCATGTCTTATAAGCTACTGTAATTGGAGACTTCCAGGAGCGCTATAGGCAGCTGCGTCCGGTGGTTGCAAAAATATATTATATTGGAGTCAAATTGTTAGGCCAGATTGCCTCTTTCCTAACTGATTGCTCTTAGGCAGTGAGTTTGATACCCCGCAGATATTCATTTTCGAGTCTTTGTCCTACAGGACACCACAGAGCGCTTAGTTGAGTCCTTTGTTATTTGATCTTTATGTGATACCCTTAGTGAGCTTCTTGTTCGTAATACTACGCTGATGATACCTAGCTCGTACCTCACATAGACACTAATGTAGATTGCGTTAGGGTCAACTTTTGTGGCTGCTTGATGGCAGTGTGCCAGTGGATGAAGGAGAATTGCCCAAAAATAAACTAGGATAAGGCTGAAGTTTTGGTTTAGGGCAGATCACGTTTATCTTTAAATTGGCCATCATCTTGGCAGCCAGACTGTCCTGCCATGGTCGACAACGGTGAGTTCAGTTTAAAATCAAGACTTCTTGAGGGAAGAGGTGTGGCGCCCTGGCCAGGGTGACTGACACTGGAATCTGGGGCTCACGGTTCGATCCCTGGCACTAGCGGCAGGTCAGCCCAGCACCATGTGACTCTGGGCAATAGCTTGCTTAATCTTCCCGACGGCCCCCAGCGCCAGGATGCCTTTGGGTAACTGTTTGTGCTTTACAAATACTGGATTTACATTTTACTTCTCATACATTCTGCAAATTACCATTTTATAACCTGAAAGTATTAAAAAGATCTTACATTACATGCAAGCTGAGGAACACTCTTCCGTCATTCAGGCCATTACAGGGTCTCACCTAGACCATAGCAACAGTTTTTTATCTTGGAGTTCTTTGTTATGTAACTTGATGCTTACAAACGGTGCAAAATGAGGATGCTCAAATTTTCTTAGGGTTGACATGCAGACAACCTACTTCACAGCACCTTAGATAGCTTCAGTGGCGTCCCAGCGCTCAACTATCTATTTTGAAGAGTCTATATAAGGCCAAAATGTATGTGCAATTTGTACCACCTCTGGTCAGACTCTGAAGAATCATTTACCGTCTTGTATCAAGTTGTAGATTTGCGCAAAACAAAGAGGATGGCCCATGGGAGCCAAGCCAACCAATGGGCCTCAAGGAAGCAGCATTAGTGGCCTCATCGCTTTCCTTGGAGAAAATGTCAGCAATTGGCAATAACCAGGGGTGCAGAATGCCCTTCATCCCTCCCTGTCTGGATTCAGAGCTGGGCATAGCACCCAATCAGCCCTCCTGAGTTACAGAACATCTCAGATGGCTCCTGGACATGGATGGCACTTTCGCGCTGATCCTACTGGATCTCAGCGCGGCACTTGACATTGTGTCTCAGGACACCCTTTTCAAAAGGCTGACACTCGTGTCTTCAGGGCACTTCTCTGCCTGGCTCTCCTCCTTCCTGACAGGTCGCACTTTTCAGGTCTTCTCATCAAATGTCCTTTTAGCAAGCATTTGCTTACTTCTGGTGTCCCACAGTGATCTGCCCTAAATCCTTTACTTTTCAATATCTATGTCTGCTCTCTGGCGGACTTAGTGGAAAGCTGTTGCTTTACTCTATTCTCATATGTGGACGATATCCCAGATTATTTTCTCTTTGGCACCAGAGCGAGATTCCATCCGGAAGATCTTAACTTCTGCCTCGGCCTTGTCTCCACTTGGATGAATTCCAACTCTCTAAAATTAAATGGTGACAAGACAGAAGTCATGGTTCTGAGTAAAAACCCTCAGCAGGGCAGGATTGGGAGCGCAAACCGGCCCTGGCAATTGAGTCGGACCAACCGTGCAGGGGGGAGGGGACGAGGGGTGTGTGTGATGAAAAAACTGCTGCTGCTTTTGGTACAGGGGCCCGATATTGCAGCACTACTGCAAAACCAGCCACCTGTATCAAAAATGGCCCCTCACTGGTCCAAAACTGGCCCCCGCTCTCCAGGCCGACCGGGAAAACTCCTGGTGCCTGCTGCGACCAGTTCGGCCCTGACCCTCAGCTCTGGTGACCCTAGCATTGGCCTGTCTCGCCTTGCTGGGGTCCCTTCCTATCCCTGCCGACAAGGTGAAGAACCTTGGTTTTTGGCTAGACTCCACTCTATCCATGAAGTCTCAGGCAGCCAAGGTGGCCTCCTCATATGTTACTACTATGAAGTGGCTTAGAAAGATCCTGTAGATACTTCCCTTTGCTGCTCAAAGAACCGTCATCCAGGCTCTGATTACTTCCAGGTTAGAATATGGTAACATCTTATATCTAGGTGCAGACAGGTCTGTGATCAGGCGTCTTCAAGTGTCAAGATAAATCTCTGGCCACTTAGAACACCACAAACTCTTTGCCAAATTGCAATCAGGCTTACGAAACAACCGAAGAACAGAAACAGCCCTCATCGCTACCACAGACGACATTTGCACCATTCTTGACTGTAGACAGACCGCCACCCTCATCTTCCTAAACCTCTTCACCACGTTTGACACCATCTCCCACCACACACTCTTCACCAGAATACACACAGCAGGAATACAAGGACCAGCACTCAAAAGGAGAGCTTCCTTCCTCTACAGAAGAACACAATGAGCCAGACTTTTGCTGTGCATATCAGAACCCAAGGATTTCATATGCGGATCATCACTCAGCCCCACACTTTTCAACTTGTACATGACTCCTCTGGCTAACATCATTCGAGCATAGGGAATCAAAATCATCTCCTAAGCTGCCGACAACTAGCTAACTTTTTCACTCTCAGACGGCACCGTCAGCATGAAGACAAACGTCAAGCAATGCATGAGCAGCATGGCCAACTGGATGAAAGAAAACTGCTCAAGCTCATCACCGACAAAACTGAAGTGCTAATCTTCAGAAATAGGAGCTCGCCCTGGGACTCCACCTGGTGGACCGCCAAACTCAGACCCACACCCACCCCAACCAACCACACTAGGAACTTAGGCCTTATCCTGGACATGAACATCACCATAAAGTCCCAGGTCAATGCCGTCACCTCCTGATGGTTCGACATCCTCCGCATGTTACGTAAAATCTTCAAGTGGCTCACACTGGACACCAGACGTACCATCACATAGGCCTAATCACAAGCAGAGTGGACTACAGCGAAGTACTCTACGCAGCCATCCCAAACTATCTTCTTCACAGACTTCAAACCATCCAAAATGACACCGTCAGACTCATCCTTGACCTTCCGTGCTGATCACACACCACACTACTCCTCAGGGAGCTCCACAGACTCCCCATCCAAAACCACTTACAGTTTACACTACACAATATGGGACCGACATACCTGAATCACCAGCTTCATTTCCACCAATCCACCAGACAACTTTGCTCAGCATCACTCTCACTCACGCACACACCCCACATCCACAGAGGCAGAATGGGAGGTCAATCATTCTCATACTAGGCTGTCAAATCCTGGAATGACCTCCCCCAACACATCAGGGCCTCCTCCTCACTTCTTGAATTCCGCAAGAAGCTGAAGGCCTGGCTTTTCAATTAGTCTTCTTGCAGGACCAGCAAGACTGCCTGTACTCAGGCCGAGCCTCACCACAGATTTACTCTCACTTGCACAGTGCAAGGATATCCTCATGGGTGTCAAGCAGTGCTCTGCAAATCCACTTTACATTACATTAAAGGGTAATAATGCTCAACACCAATATCTGTTCACAGTGGTGAAACTCGTAAAGAGACACATAACGACCAAGGGCAGGGCCAGTGACCACAGACTTGTAACTGATAGAAGGCTGGATAGCTGACCCGGACTAGACTTATCCGCAATGAGACATGGGCCGGGTGAAAGTGAGATCCAGTTTCTATTAAACTGCCCCATGTAAAATAAAAACACTGTTGTGGAAATTCTCAAGGTGGGTCACTGATATCACACAGTTAGAAGATCTACCAAAAGATTCAGCTTCTCCTGGAGAAATAGTATATAGAAATCTGTCAGTTAAAAAAGCTTTGGCAAAACATTTCCATCTGTAAACTTTGCATATAAGTCAGCTAAACAACAGAAAGAATTCAAGGAAGATTTTCATGGAAATATGAGATAAATACCCGGACCGTCCTCAGGCTCCAGGACTGTGCGTTCCCACAAAATGAGAGCAGAACAGACCCTACAAATTCAACAATGTCCAATTAGGTGTATTGCTTTTCATCCTCAGATAACTTAACCTCAGATACTGGCAGTAAAACACTGACCATCACCTCTAATTACCGAAGCTCTTGGACGCTGTGCAAAGTTCTCTCTGGAAAAACATCCAAAAGACAAGATGGCACAACAACACAGCAGAGTATGGGCCATTACATTACTACTTGGAGAATGTTTGTATTGGCTGTCTACACTTTTAACCTTATCCATGAAGGTTGTTCCTGTGCACCCTTGAGATGACACATTTTCCCAATGATGTCATTACATAGCAACGCCGACAAAATATTGGTTTACCTTCTGTTACTTGCCAAAGATGATCCTGGAGCCATGTCTCTGTACATGTTAGTGGATCTGGGTCGTCTGGCCCTCCGTATGTTCTAGTGTGATCATTTTGGATGAATTTCTTATGTTTGATTTGCCTTTACAGAAATGCCCTTCTCTCTATTAAGACTAGACGTTACTGAATTGAGGGGCCCACATCCATGGTAAATAGCAAGCCACGGTGCCTTTCCACCCGTCACAGGTTAACTCAGGCCACCTTTGCAGCAGTTCCCGGAGCACCTCCTAAAACGAGCAATGAGATATCACTTTGTTCAGTTCATCCATGTGTAGTTAATGGAACCAATGACAGCCCTCGTTGGGTGTTAATTTCCTATTATTTCCTTCACTGGGATCAGTACAAACAAGCATTTGCAATACAATAGGTCTCGCATTTGCAAGAGTTTAAGATATTGGCATTGACAATGCTTTTTATTTATCCGTTTTGCTAATAAACACATAAATAAAAGGCATTGTCATTTACAATGCCAATAGCTCAAACTTGTAAATGCGAGACCTATTCAAAGAATCAGCCGCCAATGTCCCGGGCTGCTCAGAAAGTGAAATCACGCATTTCGCGCTGACTGTTGCAGGAAAGCATGTAGTGCCTGCAGTAGGAGAAGCTCATTAAAGAAAATAGATTTTACAGACTAAAAAAGATGTAACGTGTACCAACCGAAGTAAAAGGGCCAGTCCTCCTGGGTGGTTACAAATGAAGACAAGGCGGTACTAACAAGCCTATTAACAGATCAGAAGACAGCATTTACGTAGGGCAATGACACAAGCCAATGACAAATATGGGCGGAGAGTGGGTGGGGGCTTCTATTCCATACTCCAATACAGCATGCTGCAGAGCAGCGCATGCGCTGCCCAGGTTCGACCTAAAAAGGGAAGGACCAATGGGTGCCAGAGCTGTAGAACCTTGCTTCCATTTCTCTTTGTCCCACCATAGGTTTCTTCTCCCCTCCCATATCAAATTTGTTGGGTAGCCAATGCTACTTGCACCAAGTAAGACATAGACCTTATGATATCAGGCATGTCTTATAAGCTACTGTAATTGGAGACTTCCAGGAGCGCTATAGGCAGCTGCGTCCGGTGGTTGCAAAAATATATTATATTGGAGTCAAATTGTTAGGCCAGATTGCCTCTTTCCTAACTGATTGCTCTTAGGCAGTGAGTTTGATACCCCGCAGATATTCATTTTCGAGTCTTTGTCCTACAGGACACCACAGAGCGCTTAGTTGAGTCCTTTGTTATTTGATCTTTATGTGATACCCTTAGTGAGCTTCTTGTTCGTAATACTACGCTGATGATACCTAGCTCGTACCTCACATAGACACTAATGTAGATTGCGTTAGGGTCAACTTTTGTGGCTGCTTGATGGCAGTGTGCCAGTGGATGAAGGAGAATTGCCCAAAAATAAACTAGGATAAGGCTGAAGTTTTGGTTTAGGGCAGATCACGTTTATCTTTAAATTGGCCATCATCTTGGCAGCCAGACTGTCCTGCCATGGTCGACAACGGTGAGTTCAGTTTAAAATCAAGACTTCTTGAGGGAAGAGGTGTGGCGCCCTGGCCAGGGTGACTGACACTGGAATCTGGGGCTCACGGTTCGATCCCCGGCACTAGCAGCAGGTCAGCCCAGCACCATGTGACTCTGGGCAATAGCTTGCTTAATCTTCCCGACGGCCCCCAGCGCCAGGATGCCTTTGGGTAACTGTTTGTGCTTTACAAATACTGGATTTACATTTTACTTCTCATACATTCTGCAAATTACCATTTTATAACCTGAAAGTATTAAAAAGATCTTACATTACATGCAAGCTGAGGAACACTCTTCCGTCATTCAGGCCATTACAGGGTCTCACCTAGACCATAGCAACAGTTTTTTATCTTGGAGTTCTTTGTTATGTAACTTGATGCTTACAAACGGTGCAAAATGAGGATGCTCAAATTTTCTTAGGGTTGACATGCAGACAACCTACTTCACAGCACCTTAGATAGCTTCAGTGGCGTCCCAGCGCTCAACTATCTATTTTGAAGAGTCTATATAAGGCCAAAATGTATGTGCAATTTGTACCACCTCTGGTCAGACTCTGAAGAATCATTTACCGTCTTGTATCAAGTTGTAGATTTGCGCAAAACAAAGAGGATGGCCCATGGGAGCCAAGCCAACCAATGGGCCTCAAGGAAGCAGCATTAGTGGCCTCATCGCTTTCCTTGGAGAAAATGTCAGCAATTGGCAATAACCAGGGGTGCAGAATGCCCTTCATCCCTCCCTGTCTGGATTCAGAGCTGGGCATAGCACCCAATCAGCCCTCCTGAGTTACAGAACATCTCAGATGGCTCCTGGACATGGATGGCACTTTCGCGCTGATCCTACTGGATCTCAGCGCGGCACTTGACATTGTGTCTCAGGACACCCTTTTCAAAAGGCTGACACTCGTGTCTTCAGGGCACTTCTCTGCCTGGCTCTCCTCCTTCCTGACAGGTCGCACTTTTCAGGTCTTCTCATCAAATGTCCTTTTAGCAAGCATTTGCTTACTTCTGGTGTCCCACAGTGATCTGCCCTAAATCCTTTACTTTTCAATATCTATGTCTGCTCTCTGGCGGACTTAGTGGAAAGCTGTTGCTTTACTCTATTCTCATATGTGGACGATATCCCAGATTATTTTCTCTTTGGCACCAGAGCGAGATTCCATCCGGAAGATCTTAACTTCTGCCTCGGCCTTGTCTCCACTTGGATGAATTCCAACTCTCTAAAATTAAATGGTGACAAGACAGAAGTCATGGTTCTGAGTAAAAACCCTCAGCAGGGCAGGATTGGGAGCGCAAACCGGCCCTGGCAATTGAGTCGGACCAACCGTGCAGGGGGGAGGGGACGAGGGGTGTGTGTGATGAAAAAACTGCTGCTGCTTTTGGTACAGGGGCCCGATATTGCAGCACTACTGCAAAACCAGCCACCTGTATCAAAAATGGCCCCTCACTGGTCCAAAACTGGCCCCCGCTCTCCAGGCCGACCGGGAAAACTCCTGGTGCCTGCTGCGACCAGTTCGGCCCTGACCCTCAGCTCTGGTGACCCTAGCATTGGCCTGTCTCGCCTTGCTGGGGTCCCTTCCTATCCCTGCCGACAAGGTGAAGAACCTTGGTTTTTGGCTAGACTCCACTCTATCCATGAAGTCTCAGGCAGCCAAGGTGGCCTCCTCATATGTTACTACTATGAAGTGGCTTAGAAAGATCCTGTAGATACTTCCCTTTGCTGCTCAAAGAACCGTCATCCAGGCTCTGATTACTTCCAGGTTAGAATATGGTAACATCTTATATCTAGGTGCAGACAGGTCTGTGATCAGGCGTCTTCAAGTGTTTCAGAACTTTGCTGCCAGGCTCCTGTTCTGGTTCCTAAGCACTCCTCTGCATCCAGCCTTCTTCATGACCTCCACCGGATTACTATGGAGATGCGTATCACTTTCAAGGCACTCTGCTATATAAACAAAATACACTCCCACTCCGAACCTTTGTACTTGCTTCTCCCTACCACCCCCCGTACTCTATGCTCCAGCAATCAATACCTGTTTACCGTTCTTAGAGTCAGGCGCAGCCTAACGGGTGATTGCTCCTTCACTCTTTTGGGACCAAAGCTATGGAACGTGCGCCTGGAATCGCTACGATGCTGCACCTCTCTGCTTACCTTTCAGAAGGAGTTAAAAACCTGATTATTCTGAGCTCTCTTCCCAAGTTGTCTTGCCCGCCGCCTAGAGCTGGGAAACCCTCTGGGTAGCCCTGCGCCCTACAAGATTTAAATAATAATAATGCAGCAGGGTTGACTAAATTATGTGTAAAGAAAAGGGAAATTATGTGTCATAATAAGGCACATTTTTTGATAGTTTTAATTCATTATTTTATCATTTTTACACATTGAAATACTGCAACTATTTCACCTCATTAGTACTAGTTAAACAACCTAACACAGAAATATGCAACTGAAAGTGACTAGTTGACCGTTTTGAAGGGCCTTCCACTGCCTGCGAACACATGTTGCAACGTTTTAGTAACTTTTGATCTGTTTGAGCTAGAAACAAATTGTTTTTGCTACAATCTGCTGATTATGCAGCAGATGATGGATTATGTGGCGAATTCATAATCATTAAAAAAAAAGCAGCGGCCGTAGAATCGCATAATTCCAGTGGCCCTGGGTATAACTCAGGTGCGTCTAAACCTCCAAGGTTTCTACAGTTTTTCAAGTGAGAGGCGGACATGGGTCGAATACCTAATACTATCATGCCACTGTCGATTTTTAAAACGGGAATGAGTTTATGTTAGGAGTAAGGATAGCCTGGAGTACACATGTCCCTGAGAACCTGCCAATAGTATTTAAAACATATTTATTTAACTTAAGTATTAATTTGTGCTCATGTTGAGCCTGGACTAGGCTCCTTGGGGTATCAGAGTGCTTTACAGAGACAACGATGAAGAAAATACAAAAATCATGTTGCAACAAGACGGAAATACCCCCAATACATACACCATTGCTAGTAAAAAATATAAATGTGTCGGAAGCATGAATGTAATTTCCAAAATAACTCATGAGAAATATTGTGGTATCCCTATTCTGTATGTTGGGTAGCCCACTAGGTATTCTCTCAATGCTGTGTCGTGCGAGTTCTTAGAATATTTATTGATGAGGGAACATGAGCATTCCAGGAGGTACGGTTGCGCCTTGCCAGATGGCTGGAGTTCATTATACAGAAGAATACATTTGCTTGCATCCTATCTGCTGTACTTCATTTCGTGAAGAATCTTACCATAATTATATTGGAGGGCTTGACAGTGTATGGTATTACACCATAACATAACAAAGGTATTAGTGAAAAAGGACTAAATAAAATGAATTTCAATGTATCATAAATCACAAAGATCTGAGAGGCAACCAGACCAACATACACTGAAATGACGGCAAAATTGCCAGGCATAGACAGAAGAAACGAGAGATTATCTTTGATTATTTGATCCTTTATTTCATATTCATTGGAGAACTTGAATACAGCTAACGCGTTTCGCCCATATCTGGCCTTCTTCTGGTCATCCAAAAAGATAAGCTCCTCAGTTTCTTGGCTATTCCCAGTGCAATATCTTTTTAATGAAACAGAAGCTATATGGCTTGTTATCACTCTGCACAAATAATATCCAGATTCGTGGACCCTGAAAGTCTTCTTCTGCAGAGCTGTGCAACTAGGGTTCTCCGAGCACGTATGGAATTTTAAAAAGCTGTAATCAGCATCGCCAGTATGAACCGTGTTCGGATTCTACGTCAAGTGTAAGTGTAACGTGTGTCTCGAATGGACAGCGTCCATAAGTGCGCGGAGCTCTGGAAAGCTACACTTGAGGCATGATAGCATCAGCTTTCTAAAATAGAAAAAGAGACAAACTATTCAGATACTGTAGGAGAGTAGGATCTGCACTTATGTTGCCTCCAATTATTTTCTGATGTATACACTGGTTTCTGGCTATAGTCAGGCTGGGTCCCTGCTAATCAGGGCCCCAGTCTCTCTGTTCTCTCTAAACGACTTGGAGTGCATATTAGATGCACTAGTGATTGGTTACTGTGGTGCCTTATGAGTCCCTAGTATATGGTACCTTAGGTACCAAGGGCATAGGTACTTTACAGGCCTACCAGTGGCTGAAGCATGTATTATGCCACCCCTGGGAAGCAGCCTGGGTGAGGTAGTGTTAGCACTCCTCACAGAGGTATAGGTTCCTATATCTCACCATACACACACATATAAACCTATCAGCCACCCCTATGGCAGGCCCTATCAATCCTGAGGGCAGGGTGCTTGGTTTACAATGTGAGGGGGTGCCTCTGCCTGAGCAGGGCCCCTCTGCAGCTGGCAGGGTCTATTCCCTGTGGCTGTTTGTGGATGTGGTTAAACCATATACTCTTAAGTGCATTATAACTTCCCGGTTAATGCTAACTTTGGAATGACTGCATCAAAATGTCGTGTTTGGTGTCAAACATCTTGGAATCATACCCCCACACCAGTAACTGGTGTGGGAGTATGATCCCACCCTTCTAGAGGGGATGACATGTACCTACTGTGGTAACACAGTAGAAATCTGAAAGAGCCCTGGCATCACAAAATGGAGGCCACCAGCACAGACACTGGGCTGCCCTCCTACTGCTGACCGAAACTCACAGTGGAGGAAGCCCAACAATAGGCATCCTGTCACAGGGAGGTGTCACCACCTTCCAGACAGGATTTAGTGTATTGGAGCTGGGTGGGTGCACTCTTAGAGTGCTTTGAAGTCCTGCACTGGGGGAGCAGTAGGCTCCTCCGTGCATATGCCAGCTCAAACCGGTTCAGGGGCTACCAGCCCTTGCTCTGGCGTGAAACTGGACAAAGGGAAGTGGGTGTAACCACCCACCCCCCTGACCCTCCTAGAGGAGTGGTCATAGAGGTAGTCCCTCCCTTTCTTTTACTATAAGATAGGTACACCTTGCCATTGCAAGTTAGATAACCCTGGACGACGCTTTACAAGAAGAATCCTGGCCCTTCAACGGTCCACTACCTTTGGAAGACTGAAGAATCTCCCTTGGAGTCAAGGAGTGACTCCACTGCCTGGCAGGCACCAAAACTTGAAACAACGCTCGCAAACTTTCCCGCTCCCGCCGGAGTCCGAAGTCCCTGCAGCCCCAGAAGTGGATTTCCTGACCTCTCGTCGGCCACTTTGAGTCCCCAGCGAAGCTGTGGCATCTGGACCCCACGAGTGACGAGGAACTGTAATACCTGGGATCTGTGCACTATTGTCAAGTGCAACCCCTTCACGACGTTCAACGAACTTGTGCTTTGGACCATTTGTGGCCCAAGCCTCCAGCAGGTTTTGCAGCGAAAATCAGAGGCCTACCCCGTCCCGAGTGACTGTGGGCTCCTGTGAAGCATTTCCTCAAGAGGCATCTTCGCGATCCCTTGCCCGTTGGCTTGTGGGTCCCCCGAAGACTTTCTTATTGACTAAAAGGGCTCCCCTGGTTGCTCCAGGCCTGCCCACACTCACCTTTGCTTGGTGAGTCCCTCAGACCTTGCTGGTCTGTACCATCGACTTTCTTCACTCCACACAAGACTTGCTGTTGCCAAGGCTTTTTGGCTCCAATCCAGTTGCCGACACCACAGTCAGCTGCAGACGTTGTGGGACACTCCGAATCCAGCTGCTGGTCATTGTCGATCTCTCCTGGACCTCGTGAGCGAAGAGTCAAAACACCCTCGATGACCTGAAATCACCCGACATCCGTGGGCATCCATCTTCCTGGCCTCGGGTCACTGGCAAGTGACTGTGTACACTGTCCCTTCAATTTTCTGGTCTTCTACATCTTGAATCCAGCATTGGATTCCAACGGACACTTCTTCAGTCGCCGCAAGCAGCAAGTCTTCTTTGGTCTCCATAGAAAACAGCGACGTGACCCGACACCAAAAGACACCTATGCACCCGGCTTCCCTGGGTGAGGTAACTCGTGCACTCCGGTGCCCTAGTGTGTGTTGGCCCTCGAATTACTTACCTTGTAAGTGGCTTGCTTGTAGACTTCCACGAAGTACCCTAAAACTTTAAAAATCAAACCGCGACTTGCTCCATTGTTCTCACACTGCATGCGTCTCCCGTGGGTCTGTTACTTACCTGCTATCACTGCAGTCGTGAAGCCCCAGCGATTCTACAGGCCCTAGGCCTTGTCATTCTGCAAGTCGACTTTCCTAAACCTCTTTTTTTAGTATATGGTCTGGTACGCCCCTAGGGCCCCAGCCATATTTGTGCTTATCTTATTGTGAAACGTTGATATTTGATTGTGTTCCTGGCTTCTAATCTCATAAAGGGATTAGTAGAGTGTGTCTAGAAATAAATACCTATATATTTGATATATATACCTGTGTGGTGTCCTTTCATTTGGTAATTAAAGAGATTATAAGGTAAAAGAAGCTGCTTTACATTCCTCTGAGACTTAGCCTGAAGGCTGCTCTCCACAACTACCACTAGGATAGCTTTCTTTAAAAGGTTGTCTTTAAACCTATCTACCATAAGAGTCGAATTGGACTGGTGCAAGGTGGCCACTATAACTAGTGACCAGCATATACCAGGCCAACTTCTCACATTGGTGGGCAGCATGTGGGATTCCAGCTTGCCATTGTTTTACCAGAAATCTCTATTTGAATTACTAACTGAAAACCACTTAAGGTACCCAAGGTACATATAAAGTCAAGCTTAGTATCAATAAGTTCTACTGAACTTAGAGCTGTTTGTGAAGGGATAGCACACCCTTCCTACAGCTCAAGCTAGGATCAGTAGGCCACAAACAAGTGTAGGGAGTACAACACTGCATAACACTAGAATGTCCTCAAGGGATGGACCCAATGGATCCACCCAACCTCAGTATGAGGACATGACCTTCTTTGACTTGAAGGCCATGTGTGTTGCAAGACACCTGGGGTTAGGACCGAGTCCCTCCACACAACACCTGATAAATTTGCTAACAGAAGATGATCTGAAACTAGCTCTAGGACCTAGTGGATCTGGATCAGGGGGTGGGTCAGCCATAGTCTCTGGGTCTTATGATGAAGATCAAGATGACCTGGAGTCTGTGTTTGAAGGGCCAGACCCACAAGGGTCTGCAAAGGACAGAGGAATTCTCCCTAAGAGAGCTGACAGAAGTGAAGAGAGGCCTAGGTCCCCTTCAAGGGAATCTAACCACTCATATCACTCTGGCAGAGAATCTGTCCATCAGTGGAACTCATACTTTAATAGGGAGACCTTCTCTGAAAGAAGGTACAAGATGCTCCAGTATGAGGAAGCTAGGCTTGCCCTCAGAACCAAGCAATTGGCCTTAGATAGAGAAGCCTTTGAGCTCCAGAGAGCTTCTAGAAAAGAGGGGTTAGAACCTCCTGGTGGCAGCAACAGTGTCCCTAGAGGCAGAGATTACATTCCAGACCATAGGAACCTGTCCAAGGTTGTTCCTCCCTACCAGAGTGGGGATGATATCCACAAATGGATAACTGCTATGGAGAGGGCCTGTAAAGTTCAACAGGTCCCCCAGAAACAGTGGACAGCAATCTTGTGGCTCTCCTTTTCTGATAAAGGTAGAGACAAGCTCCTCACTGTTAGAGAAGAGGATGCTGATGATTATGAAGTCCTGAAGAGTGCATTAATAGATGGGTTTGGCTTAACCACTGAACACTACAGGTTGAAGTTTAGAGACACCCAGAAAGCACAGACGCAGGACTGGAATGACTTTGTTGATTGTGCAAACAAGGCTCTGGAGGGTTGGCTGGTTGGTAGTAGAGTTACTGATTTTAAGGGATTGTATAATCTTATGATGAGAGAACAGATCCTTAATAATTGCCCAAACCAGTTGTTGCATCAGTGCCTGGTGGACTCTGATCTGACCTCTCCCCAAGAATTGGGAAAGAAGGCAGACAAATGGGTCAGAACCAGTGTGAGGCAGAAAACCCAGAACCAAGGGGGTGACACCAAGAAGCAAGATCCTAAAGGCTCTGAGAAAGGTGGGGATAAGGCAAAAGACCAGAAGTCTTCACAAGGGCCCCAAAAATCTGCATCTAGTGGGGATTCACAGTCTACAAAGGGAAAAGGCCAAAAGAAGCCCTGGTGCAAATTCTGTAAACAGAAAGGGCACTGGACTTCTGATTGTACCAAGTCCAAAGATCAAACCACCACCACTCAATCCCCTAAGGCAACTGTTCCCCCTAGTACAAGTACTGGTGGAGGTGGTAATCAGAATAAGGGTGTAGTAGGGTTGACCCTGGGTTCTGATGTGGACTCTGGCCTAGTCAGAGTACCAACACAGGCATTGCTAGTTTGTGAGGGAGGCCTTGATATGTCCTTCCTAGTGAGCCCCAGTAACCTGGGCAAGTACAAACAGCAGCCTATAATAAATGGCAAACAGGCTTTGGCATTCAGGGACACAGGTGCTAGTGTCACCATGGTGGCCGAGGATCAAGTGGACCCTGCACAGATCATCCTGGGTGAAATGTACCAGGTAACCATTGCAAGCAATGTCAGGACCAACCATAGTCTGGCATTTGTGAATTTCTCCTGGGGAGGGGTAACTGGCCTCAAAAGGGTAGTAGTCAGTGCAGACCTCCCTGTCGAATGTTTGTTGGGCAATGATCTGGAGACTTCAGCCTGGTCTGAAGTAGAGTTATGGACTCATGCTGAGATGTTGGGCATACCTGCAGAGGTATTTGCTGTGACCAGGTCACAGGCCAAGATGCATAAAACTGAACCAGCTCTGGATCCTGAAACTATGGACCAGATGCTACCAAAGAGGAGGAGCAGTAGGGTTAAGGCTGTGCCTTCCCCTGATCAGGTTGAGTTCTTGGGGGCAGGGGGACCTTCCAGGGAAGATCTGAGTAAGGAGCAACAGTGCTGACCCTCTCTTGAACCCCTCAGACAGCAGGCTGCTGCTGAGGCTGCTGGGAGTGCAAGTGGGTCCCATAAGGTTTATTGGGATGAGGAACTCCTATATTCTGAGGCTAGAGATCCTACCCCTGGAGCCACCAGAAGGTTGGTAATACCTCAGAAGTTTAGGGGGTTCCTCTTGACCCTAGCACATGATATCCCATTGGCAGGACACTTGGGCCAAAACAAGACCTGGGACAGGCTTGTCCCTCATTTTCATTGGCCACACATGTCAGAGGACACCAAGGAGTTTTGTCGCTCCTGTGTCACTTGCCAAGCCAATGGCAAGTTAGGTGGCACAACAAAGGGCCCCCGGATACCACTACCTGTGGTGGGGGTTCCCTTTGAAAGGGTAGGGATTGACATTGTTGGTCCCCTTGACCCTCCAACAGCATCTGGGCACAGGTTTATCCTGGTGGTAGTGGATCATGCCACCAGGTACCCAGAAGCCATTCCCCTCAGGACCACCACAGCCCCTGTGGTGGCAAGAGCCCTCATTGGAGTCTTCTCCAGAGCGGGTTTCCCTAAGGAGGTTATATCTGACAGAGGTACAAACTTCATGTCAGGGTATCTGAAAGCAATGTGGAAGGAGTGTGGTGTCAATTACAAATTCACTACTTCCTATCACCCACAATGCAATGGGTTAATTGAGAGATTCAACAAAGCCCTAAAGGGAATGATTAAAGGCCTCCCAGAAAAGCTTAGGCGAAAATGGGACCTTTTACTTCCCTGCCTTCTGTTTGCATGCAGCGAGGTCCCACAGAAGGGGGTTGGCTACAGCCCCTTTGAACTTCTGTTTGGGCACCCTGTCAGAGGTCCATTATGTTTGGTGAAAGAGGGATGGGAGTTACCTCTCAAACCTCCCAAACAGGATGTGATGGACTATGTACTTGGTCTCCGCTCCCGGATGGTAGAGTACATGAAGAAGGCCACCAAAAACCTTGAGGCTAGGCAAGAATTGCAGAAAGCTTGGCATGACCAAAAGGCTTTCCTGACTGTTTACCAGCCAGGTCAGAAAGTGTGGGTGTTGGAGCCTGTGGCCCCAGCAGCTCTCCAGGACAAATGGAGTGGCCCCCATACAATTGTTGAGAAAAAGGGAGAAGTCACCTACTTGGTGGATCTTGGAACTCCCAGGAGCCCCCTTAGGGTGCTCCATGTCAACAGATTAAAGCCATATGTGGGCAGGGCTGACATGGGCTTGCTCATGGCAACTGATGAGGACCAGGAGGAGGAGAGTGACCCTCTCCCTGACCTGCTCTCACAGAACCCTGATGATGGGTCAGTTGATGGTGTTGCTTTGGCAAGCAGCCTCACTGAGCATCAGCAAACTGAATGCAGACAAGTTCTGCAACAGTTCAGACATATGTTTAGCCTGACCCCAAGTCAGACTTCCTGGTGCACCCATGAGGTGGACACTGGAGACAGTCTGCCTGTCAAGAGTAAAATCTACAGGCAACCTGACCATGTCAGGGACTGTATCAGGACTGAAGTCCAGAAAATGTTGGAATTAGGAGTGATTGAGCCTTCAGATAGCCCTTGGGCTAGTCCAGTAGTCCTAGTGCCAAAACCTCACACCCAGGGTGCTAAGAAAGAGATGAGGTTTTGTGTAGACTACAGAGGCCTCAATGCAGTCACCAGGACTGACGCCTACCCAATTCCAAGGGCAGATGAGCTCATTGATACTTTGGCCTCAGCCAAATATCTGAGCACATTTGACCTAACAGCTGGCTACTGGCAAATCAAGTTAGCTGATGATGCCAAGGCCAAAACAGCATTTTCAACCCCTGGTGGGCACTATCACTTTGTGGTAATGCCCTTTGGTTTGAAAAATGCACCTGCCACTTTTCAGAGGTTGGTGAATAAAGTTCTGACTGGTATGGAAACTTATTGCTTAGCTTATCTAGATGATATTGCTGTCTTTAGTTCCACCTGGCAGGATCACCTGGTCCACCTCAGAAATGTTTTGGAGGCTCTGCAAAAAGCAGGCCTCACTATCAAGGCCACCAAGTGCGAGATAGGGCAGAGTCAGGTTGTGTACCTGGGCCACCTTGTAGGTGGAGGCCAGGTTCAACCATTGCAGAGCAAAATCCAGACCATAATGGACTGGGTAGCTCCAACCACCCAGACACAGGTGAGAACCTTTTTAGGCTTGACTGGGTACTATAGGAGGTTTGTTAAGGGATATGGATCTATAGTGACCCCCTTAAATGATCTTACCTCTAAGAAAATGCCAAAGAAGGTTCAGTGGACAGCTAGTTGTCAAAAGGCATTTGATGACCTCAAGCAGGCAATGTGCACTGCCCCCATCTTGCAGAGTCCAGACTACCAAAAGAAGTTCATTGTTCAAACAGATGCTTCAGAGCTGGGTGTGGGAGCTGTGCTGTCTCAACTTAATGATGAAGGTCAAGACCAGCCAGTAGCTTTCATAAGCAGAAGGCTGACCCCTAGAGAGAAACGTTGGTCAGCTATAGAGAGGGAGGCCTTTGCTGTGGTGTGGGCCCTGAAGAAACTGAGGCCATACTTGTTTGGCACTCACTTCATAGTTCAGACTGACCACAAGCCCCTCCTATGGCTCAAACAGATGAAAGGTGAAAATCCTAAACTGCTCAGGTGGTCCATTTCCCTACAGGGGATGGACTATACAGTGGAACATAGACCTGGGACCCAACATGCCAATGCAGATGGACTCTCAAGGTATTTCCACTTAGAACATGAAGACTCAACTGGTCAAGGTTAGTTTAATGTCCCTGCGTTTGGGGGGGGGGTTGTTCAGGAGAGTAGGATCTGCACTTATGTTGCCCCCACTTATTTTCTGATGTATACACGGTTTTCTCGCTATAGTCAGGCTGGGTCCATGCTAATCAGGGCCCCAGTCTCTCTGTTCTCTCTAAACGACTTGGAGTGCATATTAGATGCACTAGTGATTGGTTACTGTGGTGCCTTATGAGCCCCTAGTATATGGTACCTTAGGTACTAAGGGCATAGGTACTTTACAGGCCTACCAGGGGCTGAAGCATGTATTATGCAACCCCTGGTAAGCAGACTAAATCTGACATCCCAGGCCTGCTACTGCAGCCTGGATGAGGTAGTGTTAGCACTCCTCACAGAGGTATAGGTTCCTATATCTCACCATACACACACATATAAACCTATCAGCCACCCCTATGGCAGGCCCTATCAATCGTGAGGGCAGGGTGCTTGGTTTACAATGTGAGGGGGTGCCTCTGCCTGAGAAGGGCCCCTCTGCAGCTGGCAGGGTCTATTTCCTGTGGTTGTTTGTGGATGCGGTTAAACCATATACTCTTAAGTGCATTATAACCTCCCGGTTAATGCTAACTTTGGAATGACTGCATCAAAACATGTCGTGTTTGGTGTCAAACATCTTGGAATCATACCCCCACACCAGTAACTGGTGTGGGAGTATGATCCCACCATTCTAGAGGGGATGACATGTACCTACTGTGGTAACACGGTAGACATCTGAAAGAGCCCTGGCATCACAAAATGGATGCCACCAGCACAGACACTGGACTGCCCTCCTGCTGCTGACCGAAACTCACAGTGGAGGAAGCCCAACAATAGGCATCCTGTCACAGGGAGGTGTCACCACCTTCCAGACAGGATTTAGTGTATTGGAGCTGGGTGGGTACACTCTTAGAGTGCTTTGAAGTCCTGCACTGGGGGAGCAGTAGGCTCCTCCGTGCATATGCCAGCTCAAACTGGTTCAGGGGCTACCAGCCCCTGCTCTGGCGCGAAATGTGGACAAAGGGAAGTGGGTGTAACCTCCCACCCCCCTGACCCTCCTATAGGAGTGGTCATAGAGCTAGTCCCTACCTTTCTTTTACTATAAGATAGGTACACCTTGCCTTTGCAAGTTAGATAACCCTGGACGACGCTTTACAAGAAGAATCCTGGCCCTTTGACGTTCCACTACCTTTGGAAGACTGAAGAATCTCCCTTGGAGTCAAGGAGTGACTGCCCTGCTTGGCAGGCACCAAAACTTGAAACAACGGAGTCCGAAGTCCCTGCAGCTGAGAAGCGGATTTCCTGACCTCTCGTCGGCCATTTTGATTCCCCAGCGAAGCTGTGGCGTCTGGACCCCACGAGTGACGAGGAACTGCAATACCTGGGATCTGTGCACTATTGTCGAGTGCAACCCCTTCACGACGTTCAACGAACTTGTGCTTTGGACCATTTGTGGCCCAAGCCTCCAGCAGGTTTTGCAGTGAAAATCAGAGGCCTACCTCGTCCCGAGTGACCGTGGGCTCCTGTGAAGCATTTCCTCAAGAGGCATCTTCACGATCCCTTGCCCGTTGGCTTGTGGGTCCCCTGAAGACTTTCTTATCAACTAAAAGGGCTCCCCTGGTTGCCCCAGGCCTGCCCTCACTCACCCTCGCTGGGTGAGTCCCTCAGACCTTGCTGGTCTACACCATCGACTTTCTTCACTCCACACAAGACTTGCTGTTGCCAAGGCTTGTTGGCTCCAATCCAGTTGCCGACACCGCAGTCATCTGCAGACTTTGTGGGACACTCCGAATCCAGCTGCTGGTCATTGTCGATCTCTCCTGGACCTCGTGAGCGAAGAGTCAAAACACCATCGACAACCTGAAATCACCGACATCCGTGGGCATCCATCTTCCTGGCCCCGGGTCACTGGCAAGTGACTGTGAACACTGTCCCTTCAATCTTCATGTCTTCTACATCTTGAATCCAGCCTTGGATTCCACCGGACACTTCTACAGTCGCCGCAAGCAGCAAGTCTTCTTTGGTCTCCATAGAAAACAGCGACGTGACCCGACACCAAAAGACACCTATGCACCCGGCTTCCCTGGGTGAGGTAACTCGTGCACTCCGGTGCCCTAGTGTGTGTTGGCCCTCGAATTACTTACCTTGTAAGTGGCTTGCTTGTAGACTTCCTCGTAGTACCCTAAAACTTTAAAAATCAAACCACGACTTGCTCCATTGTAATCAATAGGGAACCCGCAGCTGTGTTCTCACACTGCATGCGTCTCCCGTGGGTCTGTTACTTACCTGCTATCACTGCAGTCGTGAAGCCCCAGCGATTCTACAGGCCCTAGGCCTTGTCATTCTGCAAGTCGACTTTCCTAAACCTCTTTTTTTAGTATATGGTCTGGTACGCCCTTAGGGCCCCAGCCATATTTTTGCTTAACTTATTGTGAAACGTTGATATTTGAATGTGTTCCTGGCTTCTAATCTCATAAAGGGATTAGTAGAGTGTGTCTAGAAATAAATACATATATAATTGATATATATACCTGTGTGTTGTCCTTTCATTTGGTAATTCAAGAGATTATAAGGTAAAAGAAGCTGCTTTACATTCCTCTGAGACTTAGCCTGAAGGCTGCTCTCCACAGCTACCTCTAGCTTTCTTTAAAAGGTTGTCTTAAACCTATCTACCATAAGAGTCGAATTGGACTGGTGCAAGGTGGCCACTATAACTAGTGACCAGCATATGCCAGGCCAACTTCTCACAGATACATACAGTGCATAATACAGCAGTATTTGGTTCACAGTAGTAAAATGTGTTGTTTCAGTCTGCATGCACCCAATGTGGTCATAATGCAAGATTACATGTGATATCGAATTTGATAGAAATTTAACATTATTGAAATCTTTTCCCCATTGAAGAAGACCATCACGACATTGGTACAATGACATTTAAATAGGACAGAATTGCAAAAGTAAGAAACTTAAGTATACAAAACTCGAAACTTGTAATACATTATGCTACGACTGCACTGAAATGGGACCTGAAAAGAAGAAAGACGAGGTGGTTGAATGATAGTGTACTGGTTCTTTAAAATGGACACCAAGATTTGATTTTTCTTTTTTCTAAATTCAATCTCAGTGGAAGGTGGATGTGGGAGGAGCTTCCATGGTTTAAGACTACCACTCAATGCTACAAGACTGACTCACTAACCTCTCACAAGGTGGTGTCATTATATAATTTGCAATGAAGAACCTGACCTAAACATATTCCACCATGGGAAAACCATACCACTCTTAAACAACTTGTTGGGAAAAAGAGGGACCTGTCCACAAGAGGAAACTAGGACACAAAGAAACAGGGTGTGATCTGGAGCTTCCGTGGCAGAACCCACGTCCTTATCAGGAAACGCCTGTAAACTGAGAAACAAAATATTCTTCAACTTAACCAGCTGTAGATCAGGGACTGTAACTGAAGAATGTCGTAATAATCTCAGGCGCACACAATTGATCTCTATCTTCACCCATCTCAACACAAATGTTGAAATATAACATTCCTATCCGTGATATGAAGTGACCAAAAGCGATGTGCATCCTTTATCAAATTCTTTTTAAAATAATTGTAATAAGTAACTGCCAATAAAGTACCAGCAACGTTCTATTAAAATTATATCGCAATTGTTGTTTTTAAATGTAACTTTTTTGTTGAAATCATATGGTGATCAGGGAAGCCATCCATAGGCAGTAGTATGTTTTATTTTGTTTTAATGGTTTTGTTTTAGGTCTCGCCTAGGCAGCGCTTCCCCTGTCTCTTCGAGACATGCTGTATTCAGGATATGGGCATTAAACACACCCAGCGCTTCTGGGGCCTTATTACACATTTTCATTGTTTGTGTCGGGCGCACCTTTTAAAAGGTGCACTGGGTGCAAACATTACAAATGCGCCCTATTACGATGAATGTGCTGCCCCAGGGCAGCTGCGAACTTGCGCTGCTTCCAGGGCAGCACATTCATGTGAAAACACGGAGCGGTTGCTTGTTTTCACAGTGCAGACTGTAACCCGCCTGCACTTTTGAAGGTGATTAGAGATCCCCTTGCAGGTGGGTGCAGTCAGTGACTGCACCCACCTGCAAGCACTTTCCCCCCTCCAGAAGGCTGCTCTCAGGGGGCGCACTCACAGTGCGCTCCCTGGAAGGGAGCACATTCACAGTGCGCCACCTGGAAGGTGGCGCACTGTGAATGCACCCCCTGAGAGCCTCTTTGCCTCTGCGCCTGCATCTGTAATACAGTGTGGTGTGCGGAGGCAAAGGAATTCTCTCATTTGCATAGGGCACGCCCCCTATGCAAATGAGGGAATGCCCCATTAAGGTAGCACTGGCCTTTTAAGTGCGCCGGCGCTATCGGTATTACTGAGGGGAACGCACACATGTCTGCGTCCCCCTTCTGTAATACCACAGTGCCTAGTTGGCCTGTCTTTATAGCTTCCAGTACTCTGGTTAGTTAATACTGTCCATATGTCTCACCTTTGTGTGCTTGGTTCCCTCCCAGCGGACATCACCAGTTGTCTTTTTGGTTGGCCATCTGTTGCCTCCTTGCTCGCACCCCCTCACTCCCGTCATTGCTGCTCTCCTTCCTGGGCTGCTGCTGACCTGCACAACACTGCATTGACTTTTGTAGCAATGGCGGCATGCCACGCTTTACCTTTAAACTTCTAAACCGTGGCGTGCCACCAATGCTACAAAAGTGATTTTTTTTATAAACAAAGGCCAGTGGATGCCGCTTCTCTTTTCCATTTATTTACTTTTATAGCAATGGCGGCACACCGCACTTTAGTTTCAAACATCTAAAGCTAAAACGTGGCACGCCGCGATTGCTACAATAGTAAATCAACAGAAAAAAAAGGCGACTGCACAACTTTTTTTTTCTATTTATTGACTTCTGTAGCAATGGCGGCACGCCGCGCTTTAGCTTTAAACATCTACAGCTAAAGCACAGCATGCTGCCATTGCTACAAATGTCAATAAATAAAGAAGCAAAGGCAGGCGGACGCTGCTGCATTTCTTCTCCATTTGCAAAGCTAATAGCTCCGCATTTAACTAACACGAGACCCATTGCATTGCAAATGCTTGTTTTAATATGCTTCCAACAACAACAAAAAGATTGCTCATACCAGAACTACTGCCTTTACCAATGCATGTTTTCTTGTTCGGTTCAGAAGAAGCCCCTTCAGGGATTGTATGAAGGTTAACTTCATCCAAAAGAATTTACCCTGTTGTTCCCCTTAAAAATGGTAATTTAGAACAATAAGTAAACTAATGCACGCAGTGGGAGATTCGTAAATCGTCTGGTCCTAAATGACCCTCGTGACCCGTAAGTACTAAATAATAGACGGGGTGCAATAGGGATGGCATCAACTTGACCTTCCAAGATATTAAAACAAAAGCAAGGAAAGTGCACATGGTGGCACTGCGAGATGTTTTGCTACATATTGGCATGTGATCTGGTTCGCGATTATTTCGATCCAGCTACGTAAACCGTTGGACCCACGTGCAGCAGGCGAGTAATTTGAAATGTGCTTTTAGCAGCCCGTGGCAATCCCACGAGACAGAGGAGGGGGCATGGATGGGGGCAAAGGAGAGAAGCGTTTGAGCAGACGGGATCCCTGACAATGAGGACAGAGGTGACACGTGTTGCCCATGGGGAACCCAGACATTCAGTGCCTGACAAATGGCGGCCCGCAGCTGACCCACTGGCAGCTGCGTCCGGCTGCACGTCCATCTCTGCCTGTCACACCACGTCTTTGGAGGCAGGCTCGCGACTTGAGGCACTTGGAAGTATGTATTGAAAGAGAAACTTTATTTATTTTTAGGTCTGGTCTGAGCCAGCGCATGCACTACTCTGCGAGACATTTAGTAGGTGGGATTTCAAAGTGCTGCCACAGGCTTTTGGTGGCATAAAGCTTGCGTGCACGTGATCGTGCACGTGCGCACCCTCCATCTGTCTTTCCTACGTTTATCTCTTCTCCCCCTCCCCCACCACAGATCTCTCAACTCGCTGCGCTTGATCGCGATCACTTTCACTTTCGCAGGCCCCGCGGCCCTGTCACTTTCGCGGGCCGCGCGGCCAATGCTTGTTTTTAATAAGATCACTTTCATATGAACAATTACAGATTGCGACCATGTTCAACTAGAGTGAAATCATTCACCCGCATCATGCAGTCAGTTCAAAACGTAACAGCTTACTGAAAATCTGTCCCTAGCCAGAATCCACAAATCCATGTTAGGAACACCATTCCTTCTTTTAGTTGTTAAATTCAAACACAAACTATCCTACATACAAGAAACACAGCATCCTAACAGATATAATGCCACCTTGACTATTTACCAATCCCATTTGAGATACTGAGACGGAGTCTGTACCAGAAGGACCCAGTCTCCTCTGGGACTTTGCCCCAGAACTCGCTCATATCTACCTATCTAACACACACGCGCACCCTTCCCCTCCTCCCCATCCCCTCTACAAGTCATGGGTAGTCAACGTGATCTTTCAACTGGCTTAGTCGTAATGGTAAGGTGAAACTTCATTAATAGGGTAGGATAGACCAGGTAAAACTGGTCAGCAACGTGGTAAAGAAATGTAAATCTGATGTAGATTTGTTCTTGAGCGAAGAAGCTGCCCCTGACAAGATTTTATCCTCATTTATGGCCATATCTACAGCAATAAGTAACTCCCTTATCAGGCAGAAAAAGAACATTGGATCATTACATGGCTGGTTTGATACTAACTGTTCTCGAGCGCATTCCCAGCTAAAGAAGGAGCTATAGAAAACTCCTGCAAACCTGATTGCCACCAGGTTGGCCAGAGGAGTCTACAAACAAGCACTAAGGGACAGAAAGTCAAAAATGAAGCAAGAGGCTTGGGAGGCCCTATATTTTGCCTCAGTAACGAATGAGAGTGCGGCATTCTGGAAGGCAGTTAGAGCCCCTTTTTTAGCTGGTGATGGCAGCCCGTCGCTTGAGATAGCGATCCCGGAGGAACATTGGATTAACCATTTCTCCCAAGTATACAATGGCGAAGACCCTGCTCTTACGATCGATATGCATGCCCGGGAGACACTGGGGGAAAATTGTTTTTTGCAACAGAAGGAGTTATGGTTCACCCTAGAGGAGGTAGAGAGGGCCCTTCATGCAAGTCAAGGAGGAAAGGCCCCGGGCCCTGACGGGGTCCCCATTGATATATTTAAATCAAACGTTACCATGTGGGGGCCCCTGCTGGTGCAAGTACTTAATGCAAGTTGCAGCACAAATTCTTCATCTACTTGGGTACTCTAAACCATTGTGCCAATTTTTAAAAAGGGGAATAGACAGGATCCAGGATGCTACAGACCAATTTCCCTGCTAGATGCCATAACAAAAGTACCAGGTAGAGTTCTACTTGAGCGTCGTCAGGACTGGGCCGAGGAAAACTCCATCCTGTCAGACTTGCAATATGGATTCTGGCCCGGCCTGGGGACCGTAGAGCAGGGTTTAAATCTCTCTCTGTTGGTGGGGAAATATACCAGGGCAAGGAATGGGCACCTGTTTTTAGCATTCGTGGATCTCACAGCCGCTTTTGACTGTGTGGTCCACGCTAAATTGTGATCAATTTTAGAAGTTATGGGAGTCGATTTAGACATTATTTACTTTCTTAAACGTTTTTATTGTGACGCTAAGGCCTCTGTGCGTTATGGCACAAGGGGTGAATGCTCAGAAGCCTTCCCGATCAGGAGCGGAGTCAGACAGGGAGGCGCTCCTGAACGACAATCAGGACTTCCCTACAGCAGCGGGCCGTCCAATTCCAGCGCTTTTGTACGCGGATGACTCGGTGCTGATGTCCCGTACTCAAGTTGGCCTTCAGCGAGTCTTAAACAGCTTCTCCCATTTTATGAATCCGCTAGGCCTAAGGGTGAACAAAGCTAAAACCTTTATTATGCTTTGTGGTAAAGGCATCAAGAATTCAAAAGGATATGTTTATGGGAGGCCCAAAAAATCAGGGTCACTACAAAATTTTCGTACTTTGGTATTCTTTTTGCTTCTAATGATACATGGGTACAAGCAGTCTCCGCTAAAAAATTGGCACTTGTATGCACCACTTCTGCTCTAATTGCCTTCTCAAGAAAACTGGGCAAAAGACCACCGGTGGAACTTTTAAAGATCTGTACCAAATAGATGTGTCACAAGTGTTTGTCATGCTGAATTAGGCCTGTCATTTTTTTCTGACCTAATCAAGATTGAACCCGTGCTCTTGTGGCACAGATTGGTGCTTAAAGAAGAGGCCAAATTGAATAAAGACTTCCTCTCAGACATTATGAAATTGGAGGGAGCAATGAGGATAACATGGCTTAAATATGTTTTTAACGTTTTAAACGACCTTAGCCATCCAGAATTTTTTACTAATCCTAGTACCCTCGGCACTATATCAAGGAAAGAACTAAAAAAATAGGGTTTGTTTCTGTTAGAGTCTGCCAGAATGACCACAGAGATTCTGAAACCAACAGTCTTGCATAACCAGATGGTTTTGAGTACTTTTAATATTCAACCTTATTTAATTATTGTTCAAAGCGCCGATGAAAGGTTTTTGCTGACCCGCTTTAGGATGGGAACTTTTCACCGCCTTGTTACATTTCCCACAATGAACGAGTGGTCTCAAAATCTTTCACCTTGCCCTTGTGATAACATTTCATTACAGACCACGAGTCATGTTATTCTTTTCTGTAAATATTATTCTGTATTACGGACCACATTTTTAAAACCTATTTTTAAACAGTTTGGATTACGTCAATGCCGACCTGCCTTATTGGCCTTGCAATTACTTGACAATGAGTACAGAATTTATAGTGTCACTATTTTCTTGAAAAAACTCTTTTATAGGAAACAACTGTTCAATATTTGATTCTTATCAAAAGCTCCTTAGGTTTAATACTATTTTACTCACAAAATGTTTTTAATGAACAAGTGTAAAGACTTTTTTTTCTTTTTATTGTGCTTTTATGATTGTTTTGCTCAAACATTCGAATAAAGCTTTCTTGATTGATTGGGTAGGATGCACAAATCTCAACGACCTAGTAGCTATTCAGGGGCATATTTATAATAACTGACGCATCCCTGCATATCAGCAGGGATGCGCCAGTTATTTTGCGCCCCAGCTCCGCCACCATGGATGCGCCGCATTTATAATGCGGCGCACCATGGGGCAAAAACGGCACAGATGCGTCACGCATCTGTGCCGTAAAAGTGGCGCATTGCTGGAGTTGCGTCGCAAGCGCGGCGCAGCTCCAGCAATGCTCTGGGGTACCCTATCTGCACAATGCTGCGTCAATCCTTACGCCTGCTTCAAGCAGGCGCAGGGTTGTTCCTGCGCCGGAACGCCCCCACCTGCCCTGGAACGCCTACATGTGGCGCAGGGCTTTACAACGTGACGCATCTCCCAGATGCGTCACGTTGTAAATACCCCGCACCATGGCGCAGGATTTGCGCCGCTGCTGCGTCACAAAAGTGACGCAACGGCGGCGTAAATGAGGCGCAAGTCAAATATAAATCTGCCCCTCAGTACATACTCACCATTAGGGATGATGAACAAAACATCATCCACATAGTGTACTTGGGAGTCCCCTTCCATGGTACTCATTTCCATTTCTAAGACCAGATCAGAGACACAGGACTTTAACAGGCAAAGTTCGCCACCAAAATCACGCTATTCTCCCCTTCTACTACCTAATGACAACACCACAAAAACCAAACAAATCTTTTATCAACAAACGGGATTGCTAAAAATCACAGTTTCTAGGAAATGTGGATGAGACCAGCGCTCCCCACAGTCTGAAGGAAACGTGGCCATACCTGTTGGAGCTGGACTCTAAATGCTGGGATGCACATCTCAAGCTGCCGCATATCTGCTGATTCCCATGAACTCCAAGAATGTGGTCAAGCATTCTTGCACACAAGACAAGTTCACAATTGGACCATATTTGAAGTGATCGTCAACCAATCAAAAGTACAAACGCGAATGAGGTCCACAAAAATAGTTAAAAGCAACTTAGTAAAATCATCTCTGTGCTATAGGAAAAACCTCAAGACTTTGAACCCAGCGCCCTATACATTATGTCATTGATATTTAAGTATGAATTTGGGTGGGGATGTGGTTATGTATATAAGCATGCCATAATACCTAAATATATTTATATGTAGAAACAGACATTTGTGAAAAATAATATAGTGCAGCCAAAGCCAGACAACATACCATATGCTTCAAAACCAATTGAATACAAAAAAGCAGATTATGGTAAGTGAAACGCTCTTAAGTACAGCACTATAATCGATAGGTACATGTAACAAGGTTTTCGCAGGAATGTTAAATAAACCAATGTTTTGGTTATAAAATTCTACCCTACGTAATTTTTACATGTGCTGTAAAACATGAGCTTCTACCTGGACACTTTGCACACACTGACAAAAAGAGATCTTTGTAAGCATGTCCCTTAATCAATGTCAGAGAAGCAGGGCGGGTTCTGTGCTGGGTAGCTTGCCTGCCACGTGAGATACTTGGGATGGAACCACGTTTATGTATCAACAAAGTTTAGGCTTTAATCTGTTGCTGCGGTGCTCATTCAAATAATTAATTCTCCAAGGGACTGAGTTACCTTCTTACAATATTATCTGTTGCGCTCTCTTCCAAAACTCAATTGCAAAGTTGTTTGAAAGTGCAATGCCTTTTTTCCAATGAACTACATAAAGGGATTCAACCAATTCACCACTGCATCTCACAAGTAAACACCTCACTCACTTTGATGCAAACCACACAGCCAAAGGTGAAAAGTGCTGAGCACATTGTCGAGCTGTTTACGGCAAGTTCTACTCTTTTTTTAACTCAGAAAGCCAACAAGTGAGCCATTTGGGATAGTGCTTTCTAAGCGAAGTGGCCACATTCCAGTGAGAACAATAACAGGAGTATTGAACTCGTTCAAGATGGCCACATGTGGCAATAGAAGTAAACAAGGTTTGTTCATCTCCAGCCCATTCACTTCTGGAGTGCCAGCAATTCAGAGGCTGAATTTAAAATCGGCAAGTTTGTGAAATCAGACTAAGGGGGTGGTTCGGGAGCGAGGATGCAGATGTGTTATTTATAAATTACTACCTTAGGTAGCAAGGGAGTGCTGTACATACCAAGCAAGGCAATCACTATAGACCACGGCACCAGCTTCTCAGGCAGGCATGCCCATCGGAAGAAAGGGGCCTGCTGTGCAGCTGGGCATGCAGGACTGAGGAGCTGGTATGCTTTAAAGACGGACAAGAAAGCTCTTAAGTAAATGTACTTAATTAGTACATTTACAGCAGTATCAGGGTCGCATAGTTACTCAGCCAGCAGGATGGCTAGTGAGTTGAAAGCTCAAGGGTGTGAATCCTGGTAAGGCCAACCCAGCCTGTCATCTTTCTGAAGATCAATATATTAAGGACCATGCATTTGTTAAGAGTAAGACTTCTCTTTAAGAGCGCCTAGAAACGGCACAAGCATGACCAATGTTTATTTAATAAAGTACGCCTCATATACTAATCAATTCTCAGCCCAGTCGTGCATCGTAGCTACTTCTTTGTACTTACTTTGTCAGGGGTCCCCACAGATCTCACTTCCTCGGGAGCCAGCCGCTGCTTGCTGTTCCAGTTCTTTACTTTGATGCCATAGCCTCGCAGTTGCTGCACCACTGCGAGGCGCAAGAGACTCTTGTGATCAGTCAGAGGTTTCATATTTTATTACTTAAACAGGAAGCTGTTGTTAGAATCCGGGTTCTCTGGTTGGCACAGGTAGGTACTTGTGACAAGCAGGGAACCTTTCCTCTAGTCAGGGAAAGGGGTTACACTACTAAAACAACCCCTGCTCACCCTCTAGGTAGCTTGGCGCGAGCAGACAAGGCTTATCTCAGAGCGTTATAGGTTAAGCATTTGTGACCACATACAGTAACCAAGTGACAACACTACAAATGGACACCACACAGGTATTTATATTAAAAATAAGGATTCTTTATATAGGATTATCACAAGACCATTAAACGATTAAAAACTACACAATACGGTTGCTTAGTTGGTAGAAGATTGCTTAGTTTCTCTTAAGTTCTTAAATGCGACACTTTAAGTCAATGTACCTTAGATTCGACACGCAGGGCAACGAAAGTGTTGAAGCGATGCAGATGCGTTGAAGTTCTTGGTGCAAAATAAATAAAGACGGGATCTTCCAGATGCGTTACGCTTCTCCGATGTTGCGAGAAGGCTCGACTCGATGCGTCAGCTACAGCGGCGTCACCCTTGACGAGATGCGACGACAGCGGCCTTGGCAGCGGCACTCTTCTCCGACGTTGCGAGACGCTTCCGCTCGATGCGATGCTGCCGCGGCAACACCCCTTCTGCGAGATGCGACGACAGCGGCTCCGACGGCGGCACGCTTCTCCGTGGATGCGAGGCGCTTTTCTGGATGCGGTGCAATGCGACAACTACGATGACTGCGATGGCGACACGCTTCCTCCTCGATGCGAGACTCTTCTCTCGATGCGGTGCAATGCGACAGCTACGATGGCTGCGATGGCGACACGCTTCTTCGGCGTTGCGAGACACTTCCGGAATGATGCGAGACGCTTCCGCTTGATGCGATGCTGCAGTGGCGACACTCTCTGCGAGATGCGACGGCAACAGCTCCGACGGCGGCACGCTTCTCTTCCTTGCGTCGCGCTTCCAGCTCCTTGCGACACGCAGTCCCTCAGAAGACTCAACAACAGCAGCAGGCACTTCAAAAAGACTCTGGGGAGCTGGGGGTGAAGTCCACTGGTCCTGGGACTTCGTTCAGGGGGCAAGCTCAGTTCAAGCCCTTGGAGATCTTTTTAAAGCACAAGTTGAAGCAAAGTCTTTAGTAGTCTTTCTCCTCTCCTTCAGCAGCAAGGCAACCACTGCAGGCCAATCCCCCAGGTCAGGGACAGTACTCCTCCTACAGCTTTCCCAGTTCCTTCTCTGGCAGAGGTTCTTCTTGTTTCTGCAGGATCTAATTTCTTGGGAGCAGGGTCCCAATACTTATACCCCTAATTCCTTTGTTCCTCTGGGGTAGAGGGGCCTTTGCCCAGTCCAAACCAGTTCTTGAGCACTCTGTTGATATGACTCTGCCTTTCTATTCAGGGTGCAGGGCAGAGACATCAGCCGCTCCGCAGGAGGTGGAGCCAGCATTGTGGTAGCAGAGCATAACCCTATTCAGAGCCCAGGTGTACTCCTCCCACCCATCTGACTGCCAATCTTCCTATTCACCACCAGGCTACCTAGCCCTGCCCCTCTGGGTTTCCCCAGCCCTGTCACTCACACAACCAGACAGGCAGATACACATCATAGCAGAGGCGGGCTGAAATGGTCAGGCAAGCAAATACCAACTTTCTAAAAGTGGTATTTGCAAACACAGAATATTAAAATAAACTTTACTAAAAGATGTATTTTATTATTCTGAGTTCAGGCATACTAAACTTGAATTTCTACCATGTTCCCTGGGTCTGTTAGGATCATAGGATGTAACAATTCTAACAGCCCATTCTGGCCTATGGAGAACAGGTAGCCTTACAATAGTGAAAAACGAAAATGGATGTAATTCACTATTAGGACATGCCACACACATCAGGGCTTGTCCTACCTTATGCTTACAATGCACCCTGCCCTTGGGCCTACCATAGGGGTGACTAATATGAAGTTAAGGGAAGGTTTAGGGACTGGCAAGTGTGTGCACTTGCCCAGTCAGCATGACAGTACTAGACTGCACGCAGGTTCTGCAATGGCAGACCTTAGATACATTTTACCAGGCTGCTTCTGTGGGTGGCACAACCAGTGCTGCAAGCCCACCAGCAGCATTTGTATTTACAAGCCCTGGCACTCCTGGTGCACTTTACTGGGGTCTGACAGTAAACCAAATAAGCCAATCATGGAATCCAACCAACATATACATTTTAAATAGGGAGCACTTGCACTGTGGGACTGGTTGGCAGTGGCACAGTGCTCCGAGCAGCTAACACCAGCAAAACACATGAGGCACAGCGACAAAAAAGTGGAAGGGAGACTCACGCCAAGGTGCCAGGTCTAACACGTGTCCCCTCCAGCTGAAAAGTGGGGAGAACTACCCTACCCCAGGGAGTTCCTCATCACTAAGGCGGAAAAATCTGGACAGACCGTCAGCATTGGCGTGATCTGTACCAGGGCGATGTTCCACCGTGAAATCCATACCCTGTAGGGAAATGGACCACCTCAACAGCTTTGGATTCTCACCCCTCATATGCATCAACCATCTGAGGGGCCTGTGGTCTGTCTGAACCCGGAAGTGAGACCCAAACAGGTAGGGTCTTAGCTTCTTCAGCGCCCAGACCACAGCAAATGCCTCACGCTCAATAGCACTCCATCTCTGTTCCCGTGGAAGTAACCTCCTGCTAATAAAGGCTACAGGTTGATCTAGGCCCCCTTCATTAATCTGTGAAAGAACAGCCCCCACACCATGCTCTGAAGCATCTGTCTGAACGATAAACTCTTTGGAGAAGTTGGGAGCCAAAAGCACGGGCGCCGTGCACATAGCAGCTTTCAGGGCCTCAAAAGATTTCCGACAGGTGTCAGTCCAAATCACATTCCTGGGCTGCTTCCTTGAAGTCAGCGCTGTCAAGGGGGCAACAATGTTGCCATACCCCTTGACAAACCTCCTGTAGTACCCGGTGAGACCTAGGAAGGCTCTCACCTCTGTCTGGGTTTTGGGCGACTCCCAATTCAGGATGGTTTCTATCTTGGGTTGAAGGGGTGCCACCTGGCCACTCCCCACTTGGTGCCCCAAGTACACCACTGAACCCTGCCCGATCTGGCACTTACTCGCCTTGATCGTGAGGCCTGCCCTCCGCAGTGCCATCAACACTTCCCAGAGGTGGCGCAGGTGTTCCTCCCACGTGGAGCTGAAAACTGCAATGTCATCCAGGTAGGCTGCACTGAACAAATCCAGCCCAACCAACACCTGGTTGACCAACCTCTGGAAGGTGGCAGGGGCATTTTTCATCCCAAAGGGCATAACCCGGAACTGGTAATGCCCATCAGGGGTGGAAAATGCTGACCTCTCTTTGGCCCCATCGGTCAAGGCGATCTGCCAGTACCCAGGCGTTAAATCAAACGTGCTGAGGTAGTTGGCAGCCCCTAGCCGATCTATGAGCTCATCAGCTCTGGGGATGGGGTGTACGTCAGTCCTGGTGACCGAATTGAGTCCTCTGTAGTCCACACAGAACCGGAGTTCGGGTGTGGCTCCCGGCGCTGCAGCCTTTGGGACCAAGACCACTGGGCTGGCCCAAGGACTGCTTGAGGACTCAATTACCCCAAGGGCAAACATCTTGGAGACCTCCTCCTTGATGCAGGCCCTTACCCTGTCAGTCACCCTGTAGGCCTTGTGCCTCACAGGTGTACTATCCCCAGTGTCCACATCATGGACGCACCAATCAGTGACACCGGGAACCAGGGAAAAAAGATCAGAAAATTGTCCCAGCAGCTGGCGACAATCATTCTGTTGCTCAGGGGTCAGGGTGGAAGAGAGGTTGACACCATCCACTGACCCATCTTGCTCCTTGGCTGACAGGAGGTCAGGAAGAGTCTCGGTCTCCTCCACCATCCCAGCATCTGTCGCTAAGAGCATGCCCAATTGGGACCTCTCCAAGTGGGGCTTGAGGCGGTTGACATGAAGGAACCTTAGGGGGTTCCTTGGAGACCGCAAGTCCACCAAATAGGTAACCGGACTCTTGCGCTCCACCACCTCAAAGGGACCGGTCCACTTATCCTGGAGCGCACAGGGCTCCACGGGGGCCAAGACCCATACCTTCTGTCCAGGCTGAAGCTCTACCAGAGTGGCATTCTGGTCGTACCACCACTTCATCTCCTCCTGGCTGGCTTCCAGGTTTGCCTCAGCAAGTTCCCTGAAACGCCTAGTCTGGTTTCTGAAGGCCAGCATGTAGCTATATACATTCTGGGGAGGTTTCCTGGGAGATTGCTCCCAGCCTTCCTTGACCAGACTTAGAGGTCCTCTCACTGGGTATCCGTAAAGAAGCTCAAAGGGACTGAACCCTAGAGACTTCTGTGGCACCTCTCTGTAAGCAAAGAGGAGGCATGGTAAGAGGACATCCCACTTACGCCTCATGGGTCCTTCCAGGCCCATTATCATGCCTTTGAGGGTTCGGTTGAATCTCTCAACCAACCCGTTTCCTTGGGGGTGGTAAGGGGTGGTGAACTTATAGGTTACACCACACTCTTGCCAAAGGGATTTCATATATTTAGATATGAAATTGGTTCCTCGGTCAAACACCACCTCTAGAGGGAATCCCACTTGGGAGAAAATTCCCATCAGCCCACGTCCCACCACAGGGACCGTCACTGTCCTCAGAGGAATGGCTTCCGGGTACCGGGTGGCATGGTCCACCAGGACCAGGATGAACCTATTGCCCATCGCTGTCCTGGGGTCCAGTGGCCCTACAATGTCAATCCCCACTTGCTGGAATGGGGTACCGACCACAGGGAATGGTTGGAGTGGAGCCTTCTGCTTCCTTCCACTCTTCCCACTTGCCTGGCAAGTTTGGCATGTTCTGCAGTGAGTATCTGAACTACTGCGCATTTGGGGCCAAAAGAAGTGGGTGACAAGCCTTTCAAAGGTCTTGTCCTGCCCCAAATGTCCTGCTAAGGGTACATCGTGAGCCAGCCCCAGTAGGAAGGCTCTGAAGCGCTGGGGTACCACCAGCACACGGGCTGACCCAGGCTTAGCAACCTTAGGCTCAGAATACAGGAGGTCGTTCTCCCAGTAAATGAAATGTGTTCCGGACTGATCACCATTGGCCTGGTCTGCAGCCTGCTGCCGCATACCCACAAGAGAAGGGCATTCTTTCTGCTCCCTGCAGAACTCTTCCCTGGAGGGTCCTCCTTCTTGCTGCCAATGGGTCAGCTCAGGCAGGTCCCCCAGTTCAGCTATCTGTTCCCCTGTAGGTTCCAGGGCATCCCCCTCAAGGTCTGCTCCCTGCTGGACCGTGGGAACTTCAGGGGCCGGTTTCCCGCGCCCCCTGCTCCTTCTCTTTAAGGCCGGTCTCTGGGCCTCCCTCTCAGGCTCCAGGACCTCTTGAGCACCTCTACTGGCTGCCATGGACCGTGTGGTGACACACGCCCAATCCGGCATATCCAACATCTCCAGCTGAGCACTCCACTCCACCTTAGCCCACGGTGAGCTCTCCAAGTCGTTCCCTAACAGACAGTCTACGGGCATGGCGGGCATCACAGCTACCTGAAGAGTACCAGAGACCCCCCCCACTGAAAGGGAACCTGAGCCACTGGGCAGTGACTCTCGGTGTTGTCGGCGGCAACAACCGGATAGAATGCTCCTGGGACAACCTGCTCCTGAGACACCAGGTGGCGCTTGACAGCCGTCACACTGGCTCCTGTGTCTCTGAGAGCTTCAACCCTATGGCCATTTATGGTCACCCACTGCCTGTATTTTTTAGTGTTCTCAGGCAGCTGGGTTTGGGGGACCCCTTCACAGTCTCCTAATGAGACAAGGGACATCTCTGTGGGACCCCACCCACCTTGGACACCCATCTCCTCCCCCAGAGCTACACTAGTCACCTGCCGGGATGGAGCACCAGTGGGTGCTGGTTTACCAAATAATGGACACTTCACATCAGAGGCAAAATGCCCCATGTTACCACACTTGTAACATTTGATGGGCGCCTTCTGAACAGGTGTACCTGTCGGGGCCCCGGTCGGTTTCTGTTGTGGGGGAGGCTGAGAACCTTTCCCTTGGTTCCCTTGGGGATTACTTTGGGGCCTCCTCTGGAACTCCCTCTGTTTACCCTTGTCCCCCCCACTCTTCTGCTGGGGACCCTGCCCACCTTTGTCGGAATCTCCCACTTGACCCTTGTGGACCCTGGTACTGACCCAGCGGTCCGCCTCCTCAGCAAGCTTCCTAGGGTTAGTCAGCCTACTATCAATCAGGTGCTGGTGTAGCTCAGGAAAACAATTACTAGACAAGTGCTCCCATGCCATTAAATCAAGAAGCCCTTGAAAATCATTAACCTTGCTACCCTTCACCCAACCATCCAGTGCTCTGCAAAAAAAAGTCACATACTCAACATACGTACTGTTTGGAATCTTGGTGCAACCCCTGAACCTTTGCCTATACAACTCAGCGGTCAGCCCATACCTAGACATCAAAGCAGCCTTCAAATGGGGATAGGAATTATAATCATCTGAAGGCAAATCCAGCAGTGTATCCCGCCCCTCACTAAGGAACCGTCCCCACAACCCCGCTCCCCAATCTTTCTCAGGGATCCGGTGGGAAGACATGGCTACCTCATAGGCCTTAAACCACTGCCCTATGTCATCATTCTTGAAGAATTCCTTAACCATATCCATGGGTATGTACACCCTTGAATCTGTCTGCACTGACGGTGTGCTGCCACCAGAGGGAGTAGACTCTAAACTCTTAGCTTTCAGATCTAATTCCCTCAACTTTGTTTCATGTTCCATTTGTATTCTTCTCTCTTCCAGAGCCAGCTTTTTGCTCTCTAGCTCCAGCTGCCCATTCAATTTGAGCTTTGCCATTTCCATTTCATGCATCCTACCCTCTCTTCTATCTGCCAGCTCCTCTGGAGATATACTTTTCCTAGAAACACTGCTACCAGCAGGGGAAGGGCTTCTCCTTCCTCGTGAGCCCACTGGCCCATCCAGTTGCTCATCTGCATTATCATCATCAGTGGCCTTCCTTGCTTCTACCCAGGCCCTCAGCGCCTTGTAGAGCTGTGTTTTGTTTTTACATCCAGTTGTAGAAACATTAAACTTCTTGCAAAAGAACTTTAGCTGCCTGGCAGTGTAATTATCTATTTCCTCTTCTTCCCATTCAAATTCAGTGTCAACAGATACTATGGATGCTGCTTTCTCCACCATGGTAAAGCTTGCCAGTGCTCAAAAATAGACAGTCCCAAAAAGAAATCTACCAACAAGTATTGGTTGCGTTAAGGTCTGCACTCACTAAGTAGTGTTCACCAATCACTGTACATGAGTCACAAATGCAAGTCCAGAATCCTCACCGCTGACCCCCAATGTTAGAATCCGGGTTCTCTGGTTGGCACAGGTAGGTACTTGTGACAAGCAGGGAACCTTTCCTCTAGTTAGGGAAAGGGGTTACACTACTAAAACAACCCCTGCTCACCCTCTAGGTAGCTTGGCGCGAGCAGACAAGGCTTATCTCAGAGCGTTATAGGTTAAGCATTTGTGACCACATACAGTAACCAAGTGACAACACTACAAATGGACACCACACAGGTATTTATATTAAAAATAAGGATTCTTTATATAGGATTATCACAAGACCATTAAACGATTAAAAATACACAATACGGTTGCTTAGTTGGTAGAAGATTGCTTAGTTTCTCTTAAGTTCTTAAATGCAACACTTTAAGTCAATGTACCTTAGATGCGACACGCAGGGCAACGAAAGTGTTGCAGCGATGCAGATGCGTTGAAGTTCTTGGTGCAAAAGAAATAAAGACGGGATCTTCCAGATGCGTTACGCTTCTCCGATGTTGCGAGAAGGCTCGACTCGATGCGTCAGCTACAGCAGCGTCACCCTTGACGAGATGCGACGACAGCGGCCTTGGCAGCGGCACTCTTCTCCGACGTTGCGAGACGCTTCCGCTCGATGCGATGCTGCCGCGGCGACACCCCTTCTGCGAGATGCGACGATAGCGGCTCCGACGGCGGCACGCTTCTCCGTGGATGCAAGGTGCTTTTCTGGATGCGGTGCAATGTGACAACTACGATGGCTGCGATGGCGACACGCTTCCTCCTCGATGCGAGACTCTTCTCTCGATGCAGTGCAATGCGACAGCTACGATAGCTGCGATGGCGACACGCTCCTTCGGCGTTGCGAGACACTTCCGGAATGATGCGAGACGCTTCCGCTCGATGCGATGCTGCAGCGGCGACACTCTCTGCGAGATGCGACGGCAACAGCTCCGACGGCGGCACGCTTCTCTTCCTTGCATCGCGCTTCCAGCTCCTTGCGACACGCAGTCCCTCAGAAGACCCAACAACAGCAGCAGGCACTTCAAAAAGACTCTGGGGAGCTGGGGGTGAAGTCCACTGGTCCTGAGACTTCGTTCAGGGGGCAAGCTCAGTTCAAGCCCTTGGAGATCTTTTTAAAGCACAAGTTGAAGCAAAGTCTTTAGTAGTCTTTCTCCTCTCCTTCAGCAGCAAGGCAACCACTGCAGGCCAATCCCCCAGGTCAGGGACAGTACTCCTCCTACAGCTTTCCCAGTTCCTTCTCTGGCAGAGGTTCTTCTTGTTTCAGCAGGATCTAATTTCTTGGGAGCAGGGTCACAATACTTATACTTCTAATTCCTTTGTTACTCTGGGGTAGAGGGGCCTTTGCCCAGTCCAAACCAGTTCTTGAGCACTCTGTTGACATGACTCTGCCTTTCTATTCAGGGTGCAGGGCAGAGACATCAGCCGCTCCGCAGGAGGTGGAGCCAGCATTGTGGTAGCAGAGCACAACCCTATTCAGAGCCCAGGTGTACTCCTCCCACCCATCTGACTGCCAATCTTCCTATTCACCACCAGGCTACCTAGCCCTGCCCCTCTGGGTTTCCCCAGCCCTGTCACTCACACAACCAGACAGGCAGATACACATCATAGCAGAGGCGGGCTGAAATGGTCAGGCAAGCAAATACCAACTTTCTAAAAGTGGTATTTGCAAACACAGAATATTAAAATAAACTTTACTAAAAGATGTATTTTATTATTCTGAGTTCAGGCATACTAAACTCGAATTTCTACCATGTTCCCTGGGTCTGTTAGGATCATAGGATGTAACAATTCTAACAGCCCATTCTGGCCTATGGAGAACAGGTAGCCTTACAATAGTGAAAAACAAAACTGGCTGTAATTCACTATTAGGACATGCCACACACATCAGGGCTTGTCCTACCTTTTGCTTACAATGCACCCTGCCCTTGGGCCTACCATAGGGGTGACTAATATGAAGTTAAGCGAAGGTTTAGGGACTGGCAAGTGTGTGCACTTGCCCAGTCAGCATGACAGTACTAGACTGCACGCAGGTTCTGCAATGGTAGACCTTAGATACATTTTACCAGGCTGCTTCTGTGGGTGGCACAACCAGTGCTGCAAGCCCACCAGCAGCTTTTGTATTTACAAGCCCTGGCACTCCTGGTGCACTTTACTGGGGTCTGACAGTAAACCAAATAAGCCAATCATGGAATCTAACCAACATATACATTTTAAATAGGGAGCACTTGCACTGTGACACTGGTTGGCAGTGGCACAGTGCTCTGAGCAGCTAACACCAGCAAAACACATGAGGCACAGCGACATAAAAGTGGAAGGGAGACTCACGCCAAGGTGCCAGGTCTAACAGCTGTGTCGCCTCTTTTAAAGAAAAAAATGGGTTTATTCTAATGGTTAGCCTTTGAAGTACTCCACAGAATATATATAATGTGGGAGTCAAATAGGCCTTGGGATCTGTGCAGACACTCAGAATATTCCAATGGAACCCGAAGCGGCACATGCACTGAAACCCTAATTCACACTGTGCTCTACTTCAATAAACTGGTTTTTCTAAAACTTTATCATTTGTTTAGTAATCTTTATCCATCCACGCAGTCCCTGATCAACTCACTTACAGCCTGCCATCCTACAGATCATCCCGAAAACCTCCTGGATCCCCTTAGTGACATCCTACAGTCGCCCACTTACTAACAGTTCCAAACGTACTTATAAAAATATACTTCTTACAGTAATGCTCACATTCGACGACTCTCCACCCGCTACGTAAATACCTTCTCACTGTGCCCTACTTGAACAATCTACTCATTACTGCCAACCCGACCCACTCACATCCCCCACTGACTTCCTGTCAACCCTTCACCTACTAAGCCCAGCTCCCCCTGTTGTACTTTGTCCCACTTGTGTCACTCCCGTCCACTTTCTGCCAGTCCTTGACTTACTTGGCCCGCCTGCCCACTCGTGTTGCACCTGATCAAAATTGATAGGACCGGATTCTTGTCTACCTGATTATCTCCAAGAATCCTCTCAGGTCGCCAGGGTCTTTTTATCTGCTAAATAGTGTAGAGGGGAGAAGATTTAAATCTCAATACATAGTTAACAAAATCAAATTTCTGCTTCAAAGGACCACTGACTCCGAATCTAAATTTTAAAGATGTTGTTACAACCAGGAATAAATGCACATACAAACACCTCAATACAAGGTGAAGAAAATAAATGGGCACTAATACAAAAGAAATCCTATGCAAGAGTCTCATGCGACTTAGAATAAAAAGGATAATCAATTCTAAAAGCATCAATAAAGCAATGGTTAATCCAATCTCTATATCTGAAACCATTAGCCTAAAACAAAATCAGTTAGTCTTTCCCTACTCCAGCTATAAGGTGACATCCCTACTTAGCATTTCCCTTCCCAGGCAAGAGAATAAAGGTGTCAGAAGTGAAGACTTCCTAAGAAGTACATTCACTTAGTCAGAGCTCGTTCTAAGATGCTCCTTCTAGCTCCCCATCCTAAACCTCAACTGCTCAACCCTCAGGGCACTGTCCCTAATACAAAATCTCAAAAACGTAGAACACGCCCTTCGGCACACCTCTTCAGCCAGGTCTTCTCCCAGTACTTTTACAGCGAAACTTGCACTCCTTCCAACGATGGGTAACTTGACCTTGGGTCCCAGGCACCTTCTCCGCTGAAAGTATCATCCGCACATTCTAATGTACTCCCCTGTTGGCTTCTCGTACCATCCTAACTCCTAAAACAAAGACCTAGTCTCACTAACGAGCTAAATGTCCTTGCACCTGCAACAGAAACATGGGAACAAAAAACTTTTCTCTTCTGTAAGATTTTTTCATCATCTTGTAACCCAAAGCCTTTACCATGGAAATCATTTTCGGTCTACAACGTTTAGCTAACATAAGAAATGAACAGGCCTTCTCTTTAAACGTATATGCGATCAGGCCTTTACACTGTTATACACTCCTAAATCACACTCTAAGCATTCGTTTTATCACTCTTATATACGTGAATAAGCAACCTTGCATATGTAACTTTAACATGGCACATGTTTAACCTAATACATTGCATTACGTGAAAATCAAACATTATGCGTTTACTAAAATAGATTCACAATAATCTGCAGCATTACTCTTTACGGAAAGTATTATTACATTTCTAATCACCTCTATGTTAAACGATTCTAGTAATACATTTCTATGGCACACTTAACCTACATCGATTAATATGTGGGTGCTGACTAACGGTGAATATGATGCACCCCTACAATTTCAGAATAACATGACGCTCTATCAGTTCCCCCCTTTGATTACAAATGTCATCACACCATCACACAATTAACTCTCTTGGAGAAAGAACCGACCTAAACAGTACTTGCTGCCATCCTCCCCTGTCGGAACCTCTCCATATTCTTGATATTCTGATATTGACTGTCCTGCAGTCTAGTCATTCGCATTTCACTCGCTCTGAGAGCTCTTTCAATTCTGTTTCCTCTGTACCACTTGTAAGCTCAGATGAGACCCCACAAGCAGATCACACTAACCACAACAATAATGAGAGATGTTAACACAAATCCAAGGAACCCTTTTCCCAAATTTGCAAAGCAACTTCCCACACGACCAAATCCTTTACCAACCCTTTCCCCACACCCCTTCTTCAGTCAAATCCTCAATCTCTTGATGAATCGTGGTAATGTTATCTATATATCTCTCCAAATCCTTACTATTGTCTGGAATATACGTACAACATTCCTGAACCTTCAATAATTGCAGATGCAAAACCATCGTCCTTATAGACAACATCTCTCAATCCACCAATATCAAAGACCTTGCTGTATTCATTGACAACTCATCAACCACAGTCGCCAGTCTTCTAATCTTCACATCATTCAGAACCACACCCAAACTCGGTATCATTGCTCCAAAGACATCTCCAATCACTGCTCCTGCACTTACAGCTCTCCTTACTCTAGAGTGATGTCCAGTCTCCAAAAGCTCCAGATCTTCTGCATGATAGATTTTTGGAAACATAATGGCCAAATAACATGTATCATACCAATTCGCAGGCAACCTCACATAAGCATTCCTTCCGCACACATAATACACAGTTGGAATCACTTGCACTGAGCCTTGCAAAAAGTTCTTAGCAGAATCTTCCATTGTAAAGATATGATCACACGTACTTTGTCCTACCGAAACCTTTTCATAGTAGGCATGAGGACGTCTCACACACAACTTCCCCTTTTGCACTTGGTCCAATGCTATGGGTACATAACTCCCTTTAGATCTGTGTAATCTCTCCTCATCAGTCCAATCTACTGGACTATCTCCTGTATTTTGTGTCTGTGTTAGTTTTCTATATCTATCTTCTACTTGACCTACAAACTTCTTCTCTGTATCTGACAATGAACATGTCAAATTATGTCGGTGAGCATAGGCCGTATCCAGTTCCAAAGACGGTATGAAATACGTCCGGAGTCTGTCCTCTGACTTGTAATAATCATATTTATTCAAATGCTTGTAAGCTGGAACTTCAGGAAGTACTGCATCGTAATTGGAAAAGAAATACTCAAACTGACCTCTCTCATAGAAGATGCTAAGCAACAAGATCATGAAATACTGAATGCAAGGGCAAGATGGCGTCTGTGTGAGAGGTCGCTGCAGAGCCTGCTCCTGAGACCTGGGACCTTGTAAGATGCCTAATATAGTACTACGCTGGTTGTCAACCTCAAAATTTAGTCTTTAATCTTCTATCGTCAACTCTAACTTCAACTGCCGGACCCTAAGACTCTTCAGATGGTGATTACGCTCAGTGTTTGCCAGGAGGACTGTGGCGCGGCAAGAAAAGTGAAAAGTGAAATGTAAGCGGACACCATTGCTTTTGCGGCACTCTTCTATCGTGTTTGATTGCGGTAGTAACTGTTGCAACATGAGCTTTGTGCAATAGACTTTTTGCTCTGGGAAAGAAGTTGAGGCCTGCCACGTAAGGGGAAAAAAAAAAAGACGCGATCACACGGCTTGTGCGGTAAAAATGTTCTAACTTTCTTACTATCGGTTATAACTTACCGGCTACCCCCGGATCCCTGGACTTACTGCCTCGGTGCCGTAGCGCTAGCAGAGTTTGCTTGCTACGCATGGCTACGCATGGCTCCATAATGGAAAAGCGAGGAGCGAGGAGCGAAGATGCGATGCGAAGCCGGGATGTGATGTAAGCTGGGGGGGAGAAATAGTTAGAAAAGAAAATCAAATGATATAAGGGATCTCTACCTGCTCTTCCGCTCAGCGTTGATTTGCTCTCCCTTCCATTTTGATCTGTAGTGAAGCTTCTTCTTCGTGATTTGTGTTAATTGCTTTTGCCTCTCTGCCTCTCTGCCTCTCCGCCAACTCCCGTGCTCTGGTCCGCTTACCGCTTGCTGCTGCTGCTGCTGACTGACATCATCTGTCATCTGCAGACACGACTGCGGGGGATATGTAGGCGGGAGATCGCGTCGTTGTCAAGGAGACGACGCCTTTAACCCAGAATGCCCGGGGGGGCCAAGAATAACAGAGGAAAAAAAAAAGGGGAGCACAGAACACTGCACAGTATAGTATAATACTAAAAGGGCAGAAAAATTGGAAATTGAAAATAAAAAATTTTGGACAAATAATAATGGAACAGAAAATGGGAAAAAACAAGGGAAAGTAAGGAAATTCAAAAAAAAAAAGAGAGAGCCAAAAATAAATATATACAATACAATAATAATAATAATAATACAGAATTTTATAGAGTGCGAACAGTTACCTCTCGAGGAGGTGTCCCGGCGCTAGATGCAGAGCAGAGAAGCAAATACCGCCATGCAAGTCAGCCAGATTAGCCCGGTTGGTTGAAGAGCCAGGTTTTCAACATTTTTTTAAAGCAGGGTTCAGAGGGAGCCTGTTGGAGCTCAAGGGGGAGTGAGTTCCAAAGCCAACAGCAATAATATACCTGGAGTGAAAGGAGCAAAAGGAGTTGAACCACGTATGGGCTCTCTGGTGGTTGGCCAAAACTCTCAGTTGATCTATTCAGACCTACAATTGGGGAAAAACACAGGTCTAGACATTAAGATTCTTTGGGGGAAAAGAGTGTATGCTGGATTCCCAAGTTTACTTAAATCAACTACAAGATTTAAAGGCGGAGGACCTGGGGCCAGAGGTAACGCAGTACTGTTAGTAAATATAACGGAAATTACCATACAAACTTTGAACACAATCATGGAGAAAGATATGGAAAAAGATAAAGAGAAAAACAATGATAGAACCAGTGACTTTGTTTCGCAAGATGAAACTCAAACTCAAAAACAGAATCAGACTGGGATAAAGAATGATACAACAACCGATACAAAAGCTAAAGCAAAGGCCCAGGCCCAGGTTCAAGGAGGTGAGGCTGATCAAGAAAAACTGGAAATACAAGAAAATTATGAAAGAGAAGAGAACTTAGAGGACCGGGACAGATGAAATACCAAAGAGATCCTTAATTTACAAGGATTTATTTATTTATTTATTTAAACTTGTAACGCGCAACAGCTACCCACAGTGGGTTTCCCGGCGCAGAGGGATAGACTAAAGAAGAAAAACGGACCATTGTTAGCAGCACCCTGAGACAATTAGATACCCATGCAAATCAGCAGAATAAGAATGTTTTAAGACGTTTCCTGAAGGCAAGAAAATTAGTCTCAGTTTTCAAGGAGGAAGGTAGCGCATTCCAGTATTTGGGGGCGCGGTGGGTGAAGGCCCGCCCTCCCATTTTAACAAGTTTAAATCGAGGAATGACAAAGTCACAGTTAGCAGACGATCTGAGTGTTCGATTAGGTATATAAGGTTGAACGAGGTTACGCAGATACATTGGAGCCGAGCCCTGCTTGATTTTAAAAAGATAGCATAAGGCTTTAAAGTTAATGCGGCTAGGGATCCTAAGCCAATGTAAATCGCGAAGAGCCTGCATAGCTGATAGTCTTCTCGGGATGTTACAGAGAAGACGGGCAGCAGAGTTCTGAACAACCTGGAGTTTATTAACAGTGGCCGCATCAGCACCAAGGTAGAGGACATTTCCGTAGTCCAGGCGAGAAGTTACCAACGCCTGAACAACGGTTCTCCTAGTGGATGGAGGCAGCATCCATAGAATTTTCTGGAGCCATCGTAGAGTAGTAAAACAGATGGCGACCACCTGAGTGGCCTGCTGTCGCATGGAGAGTTTATCGTCTACGAGGAAGCCAAGATTACGGGCCACTGAAGAAGGTTGAGGGAGAGGTCCCATCTCGCAAGGCCAATGTTGAGGGCCCCATAGATCTTTCTTTTTCCCGAAAATAAGAATTTCGGTTTTGTCACCGTTTAGCTTAAGGAGATGCCTTTGCATCCACCCAGCTATACGGGACAACCCAATTTTCAAAACTGATATATCGTTGCTTTCGCAGCTGGAGAGGGAGAAAACAATCTGGGTATCATCAGCATATGAAAAGATGGTCAGCCCAGCGTCTTCTGCTATGGAGGCAAGGGGTCTTATATAGATATTAAACAGCAAAGGGCTGAGTATAGACCCCTGAGGAACGCCATATGCTGATGTGTAAGTGGAAGAGGAGGCTTTCGCGGAAAAGACCTGGAAGGTGCGCTCACTTAAAAAGGAGGCAATCCATGCTAAAGCTGGACCGTCCAGTCCCAGGGAACAAAGAGAGCTAACAAGAATGGGATGAGACACAGTGTCGAACGCCGCACTTAAATCCAGAAGGATAAGCGCCGATGTTTCACCGCGGTCGACACTGTGTCTTAAACTCTCTGTTACCCCAAGAAGGGCGGTCTCAGTGGAATAATTAGCACGAAAACCAGACTGAGATGGATGCAAAAAACCCGACGATTCCACTAGACTGTATAATTGGGTGTTAACATGCCTCTCCAGCACTTTAGAAAGTACGGGTAGCAGCGATATCGGTCTGAAATTGGCAAGATTAGACGCATCTGCTCCAGCTTTTTTCAGAAGTGGGACAACCATTGCGTGTTTCCAGTCCCGCAATACCTGGGATTCACATAATGAGGCGTTTAAAAGTCTCATAAGAACCCTCCGAGGTGTAAGATCTAGTAATTTAAGAATTTTTACGGGAACAGGATCACGAGGTGAGCCCGAGCGTATACTATTTAAACAGACGAAGAACGAAGTGTCGTCAAACAATTCCCAGTGTGTCAATTTTACCCTGGGAGAGGACAATTCGATATCTCCAGTCAGTTCAGGACGCAATTCTTCTGAGTTCAAAGGGGGGCTCATAGAGTCGTAAATGCGTTCAACCTTAGCTATAAAAAATTGTGCGATAGAGTTACACTGGGCCTCGTCTAGTGCTGGAGGTGTTGGGATAGTATCAGCTCCTGTCAGTTTTTTAACGACAGAAAAAAGAGTACGAGGGCAGTTCTGAACTTGTGTAACAGTATCCGCAATGTAAGCCGCTTTGGCGGTTTTACATTTTTGATGGTAATCTCTTAAAGCCTCTTTATAGACAGTCTTCGGAAAGACTGAATAAGATTGTCGCCATTTCCGCTCCAGGGCCTTACATTTAGTGCGCAGGGCTTTCAAGTCAGTGGAAAACCAAGGCGCCGGGGGACGATGTGACCTTACATGAATAGAAGAAGGCGGAAGGAGAGTGGTCACAGCGTTTGTAAGCCAATTGGAAACGACTGTGTTCATCTCACCAACTGAAGCCATGCATTCCTTAGGGCAAGTGTTGGAAAGATGGTGATTAAACCGATTAATATCGAGTTTCCCCCAACGATAAGTAGGAGCACCCTTGTCAAAGATTCTATTTATCTGATGTTTAGGGTACACTAAAGAGAAGTGAACCGCAAAATGATCTGACCACTCCAGAGGGCGAGCATTCTGAGAACAGTTAAAAGAGACATTCGAAAAAACAGGATCCAATAGATGTCCAGCAGAATGGGTGGGACCAATATTCAGCAGGGGCAGGTTGAAGGCCACCAGGTCAGACAGAAAACGTTTACTATTTGTACACTGAGGGTCCTCAAGGTGTAAATTAAGATCGCCGAGAATGGTGAAATTAGCTGCCCTGAGAAGTAAAGGCGTTATAATATCAGCAAAAGAAGAAATCCAGGAGGAAGCATTTCCTGGAGGGCGGTAAATCAACAGGCCCGACAAGGTGAATTGAGGGTTAATCACTAATTTAAAGAGTGCAGTTTCACTTCCAGGCATAGGAAGGGCTTCAAACTTGCATGTGTAGATTGCCTTGAAGATGATAGCAATCCCTCCCCCCTGTCCGGACTTCCTGTCAAGCCTTACCATGACATAGTTGTTGGGGACAGCTACAGCGACATCAGGACCGGAACAATCATGAAGCCAGGTTTCGGTAAGGAACAGAGCGTCAGGCTGCTCTTCAACGATAAAGTCATATATGTGCTGACTATGTTTCGGAAGGGATCGGCAATTAATGCTCCAAAACTGGAGTGGGGGGTTAGAAGGAAGTTGGAACCTTCTACGCCTTCTCCTACCCCGAAAATGAGACAGATGGAAACTTTTAACCCGGGACCCTTTACCAAGAGAATAGCCGCAGCTGGCACACATAAACCGATTGTCCGGAGAGCAACAGACAGTGCATTGTGTGAGATGAATAGGACGACAAGATATTAGATCCTCGCCTGAATAAGTAATTCTACCGTAGGAGTTCGCAAATAGAGTCATAGCCCCGAGGCCCGGTCTGGCCCGGACGGGCACAGACGGGCTGAACTCTGGCGTAACTTCGGCGGAAGTGCGGCGGTCCGCTGCACGTGTCCGCTGCACGGAGGGAGGGCCTCCTTAAGTAGAGGTCTAGCGTCCTTATGACGTCTAGACCATCATACCCCAATGGCGCCGTCCGGCGTCCGCCCAACCCAAGATGGCCGCCAAAAAACTAGATGACACAACAAGGACCCGCCAAGTGCGGTGAAATTACATTTATGGTGCAGGTAAGGGGCAGTTCTAAAACCAGGGCGAAGAAACAAAAATGAAATAAAATATAAAACGGGTAGAATTAAAAAACACGCGCGATTAGCGCGAAAAGCGTCATAAAAGTTAAGGTACTCCGCTTTGCACACGTGCAACCTAGCGGTCGTCAGGAGCAAGCAGTGAGATCCATAGATGGGAAACCGCCTAGTTTGTCCGCCTTAAGTAGAGGTCTAGCGTCCTTATGACGTCTAGACCATCATACCCCAATGGCGCCGTCCGGCGTCCGCCCAACCCAAGATGGCCGCCAAAAAACTAGATGACACAACAAGGACCCGCCAAGTGCGGTGAAATTACATTTATGGTGCAGGTAAGGGGCAGTTCTAAAACCAGGGCGAAGAAACAAAAATGAAATAAAATATCAAACGGGTAGAATTAAAAAACACGCGCGATTAGCGCGAAAAGCGTCATAAAAGTTAAGGTACTCCGCTTTGCACACGTGCAACCTAGCGGTCGTCAGGAGCAAGCAGTGAGATCCATAGATGGGAAACCGCCTAGTTTGTCCGCCTTAAGTAGAGGTCTAGCGTCCTTATGACGTCTAGACCATCATACCCCAATGGCGCCGTCCGGCGTCCGCCCAACCCAAGATGGCCGCCAAAAAACTAGATGACACAACAAGGACCCGCCAAGTGCGGTGAAATTACATTTATGGTGCAGGTAAGGGGCAGTTCTAAAACCAGGGCGAAGAAACAAAAATGATATAAAATATCAAACGGGTAGAATTAGGATCTCAGAAGATAAAAGAAATACAAAGACGACCCGAAACCAGGGGCTACAAAGCAATGGAAAATAACGACAAAAATAATGACGATGGCAAAATAAGAGATATCAAGTCTGATGGAAGAGATAGAAACATCGAGAATGGACAGATTGAACAGAAACGGAATAAGGAAGCTGAGAAATTAAAAAAGAAAGCCAAGGAAAAACAGAGAGTAAAAGAAATAGAAAAGGAAAAGGAATTGGCAAGTAGATAGAATCTTGACCTATTGGAGAAAAAGGCCAAAAGACTACAGACGATCAAAAATTTAAAAGCTGTGGCTAATATAACTGGGCATTCAACAGGCTCCCAACCCAGAATTTCAAATATATTCAGCCCCGCAATTAAAGAAAGACAGCAGAACGGCCCTTATAATGAAACTGCATCAATCACAATGGATCAACAAGGATTACAAAATAGGACCATAACTGCTGTAGATGAGGTTTTAGTCCCGGTAGAACATCTAGAACAAGAAAATATGTGGAAAGTGAAAGGCAGCACTTCAGTAGAACTATCGAATATAAACCGAGCTACGAAGGGGTACGCTTCAGCAGAAGTTTCCGATGGCTCTGAATCGGAGATCTATGAGACAGGAATATCAATCTCCAGTGAATTCAGCAAATCCAGTGAAGAGACTGATCTTGGCGAGAATCCCAGACAGGAGGAACTGGACAAAAAAGTACTTTTACCGACAGAAATTGGATCTAAAAATGCTCTACTATATGATTATATATCAACAAAGAAAATGGGGAGAAAAAGAAGCAAACATAAAAGGCACCCAAATATAATTCAGGATGAAACGACAGATCCTGGGAGCAATCCAGAACAAACAACAGTGAGAACCAAACTCTCACGCAAAAGTCCTCATCGTAAAACAAACGCAGAATCTGAAAGAAATAAGAATATTTTTGACAACCCGGATGACGATGAGCAGCTGAAGCATAGAGAACCTACACTGAGTGAAGTCTTCGAATCAATTAAAAATTTTCATCAAGATGTAAAGAAAGATAGCCAAAGAAACCATGTCGCTATTCAAAAATTGGAAGGAGCTATCAATAAAGTTGGAAATACATGTCAGGAAATCTCTGATAGAATGTGTTCGGTAGAAGTTCGTGCAGAAAACCTGGAATCAGACGTTGGCAGATTACAACTCCAAGCAAAGGAGCATGAGGGTATAATCAAAGACCTAATGACAAAGGTTGAAGACCAAGAAAATAGAACAAGAAGGAATAATCTTCGATTTCTTGGGATTCCCGAGGGCTCGGAAGGGAGTGATCCAAGAAACTTCATGATTAATTTACTAAAATCTTCTTTCCCGGAACTCAACTCCTGGGAAATGGATAAAGAAGTATGCCGAGCACATCGCTTTCCACTAACATTACCAAAACGGTCAGAGAAATCTCTAAAATATCCGAGAGCTTTCCTAGTCAACTTTGGAAACTTTTTGGTACGTGACACTATATATGACTTGGCTAGGCCAACGGCTCAAAGAGAATATAGGGGCTTTAAGTTTTTTGTAAGACCAGATTTTGCACACGCAACAGTTGAAAGACGATGGCGAATGCGACAGCTGTTTGCCCCTTTTGAAAAGCTTGGAGCAACGGTCTACCTGCAAAATCCGGCACGATTAAAAATAACATATAAAGGCACAACGAGGAGCTTCACAAGTGAGATTCAGGCGGAGGTCTATCTTAAGGAGGTTGAAGCAAGAATGAAACAAAACAATGGTAACTGAACAGAAGAAGACATTTAGTGCCGACAAACTATTAACTACTATTATTTGATATAAGGTTGACACTCAGTATGATCATATAGTATCAGGCCAGGTAGTAGGTCCAGGCGTGTGGAACACACGGCCATCAACAGCTGGGTGAGTCTAAACCCAGGAAGCCTCAAAGGGTGGCAGGAGGGGGGGCGGTAAGAGGGGGGGAAGGGAGGGGGGGAAAGGGGGTTGGGTGGTGGATCTGGGGGGAGAAAATAAAAAACCGAAGAGAGTTCGTACTGTTAAAGGGATTTCGAATGAAGGAGGAAATTTGAAACAAAGGATGGGTTCTTATTATGAATTCAGGTATCCGGACAGGTTGATGTTATGGAAGTATTTAAAAATTGGCTATGCCGAAGCTAAGGATTGGATCTCTTAACATAGGAGGATTAAATGATTGGAAAAAGAGGGGGAAGCTTGAACAATATTTAAATATGATAAACTTAGATTTAATATGTCTACAAGAGACCCACTTACCTTGGAGCAAAAAACACTGGTTGAATTTTAAAGGCTATGAATTGTTGTCATGTACATCCCAGACTTCTATGATAAGAGGTGTGGCCATAATTGGCAAAGTGGGGTTAGGGGGGGCCAAAAGGTGTAAGGCGGACTCACTAGGAAGATGGGCAATATGCGAAATGAATTTAGGTTTCACTATTTGTACAGTATATGGATCCAACACAGACGAGCCACAAGTTTTTAGCCACATTGAAAATGAATTAATTGATTGGCATACCAACATAGTACTATGTGGAGACTTTAACATCTCTGCGAATTTTACGGATGGTAGTGCATACATAGGCAGGAAGCCAAGGGTGTTTAGAGCAATCATGTCACATGGCTTATACGATGTCTGGGGAAATTTACTGACCGGAGATCCAGGGTTTACTTATTATTCACATCCTTTTAATAAATATTCGAAATTGGATTATTTTATGATCTCGACTACCTTACTTAAGAGTGTTCAAATAAACAAGCTTCCCAAAATCATGTCAGATCACAACCCCCTAGTCTTAAATATGGTCATCAATAGATCATACAAGGTTCCTAGACCTTGGACATTTGATAAAAAATTATTAGCGGATGTCGACTACATCACTCATATGAAAATATGGTCCCAGTCCTTTTTTGACGCTAATAGGTATAGTGCATCAAGGGGAGTGGTGTGGGATAGCTTCAAGGCAGGAATAAGAGGAGAGACCATAAGCTATACCACCAACGTATGGAAATAGGGAAAGGGAAGCATTGATGGGAAAATTGAGTGAGGCAGAGACACAACATAGACAAGATTTAATTACAGGTGATCAATCTGTTGAGAGCCTACATAAAGTAAACTCCTTAAAAGCTGAGATCCAGAAACAATTAGCAAGAAAGGCGGCAGCATACTACCAGGCACAGAGATCATGCCTTTATGAAACTGGTGAGCAAGCAGGTAGAGCTCTTGCCTTGCGAATCAGGCAGGTTGCAAGTAAAAACATTGTGACACAAATTGAATATCAGGGCCAAATATATGACAAGCCTGGGAAATTTTGGAGGGGTTTAGGAAATTTTACCAAGAACTATATCAGGAGGAAGCGGTTGGAGGGCACCCAAATATAAGATGGTTAGACATGGGTAGTAAGCTAAAATTAGGCCAGATTGAATTACTGGAACAAGATATCACACTGACGGAGGTATTGGAAGCTCTGCAAGATCTTGCAAGCGGAAAGGCGGCGGGCCCAGATGCCATACCGTTAGAGCTATATAAAAGTCTAAGGGAGGAAACAACACCACTGCTCTTAGATCTATTCAATGGTGTTATGAATACCGGAATAATACCTGAGTCTTGGCAAGAAACCAATATAGTAATCTTTCACAAAAAAGGGAAACCAAAGACCAACCCGGGCTCCTACAGACCAATATCATTGATTAACAGTGATAACAAGCTATATGCCAAAATCATGGCCACTCGTATGGGAAGGATTATTGCGTCCTTGGTCTCCCCCTGGCAGCATGGATTTATCCCAGGAAGAGGAACCACAAACCATATTAGGAGAGCTATTACCTTATTTGACATCGGTGCTGCTAGGGGAGAGAGGGTCGCAATGATCCTCCTCGATGCAGAGAAGGCATTTGATCGCGTTAGATGGAGTTTTCTATGGAAGGTTATGGAGGCAAGGGGATTTGGCCCTAGATTTTGTCAAGCTATTCAGGCTATGTATTCATCACCTACGGCTAGAATTCAATCAATGGGGGAAAGATCAGATAGGATCAATATAACAAGGGGTACGAGACAGGGCTGCCCATGCTCTCCAATCTTGTTCGCGCTCTACATAGATCCTTTAATTACACAATTAATGAATAGTGCGATTATTAAACCAGTAATATCAAATGGGTTTCATACTAAAATTCTCGCTTATGCGGATGATTTAGCAGTCATTACAAAAGATCCAGAGCTAGCTATGAGGGAGGTAGTTAACATAACCGGTCAGTTTGGAGATGTGTCTGGCTACCGACTAAATGTTGATAAAACTCAGGTATTATGTTAAAAAAAAATAGCCAAGGTGGATGGAAGATATGTAGGATCTGTAGCTTACCTGGGTATAACAATAAATGCAGAACCAGGTAAAATAATTGACGATAATTACACCCCTCTTTTGAAATCTATGGAAACAGACCTAAAAAGAATGGACTCATTACAGCTGTCACTGATAGGGAGGGCTAACGTTATAAAAATGACAATGTTTCCTAAGGTGCTTTACAAATTAAGGTCAATCCCATTTAAAATTGATGAGAAAATTATTAGGAAGATTGAGGCCATTTTTATGAAATTTTTATGGCAATACGGCAAAATAAGGCGGTCAAATGGATATATGTCATTACCACAAGATAGAGGTGGGTTGGGACTGCCAGATATTAAGAGCTACCATCTTGCATGTCTCCTCACAGACATGGCTATTCTACTCCATCCGGGGGGTCCAACCCTCAGACAGGCGGCGATACCATCAATTTTTCAGCTACTGGTAGGAGGTGAAGCCGTAGGGCTTTTATTAAGGAGAACTCAGAGGAGTTATTACAAGGAAATTGGATACAAGACGCTTGAGGGTGTATGGTATATTTGGAAAACTGTTAAAAAAGCTCTAGATATACCTACCATCCATCATCGCACACCACTTTGGAACTCAACACTTTTTCCAAATTTTAGTAGGGATGGAACGTGGCGTCATTGGGAGAGTCATGGTATAGTGGAGTTGGGGCAAATAATGATTGGTGATCAGTGCAGAACACTCGAAGAACTTACACAACACTATTCACTACGAGGCTATCAAGAGTTCAAATACATGCAGATTGTAAATAGAATTAAATCAATTAGGCCACGTATCACTCTGCAAGGGAAATACGAATGAATTGAGTATTTGAAGTCAGGGGGCCATAGAATTAGAGATATATATAAAATATTTAACGATGCATCAATAGATGATATTGGGAAAATTGAAGCTGCATGGTCCAAAAAATTGGGAGATCCCGAAATAGACGTTGATAAGGCGTTAGCTATGGATAAGAGGTTCTTGCGCTCCTCGAATCTCAGAGCCCAACATTACAAAACCTTATTTAATTTATACTATACGCCCGAAAAATTATTTTCGTGGGGGAAAGCGACAGATAGCAATTGCCCCAGATGTGGAAATGGTACAGCAGATCTTATACACATGTTCTATGGCTGTGAAAAATTAAAATCTATCAAAACTGAAATAATACGGTTTTTAGAGGGGCTACTTGATGTCAAAATTAACCTATCCCCGACCCTGATAATAATTGGCTGCGACGTGAAACTAAATATAAGTATCGAGGCTGAAGCTTTAGTTTTCATCTCTGTAGCAGTCCTTAGGATTCTAATTAGCGCAGCCTGGAAGGATACAGAAGCCCCAACTTTTCAAATGTGGTTGTGCAGAATGTTGGGCATACATAATATTGAGGAAGCATTATATGATTTAAAGGGAGCAAAGCTAAGGGATGTGGGCAAGCGACTTTGGGCCCCAGTGGCTACATGGAGGACAGCAAAATTAACTACAAATGAATGACTTACTGGCTGTGTAGATATTTAACATGTCAATTGATCTCGTATTGTTTATCACTGTTTATCACTCTTTCTGTTTCTGTTTCGCATGACGGTATAATGCTATGCTTCTATTTTATGTATTTATGTATCCATTTAGGAATATGTATTTACCGGTACGAACTCTCAATCAAAAAAAAAAAAAAAAAAAAAAAAAAAAAAGAAGATGCTAAGCAACAAACTACAAGAAATTCCATACGTTAGTGGAAGACGATGGTATCTAATACCCTCATCTACAGAAGAAGATAGCTGCATGCACACATAGCAATTTTTCGCATCCAGCGCATCCACATATTCGTACAACAGTTTTGCATATGCATTAAGCTTAGAATCACTTCTAGATATATCTATGTGAAATCTACGACTCTCCTTGAGTAGCAAAGCTCTTTTAGCTCCTATAGTAACCTCCTTCTGGCTAGAGGTGGTAGGTGTAGGTGTCCCCTGTACCTCCCCCTCCTGCTCATGTGAAACGATCTATGAGGCTACAACTATTACAACTATACAAACTATCACCATCCCTATAAGTGTACCTAGCACTAATTTAGCTCTACGGTGAGTATTTCCAGCATCTGTCATCTTTGCAAAGTTCTCAAAGTTCTTGACTTGACAGAAACAATTAAGAGTCTCTTTCTCCTCCAGATATTGCTTGTCAACATGTTCAAACGACACTTCAAAAACTGGAAATCCCCTTGCAACTTTCAGTTCCTTATTTACACAGTCCACAAAAAGACTTCCCTAGCCCTCTTTTGTCGACTTGACGGAAAGTCCCTAAATGTATTCTTCTTTCACTCGGGCCTAGGTTATCTTCTTCTTTGGACTTTTATATACAACAAAGTTTTTACCTTCAGTCCAGAATAAGATCATCTCCCAAAATCTCTAAAACACGTTGCAAACGTTCAAGACGAAGCACCAATAATTCTTGATGCGGTGGTACAAAACCAAAAGTTGGAAAAACCAGCGTCTCCAGAATCAATTCACGAATCTTGCTCAGAAGTGGTGGATTCGGAATATTGAGAGTCAGTATTCCTTCGATTTCCACTCCTGGAACCAACAACAGCACATCTATTTTCAGATTCGGAGAATTGCTGACCAGCGTCAAGGACCTCAGCCTTCCCGAGCTCAACACTCCTGGCATCAGTCACAGCGTATGTCCACTCCGGTGAGGCGTACCTTTGACACAGCACTCTTGTTCTCCTGGATCTTCTCAGATTAGCTCGAGCTTGCTCTTCGTCACTTTGTTCAGATTCAGACGTTTCAGAAACTGGGGCAAGATCTCTTTCAGGTGCCAATCTCAAGTTCAGCCGCCTCTGACTCACGGGCCAAACTCTTTCTGCTTCTGTGGCACTTCTGCTCTCCCTTGGGGTACCCTGTGCACTACTTCTTTCTTCGGCAGAATTTGACTCTACTCCACCCACAGCAACACTTCCTCCGTCTGAGTCAAATTCGAGGCTTCGATTTGCACAACCCCTTTCAGCTCGATCTAGTGCACAACCAACTGCATCAGCAACCCTCACAGCTTGGCTTGCCCTCTCAGATGGCCCTGCCACCTCAGCTGGATTTTCATTCACGAGAGGGGCTGTATCTTCTAAGGGTGCTGGAACTCTGCGGGTATGGGAGGCATGTACCCAGTTAGGCAATCCCCCACACTTCACTGCCGTGTTCGTGACCAGTATTACTTGGTACGGACCACGCCAATGAACATCCAGGCAACTCTTCCTCATTTACGCACAAGCACCCAGTCTCCCGGGCACAAGTCGTGGCACAGGTCACTTGCAGCTGGAACAGTTGCTGCTTGCCCCTGCTGGGACACAGAATGGACTACGTCAGCCAGTCCCTTACAGTAGTCGAGAATCAAGTCATCAGTGATGTTAATCAAAGCAGTAGCAGGTATCGCTGGTAATCGCATTGCCCTCCCCATCAGGATCTCGTGTGGTGGCAACCCCGTTCTCCTATCAGGAACACTACGAAGGCTCATGAGGACCAAAGGCAGTGCATCAGGCCATTTCAGGGATGTCGAAGAACACACTTTCGCCATCTGCGCTTTCAAAGTCCCATTAACTTGTTCCTGAATTCCCGAAGCCTCTGGTCGATAACTGCAATGCAATCTCTGATCCACATTTAAAGCAGCACAGAGCCATTTCATGATCTCACTATGGAAATGTGTCCCTCTGCCCGACTCCAACGAGGTCGGAAAACCGAACCTAGGGGTAAGTTCCCTCAACAACAGCTTAGCTACAGTGAGTGTGTCACACCTACGTGTAGGGTAAGCCTCCACCCATCTTGAAAAGACACATACCACAACTAAGATGTACCTCAACCCATTACACTTCCGCATCTCAATAAAGTCCAACTGCATCCTATTGAAAGGCCCTCCTGACCTCCCAATGTGACTCAAAGTTACAGCAGTTCTCTTTCCCTCATTCATCTGCTGACATGTAACACACCTCTGACATACAGCTTCAGCAACTGCACGAAACTTCGGATTGTACCATGTCTGTCTGAACACTCGCACCATTGCATCTCGGCCAAGATGTACTGCACCATGTATCAACCTTGCCATTGGACTCAACAGACATTCCGGCAGCACAGCTCGTCCATCACTTGAAACCCACACATCCACATCTCCCTTCTCACATCCTGCTCGTATCCAGCTATCTCGTTCTTGATCGGTAACCTCATCCTGCAATCACTTTAGTTCCTCCCATGTATCAGCCATGGCTAACATCATGCTGAGATCAGTTCTTTCTTGGCTTTCTCCAGTGTACCCTCCAGTAAATATGCATCCTTGTTCTGCACAGAACCGGGCAACCTCATCAGCATAGCTATGCCCTAAAGACACAAAATCACTCCCTTTGGAATGGGCAGAACATTTGACAACTGCAATCTCTTTCGGACATTGTAATGCTTCCAACAACTGTCTCACATATTCCCCATTTCTGATGGGCGAACCTGAACCCTCTCTGTGACCATAACTGTCCGAAATCATGAACAACTCCAAACCCGTACTGACTGTCGGTATAAATCGTTATCCGAATCTGATCAGCAGCCAAACAGGCACGAGTCAAGGCAATGATTTCAGCTACCTGTGCGGAGTGTACTCCCTCTAAACAAGCAGCTTCAACCACTCCTGTGATGGTACATACAGCAAACGCTGCTCTCAATCGACCAACATCGTCTCTTAAACATGAACCGTCCACAAAGAAAATGTCATCAGGGTCAGGAAGCGGTTCATCAACAATGTCTGGTCTCGGTTTGGTGCATAGTTCAGTCACATCGAGACAATCGTGATCCTCACAATCTTCACCATCTGCATTTGGAATAGGCATCAGTGTTGCCAGATTTAAAACAGAACACCTCTTCAATGTTACATTTTCTGCAGCAAGTATAACTTGCTCGTACCGTGTCATCCTGTTGTTCATGAGGTGCTGTGTTTTGTTTCTTGTCATCAACTGTTCAACAGAATGTGGCACATAAACTGTAAGTGGATGTCCTATTACAATACTCTCGCATCTTTCAATACTGACACCTGTTGCAGCAACGGATTTAAGACATCCGGGCAACGCAGAAGCTACTGGATCTAAAGTAGCTGAAAAGTAGGCAACTGGTCTACGGACACCTCCATGATTCTGAGTCAGGACTGACAATGCACAACCTTCTCTCTCGCAACACAACAATGTGAGTGTCTTGTTGTAATCAGGCATCCCCAAAGCTGGAGCGTGACACAGGGCTTCTCTCAGCCTCAAAAATGACATCAGTTATTGTCCCATGGTACCGGATCACTCACATCTTGTGCGTCAGCCGTTGCAAAGGCTTCGCTTCAAAGGAGAAGTTGGGAATCCATTGGCGACAATAGCCAACCATCCCCAAGAACCTTCTGACTTCTCTCTGGGTAGTAGGCACAGGCATATTCATAATAGCCTTGATGCGATCTGGTGGCACCTTTCTCTTGCCCTTCTCAATTCTGTGACCCAAATACCGCTTTTCACTCAGACAGTACTGCAATTTGTTCAGCGACACCTTTTGTCCATTTTCTGCCAAATGATTCAGTAGAGCAATGGTTTCAATCCTGCAAGCGTCTTCAGTTTCTGAAGCAACGAGCAGTTCGTCAATGTATTGCACCAGAACGGAGTTCTGCGGCAACACAAGACTTTCAAGATTCTTCTCAGGATCTGATTAAAAATCGATGGACTCTCTGTGTACCCCTGTGGGATATGACACCATGTTAACACACGGTTCTCCAGCCGGAAAGCAAAAATAAATTGGCTTTCCTAATGGAGTGGGATCGAGAAGAATGCTTGACACAGGTCAATCACTGTAAACCACTCAGCTGCACATGGAATCTGAAACAGGATCACAGATGGATTCGGTACCACTGGACAACATCGAACAACTATATCATTGATTTTTCGCAGGTATTGCACAATCCTGAATTTCCCACTCGGTTTCTGTAGTTCCATTAGAATCTCGCATGGATCCCCACCCCTTCATTCTTCTCGGTAATTTTAATTATCACCTGGAGCTCATTAATCATCCAGACTCTACTAAACTGCTTGATAACCTGGCAGCCCTGGGCTTTAGTCAAGTAGTTAATGTGCCTACCCATCAAGCTGGCCTTACTTTAGATGGCATTTTTGCTAACAACATAGATTTGGAGCTGGCCAGAATCACCGCCCTTCCCTGGTCTGATCACAAAGCAATCCATTTTATGATTAAGTCAGGCTTACCAACACCGCAACTCCGTCCAACACCAGCAAGGGTAAAGATCAGACAATGGTCTAAGGTTCATGCTGATAGTTTAATCACCGCACTTGGCCATTCCCATCTTCCACTTAGTAAGGACAACTCGGAGGCGGTTCATGTGTTCTACAAATGGCTGGCAGCAGCAGCTGATGTGGTATCCCCTGAAAAGGTGCTAGCTGTCAGGAGATCTAAACCGTCCGCCCCCTGTTATAGTTTGGAGCTTAAAGCCCTAAAGATAGTTTGTAGAAAGGCTGAGCGCCTTTGGAGGGTGGACTATAGTTCTGAGAACAAATTCAGGTATAAATGTGCCCTATCACAGTACTGGAATGCAATAATTGCTGCAAAAGGTCTATTTTATGCAACCAGGATTAGGGAAGCAGGGAACTCTACTAAAGAGCTTTTTAAAACAATAACCTTACTGTCTAAACCACCTCAGGCTAATATATTTCAGCCCGACCAAGCGATGTGTGATAATTTAGCGTCCTTTTTCCAGGAAAAGGTTCAATTAATCTACAAAGATTTTTCGAGCTCTCACCCTAGCTCAGAGAAGCATGGGCAACTATTGATTAATAGAGTCACGACTCATCCCAGCTTGACGAAGTTCCCATCAATAACTAGGGAAGAAACCTGTAAACTCATTACCCTAACTAAATCAGGTTCACCAAAAGACTCCTGCCCCCCCTCGATCCTGCACCTTGCTGCCGACAGAATTGCCGGTGAACTAACTCCGTTAATCAACCAAGTGCTGGAGTCTGATAACTATCACTCCAGTTGGAAGATAGCTACGATCAGGCCATTACTGAAGAAGCCCACATTAGATCCCTGTGCACCTAAGAACTACCGCCCTATTGCAGCACTACCTATTGCAGCTAAAATTTTAGAGAAATCAGTTAACAGCTCATTGACGGATTACTTAGATGCTCACAATCTGTTAGACTCCACTCAACATGGTTTTCGTTCACAACATTCGACGGAATCAGCTCTGCTCATGGCAGCTGAGGAGATCCGTAGTATAGTCGACAAAGTGGGTAGGGCGATTCTCGTCCTGTTAGATTTGTTGGCTGCCTTCGACACTGTCAATCACACAGTGTTGATACAGAGACTACAGGAGGTCGGAATTAAGGGCCCAGCGCTGTCCCTTCTCTCATCATTCTTGGAAGGAGGAGAGCAAAGTTTATACTGGGATGGCCTTCAGTCCGACAGTTTCCATCTCCCCTGTGGGGTTCCGCAGGGCTCAGCGCTGTCACCCACGCTGTTTAATATCTATGTCACCCCTCTGGCCAGACTCATCAGGAAGCATGGTTTCGCCTTAGTGTCATACGCGGACGATTCCCAGCTCATAATATCGACGGCCAAGCAATCCGATGACACAGCCGTTCCATACGTGTCTATCAGAAATTATGACCTGGATGAATGAGAGCTTCCTAAAGGTCAACACAGAAAAAACAGAGATCATTGAGTTTGGCCAGGGGAAACCTGTGGAACAACTCTTGGTGGCCCTCGAAGGCCGGTGAATGCCCCTGCCCCGTGTCCAAGGTGAGAAACCTTGGTGTGCTGTTCGACTGTCAGTTAAATTTTTTGGCCCATGTGAACAGTCTTGTTTCATCTTGTTTTTTCTTAATAAAGACCCTGCAAAAGATCCTCCCCTTCATTACGCTAGAGTTACACAAGACAGTGATGGTGGCGCTCCTCCTGTCTAAGCTGGACTATTGTAATGCCCTATTGCTAGGGATAAACAAGGCCCAGTTGAGAAGGCTGCAGACTCTGCAGAATGCCGCTGCAAGATTACTTCTGGACACTCCCAGACATCAATCCGTCTTGGCGGGAATTAGAACTCTACATTGTCTCCCCGTACAACAGCATGTGGAATTCAAGGCTTTATGCCTGGTCCACAAAGCTGGTTTTCAGGGGTGGAGCCAAGGACATCCAGAAAATACTGACTCCCTATATCCCCAGCCGTATCCTAAAGTCCAGCACCCTGAGTCTCATTCAGGTGAGCAGGATTAGGAGAGTTAGATGGGGAGGTAGAGCTTTTTCACATTGTGCTGCAGGACTCTGGAACAAGCTCCCTTGTTTCCTAAAATCCGTAGCAAACCATCAACGCATCAGGAAAGTCCTGAAAACCTGGTTATTCTAGGGTGCTTGCGCTTAAGACTGATCTTTCCCCACACTTACCAGCGCCAAGACGCTACGGCATTCAAGCGCTTTAAATAAAACCTATCCTATCCTATTATAGGTGAATTACATGGGCTACCCATGATCTCTTTCAGAATTCCCTGCTTGATCATCGACTCAATTACAGGTTTGATCCCTGCAATTGTCTCAGGTGACAAATTGTACTGGGGCATCCTAGGAAATTCTACATTCGGCTTGACCTGAATCTTCACTGGCTCTACACCTTTGACCAATCCGATCTCTTCTCCACTGAGGTCCCACACATCAATTGACACAGAATCCCTCAAATCAATTGGAAGCTCCTCCACTGTCAGCACCGGACACATTTCTATACACACGCGCTGATTCGCAACCTTAAAGGTCGCATCATCATCCTTTGTCTGCACTTCAACTCCCTTCGGTGTGCAATAAATGGTGCAATTCAGCTTGCACAACAGATCTCTTCCTAACAGGCAAACTGGGCTTGAATCACACACCACAAACTGGTGTCGATCTCGGAATGTTCCGATCCTCAAAGGAATTGGCTCTGTCAATGGGCTAGACAATTTCTTATTTGCTACTCCAACAACTTGGATCGATATTCCCGAGAGGGGTAGGTTAAGGACTACTGCTGATCTTACAGTAGACCGGGTAGCACCAGTGTCAGCCAAAAAGGTGGTAGGGTGACCATCAATATCTGTTTCTACAAATGGTCCCCTCTGGTCTACCTCCAAGACTGCTCCAAGCGTGCAGTCTTCCTCCGCTCTCAGGCACCGTCATGCCAGTGGGTCTAGGTCGAATTCCTCACACTCTTCTGAACAAGGGCATCTGTTGGTAAGTCCGAACTCCTTGCTGAACACTTTGAACCCTAGGTGGCTGAGGAACATGTACCTGCGGACTACTAATCCCCCCTTTTACCATCCTAGGTCTAGTCACAGTGGGAACAACTTCAGGTACAGGTACCTGAACCATCTCTACTTCTTGCTGCACCTGATTCATTGGATTCAAGGGACACTCGCGTTTCCAGTGTCCAACCTGGTGACAAAGATAACACGCAGTGGTCTTTTTCAATGTCGCCACATCCATCCCTGTCTTGGGATCGACTGACTTGGGTCTTCCCTGACCTTGGACATTCTGATTTCCTCCTTGGTTATTTCCCTGCTTCCTTCCTAACGTTCCTCCATTAGGCTGGCCCTGAGCCGTTTGCATCTGAACAAGCATCAATTTGTCTTTCAACTTGCTGTGCTTCAATTCTATCTCATAACTACAGTACCTGGCATACCGCAAAATCTCATCCACCGGCTTATTCTGCCAACAAATCAAATGCTGCTGTATCATGAGACTAACCTCTGGCCTCAATCCCAACACAAACTTCGAAACAAATTGTCCCACATCTAATCCACTGTACTGCTTAAAGGCCTGCAAGAGTCTTTCATAAAACTCATGCACTGTCTCTTTTGGCTCTTGCACTATCTGATCTATTTTGACCCAATCAATATCCTGAGGAGAAATGTTCAACTTCAGCCACGTAATCACTTGTTCGAACTTCTTCATGACTATGGGTGACGGACCATTTGAAACAGGATCCCTGTCAGGCTCCGAAGTTGGCCACTCAACAGCAATCTTATATGCTGACCATAAATCACTCGAAACCACAATGTCAAACAATGTGTTCAAATCAATCCACAACACCATCGAGATCTTGACAAACCGATCAACCTGCTTGTGCCACTCGACAGGCTTTTCCCGCAAGCGGGGAAAATCATTCGTGAATGCAGCCAAATCACCCCTACTCCAAGGCACATGCACATATGCTCCATTCTGTACCTTTCGTAAAGGGAAATTTCCTACATCCATCATCCCCCCACCTGGAGGTGGCGTCTTTCCTATCGTCCTTTTAGAACTCTTCTTTTTGGACCACCTTTCTTCCCATTTGTCAAGCATGATCCATGCACGCATTGCTATAATCAAATCCTTGATATGGGTCCTCAATCCCATGACCCTTTTCTCTTCCAATTCTTGGTCGCTATACTGCAATCTATGGCTCCCCTGTAATGATTTTGTTTTAGACAAATCCACATCATACTTTCTAGCCAATTCTGACAACCTCTCATGTGCAGTTCTTGCCTTGCGAGTCACATCCTTCGCTACAAAAAGTAACTCATCTTGCTCGTACATGTACGTTCTTTCAGGAGGCAAATTTCCACTTATTATCTCGTCCACTTCTGCTTTCAACCTTACAACATCCAACATCCCCCCTTTCAAGGCTCCCTTCAGTATTTCTCGACAAGCTGCCCCATTTTGTTCGTCATACTCGCATTCCTGTTCTTGAGGTCTATTCTCTTCTGTCATATTCCTAGAGACTGGTCGGTTTCCTGAATTGCCTCACTCCTCACTCTCTACCATTCTTTCACCCTGATTCCTTACAGGAGGTACCCACATCCTCAGATCCGACTTTGACTCGGCCAAAGACCTTGGTCTTGCTGATCTCGCATCCACCTGTCCTCTAGAGGAGTCTGCTGTAGCTGGCAATGGTGTACTCCATTCGATAGGTTTTGGAGTCTGCTCCATCCCCCTCACTGATCCATTTCCCTCTACCACACTCCTTGATCCTGCGGTCGACTGCGCTAGACTACCAACCTTCTCTTGATCTGGGTCGTAAACTGAAACAATAGGTCCAATGGTAACCGGTACCTTTAAAGCATCTGGTAACCTCACACCTCTCCCAACCTCTGTGCTTGCTACAGGCTGATTTCTCGCGCCCTCAGTTCCTGTCGAGATTTTCCCTTCTACTCTCACCTCTGACTGAGTCTGTAATCCACTAGTCCCTTCTGCTGGAGCCGACTTCCCTTCATAGGAATCTGGATTGTATGGAGGTGGTCTCTCAGACAGTAACCTCTCTACTAGACTGTCATCTGTATCACTGTCGTCGTCATCTGCACTCTTTGACTTAGCACTGTCTGTCTTCTCCAGTAGTGGGTACAACCTATCCCCCTCTATCGTTTGTACTCTCCATCTCTTTTCTTGTGCATTCCACCTTGCCTCCTGTAATGCCTTAATTGACTTCTTCACCCTTTCTTGACTTTGGTCTCTTTGCCTGTCATGTGCTGCTCTAATCCATGCTTGCAATGCCTCAAACTGAGTTGGTCTCGGCAAAGGTCGCAAAGAAGACATTACAGATTTCAACTGATACAACACTTCCAACCTGAAAGTACCATATCGTGGGAAAGCTAGTTCTCCCTCGCCATGAGTCATTTTATGCCAATCTTCAAGCCAAATTATAGTATGCAACCCCACATTTCTCGCCATATAATGCGCTGGAGTATCCTCGGGAGGGGATTCTACTCCCCCTTGAGTAACCACATGTTTGTCACCTCTACATAATTCTCGGAAAACCTTAAAACATTTCATAATGAACAATTTTCGATTGCATACAATGTTTTCGTTCAGTTCCTGATGTCAAATTCACCAATAGCAGCGCGACTCATACCAACCGACCTATCGCAGCGCGACCCCTTCTGACATCACTTTTCCTCCGCTCGAAGCAGTTCCCCTCCTTCACAATTCACGACTCACCCTTTCATTCGTCCCATTCACATGCTGAAATAACCGTTTGTCCCAAACAAGTTATTTCTCTGACTGTCCATCCACAGTCTCTCGAAGTTGTCGACCTCAACTGGCAACTGTCTGTCCGTGAAACGACCGGACAATCACCTCAACTGATAGGTTTCAAGCGCTCAAATTCCACGTACAACAACCCATGACTAGCGTCGGTTCCTCACGCACTCACACATTCGCACCCCCTATCTCGGTCCGGGTAATCGATGATGTCTCACGATTCCCTTTCGGTGGTCAACAAAATCTACCTTGGGTGTCTTCTACACCACAATCACTTAAGCTACTCGTCGAGCCTAAGATTTTCCCGGGCTGCACACGCTCACAGCCTGAACTCACAGTCACTCAACACTCACTCCAACTCTGCAAGACATCACACAATCAAATCAACACCGCAATCTACAACATCTCACCCTGTTCATACTTACTCCTCCACAAACTACTGCTTTCCGCCGCACCGCTACTCTCCATCAATCTCCATCAACCGCCGTCGTCCGCTGCTCGCCATCCGATGAGTCACCATCACTTGGCTTCTATGGGCCTCTAGAATCTCTTACCCTGATCTAGATCTCCACTCACTATAACCATCCTACTCTGTTACCAACTGATAGGACCGGATTCTTGTCTACCTGATTATCTCCAAGAATCCTCTCAGGTCGCCAGGGTCTTTTTATCTGCTAAATAGTGTAGAGGGGAGAAAATTCAAATCTCAATACATAGTTAACAAAATCAAATTTGTGCTTCAAAGGACCACTGACTCCGAATCTAAATTTTTAAGATTTTATTACAACCAGGAATAAATGCACATACAAACACCTCAATACAAGGTGAAGAAAATAAATGGGCACTAATACAAAAGAAATCCTACGCAAGAGTCTCATGCGACTTAGAATAAAAAGGATAATCAATTCTAAAAGCATCAATAAAGCAATGGTTAATCCAATCTCTATATCTGAAACCATTAGCCTAAAACAAAATCAGTTAGCCTTTCCCTACTCCATCTCTAAGGTGACATCCCTACTTAGCATTTCCCTTCCCAGGCAAGAGAATAAAAGGTGTCAGAATTAAAGACTTCCTAAGAAGTACATTCACTTAGTCAGAGCTCGTTCTAAGATGCTCCTTCTAGCTCCCCATCTAAACCTCAACTGCTGAACCCTCGGGGCACTGTCCCTAATACAAAATCCCAAAAACGTAGAGCACGCCCTTCGGCACACCTCTTCAATCAAGTCTTCTCCCAGTACTTTTCCAGCAAAACTTGTACTCCTTCCAACGACGGTTAACTTGACCTTGGGTCCCAGGCACCATCTCCGCTGAAAATATCATCCGCACATTCCAATGTACTCCCCTGTTGGCTTCTCGTACCATCTTAACTCCTAAAAAAAAGACCTAGTCTCACTAACGAGCTAAATGTCCTTGCACCTGTAACAGAAACAAAAAACTTTTCTCTTCTCTAAGATTTTTTCATCATCCTGTAACCCAAAGCTTTTACCAAGGGAAATCATTTTCGGACTACAACGTTTAGCTAACATAAGAAATGAACAGGCCTTCTCTTGAAACGTATATGCGATCAGGCCTTTACACTGTTAAACACTCCTAAATCACACTCTAAGCATTAGTTTCATCAGTCTTATATACGTGAATAAGCAACCTTGCACGTGTAACTTTAACATGGCACACGTTTAACTTAATACATAGCATTACGTGAAAATCAAACATTATGCATTTACTAAAATACATTCACAATAATCTGCAGAATTACTCTTTACGGAAGGCATTATTACATTTCTAATCACCTCCATGTTAAACGATTCTAGTACTACATTCGTATGGCACACTTAACCTATATCGATTAATATGTGGGTGCTGACTAACGGTGAATATGATGCACCCCTACAATTTCAAAATAACATGACGCTCTATCAAAATCCAGGCACAAACATCCCTCCTGGGGTAACTCATCACTCTCTTCCCATTGTGCTGCCTGCCCTGCCCAGATAGTCTGTCTGCTGCTCCCAGTTACACTACAGGCCCACAAGCCATCCACAACAAAAATCCTCACCCCTCCTCCAATCCACTTTCAAATGTTGCCCCCAGCCCCGCAGCGGTCAAGCCCCCGTCACCCCATCAGCAACCTCCGGCCTGTCCCTAACTCTACCGGCATCCCTGCCCCTGGGATCCTCCCCTCCGCCCCCATCCCTCTCCAACCTCTTCTCTTGTTCCCCTGATCCCTCCCAGCTCCTTCTCGTCAGACTCACTCAGAGCAGCTTCAAGCCCCCCACGCTGTTGCCCGTCCTCTGCTCCCATTGGCTAGCAGTGGTTCAAATCTCAGGACCCCGCAGTCACCACGGCGACAGAGCTGCCCGTGCCGCGCCTGTCAGGCAGAGAGGCGGGCGCTGATTGGCCAGATGGGACAAGGCAAGCAACGCCATGTTATTAGGGAAGCTTTATTGAAGCCGCGAGAGACAAACATCAGCTGCACAAAGCACTCATCATGTTTGGCACCTTATAAGTATTTAGTTATGCAGCACAACATCCTTGGTGCAACAACAACTGTTGCATGGCAAAACACTTATAAGGTCCCAAAGGCGAGACCTTTTGGCTATGCCAATGCTTGTTGCTGTTTTTGTGGTACTGAAATATATAGGGATGTTATTTGTCACAGTTTAAAGTTTGGATTAGATCATTGATGACACTATTGTTCATAGGATCACGTCTCCAGTGACAACTTCTTGCTGCCCAGGTCGTGCTGAGGGGTTCCTTTTCCAGTGGTTCTGCTGTCCTGATCGAGCCGAAGGTCCTGCTGCAGTTGTCTATTCCCTTTGTGTGTGTGGTTGTGGTTGTGTGTGTGTGTGGTTGTGTGTGTTTGTGGGTGTGGTTGTGGGTGTGGTTGTGGTTGGGTGTGGTTGTGTGTGTGGTTGTGTGTGGTTGTGGGTGTGGTTGTGTGTGTGGTTGTGTGTGTGGTTTTGTGTGTGTGGTTTTGCGTGTGGTTGTGTTGTTGGTTGTGTGTGTGTGGTTGTGTGTGTGGTTGTGGTTGTGTGTGGTTGTGTGTGTGTGTGGCTGTGTGTGTGTGGTTGTGTGTGTGGTTGTGTGTGGGGTTGTGTGTGGGGTTGTGTGTATGTATTGTGTGTGTGTGTGAGTGTGTGTGGTTGTGTGTGTGTGTGGTTGCGTGTGTGTGGTTGTGTGTGTGTGGTTGTGTGTGCTTATGTGTGTGTGGTTGTGTTTGTGGTTGTGTGTGTGGTTTTGTGTGTGGTTTTGTGTGTGGTTGTGTGTGTAGTTGTGTGTGGTTGTGTGCGTGGTTGTGTGTGTGGTTGTGTGTGTGTGTGTGTGGGGTTGTGTGTGGTTGTGTGTGGTTGTGGTTGTGTGTGCTTGTGGTTGTGTGTGTGGTTGTGTGTGGTTGGTTGGTTGTGTGTGGTTGTGTGTGTGTATGTGGCTGTGTGTGGTTGTGTGTGTGGTTGTGTGTGTGTTGTGTTTGTGTGTGTGGTTGTGTGGTTGAGTATGTGTGTGGTTGTGGTTGTGTGTGTGGTTGGGTGTGGTTGTGGTTGTGTGTGTGTGGTTGTGTGTGTGTGTGGTTGTGTGTATGTGTGTGTGTGTGGTTGTGTGTGTGGTTGTGTGGTTGGGGTGGTCCCAAAATGATGCTGGTAAGAGCCTGACCCTGGGTCATGATGGGGGAGGAGCTGGCGGTCAGGATTTGATTCATCACAGGAAGGCAGTGCACATACAGTATTAGGATTTTGTACACAGCCTTGATCTTTTATTTGGATCATTGTTCGTAGAGATAGAGGTATGTTGTGAAACGGACTGTTACAGACCAATGCTATGTGATTTTTTCATTTTCATTTGATGCATGTAAAACGTATGTAGTTTGATTCGGTGGTACCAACCTTTTTGTGAGCATTTCTCTAATTTACTGACTGTGCTTGAAACGGAATTACCATGTTATGTAGCGGTCTCTCACTAGCGGCATATCACACATTCCTAATATTCCGTACATGCAGCAGCATTTTTCCCTGTGGCTACAGCGCCAGAGACCTTCGGTCTGAACTACATTTTCCTGGATTGCTTTAACAAACATATTTTCTATGTAAAGCGAATTGGTTTAAGCCACGAATACCGATTATCATGATCTACAGCGCCGGAAATGTGTGTACTCACTAGTCAAGGATATATGGATCTTTTAAGTGCCATTACTGTACAATTAAGGTGTGTTATTTTTGAGAAATGGACGTACTGGTCCATTAAAGACATAATCGTCATGCCTATGTTCCTGTTCTTTAAAGAACGATTGTTAAAAGGTCGTCAAATTGGTGTATTAAAGACTGACGTTATTGGTAATAATTTCCAGCGCTGCACCATTGAGAAGAATGACATTAAATTGTGCCAATGCAGGTTCATTGAAGAGTGACTCTGCTGTTGAGCTACGACTGCTGGTTTGATAAACTATTGCTCAGAATAGTCTTTAAGCGCGAAGGAGGGGGGAGGGGCGGAGGCAGGGAGCAAGCAAGAGGAAAGAGGGATGGCGCTGAAGGCTGGCGTTCGCACGTGCACGCTCGCGTGAATGCAAGCTTGTCGCCAGCCAGCAGCACTTTGAAAACTCACCTACTAAAGTCTCTCCGAGCAGCGCATGCGGGCTCACTCAGCGAGACCTAAAAAGTAAACAGAGTGACGGGTAACGAGGCTTCTAATGCAAATGGAGTTGCCCTCGTGATTCCGTCTTTTTACAAAGGTAAAATACATGTGAACACTAATACCAACTGTGCAAGTAAAACATAACCGTGGAACTCCCAGGAGCAATAGCTTCAAAAATACATGGCATGAAACATGGTGCTTTTGGGAAAGCACTTCCTCTACAAACGTGAAATCCTGTAATTTCGCCAGTTATTCATTTTAAACAAAATGTCTGAATAAAAACTGAGTGACAATATACTTAATGTACAGATTGGTTCCATTTATTCAGTTTATTACAAGCAACATAAATTCTTAAAAAAATAAATGACACCCCTTATAATGAATGAATGATTTTTTTATTCGAATAATTACTTAAAATCATTGCAAGGTTGCAGTAGGATATCAAAATTATTGTATAAATACGTTTCTAACAACATTATTTATAATACATATATGAAATCGTATATAAAAAAATATATATAATTTGAACACCGGTCGCAGACCATTTGTAACAAGCATTGGCATAGCCAATAGGTCTCACTTTTGGGACCTTATAAGTATTTAGTTATGCAGCACAATATCCTTGGTGCAACAACATCAACTGTTAATTCTTTTCTTCCCTCGAACGAATGCTGTTTATGGCGGGTCCCATAAAGTCTTTCTTGCTTACCCGTGCCTACTTTTTAGGTCTCGCCTGAACCAGCGCATGTGCTGCTCTGGCGAGACATTTAGTGAATGGGCTTTAAAAAGCCGACCACAGCTTTTTGTGTGGCCTAGAGCGTGCGGTTAAGCGCACAGTTACGAGCTGAGGCGCCATCTGGCTTTCCTCTCTCGTCATGGCTCATTAAGTGCATCGCTCGCGGGCACCCTTACAGCCCGCGATCGCAATCACTTTCACTTTGACAGCCGCGTCACTTTCACGGCTGCGCGGCCAATGCTTGTTTTTTAAACTTTCAGCGCGAGGCGCCACCGGGAGCTGCAAGGCTGCTGGTTCTATTCTCAGGTGCAAATGCATAGTTCATTCATGCATCAGAAAATACCTTTATGCAAGGCGCTGTCGGGGAAAGGGTGCACTCCTCCCACCTGCACCCGATACTACTCATTTTAACTTCGTAAGGGGTGGTCTGTTTGCGCTCCCTCCTGACGTTTACAGACATGATCTCTATGTATGCTGCTTTGGCATCTGGGAAAGTTCATACACAGCCCAGCGAGGCTGTATGTGTGCCTCCCTCTCTCATGCACTTGCTGGCGTCTGACAGCAGGGGCTAGTCTGCTATGGTGATTCCCACATGGCTGAAACTCGCTGTCATACTTTTAAAGGGGGAGGCAATTTGTGCCCCAATCGAGCTCTCAGTGTGTTGTCCATTACCCACTTTGCAGTCCGTGTTATACCCCATGTGCAAAACACACCTGTAAAGCATGATCTGTGTCGTCTTGCATGATCCTTGCCTGGAAGGGCCGGTCTCTGTTATCTTCCAATGCTTGATGTTCATCTGGAATTACTGTGTTGTGTTTACAAATGTTCGCCTGCAAAATATGACGGATCTGTGATCTCCCTGCATACGCTCAGCCTGCAGGTGACTGTCTCTCCCTTACTTGGCTGCATGTAAGGTCTGCTCAGAGTGTCTCATTCAGGATCATCGTGGTGCTCTTTCCTGCACATGCTCTCTTAGTTTGGTCTCCCACATGGTCACGCTGTTAAGTGTTTCCATCCCACATGTCTGCGAGAGTTGTCTGTACATTTTATTTGTGCGCGTACTGCGTGAGGTGTGACGGCGCTATTCATACATTGTGCTTGCTTTGATGTTGTTGTATGTGTTTTTAGTTTTTAGCTGCGTAAGAATTTTTTTCGTCGATGCCATGGACTTTATAATCCTAGTTCTTATCTGGTTTTATGATTGTAACAAATGCCTGGATGAATTGACTTACATTTGACGTCCTCCTTAACCTATTTTTTTTTATTGCAATGGCTGTACTTAACTGCTCAGATAAAGATTTTTCATTCATCTACATTGTGCTTGCTCTGATCTCCATCCTTGTGGGCGATCTTACTTTGATCCATCGGTTACATGCTGTATGTGCATACCCAGACATGATGCACAAACATGCAATTAGCATCGGCATGGCCTGTCTGTACTCGTCATTTAGCTCATGTGAGGGGGTGACCCAGCGCCTTGAGACCCTGACGGGTGCGTAGTTGTGCTTTACCAACTCCTGATGGATTGATATGTCTGTGCCACTTCTATCATTCTTACACACACCCTCTTTGTACGGTGCTCATGCTGGAGATGCACGGTCGAAGAGTTCTGTGTGCCCTATACACCTGACCCAAATAAAGTCTCAGTGCACAGCAGTTCAGTTTTTAAGCTGAGAATGTTCACAGCCCTGGAAGATGTTCTCTGGCCCCTCACTGCAGTCTTCCCCTCGCCCTTAAATGCACATCTTCTTTGAATACCATTCAGGTTGAACTGTTATGGCGCTTGCCTGCTAGGGATGGTTTGTCCATGCTCCTAGTGCATGTGTTCGCTGCCAGGGAATGCTTGTGCTCACCTGCAAGGGATGTCCTGTCCACTCTTCTGATCTATGAGCCCTGCTGCAACGGATTGTTTAGTTGTACAAAAAATTGATATATTCATGTGCAGTGGATGGTTAGTGTGTTTTTAAACCCTTCATGGTGTTGCATATCTGCTAATCTTGCTGTTGCAGTTTTTAGCCATTCAAAGGTTAATGTTATTGCACCAAGGATATTGTGCTGCATAACTAAATCCTTATAAGGTCCCAAAAGCGAGACCTATTGGCTATGCCAATGCTTGTTTTTATAACATTTTATATAGCGCTAGCTCAACCCGTGGGTATCAGAGCGCTTTACATACACAAAGGGAAATAAAAATTTCACTACATCGCAGGACATGAGGATGCATAAAGATATAAGCAAAGACATCATACATATGTATTCAGTGAAGGGGAGAAGACGCAGGTGGTTGAAACAGTCCGATAACCACCATCCTTGAAGGTCAGAGTGAGAGGGGAGTCCATTAGGTTATTGATGCCTAGGTTGGTTGACTTGGTCAGTTAAGTATTGGTTAAGGAGCAGGAGTTTCAGGTCCTTTTTGGAGCAAGAGAAGGAGGGGTTGCATCTGAGGTCAATAGGGAGTGCGTTCCACATCCTGGGAACGTTACCAGAGAAGGATCGGCATTGGGTTGTTTTCCTTATCAGTTTCGGGGGGATGAGAAGAAGTGAGTTGGTGCTTCTCTGAGTTCTGGATTTTCCTACTTTTACCAGTTTGCTGTTTAGGTAGTTGGGGGATTGGGCGTGAAGGGCCTTGTGTGTGATGCAGGCCAGTTTGTAAATACATCTACCTTCCATGGGAAGCCAGTTGAGTGAGTTGAGGGTAGGTGTGATGTGTTCAAATCTTTTTACACCAGTTATGAGTCGAGCTGCCATGTTAAGGACTGACCTTATGGGGCTTGGTGAGCTTTTGGTATTCCAGTTTAGAAAGCACTAGGGATTATACAATTGTCTTGAGATCATCCTGGGGAATGAAAGGTTTAATTTTCTTGAGGTGTTTTGCAGAGTAAAGCGCACCTTTTGCAGAGTTCTTGATGTGGTCTTTCATTGACAGGTTCTTATCCAGGGTAATGCCTAGTGACTTTACCGAGTCGGATAGGACGAGGGAGCAGTTTAGAGCATCACGATTCTTGAGCCAGTCTTGAATAGGTCGGTAGTTACTTTTCGGAGAGAACAGTATTAATTCCATTTTGTCCGGGTTAAGCTTTAAATGGTTTGCGTTAAACCAGGTTTGGATCTTGGTTAGCGTGACATTGAAGTGTTGGACGTCACTGGGCGATTTTATTTTGTAGTATATTTGTGTGTCATCTGCATAAAGGTGGTATTGAACCCCTGGTTGTTTCAGAATAATTGCAAGGGGGTTCCATGAAGAGTTTGAAGAGGGATGGTGAGAGGATCAATCCTTGCGGGACTCCAAGTTTGACTCGTGTTGGGACCGAGAGGCAGGAGTTGATTTTAATTTGTTGCAAACTGTGCTGAAGGAAGGAAGTGAACCATTCTAGTACTGTGCCATTAATGCCAGAGCGCCTCTTCAGAGTCTCAAGTAGAGCTGGGTGGTTTATTGTGTTGAATGCCGCTGATAAGTCAATAAGGATGAGGGAACAGGCCTCACCTTTATCTAAGGCTCTGTGGATATCATCTGAAATATTGAGCATCGCTGTTTCAGTGCTACAACCTTTCCTGAAACCCGACTGAAAGGTGTCAAGGAGGTTGAAGTCATCAATATGTTTGTTGAGTTGTTGGAGAATGCACTTCTCTAATGTTTTAGCTAGGAACGGAAGGTTGGAGATAGGTCTAAGGTTGTTGAGCTCGTTGGGGTCGGCTCCTGGTTTCTTGAGTATAGGGATGATTTGTCCTAGTTGTAGGGAGTCTGGGACACAACCTGATGTGAGAGAGGCGTTGATGATTTTTGTCCAGAAAGGAGCAATGATGTGGTTGAGTTTTTTTGCGATTGTGGATGGGAGGGGGTCCATAGTGTGGGAAGTAGGCTTTAAGCTGGCAATTATATTGAAGACTTTGATTTCTGACATGAGTTCGAAGTTCGACCAATAAGCGCCATTTTTCAGTTGGAAGTGGGCCTGGTTGTCCGTGGTATGATTTCGATCTGTTTGGTCAGGAGTGGTTGAAGGGGGGCAGGTTGCAAGGGAGGGGGGATTTGAGGTTTGGATGAAGGGTTGCTCAATTTTTGTGACTTTGTCTGTGAAGAAGCTGGCGATTTCTTCGCATCGATCCTTGGTGGCTATTATTTCTTGTGAGGGTGTGCAGTTTGTTTGACTTTTAACAATGTTGAAGAGTTCTCTAGGTCTATTCTTCACCTGGTCTAGTTGGCTGTGGAAGAACGTGGCCTTTTCTCAAAAAACGTTTTTTTTTTTAGGTCTCGCGCCTAGCGGTACACTGCGCAAGATATTTTGTATGTGAACGACGGGGAATGTGAGCTGATCTAGGAATCGCACATGCTCGTGCGTCTGCGTTTCCTTTTGAGCTCCCCCATTGGCCTTTTCGTGCGTCTTATTGTAAAAGACTGCACGCAATTAGCCCGAGGCACGCGCATAGCTTCTCCCATGGCCTATTGGTGTCTATTACGCGCTTGTGTGCGTAATAGACACCAACAGGCCATGGCTCGCAGTGGCACGTGCACTACTCGCGAGCTTGTTCCCTGTTGGTTTCGTCAGCAACGGGGGGAGGGTTTTTAGAATGGTTTTTAGAATTGCATTTTTGCGAGCCATCAGCCTTGTATTCCAATTCAATTTTAGTGGTAATGAAATTACGTTTATATATATATAATTATCTCGCAACCTTACCTAACATCTCACCGCAGCCCACACCTTTGAAATAAAAGCAGGCGTGGGATGCGGCTCCACTTGCGGTTAATCTCTTCATTTTGCCAAAATGACCATAAAACCCGAATGGCCCACTGTTCAATGCAGAACAAAAGAACACATGCAACTGAGAAGTCCCAGATAAGAGTTTCTATTTTCTTGTTTTACATTGGGATGCGCACACTTGCTTAATGCAAATATCTGCAACGGTTTATAAGCCCTATGCTCGTTCAAAGAATGACACCTTTGCACGTGACCCCGAATCAGGACAGACATAACTTCGTCCCCAAAGTACGCAAGGGCGGGGTTGATGTATACATAAGTACAAGAGAACTACAGATTAATAAAATTTAGCAGAAATATAAATGAATCATTTTTAAATGCGACACGAAAGCAAACGGGAAATCTGTGTGCCTACTTAAAACGATGGCGTAAACATCCCTTAAGCAAACGTGTGGATCCTTTGCCTAAGTAATTTAAATTACTGTACATGAAAACAAACATGCCCCTTTATTTACGCGTTTGAGCCTTTAATGCACCAGGGTGTTTATCGCATGAAAGTGATGGAAGTACGCCGGTCCAGACACGCCGAAGAGAAGTGTGTTTTTCTCTTGGTTAAGTGACTCGTCTTGTCTCGTGCATCGGCGCAGACAGCCCGCGGGATCTTAGGCGAGTTGCGTGATGCTGTGCATCATTCATCACTTTTCGAAAGAATACCACTTAATACGAACATCCAGAGGAGCCATGAGCGTGCACCGGTCGGGAGTTTTCACGCATTGCCCTGTGCTCGGTGTCACCCCATAATCTACTGTTGTTTGTACACAGATGCCATGGCAGCATGACCGGCCGCTTTCATTTTTATTTTTTTTGCAGTTTTTATAGAGTGCGGACTCTACCCGAAGGTATTATAGCGCTTTACGGGAGCTGCAGTTACATTACCCAAGGTCACTTTTAAAAAATGTATGGGGGAGATTAAGTGATTCTCCCAGAATCACAGGACATTGAGGCGACATCGGGACTTGAACCTGATCCCCAATTTCAAATTAGGCAGATTGGCCAAGCTTGGCCGTAAGGCCACGCCCTCTCCCCTTCCTGTAAATAAACGTATGGATGTGGGTTATCCCATGGTCACCAGGTATGTACGCGATCTCGTCATGTTGCATGATAGGGCTTCTTTCCACCCTATCAAACATCTGCCGTGTTTGGGGTTGAAACAGCCAGCTCCTCCTGAGCTCCCTTCACAATGCCGGTGTGTTCCATAATGGATTGCTCCCCTCGGCTATGCGCTCCCCCTAAGCATTTGCGCATGCGTATCTCTTTTCGCAGGCGCGTATGCATCCACAAAACTTGGAGCCTATAATTATCTGCTCCCCAGCGCACAAGTCTACGCGCGTGCGCGGAAGCATTGCCATGTGAACACCGGCCGACTTTCTCTGATTGACGAGCATGTGCTGGCTTCTTGGAGCTGGCCACGGGCTTCACAAGCAGGACTGAAGACCGCCAAACACCACAAGCCTGCTTTACTCCCCAATCATAGCTCTTTAATTTCAGATTGTCGCTTCCTGGTGGGCAGTGGACTGTGCGGCAGTGGCCCCGGGTGAGTGGCGATATAGGCGGGTTTTAGGAGCCATGCGACGCATCCGTGCCTGAGGCAGGCATCACGTTATAGGACACATGTCCAGGAGCCCAAATGAAAAACTTGCTCTTCATTGCATAGTGGTCTATTGCAATTTCGCACATATTAAAAGGATTAACAATTAAAGTCTCCGTGTGGTTCATACAAAGAACGTGCACTTTATTGCTAAATTTACACGTGGGATGCTCCGCCTGAAATAAATGTCTAGCCCATAGTAAATATATGTATCCCTGTTGGGTGGTTTGTAGGGCCCTCGTGTTTAATGTGATGCTAGTTTTTGTGGGCTTTAATATATAGCCTCTGCTAAACCATATAGGCATATTTGGTCAGTAGAATCGGGGATTGGAACGGTACTCTGTATGATATTATTTAGATCCACATGTAAAATGTTTATTTCAGATGCTTTTGATCTCTATCTGTATGGTTCCTGTGTTCAATGAATTGTTGGTTTTATCATATTTTTATTGTACTTTCATGAAATGAAGTTATTATGATGAAGAAAACTTGTAACTTGTTTTTGTAGTCTCCCTATGGGAGTCGTGCCATGCATCCAGGTAGGAACTCTAAAAGAATTTACAAATGTAACTCAAACTGAACTCTGAAAACAGAGAAGCAGGAAGATGCACAGTGCACATGTGCTCGGAGTGGAAATCTGCATGAGAGATCTAATATTCAAAACCAGTTGCTGTGTCATGCCTTGTCATGCATCAATGTGCACTAAATCACAAATGTATTTGCAAGAACCAAATGTTCACCCAGTCGAGCATTTGAACAGTGCATCACTGTGCACTCACTCACTAATACATTTGCAGAAACCAAGTATACACCCAGCATCTGCATGCTCATTTGTACCACTGCCTTGGCAGGTAAATAGGAGGCGCTACCTATGGCAGAAAAGAGACAAAATCATAACCACGCGTCATTGTCCCAGTCCTTAGATTTTCTTTGCTGCAAGCAGTGTCGTTTTTGTATTGCATGGCAATCTAAACCTTTTAGCCAAATCAGGTTCATGGAGTCAAATAACACAATTGGCAAAGCTCTGTCACTGTGGTAGTTGAAAACACTGTCATACTCTGTAAGAATATGTATCATGTATTTCAAGCATATTAAACTGTGGCCACCGATTTTAATTTTTCTGTGACCCCCTACACTGGGACCTTAGCTAAGACTGTCTCAGCCAAACCACCAGCCACACCTCTGATTTTTGCTCCTTTGAAGTGCACAACACTCTTTCAGGACCAATATAAAACAAAGGTGGCCCATCACTAATTTCCAAATGCATGGCACTTTATTAGTTATCACGCTTGCTCTGATATACCCTGCAAGACAGGTTAATGAATTAGATGATTGATGTTGACACCTCATCTTATATGGCCATGAGATTGAACCCTGGTAGGACCAATTCCATCAGCCTCTAAACTTTTGGAGACTGATAAATTGTTCACCACTATCAACAACAACGCCAAACAAATGACCACAGTACCACTGATTCCTGCATGCAGCACACCCAGATTGCACTCTTACAGGCTGACCTTCAAGCCATTCTCTCTAGCTTCAAGACAACCACCTAAGAAGATGACATCCTCTCTTCGACCATCCTGAAATTCCACACCATAGACACGCTCATATTTCTCATCATCATAAGTGCTTTACTCTCTCTTCGTGAAAGATCCATTTGAACCTGCCTGAAGCTCACTCCAGATAACATTGCGAGTCCTAGTCCTCTCCCTACTCACATGGGGCTGAGACTCTTCTCACCCATGCGTAGCAATCTTCAGACAGTTGTATGTCTCATTATTGGACACAGGAGGCTCAACTGCATATTTCCTTCCCTGAAAGTCCTACTAGGCTTTTTCTCCAAGCACACAGCGTCCACAGGTACTGCTCCATCATGTACAAAGCAGCAGTGACTGGCACGCCATCTTCCTGGAAGATATCACAACATCTCTGGGGTCAGTGAATTACAATTTCTTTTTTATCACCAGATTGGAAATAAAGAACTGAAAAAAAAATGCAGAAGCATTCCCCCTCCATCTAAACACCCAAATGAGGACACAACACCCTACTACATGCCATTCCGTCAGTTCAGGACATGTCTGAACCAGCACCTCTTCAGAGAGTCCCTAATCCGCTGATATGCCTGCCAACAATCATGCCCTCTTGAGTGACTGTCAACTCCTCCCCGTTATATAAAAAAAATCTTGAGGTTTCTACCCTCCTTGTACCTGCACCTCAGTGGGTCTCCAGTGCAGCATTTCAATGCTCCCCAGCTAACTTCATGGTATGTAAATAGCAATACTTACATTAATGTCCGAATAACATTGGAATTCGGTACTAGTAGCAACTGTTACTTAGAGTTCTTAGAAATGGAATGACAGGTGTTATTATTTTCATCCCCAATGTGTTCATAGTATCTAAATAAAACCTCTTACTATCTGTGGAACTGCATTCAAGTGGAGATTGTTTTCTCTGTCTTGCAACTGTTTTACATTCTGTTCTTTGTTCCTCTATACATCCTGGAGGGTAATCCTTGCGTCCAATGAAGCTAGAAAGGATTTAGCCCACCTCTTTTGGAAAATATCTATGTTTGAGTATATTTGAAGCGCATGCTTAGTACACTAATCATTTACCTTCTCTCTGTTCCTCTCAGGCAAGAGAATTGCTCATATTGGAGCATGAATGTTAGGGTCCTTTGTAGAACTATAGTTTCACTTTGCAGTTTGAATAAGGAACTACCACCTGGACAAAATAAGTCACTTTAATTTTTGAAAACTGATCTGAATTGACCACACAGCAGACACTGACAGTATTAGCTTTCAGAAGGCGAGTGAAGAGATAGGTTTCCCATGTGATTCTACTCAAAAGAAGATAGGATTTGAGAAAGAACTTACATCTTCTGAGTAGGATGACCAAAGAGAGTAGAAGATCTATATAACCCTCACCAACCAAATATCTTCATGATGAGAGAGGAGAGCCTTGTAATACGCCACATGAGATCAAAAATATTATTCTTTATAAATCCCACTCCAAGATCGGTAATCGGATCTCTTCCAGATAAATGAAAAAATCAGCCCTGATGAAATGCACTGAGAGAGATGGAATAGAAAAAAGGAGGCACACTGCTACCAGATACAGTAGATTCCTTTAAAGAATATACCACATTTTGAAAGCATGCCTACAGGGAAAATGGTGTAGGAGGAAAAGCTGAAAAAGAAGAACATTTCCCATCAGTGAAAATAAAGGTGTTAGAACTCGAAACCCTGATAGAAAAACTCATTCTACTCTACTGCCCACACCACCAGAGTGGAAGTGGTGACCAAGTATGTTCTTATTGCCAAATATCCATTCATTTTGTTATGCTGCTATTTTGGGGAATTATACCACTGGTTATGCACTGCTCTATAAAATAGCTGCAAACTGCATCTCATGGAAGTGCACTGGAGTAGGACTTCTTTAATGGGAAGGTGTAATAATACTCATATCACTGAAGACTGCATTCTCAATGTGCAGTTCGCATATAGAGCTAAAGCCAGAGGAGATTGTGGTGTGCGCACATATGAAGCAAGCAGTTCTAAGAAGGTTTTGCAAGACCCCACAACAATATTTAGAGATATTTCCAGGTCATTGCTTTGGATCCCTAATAAGGCCTTCAAAGCTTGTGTCAACGCACTTAAAACTATGGTTTGGATTAGCGGAATTTTATGGACAAAGATAAGCTTCTGTGTAGTCTATTATCAAAGACATAGTCTGAGAAATATGTTTGGAGGGTTAGAACAAAATCTGGAGAATGCAGGATCGCAGACGTGGAAAGCTGGCAAATATGCCAGCAGCAGGGTAAAGAAGAAACACTAAGGCAAGACTTGCTAGGATTTTGTGTAGGGTTGCGTCACTTTCTTGGTATTTATTAAGCCATGCAGAAATAAGTCCAAAGGATACTTAATGTGCAAGAAGGTATCCCTTCCTGCACAAAAACGATCCTGTTGTTAATGCAGGCACCCTTATACTGTGGCTCATGTTTGCCTGCATTGGCACTAGGCAGCCACAAGTGTGCCAGTGTTAGGAGCAGGCAGAACTGTGCCGTAGCTTTGCAAAATTAAAACCGTTCCATTCTCTCTGCTTCACGCAACGCAGCGCAACAACCTGATGTGCTGTGCTGTTTTGCATGAACTTGAGTAATTCTCAGGCCAGGTGTACATCAAACATATGCTTATACTGGTGAAGGACGCACCAAAGCCTAGCTTCCAGTAAGACCAACAACCTCAATTGCTGGCAAATAGCAATGAGAATTCCCAGCAGGCATATGGTAAACGAGTTGCCCCCAGTAGGACCACAATATGGTGAAAAGGCAGATATGCACATCAAATGTAGTTGATTACTGGCTCAACAATAATTGTTTAGCTCTCCATATGCTGTGGACTATGAGAAGTAACAGAATGCAAAGTGGCTTTTACTGACCCAAAATGGAAGTAAAGATTAAGAAATATTTCAGGAGCTGCCTAACTTGTCAAGTGAATAATAGGCCAGGTGCAGACCAATGCCCTCTTGTACCACTGGCAGCAGGGGAGATAGCTTCTGAGAGGGTGGGGTTGAACATATCATACTTTGCGCTCCATATATTCCTCTGGCAATAGATTCAAGTAAACTAAGTGCCCAGCGACTCCCAAGAGAGTTACTGCCGCTGTGGTAGTAGTGGAAATGAATGAATGACCTTTATATTAGATGTAGTTTCCAAATGAGCAGGGAGTGGAAACACCCCAGATCAGCCTACATGAAAGCTATTGGTTTACCAAATTGTAGTTACGAATAGGGTTGCTCAACACTTCCTCGTGGTCTGAGACGCCAAAGAAAGTAACTTGGTGAGATCCCGATCAGTGTGGATGAAACTGCAGGTGAATGTGGCCAGTTAAATTACCTGGCGCAGTTTGGCCGTTATAAGGCAACCATGTGAGATATAAAGGAGTGCAGTAATACTAGATTTAAATTTGAGCTTCTAGAAGTAATCGGAGCCTTCTTGCTTCTTTGGATTTGAATAGTCTACAGAAAGACAAGTCAAAAACTGGGTGAGCTAAGAAAGGGCTTGTGAGAGAGAGGCTTACAGTGAGATTCATATTTTCATTTCTTATTTAGGGGCAGTATGTTTTTATGTTAGTACTCTTTTTATGAGAGGACTTTTTAGTTTGGTTGGTACAGTGTGTAGTGTGGCTTGTTTTCATTGGCATCCATGTTTAGTTTTTTGTTCCCCATTTTATGATTGTTTTAGGGGTATAGCATTATATTTAAAAATACATGACTAGGCGCTACAATGGCAGGTTGTTGTCTTCACAAATCCCAACACCAGTCAATTGGATGATGTTGATATTACCAAACTCCCCTTTCCATTGGATGTTTGGAGAAGAGTAAAGCTTCTGCTGCAGCGGGGATCTGAGAATCACGATGAGAATCAAACGTCAGAATGGGCTGATAGGACTGGCTGCAGTGTGCTTATTCGGGCAGCAGCACCCACAGTCAGGTGAGTGTGTGTCAGGACTGCCTGGTCCTGTGGAGTGGACAACAAGGGCACACATGTAGCTTTAGAAGGTTGAGAAGGGATACGGAAAGCTCCAAATAAGTAGAGAAAAGTGGTCGGGACCCTACCTCTCATTCCAACATAGCTCTCATGAACTCTTAAAACCTCGCCCTTCGCAGTCTAGACCTTCAGGACAGTGAAGAGCGGATCAATGAAAACTACCCAGAAAAATCACTTTTTGCTTTCTTCGATTGTTTTTTTTCAGGTTAGTGGCATTTCTTGAAATAACTTTTTTTTTTAAAGTTATTAGGTTTGGGAAGGGGAAGTCAATTTCAAATCTTCTATTTCTGAACTAAATAGCACAAGATAATAGATTTTCGCAACTACTGGGACTCCTTTGAGATGTAGGATGCCCACCCAGAACTGCTTTCAAGAAACAGCTTTGTGCCCTGGAGCGTGGCCCAGTCTGCCAATGCCTTGTGTAACGTAATTGGTGCTCATGTAAGGAGCTCCTACACCTTCTGGTCGAGTTCACTTTATATAAAACTACACAAAACAGGCCCTCGGCACTCGTTGTGAAAGCTCTTGGACACAGGAACTACTTCCATAAAACAGATTTTTTCCCAGCAATTTGACCCCTCCTAACTAAATTTTCACAATTCCTATTATAATATTACTACCCACTAAAGCATATTCCATGAAGCAGCTATAACCCTAGCAGATTGAACTCACTTCATTAAAACCTCACCAGTCCTAAAATTAAGCAACTACACAGCAAGAACTACATACAAGAACAATTAATCTCTCTGGAGCTTGATCCACTTCATGAAAGATCCCACTATTTTTCTGGTTTGTCCTAGTGAGATCACAATGGCTGAGAACACTCTGTCCTAAGGCTGTTAGGCCGGATGTTGTTAAAGAGAACACACTTTTGTTCACCTTGTCATTGGATGCAATGGTCCTGGTCAACCAGATGCTCACAGGAAGCTCTATGGCGGGTGAGGATGCAGTACTTTCTGCGGTTGAATTTGCACTCTTCATTCATTTAAAATACACGACGAGGAGTCGGCAACCTTGGCAATAGTCATCAGTCTACCTAGTATTTGTTTGCTTAATGATGAAGACACAGGTAATGTTATTAATGTGTTCCTTCAGGGGTGTGAGAAAGAGAATCAGCAAGAGAATAAGACTGAGCATTAGAAACTCAGGGGCATATTATCAAGCACGGCGTTAAAATTATCGCCGCTTTAGCGGCAGAAAACTGCAGCTAAAGCGGCAATAATGGACTTGATAATATGCCCGTGAGAATTCCAATAGAAGCCCATGTTGACACCAGAACATGGGCTTCTGTTAGAATTCTCAAGGGCATATTATCAAACCCATTAGAGCCGCTTTAGCGGCAGTTTTCGTCCGCTAAAGCGGCGATAATTTTAACGCCGTTTCTTGATAATATGCTCCAGAGTGAGTGAAAAGGGAAACACCAGAAATCCTTCCCAGATCTGTGAGTTTCATAGCCAGGGTCCCTAGACCAGTCACAGTTACAACACTGCTAGTCAGCCCGTAATTGTCTGTCAAGCCGATGTAATGAAAGTGTGTCGTATATACAGCTTGGGAGAACCTGCTCACTCCAATTTATTTATATCCTGAGCAGGTTTTGAGGACAACTGGAAGAAGATGCTGGAGGTAAGTAGGAAAATATTTTAGATAAGTAGGAAAATATTTTGGTGTGACTGTACCCTCTGGTATTTTATGAGTTGCATCTTGATGAAACTATGCAGTGACATTCCACAATTTGTTCCACCAATTAAATGTACTAATCACTGCTTTGAGGGTGGGTGTATCAAGCTGCTACGGTTGGTGCTCCGACCCCAGAGAGACCTTAACAGCGGTTGGTGTGACTCTCACCTACAATGGAGGTGTGTCATTTTACTCAAGTGGCAGAGACACAAAAATTGGTGGTGGATGTCACTAACTCCCAAAAGGTGCACACATAAAACCTGATTGTGTGTGCAGATATCTTCATTGGGAGCAACACAGTTAAATGGTGGGCGGTATTTGTGGATTGATCTTTTGGGAGAATCTCTAAATATTGGTGTTATGACTCCCCTCTTTGGAAACACCACTAAATGTTGCTGTTATGTGCAACTTACACTTGTAGCAGCAACCATTATTAGCAGTGGCTTCTGCAACTCTCCCTAGTAGACGTACCACTGAAAAATGTCAGATCCGTAATACAAGGCCTTGACCTTCCCTGCTGCCTCATGATACCCATAATTTTGTCATTGGCGATCACCAGGTGTTCCAGCACCAATAGGAACAGTAGCAGGGATAGAGGGCACTACTGTCTTGTAGCATGGTGTATAGGGAGATATAGGGAGGAGATGTCCATGCATATAACTGAGGTGGTAGGGTCATAGTACATGCCTTTGACAAGTGTGAGAAAGTCCTGGCGATACTCGTTTTCTTCATTGTCCGAAAAAGATAAAGATAACCCCATCCACATGATCAAAAGCCTTTTCGGCCTCCAGGGAGAGAAGGACCTCATCCCTGTCCTCCTGCACTCGCCAAAGTATATGATATGGTATTTGGACAAAATATTGAGTTATAAACATCGGAACATAGAAATATCGGAAAAAACATATTGGGTTGCAGAAATATCATAGTCAAGAATATCATTTTTTTAGGTAAGTAATAATGTTTTCAAGAATATTGTAGTTAATATTGTTTTTAATGATTAGTTGTAAAGAATATCGTTTTTTAATAATTTTATGTGTTTTAGTTAAAATATTAATCTTTTTTTTTTTTTTTGTCCTCATCTGCCAGACAAGTTTCAATATGCAATCTTGTAGGTTTACACACATTGTGCTGCCTCAGTTGCCAAGACTGGTTGGGGCAGTAATAGAACGAAAAGCTCACCCCTCAGCAACATGTTTCAACCAACAATGATCACTAATTTGCTACCAGACAGGCAATTGCTAAAGTCCAGCCAAGGTACTAAACTTAGCACCATGAAACAAGTAACCCCCGGAATGAGGTTGATGGCATAATCATTGGACCTGGGGAAAAAAAACAAAAAAAACACCCAGATGTTCAATGAACCCAATTCAGGAGGTGCCAGAAAGATCTTGTATCTGGATTACCAGTTCTAGCCAGGTCTAGCTTAGAGACCAGCAAAGTAGAAGCATACCAGTCATTAATAGAAGGAGATGAAGAATCCTTCCATTTTCTGCATAACTCCCTCCTGGCTAGCAGGATGGCATAAAAAATAAGCTTTTTTGCCAAGGAGGGGACCCCTTGGTAGCAACCAAAAATTACTGATGTTAAATCTAGGGTAATGTTAACTCCAACAGAAAGTGAAAGAGTCTTACTAATGGCATCCCAAAATGGAGACAAATGTGGGCAATCAAAGAACATGTGAATGTCAGAAGCAGCCACCAAACCACACTTCGCACAGGCCACACTACTCCCCTCAGTAAATTTAGAAAGACGAAGGGGTGAGTAGTATGCTCGATGAATGGTGAAAAGATGGTTCCTGCGTAACCATGCAGGCTTGACAATATCCCACATCATCTTAGAAGACGAATTCCAAAGATGTTGTAAATCGGAATTGATGACGTGTTGAGACCAAAGATCCTCTGGCAGTGAGAAAGTTCCGTCCATTTCCTCCAAGATTAAATTATACCACAGTGAAATTTCCTTCTTGGCAGACGGCTTATCTGCCAAAAGCGTTATAAGATAACTATATGCGCCCAAGGCATATTTAACACCATGTGGAGGTTGAACAGAGTATGCACGAGACCAGCTCAACATCTGAAGATATTTAAGCCTGGAGAAGTGTGGACCAATTTTTGTGCAAAGATAATCCCAGGGTAACAAGTCCCCGTCAACAAATAGGTTACCCCACTCCTCCAGCCCTGCCTCTCTCATAGGTGTAGCTAGTGCATCCCCTAACCATGCTGGACCATCAGGAAAGCCCCACAACGGTGTCCTACTTCCATAGTAACCAACTTTAATTGCTTTAGACATCTGGGCCCACATTCTTGCCATACCCCTTAAAATTTTCAATTTAATTTTTTTGAAAAACTTGGGGTTTCCAAATTTAAAAAGAAACCCTGACTGACTTACACCTTCTACATCCAATAACATTGAATAGAGGGAACCCACTCCAACCCCTACTGGTCTCTTTAATAGAATCCTGGCATGTGAAAGCTGGAAAGCCCAGGCATAAGCCTGGAGATCAGGAGCAGCAAGCCCTCCTTTTTCCCTACGTCTCCTAATTTTTTTCCAGGAGATTCTTGGCAGATGTTTATTCCAAATAAAGGTGCTAATATCCGACTGTAATTTCCTGATAGAGGCGGGATCAAAACATAGAGGTATCGCATTAAACAAAAAAGAAACCTTAGGCAGGATGGACATTTTGACAAGGCTGACCCTGCCCAGAAGGGAGAGTGGAAGATGGGCCCAGGACTGGAGCAACCTACGACAATCCTTTGCAATTTAAAAAAAATTAGTAGTAGTAATCTGATCGAGGTCAGATACAATATCCAAACCTAAGTATCTCATCCGACTCGCCGGCCGGATTTCCGAATCGAAGGTATTTCGATCAATATTCCAGGTCATCATCTCAGTCTTTAGAGCATTAATCTCATATCCAGAGACCATCCCAAACTCCGAAGCCAGCCTGAATATTGCTGGGGGGGCCTCATGCGGATCAGAGGTAAATATGAGAATATCGTCAGCGTAAAGTGCCACCTTTCTCTCCCAGCCCCTGTACGCAAATGCCTTGATGTTAACACTATCCCTCAAAATCTGGGCAAAGGGTTCAGCATATAAATCGAACAGGAGTGGGGAGAGAGGACATCCCTGTCTGGTACCCCTCGAGATTTCAAATGAGTCGGAGAGTATACCATTAACCAAGACACGGGCACTAGGGTTACTATAGAGAAGACTAATCGCCTGACGAAATCTACCCCCCACGCCAAACTTTGCCAAGGCCTCCGACAGATACAACCAATTAACTCTGTCGAAGACCTTGGTGGCGTCCAGCGTGAGAACCGCCAAGGGCAAAGACTTCAAACATGCCATATCTATTGATCCAATCAAATCAAAAGTTAGTTCAAAAAGCTGTCGCCCCTTAATAAATCCCTTCTGATCGACATGTAAAATGGAAGGAGCGACCAAGGCCAATCTATTTGCAAGAATGGAGGCAAAGATCTTATAGTCTCCATTCAAAACAGAGATTGGCCTATAGGAGCCACAGGCGGTTGGAGACTTCCCTGGTTTCAAAATAACAGTTATGGAAGCGTTATCCCATGACACAGGTGGTCGTACTCCATCTAGCAATATCTGATTGAACAATGTAACCAGGAAAGGAACAAGTTCCTGCTCCAAAGAATTATATATTTCAGCAGGCAGCCCATCAGGCCCAGAGGCCTTGCCTTTCCTGGCATCCCGAATGGCTTTCCTTACCTCCTCTTCCGAGATTTTACTATCTAGCATTGCTGACTGATCAACAGAGAGTTTTGGTAGATCTATTTTCCCAAGCCATTCATTAATCATATCAGTATCCAATTTCTTATCTTCATGATAAATATCTTGATAGTAATCTTTAAATGCTGCTCTAATATCTGCATCAGAAGAAAGAGGGACATTATTGACATAGATCTGGTTGATGTTGTTACGAACCTGATCAGTTTTTACTTTCCATGCCAATAATTTACCAGCACACTCTCCATACTGAAAATGTGCGATTTTACTGGCCTCCCATCTTTCCTGAAGCCGCCGGTTAAGGATCGAGGTCAGTTGGCCTCTTAGGGTCAATAATTTAACCCGCAAAGGTGCTAAAACAGCATCTGTGGAAGCCAAGTTGGCATCAATGTCAACCTGTGCACTAGTCAGGTTCGCCTCAACTGAGGCAATAGCCTCTCTATATTCCCTCCTTCTATATGACATCTTACTTGTAATAAGACCCCTCAAAGAGGCTTTAAGTGAGTCCCAGACCACACCAGGTCCAGCAGAACCCACATTCATCTCTAAGAAAGACCTCACTTCAGTTTTTAAAACAGTGACATCTTCAGGGTGAGAAAGTAGAGAACGGTCAAAAGACCAAGTCCTTACTGCATCAGAGGTAGGTACCATAAGTTCCAGGAAAACTGCAGAATGGTCAGATAAATGTAACGGGAAATAACAAATGTCCCTAACTGCGTCGGATAAACTATGGTTAATTAATATAAAATCTATCCTGGACTGGTGATTATATTTATAATTTCTAAAAGACACCCCCTGCTGCTGCCCGGCCCTTAACCTCCAAATATCGATATATCCGTATTGTTTCATCTCATTCAACAAGAAAGATCTTGATTTTGAAGGGACACGGGATCTACTGTTATGAGATTTATCCAGGACTGGATCTAAAACAATGTTGAAGTCGCCAGCTAATATAACTGGTTCCGGGAAGGACAAAAGGTGAGAAAAAATCACTTCCAAAGATGTAGGGTCATCAAGATTGGGACCATAGTATCCAACAATAGTAAAACAGGCACCCATAATTACCACAGAAGCAATAACCCATCTTCCCGCAGGGTCAACTTTAAACTCTAATACCCTGGCCCTAAGCTGCTTTCTGAAAATCAGTGACACACCTCAAGAAGTCATAGATTGTGAGGTTGATATCATAAAATCAATCCATTTATTCTTTTTAACCAAGGTATCGATTTCAGACTCGATCAAATGTGTCTCTTGAAGGATGATGACCTGGGCATCAGAGTCCCGGAGATACTGCATCAATATTCTAGCCCTAGGTTTAGTACGGAGCCCATTGACATTCCAAGACATAATCTTTAAACTAGCCATCTCCACTGAACCAGAGCACAACCAGTCTTGCCTTTATAATGCGACCAGATATATACTGACCCACCTCCATGAGAAATCTCGCAGAAAAACTTAAAAAAACCTACAGAAAATAGAAAAGATGGCTGATGAGGAATTTTTAAATTTTGCCCGTGAACCCCCCCCACCCGCCCTTCACCCTCCCCATGGAGAACCCGTGGTGTATCTAACCGGATCAAGTCCAGTAGATGGCACCCCTACCTCAGGCTCCCATTACACCCCCCCCGAAACTCACAGCTAAAAGGTAAAGAAAAAAAAGAGAAGTGATCCCACTTATGATAGTGTAAAAAAAAAAAAAAAAGGAAAGCAGGAGAAAGCAAGAGAAAAACATACTTTTTTTTTTTTCTTTTTTTTCCCTCCCCTTTCTCCTATTCCTTTCCTTCCCTGAAATAATAAAAGAAAAGTAATAGATTTTTTTTTTTTTTCTCTCTTCCTCTTTCCTTCTCATTTTTTTTTTCTTAAATATGCTTCAATCCCTGTGGGCGACCATAAGGCTGTAAAAGGACCTAAACTCCAAGAGAAAAAAGCGAGTTAAGTGCTATTACCAGATGACTTATTGCCTATATCCAAAAGGAATTCATCGGCAGCTTCGATTGACCTAATGTTTACCATTTTATTATTATACATGACCTTCAGAGAGGCCGGGAACACCAATTGAGCAGAAGCGCCCAACTTCCTAAAGGACTCCAGCCGCCTTCCAAACTCCCATTGCTTCTCAAGTGTGACCCTAGATAGATCAGACCTGATGAGGAAAGTAAACCCCTTACCAGGTAGGGACTTCTGTTTAAGAGCTGCATTCAGTATCTGCTCTTTGAGAGTGTATGTAAGGAAATTAACAAGGATTTTACGCGGCGTTTGCCTTTGCGGGTTCTGTTTGAAGGGTTCCCTATGGACCCTCTGAATGTCGGTTGCTAGCTGCTCCAGGGATTGACCCAGACATAAACCTTCCTTCAAAAGGCAAACAATAAACTGCTTAACATCCGCCCCCTCAGATCCCTCCGGAACATTAAGAATACGAATGTTACATCTTCTTGCGTTATTTTCTAAAACCTCCATCCTGTCCAACAAGGCCTGATCATCTCTTTTAAGTTTAGTAATGTCCTCTTCTGTCTTAACTAGATGTATCGACATTATAGCTAGTTTTTCCTCCAAGACTTCTGTCCTTGTTGACAGCCCATCGATCTTATTATCCAATGACTGGCAATAATCGCGAATCTCCTTCTGCATAACTGAGGATTGCTCAAACCCTTTTTTTATGTCCTGAGACAAGGTAGTGAGCATCGCAAATAAGGTGGCTGCCGAGATGTTTTCTGGTGTTGCTTCTTCACAAGATGGAATGGAAGGTACAAGAACAGGGACAGATGTTGCCAAGGATAGCTCGAGAGATGGCTCCAATACAGTAGCCCCCCCAGTGACCTGCGTGATGGATTCAAGAGCACAGGAATCGGAGTGGGTAAAACCACCTTCACTAGCTGCTGCAACGTCGCCCCTCATGTTAGAACTAATAGGTGTTGCCCGGCCTCCCGTCATTTCACAAGACAAAACTCCACTCTTGGGTATAATAATAGGTGGGGAAGGTACGGAGATTCCAGGAGCAACTGAGACAGCTGGCGCTACCTCCCTTACAGTCATCACGGAGTCACCAGGAACCGAAAGGGTTGGCACAACAACTAAAGGGGGGGGGGTTGAGAGAGATGATGGAGTTAAAGTAGGGGAAATCAGTTGAGCAGAATCATTTGGTGTGGTCATTGCCTTGGATTCCACAAGGCGCAAGACCTGTGGAACAACTTTGAAGTATGACCGAAGAGATGGTGTAATTTTAGATGCAACCTCGGCTCCAGCAACGGGATTACGTGTTACTTTCCCTCTGGTGCCCTTTGATTTCACTTCCTTGGATAAATAGGAGGAGGTTCTCTTACCAAATTGGGGTGGAATAACGGCACCGGATGAATTAGGGCCGATAACAACCCCCCTCGTAGGCACTCTAGCCTGCTCCTTACCTCGTCCTCGACCAGATTTTCCACCTCTCCCCTTACCTCTGGACGTTTGATAGTGTTGGTGCAAACCTTCAGAATCTTTTAATACCCCACACTGAGGTAAGACTGAGGCTGATTCCTGTGTGCTTGTGTCGCTGTAACCATCCGCTTCGGTCGTAACCGCTTCAGTATTCTCAGCTGTAACCTGAGAAAAGTCTTCCAAATGTTGAACAAGGCTGTCTCCAACACACACAGCACGCACCAAACTGCGCGCTCTCCTGCCGCGCCGCAGCTCCAGGGCGGCTGAGGACCACGACCACCGAACCAGTGAACAGCCGATGGAAGAGGAAGAACCGCGGCAACCAGGAGTATCAGCTGCACCTCCAAGAGTACCAAGGGCGTCACCGGAGTAGCAAGGCATAGAGAGAAGACAGATCCGCACCAAAGGGAGGAATTAGGACCCAGCAGCAATCGGGCGACAGGCAGTCAGCAGACCGCAGCCACCGCACGTAGCACACAGAGGAAAACCAGCAAACCCAGCAAGTCTCCGAGGAAACTGCCAAAACCGAGGGCACAGACACAAGCACAAAACACCGGTAAGAGAGTCAAAACACTGAATTAGTGTCCGCCATCGGCAGCCATCGGTAACTCAGACGGGGAAATCGAGGGAGCCGGGGGAAGCGAGGAAACGGGAGCCCGAACTCACGGAGCACCACGGCAGATCAGCCGTCTGCCGCCATGTTCTCCCCTATTAAAATATTAATCTTATGTTTTATTGTTTGTATAGTTGTTATTAATAGTTTAATATAGTGTGTAATTTTAGTTGATTTCGAATTACTAATTTATTTGTTAACATCAATTTATGGTGTCATAGAAAGTTGTTGGGTATTAATAAATTAATAATTTTAAAGAGATGTGATTGATATTAATTATGTATATTATGTTATGCTGATTTATTTAATTATATATTAGGTACAGGTTGCTATGTTGTAGGGGTATAGGTGGGAAGTTAATTAGGTCATATCTAAAACTTAATTTTAATTTCTAATTAATTGTTTAGTTGATTATTAATTATGTGAATTATGTGTTAGTCATTTATTTTAGTTAGATTTTAGGTGCAGGTTGCTGGGTTTATAGGGATATTGGGTGGGAAGTTAATTAGGTAATAATAAACATCATAGTTTTAATTCATCATTAATTATTTCATTGATTATTACATATGTAAATTATGTAGTCATCATTTATTTTAGTTACATTTTAGGTGCAGCTCCTGGTTTTTTAGTAGGATAGGGTGGGAATTTAACTAAGTAATTATTATTTAATAATACATTATTACAGCATAATGAATTATTGGAGTGATTATTAATTATGGACATTATGCAATACTGATTTGTTTTAGTTATATTCTGGTTGCAGGTTGCTTGGTTTGTAGGGGTCGAGGGTGGGATGTTAATTGAGAAATATTTAAATATTAATAATAAAACAAATAATAATAATGTTTCTTGTATAATTAAATATTTAATTGATTAATAATTATGTAAATTGTGTAATAATTATATATATTAGTTATATTTTAGATGTGAGCTGCTGGGTTTGTAGGGTTATTGGGTGGGAAATAAATTAAGCAATTATTAATTAACTAATAATTGTTAATTAGTTATTCGATTGATTATCAATTATGTAAATTGACTTATACTTATTTATTTTAGTTATGGGTTGCTAGGCTTGCAGGAGTAGTGGCTGGCAAGTCAATTAAGTAATAATTAAATAACGATTAATTTTAAAAAGGCAAGTCATTATTACATTGTTAAATAATTTTGAAAATTGGGTAATTGGTTTTTATATTTTCCTTTCTTAATACATATATCTATATATTTTATGTTACGTTTTAATGTTTGTATTCAGAGTTTTTTTATTTTTTCAAATTAAACCCTTCGAAGTCCAACACTTTCCCTACTGTTGCATAGACTGGAGTGGGAATAGTAAATGTTTCCCCTCCGAAGTCCAATGCTTTTTCTACTTTTGCACAGACTGAAGTGAGAATAATACATTTTAACCCTTCGAAGTCCAACACTTTCCCTACTGTTGCACAGACTGGAGAGGGAATAATAATTTTAACCCCTCCAAAGTCCATACTGTTACATAGACTGGAGTGGGAATAGGAAATTGTTCCTCTTCAAAGTCCAATGCTTTTTCTACTGTTCCACAGACTGGAGAGGGAGTGATACATTTAACCCCTCCAAAGCCCAACTGTTAGACCTGGCACCATTGTCGTGAGTCTCCCTTCCATTTTTCCGCTGTATCTCCTCTGTTTTTGCTGGTTATAGATGCTCTGGGCGCTGTGCCACTGCCATTCAGTGCCACGGCGCGAATGCTCCCTTTGTAAAGATGACATATGAATTGGTACATCCCTGATTGGCTATTTGGTTTACCTGTTAGTCCCTAGTAGCGTGGCCTGTGTGTGCCCAGGGCTGGTAAACCGAATGCTGCTGGTGGGCCTGCAGCACTGGTTTGTGCCACCCACAGAAGCAGCTTGTAAAGTGTGTCTCAGACCTGCCACTGCAGTGTCTGCGTGCAGTCCAGAACTGCCATCTTGGCTGTGAAGTGCAACCGCTTCCCAGCCCCTAAAACCTTCCCTTGGCATCATGTAAGCCCCCCTTATGATAGGGCGCATTGTATGTGTAAGGTAGGACATGCCCTGTTGTATGTAGCATGTCCTAGTAGTGAATTACACCCAATTTCGTTTTTCACTACTGTAAGGCTACCTGTTCTCCATAGGCCAGAATTGGAGGTCTGGGCTATTACATCCTGTAGTCCTAACTGACCCACAGAACATGGTAGAAAAACGAATCTAGTATGCCTGAGCTCAGAATATTAAAATACATCTTTTAGTGAAGGTTATTTTTATATTCTGTGTTTGAAACTACCACTTTTAGAGTATAGGTACTTTCTTGCCTAAGCCTTCCAGTTGCTCTGCTATTATGTGTATTGGCTGTCTGGTTTTGGAGGGACAGGGCAGGCTGAGTCAGACCTGGGTTGAATAGAGTGACCTGCCTAGGTGTGAGGGGAGGGGTAGCTCCTGCACTTGAATAGGGCTGTGCCTGGCAAGGTGAAAGCTGGCTCCACCTCCCACTGTGCGTCTGAGGCAGACCCCCTCTTTCTGAAAGGAAGGATGCAGCCTGATCAACAAAGTGCTCCAGGGCTGGGCAGAACTGGTTCTGGCTGGGTTCAGACACTTGGGACCCCTAAGAACAAAGACTTTGGGGGTATAAATATTTGTGCACAAACCCCTACAATTTGTATTGCTCCTGGATAACAAGAAGAACCTCTGTCCGTGTGGCTACAGGAATCTGCAAGAGAAGGACTGTCCTTGTGCCTTGTGTGCTGTTTCTGGGACTGGCCTGCAGCTGTTACTACTGGACTTCAAGAAGAGGAAAGGAACTTTGATTGGACTTTTATTTCTTTTGCTACAGCAACTACCCAAGGGCTAGGAGAGAGCTAGCCTCCTGCTGGAGTCTCAGGCACATTAGACTCCACCATGTTTCCTCCCAGCGAGGATTACTATCTGCAGGTGAGGCTCCTGTGTGTTCCAGGACCTCTATTTCTACTGTTGAGAAGAGAGTGCTGAAAATCGTCGCTAACCTCCGTTAGCGAGCCGCTGCAGCTGGTGAGCGTGAGAAAAATCGCCGCTCCGCTGTCGCCGAGCGCTCGCTAACCCCGAAGATCGTCGCAGCACCTGTCTGCGGGCCTGAAAACGCCCACTATCCGAAGATCGTCGCAGCACCTGTCTGCGGGCCTGAAAACGCCCGCTATCTGAAATCATCGCAACAGGATCATCGCAGCGCGGACGCCGAGCGTTCGCCATTTTCCCCGCATCGAATCCGGATCGTCGCTCCCTCGCGGAGCGCCATCTTTGTCAACGCAGCAAGATCGCACACGCAACAGGCCCGGTGCATCATCCTCCCTTTGCGGCAAGGATTTTATCGCATCACCGGATCAGCGTGAAGAAGTTTGTCGCTTTGTCCTGCCCGCAACCCAGCGCATCATCCTCCGTTGCGGTAAGGATTCACCGTATCGCTGGCTAGCGTGAGGAAATCTATCACAACAACTCCTTAGCGACATTTTTGTTGCTTTGCTCCAGGAACCAGATACTTTGTGAGTAAAAGGGTCGCAGAGACCACTGCCTTGAACTAAACATCATTTTGTGCATCCTGAACTATTTTTCCTTGCAGCATTTCTAAAGTAATTATATTTTTATAGTATTGTGGATTTTTACTGTTATTGGTCTTGTGATTAAGTCTATATAAAAATACCTATTTTTCATAACTACTTGAGTGGTGTCCATTTGTAGTGTTCCTCATTATATTACTGTGTATGGTCATAAATGCTTCACACACTGCCTCTGAGATAAGCCTAGCTGCTCGTGCTACGTTACCACAGGGTTGAGCAGGGGTTGTCAAAGGGTGTAGGCTGCTTACTCTGACTTAGGAAGAAGGGTCCCTACTTGGACAGTGGCCAGCCATTGCCAACTAGAGACCCCCATTTCTAACACCAACACTTTCGCTACTGTTGCATAGACTGGAGTAGGAATAGTAATTTTAACCCCTCTGAAATCCAACCCTTTCCCTACTGTTGCGCAGACGGGAGTGGGAATAGTAAATTTAACCCCTCTGAAGTTCAACGCTTTCCTTCCTGTTGCTTAGACTGGAGTGGGAATTTTAAATGTTACCCCTCCGAAGTACAGCCCTTTCCCTACCGCTACGCAGACTGGAGTAGGAATACTAAATCTTACCCATTCAAAGTACAACAATTTCCCTACTGGTGCACAGACTGAAATGGGAATAGTAAATTTTCACCCTCCGAAGTCCAACACTTTCGCTACTGTTGCACAGACTGGAGTGGGAGTAGAAAATCGTATCCCTCTGAAGTCCAGTGCTTTCCCTACTGTTGCTTACACTGGAGTGGGAATAGTACATTTTACCCCTCTGAAGTCCAAAGTTTTCTCTAATATTGCATAAACTAGATTTAAATATATTACCTAACATCGTTTAAATATATTTATTATTATTATTTGTTTAGAATGTCATAGTAATTGTTAATAGTGTTGCTTCTAAATTTGTATAATATTTTTTGTAAATGCCTTATTTCAAATGTATTTGTTATTTTTTTTAATTTAGTAATTTATACAATGTTTTGGAATGTAAATAATTTTAATATTTTATATATAATATATATATATATATTTATATATGTATATGATTTTTCTAGTAGTAAATTCAAATAATTAAACAAAACAATAAAATAATGTACAATAGATATTTTGAACAACAAATTCAAGGTTTACTACTTTAAACCTATATATATATACATATATCCACAAGACGACCAGGTTTACTGAAGTTTGTGGCCCATAGGCAGGTGGTGAGTCGCGTCGGGCAGGTCCCCCGGCAAATTAAATTCCACACATTCGTCTTCTTCAAAGAAGGACTCACACTCGGAAGGTGCACCACGGTTTATTTGTGTAGGAAACGCGTTTCGACAGGCAAGCTGTCTTGATCACACAGTATACCACAAAGTGAGGAGGCATTACATAGATGTTGAAAGCGATGATGGACTCGTAATTGACAAGTAGTAACAGGTACCACGGCGGCCATTTCTTAATGTGCAAGAAACCAATGAGTATACGTTTGAATACATTTTAACCATTGCATATGTGATTGGGGCGCATGGTGAAATGCATTAAAAACATACAGTATTTATTCATAGCCATTGCTCGTATACGCTGCCTAGAATTTTCGTATGTGTTCCTATTTAACATGGTGTAGCATACATATGGCTGCATCGTATAAAGCCAAGCAATCTCCGTGCTATTCATAAAAACGGCAAAGTGCCACATGTAGCCAAAGATGAAAATTATATACTTCATAGTTTTTGAACACCATCCGTAATATGTAAGTATCCAGCATAGTGCCATACGGAACCCATGTTAGCGATGTGTAGTTTGTTTAATACAAGCATAGCTCCCACCTAGTTTTCGTATAAGTGGCCTAGTGCCTGAAAAAACTAAAATAATATTACCACTGTCCATATACTGCGTCCCATAATGGGTGAAATTAATTCATCGCAGCGTAAAGATTTATGTTTTTGCGACATTGCGTAGAGCTGTACACCCTCTGTATTGAACATTTAAAAGGGGAGTTGCAATACGGAGCCCAGTTTGAGCATTTATGTGGTTAATGTATTGCACCCTTTAGCGAGAGCATAGCTTCAACCAAGTTCTAACATGAATGTATCCTAGTGCCTAATAACACTGAAATGGTGCTAACGCTATCCCTATAATACAACTAACTCTATCCATATAATACAACCCATAGTGGGTGAATGTCGTAGCCTGTATGTGTACATCGTACAATATTATATACATAAATTGGTGTTACTTAAATAATATACGGACAAAGTCCTCGCAAACTAAATGCACCAAGTCACTAAAAGACTATGTATAGGAAACCTTAGCGGTTAATCATAAATACATATTGCATAGCAAGACGGCAGCAGGAACCTCCTCATTTGGGAGGGCAAGGTGACCATACCATTCCTAGAGGGGAAGTTCCTACCTCTTTTTCGAGTACTACGCAAGTGTACTTTCTTGAAAGTGCATTGAGATTTACAGAATTTTTTGCAGTCAGCATGAACACCGAAACAGAACAGCGGGCAGCGGCAGTGACGCTGCTGGCACGTGCGCCAGGAAAAGGGACCAGTATCAAAACTACCTATCAAGTGGATACCTCATTGAATTCTAAATTACGACGCCTGGAGAAACTAAAAAAGTCTGAAACGGCCAAGTGGTGGGAAGCCATCTCACTACAGGACTATGTCACTCGTCTTCACTAGGCCTTTGGAGGCCGCAGCGCAGCCCCGTCCACCAGCAACTCGGACAGACACGATGAGCACGCCGATGGGCAATGAACCTCAAGTGCTTTACAGAGCGGCAGCGAGCATGTAATTTGTTGCTTGAATGTTGCCGGATTCCTGCCGGATAGTTACGATTGCATACGGAGCTCACCTAGAAAGCGGCCATCTTGAGACCAGGCAACTGAATTGGTGGGTTGGATGGACTTTGACTATGAGAAGGATAGCCTGGAGCAGGACGAGGTCTTGGGCAGTCATGTAATTGATAAGGCGTCACAGACGTGGTGGCAGCAAGGGGCAGGAAGGTCAGTGGGTGGTGGGGGCTGGATTTGTTCATCAGTGTCCACCTAGTGTTTAACAGGTTTAAGACACAGTATTGTCCAGATCCACTGACACAAGGTTGGCGGGCAGGAGACTTCTACTGGCAAGGCAACAGAAGCAAGGCAGCAGACTACGGAGCGGGTACTGACTTTAATGCCAGGTAAGGATGTAAGTGCCGCTTTCTCTGCCACTGTTATGTTTTCAATTGTGGTGGAGGCTGAGAATGGAAAGTAGTAAACAACATGTCTACAGATGTACTGGTATGTTAAGCACACTGGGTTAGGCACGGAGGAGCGAAGCTCTGATACAAAGGAAGAAGGTACGCAAAAAAAGGAGGCTGCACAAAGAGATGTAGGATCTTGTGCACGGACAGGTAAGTCAGCAAGAGAACAACGAGGGGGCAAGGTCAAACACGGGAACTGATGCTGTGGAACAGACTGTGATGAGAGGTAGAAAGGTACGGTCAAAATAGCGAAGTTCAAAGAAAGAAAGGATTTGAAAAAAGTTTTCATACATGGTGACAAAACAGATGGGGGCACACAATCTGTTGTCCACCACAGAAAAGATCTGGCAGGGATTATATGTCGGAATGTTTAAGCTGTTGCATAGGGAGCTGAAAGCTACAGAAAGGTCCAAGGAGGAAGAATATGACCGGTTCACTGTTAAAATATCGATGTAACATATCGCAGTAAAAATATTGAATACCAAAATATTGACAACCCAAAACTTGAACAGGTAAGTACAAAAATATAGATGTAAATAATATAGATTTTTTTTAAATATATATAACCAAAAATATAATGTATTCGATACGAATGTTATTTTTAACCAAACTAATTAAATTTAATTGACATTTTAACTAAATATTACAAATAAAATTAATTTAAAAAATATAAACACACAAATAATAATTTATACATATATTTACTTAAAAATAATTTAACAATTATCTTTATTGAATTTGTAAACTTTTAAATTACATAAACATAAAATTAATTATATCAATTTAAAATTTAAACATACCATTTTATAAGTAATTCTAACATTTAACTATTATAAAAATAATTACAACATACATTTCACAGTAAAATAAATACAACAGTAGGGAAAATGTTGGATAGCGGAGGGGTAAAAATTACTATTCCCACTCCAGTGACTGCAACAGTAGGAAAAGTGTTTGAAAACACAGGGGTAAAACTTACTATTCCCATTACAGTGAGTGCAACAGTAGGGAAAGTGTTGGATAGTGGAAGGGAAAAAATTACTATTCCAACTCCAAAGAGTGCAACAGTAGGGAAAATGTTGGATAGTGGAGGGGTAAACATTATTATTCCCACTCCAGCGAGTGCAACAGTAGGGAAAGTGTTGGATAGCAGAGGGGTAAAAATTACTATTCTCACTCCAGTGAGTGCAACAATAGGGAAAGTGGTGGTGGTGCTATATGGTAGGGAACAAAATAAATACATTTATGTTTTAAATGTTTTTTTGTTTTTCAAATTTGAACGTAATTATGATTTTACAAATTAGTATAAAAAAAGATTAATACACATTTGTTGAATGCACATTCTTTAACACTATAATATGCACAACACACCGAAAATAAATTAAACAATTACCAAAATTACTTATTAATTTTTTTTTAACTAATTATTGATTCCGAAATTTAACAATAAATTACTTCTCACCCTTCTCATCATTTACACCTATAAACACCACAACACCCCTAACATTAATTGCACAATTACCATAATTAATTACTAATTAATTCAAAATAGTTAACTAATTAATTTATCAATTAAAAATAAACTACTTCCCACTCTTCTCACCATAACACAAATAATAAAAATACAAACAATTCTTATACAAAAAATACATGCATCACAAACATAACATATTTACTTTAATACATAACATTAATACAAAAATTGACATTTTTAACATCTATATTTCTGCAAACTATATTAAACACTTCGATATGTTTTACATTTATATTAAATACACAAAACTGATATTCTGCATCACAATATTTTTCTTTCGATATTCTTGACCAACAATATTTTTAGCACGATGTTCTGGCTCGGCACCATATGACCTGCCCAAACGACCTAGGGTTCCCATGACAATATGAAACTGAACAGCAGTATTTTTGCTTTTCGCTAGTGTATATTTAGAAAAATCTCATGAGTAGAGTGTGGTCCTATTTAAAAAGTTGGATGTTGGCAGAAGCTTGCTCTGTATATGGTATACCACTTAGGGGCCGATTCCGATCTCGGTCGGAAGGGCACCGAATCGGGTTACGACATTAACGAATCCGATTCGGAGGCTGATTTTCAGTCCGAGTCGTACACGGGTCGAAGTACGATGCGAACAAGCGCAAAATCTCCGTCCGAATCTTTTCCGGTTCCAAACCGCTCGGTACAACATGGTCACAAGCAAACCGTGGCGTGCAATGGAGACGTTTCACGACCGAGCTAGTATGATGCTCGATTCGGACAGCCGGATCGAGTATGAGCGTCTGGCTCGCAATAGCTCCCGGAGTTGGACTTCGGGGGTCCGCGACGGCCCCCCCCCCCCCGGTCACCCGCAGAATTACAACTCGGACACAGGGGGAGACCTATGGGTCTCCCTAACACAGGCATGTACGGTTCGGATGGCACCGACGCGTACCCACTTTAGGGGGCGCACTTGTCCGCGACGTACCCATTCAGTCAATGGGAGCCCATGTACGACCGGCTCCCATTGACTTCTATGGGAGTTCGACTGAACCTAGTCCGACAGCATACGGCCGCATCGTACTTGCTCGGTCGGACTGCAGGACCCCGGCTCGTTTGGAAAACACTCCGGATCTGTCTCGGTCGGAGTGCTGTCCGACCCGGATCGGTATCGGCCCCTTAATTGTAAAACTCATTACCCAATGTACAGTGTTAACGCATTATTTTTTTCTACATTTTGTAAAAGTTGTTCTCTTTTGCATTAAGGAGCACATTCAAGGACTTCATCTTGAAGTAGATTAGTGGTATAGTAATAATAATGTTACAAATATACTTTGCATGTTTTTCGTGTTCATCCAAGGATTCAGATGTTCAAAACGTTTTAAAGGGTTTCAGTGTAAGTACAGCCAAACAAGGATGGGTTCCAGGACATCTGGATAACTACATAGAGGGTTAATAACACACTCCACAGGACAACATGATCAGTGTCCAGGGCTGTTCCTTAGACTATGTAAAAAAAAATTAAAAATCAAATACACCTAGTATTTCTGTACTACTATTAGGTCTTGGACACAATGTCTACTCATGGTCTAGCCATCATTAAATCAAGGAATTGTGCTTTGGAAATTACATGGAAAATCACTATTGAAGAAGGGGCCATTATTCTGGCGGAGTCAGGTGTGTCGCACAGGCGTCATAAGGTTCTGGATGTGTTACCTATGGTGCTTTTGAAGTCGGACATGCTCTCTCCTCCTTGTGAAGAGCCTTAATTAATCTACAAGTCAATATTAGGAAAATAATAAACCTATTTTGATTTGGCATTGTAGGAACCTGGATCTCTATATAGTGCACCCAAGTAAGGTATACTGTGTAGAGTTAAGATGACCCTTCTTGCTTTACAGGGCTCAAATGATGACCACTACATGCTCTATTTTGTGGCAGTGTGGGTGGGAAGTTTAGGCTTATCAGAGGTTATTGCTAAGCATTTATATCAATTTAGATACCACAAACTTCGTATATAGGTATGTACTTTCTGTGTTATTGATTTTAGCAGGTAAGTCAAACATAAAATATATTGCGTCTTTACGTGTAATGCTTTCCTATGAGACGAATAACATTTACTGCATACAGATACTTGTAATGCATTTCCGTGGGACCCATTTCGTACGTGACACGTTTGAGGGATCAGGACCAAAGTTTCATCAGCCGGTTGGTCATATCTGCCCTGGTGAGGGTTCGCTGACAGAATATCGACCGCAAAATATTGCGATACATAAATATTGCAACCAACATATCGATTACAAAAATATTCTCATCCTATGTTCATAATCTGAAGTACAGAAATATCAACAAAAAAATTGTATGTAATTACTAGCATTATACTTAATATTATTTATTTTATGTACTTTTAAAAAATAAGTTAAATAATAACATTCAACAAAGTGAAACACATATATAATAAATATATAATTTTTTAAACTAATAATTTTAATTTATATCAATTTAAAAAATAATTATATGTTCTAAAAAAATACATATACTAATAAAATCTTTACTAAAACACCATTCTAATTAAAAAACAAAACAACTTTTTAAAAATTTGGTAAAAGATATTTCTCTCATGAAAAAACAATAAATAAAATTATCATAATTTTGAATTTAAAAAAAACAATTGAAAAAATATGTAATAAAATATTACATTTAATACATATACTATTCACACTAAAATGTATTTAAAACTACGCAAACTATTATAATAAAAATAGTTAAACGTACAATTCCCACTTTACGCAACGCATTTATTATTATTTTTTTTTTTTTAAATCTCCCTCCAATAAATACGATAATAGTGAAAATGCTTATATTTCCTGCCGGTAACCACGTTACACCTAGTCCTACTCTCATTTATCTCTATTATGCAATGAGGCCCGTGTGCCTCGTAGACACACTCCCCTACCAATATAAAAAGACATCGGCCAGTACACAATACCTGTATGTACCAAGCCAACATAGCCAGTTGGCCGGGCCACCAGGAGGAAGGGTGAGCCGCAGTGGAGATAAGCGAGAGCAGGACTAAGAGTAATGTAATTACCGGCAAGTAATATTACCTCCACGTCCCTCTTGCTTATCTCCATTACGCAATGAGCCATACCAAGCTAAGGAAAAAACCAGGCCAACGGTCCAAGCATCATCCCAGAGCACCACAAAAGATGCCCAAATGAAGGGCAAACAAACAGAAAAGATAGGCCAGTCCCAACACTGTGGACCGAATCACGGAGGTACGCCCGGCCTCAAACACAGGAAAGAAGATGACCCACAGATAACGAGCCGAGGACCCCCGAGCCTGCAAGCCGACACAAAAGGCAACCCGAAAACAAAAGGAAGAAAGCCAGCAGAACCAGAAGGTGCAACCCCCACAGATAAACGCAACAAAAGGACCGGTACAACAGACCCAGACTGATCAACAGACACCAGCATTAGGACCGCTAAGCCCCTAAAGTCCAGCCGGAGTGCCAGAGAAACAGAAAGGAACCACGAGCACACCACGTCCCAGCCAACAGTCGACGCAGAGCACCGTAAGACCAGACAGACCCCCAAAAGGCACTCTCACAGAAGAGGCGACCAAAGCCGAGAGACCAAGGCACCATCGTCCACCATGCTCCATCTGCAAGACGCCCACTTGGGAAACACCCGAGAGGGCACCAGGAAAAAGAAACCACAGGCCCACAGTCACCAACGGACTCGGAGATTCCAGAACCACCACCAACTCCAATAACAGAGGGACTAAAGGAACAGGACAGGCCGGAGGCACCAGAAAACCAGACTCACATCCCACTGAAACCGAACCCTGGAACAAGTCCTAGAGAGAGAAGCCACCAAGAGGCCCGGAGGTCAAGTAAACCGCAGAGCAACCCCCCCACATCCACAAACCAAAGCGGTAAACTATGTAAAAGAGGCGCCTGAACAGCCCCTAGGGCAACCCTTACCCAGGTGATCACAGGATATAGCCCGGTCGCCAGGAACCAGAAAGGCTCAGAGATCACAGCGGACCCCCCAAAAAACGCAGAAGACATGGACCAACGGGGACGTGCAGGAACTTAACCAGCAAAAAGAAGCAGGAACGAAGACCCAAGTGCCAACGGCAAATGTCCCTCCCCTGACCCAAAGCCGGCAGAACCAAGGGGGCCTGCCAGGGTACGGGAGCAGGGAGGCACTACAAACTAGTTTGGAGGAAAAGACGGGAGACCCGAACAATCCAACACACCCACTAGAAGGAAAGGCAAGCCCCCAGCAGGATTACCCACGGCAACCAACCAGCCACAGGACAGGTGCACACTGGCCACCCCAGACTAGGCACACAGCCAGAGGGACCTTGCAGTACAGCGGAAAAACAGACGCCAATCTCATCCAGGCAGAAACCACCCCACAGAAGGAAAAGAAATGGGGTACTGCATGCAGGAAAAACCCATGGGATGCAGGCAGCCAAACTAGAAAAAGAGCAGAGAGAAGACCAACCGGACCAGGAGGGCAACCAAGCCTGGCAACCTGGTAAACCAAACAACCGGACACCAAACATGGAACCAGCAGGCCAGGACAGCAGAGGAGGCTGTCACCGATGCCCCACGAACCCGAAAGATGCAGTGGCAACAAGAGGGGCCATGAAGGAACCAGGCAAGACCTCTGAACTCCTGTTCAGGGACTCTGCCCTCTGCCCCAGCAGCTCCGCTAGTGTCGCTGTCGCTGCCCCCTCACCTCGCCTAGTGAGTAGGTGTGGTGCCTGGTGAGCGTTGATCCACCAGGATTCGTAATTGTGCCTGTATTGTAATAGTGATTCTGATGGATACATCTGCCAGTGGATTCCTCACCTTGTGAATATCCCCTGCGCCAGCATTCCACGGAACTTTTCTTTCCCAGCCCTCCACGTCGACGTGGGCGACGTCACAATGCATCGGCTCCGCTCGCGACTCCGATCGACGTCACCGGAGCCATAAGAAGCCCACGTCGGCGTGATGACGTCAGTTCCTTTTTTTCCGCGCCTTCGACGCGCAACGTTTTTTTTCCAGTGCTCGTTGGCTACTTTGTAGTTTAGCCGTGTTATTCTGTTAATTCGAGTATGTCTTTGACTAGAAAGTCGGGATTTAAGCCCTGTAGGGAATGTGGAGGTCTAATGTCGATGACGGATCCACACCAGAACTGTTTATGGTGCCTCTCTTCGGAACATGATATGGAGGAGTGCGGATGCTGTAGAAGCATGAACCCCAAGGCACTCAAGGAGAGGAAGACTAAGCTCTTCATGAAGAGAATCGGTGAGGAGAAGAGAGGGAGGAAAAAGGAGAAGTCGAAGAGGGGGTCATCGACTTCGAAGTCTTCGAGGTCGAAGAAGCTCCACAAGAAGAGGAAACATTCTTCTCGACGTCGGTCCTCGAGGTCCAGGAAGTCGAGGTCGGCTTCGCCCCTTCGACGCCGGAGCAAATGCTTGTCTCCTTCTCCTTCACCTTTGAAGTCACCGAGGTGTTCTCCTTCGAAGAAGCAGACTCCGGTTCAGTCCCCGACGCGGTCATCGGATCCGTCCAAGGAATCGACTCCGGTTCGAGTGGAGTCGGATGCTTCCATGCATGAACAGGAGCAGGAAGAGTCTGTTCCAGTGCCTGAAGAGTCTGAGGCTCCGGTTGAAGATACTGCGGAGCCGACGCCGGTGACTCCACAAGGGGATACAGGGCCTGTTCCTTTTCCTCAGTTCCCGGCTCCAGGTACAGATTCTACCAATTTCTTAAATGCTATGTATGGCATTTTTAATAGGGCAGCCTACCCATCTGGAGTACCAACTGGTCCCGTGGGTCCGATGGCATTTACACTAGGGGTGCCGCAGCAGTATGCTCAGGCCCCCTTTGTGCCCTTTATGCCGATGGCGCCATCTTGGCAGTTTCCGGCGCCGTCTGGGGATCCGATTCGACCTCGGAAGGACCAGCGGACTTCGGAGCCTTCCTCGACGCCGACTCCATCGGCGCCGCGTCCGGCGCCGCCCACTCCACCTTTGGCGCCGCCGACTCCTGTACCTTTGGCTCCTCCGACGCCGCGTACGACGTCGACGCCGGCTCCCCGGATTCGGTCGAGGAGGGAGGCCCAGAGGGTGTTGGAGGAAAAGAGATATCGGATAGATGTGGAAGAAGGTGAGGTTGACTCTTCCTCAGATGAATTTGAAGGCATTGATGAAGCTAGTGGATTGGATACAACCCCAGAGTGGGAGCATGCATCTGCCAGGTCTTCTCCACCTCAGGAATTGTCTCCCTATCATGTAGTGATCAAAAAGGCAGCAGAACTTTTGGATTTGCAGCTGCCTTCTGTGGAGTACAAATCCAACTTGCTTACAGAAGTGTTGCATTCTCCAACATCAACATCAGAGCCTTTGTTGCCTTTCAATGAGGCCATCTTGGAGCCGGTCTTGGAGGTATGGAAGAAACCCCTTTCATCACCGGCGGTGTGTAGGCAGGTGGCAAGAAGGTACAAGGTTGCACCAGGGGATCCTAACTTCTTGTCAACTCATCCATCTCCGGACAGCTTGGTTGTGCAGGCTTCATGTTCCAAGCATGCTTCGGGTGCCTTCCCTCAAGTCTCCAGCTGACAGGGAATCTAAAAAGGTTGATCAGGCAGCCAAGAAGACCTTTTCTACTGGAAGTATGGCGTTAAAATCAACTAATGCTACATGCCTGTTGGGGCGTTATGTGCATGCGCTAATGGACTCCATTAAGTCTTTGGCCCCTAAGTTGCCTGAGGGGGATAAGTCGTCCTTTTTGGAGGTTGTGGCGGACACTCAGGCGGCTGCCAGACAAGTTATCCAATCAGGGTTGGATACTGTGGACTCTGTGGCAAGGATCATGGGGTCGTCTGTTGCTGCAAGGAGGCAGGCTTGGCTCCGTACCTCTGGGTTGTCAGCTGATGTGCAAGCTACGCTGGTTGATCTGCCATTCGACAGACAGAAGCTGTTTGGGGAAAAGGCAGACTCTGCCCTGCAGCGATTTAAGGACAGCACGTTGACTGCGAAATCCTTGGTACTGCAAGCTCCTGCTAGGGGTTCGTCTTTTCGAAAATTTAGGGGTTTTGGAAGATCGTCTTTTCGCTCTTACCGGCAGCCCCAACAGCAGCAGCAACAGCAGCAGAATCCCCTCTATAAGTCCTATAGAGGGAGACAAAGGGGTCGGAGAGGTTCTGGGCGCAACCCCTCTTCTTCCTCTTCCTCTTCTGCTCCCAATGAAGCTTCAGGGAAGCAGCCCTAGATCCCCCCCCCATCCCGGATCATGTAAGT